>NW_028263389.1:4992500-5613750 GCF_051168715.1 Poecilia mexicana
GCCGTTTACTTAAACAGCAGATTAAAATCTAAAATAGTAAAATCATAATTTAAAAAAAGATGTTGAGTTAACCAATTGGGTTGGATCAACACTGTGTGTCTGTGGGCTAGAACTGGGCCCAATCTAAACTAACAAAGTCTTTCACCTGGATCTCTTCTGCTCCTAAAGTTATCTCAGGCCTCTTGGCTGCTGCCTTTGGGCTGCAGCGTTGACACACTCTTCCCTGTTTCATGCAACAGCCAGAGCTCTGTGAGGCGTTTAGAGCCCGGAGTATTGTTTTATAACCTAACCCAGCTTTAAACATCTCCACATTTGTCTGTCTGACCTGCCTGCTGTTTTTCTTGGTCTTTGTGACGCTGTTTGTTCGTTAATGTTCTCCAACAAACCTTTGTGGCCTTCCCATCTGGATTTAGACTGAGATTAAATTACACACAGGTGGCCTCTATTTACCAATCAAATGACTTTTAAAGGCAAATTTCAGATTTTTCCACTTTGGTTTTGCACTATTTTTGTTAGCTTGTCACTTAAAAAAAAAGAGATGAAAAAGTGGAAAGGATTTGAATACTTTCTCTATGATGTACACTCATACAGAATCCAGTTGCCAGAAACTTTGGTAAATAAGGAACTTCACCACATTTTTGTTTTTCTTTAGAGTTTTCAATTCTGTAATAGATTGCCGATCTAGCCTAAAAGAGGGGGAAAAAACGTGTCTGATCTGATTGTTTGGACTCCACTGCGTAAAAACCCGGTGTTGCCATAGGGCTTCGGTCCAAGCTGAGTCACGCAACAGTAGATGGAACATCATTACGGTCAATCTAGTCTTTTGTTAACCGTTCCTGTGAGGAACCTAACACATTAACAGAGGACGGGGCTCTGAATCCCTGCCTGCTGGAAAATGACCAACGTCATAATTTGCAGCCTCACTGAGAGCCAGCGGGTCATGGAGAGTGTAATAATGATCTGATGTGTTTGCAGTTCCCATGCAGCGTGCTCCTGATCTGTTTCACCAGCAACAAGCGGTGCAGTGTGTTATCTATCAGCCTGTCTGTGTGTCTCCCCTAATGCGTGTTTACGTTAAAGTCCTGGTGTGTCCCATTTTGTTGTCAAACGCAATTTGCTTTGACCGTCAAGAGACAGACTGAGTCTGCGCATCTCTCCTGCTTGCTTTCACACTCCGTGAGCGCATCAAGACGGGGAGATGTGCTTCACGCAGACTCTCACGCACCTCGTCGGCTGCTTGTGGAAGTTCCTATCGCCATCGCCCTCCATCGGCTCCAACGCAGCCGCATCGCCCACCGTGTGTCACGCAACGCCGCGGCTCCACGAGGGAGGTCGCGCCGCAGGGCAACTCACTCAGACAAATCTTCTTACAGGCACGTGCGTGAACTGCAGGGCGAGTTCACCGACGGTGCCATCAACAGGGGGGGAAGGAAAGAAAGTGCAATGGCACGACATGACGGAGCATTTTGTCGCCCGAAACGAGCCGAACCGTGGCGCTTGTATGCCGAAAACACTTTCTGTTTAAGCGATCAGAAGCAGACGTCACTCACACAGGACACACACACGCACATGGGTCATATGGTTTCTTACTTCCAGGAGGAGGCTGCTTTCATTGATGGTGGTGACCAAAGGAAGGCTATCTTTCCTGGGTTCAGGGTTAGAGGATGCTGGGGTGGTGACGTGCTTCCTGGAGGGTTTGTCTTGACTCGCTGCAGAAAGAAAACACGTAAATACATCAGCACATGTGACGGAGACTGAAATCAATTACTTCAAAAGAGACTCAACAATGAGATCATTGCTTTTGTTTTTTTCGGTTGGTCGGTCGGTCGACATCGGTCAAGCAGGAGCAGATGTTGTTTTAAGCCCCACGCTGGCCGGCGCCGAAAAAAATTCAAAAAATGACTGACTGACAATGATGTTTCTGTTTACAAAGGCGCTGTTGTGAATGATTAAAGGGAGAGCTAGAGCATTTCTCAGACATGTGGCAGAGTCATTACCCGTATCAGACTCCCTTTTGGACGGCATAAATGCTAGTCACCACACCAGGCGAATGTGTTGGGTCAGTTTAAAAACAGGGAAACAGTTTGAGGGTTTGTCTAACTTTGTAGGGTTCCTTAAGCACAAAAAAGCACATCCAACAATCACAGAAAGTTTGGGGCAAACTGGAATGTCAGACTTATGTGTTCTTGCTGCCCAACCTGCAAAGCTAACCTCAGATCCTTAGTAGTTGAAGTAAATACTGTGTGATTCAGCCTGAAAGTGATCATTAATAGTGGATCCAATCCAGTACAAACAAGACTTCTTAAAGTTTGAGGAATTTGAGTGACTACTTATAAATTTAAGACTACTTAGAAAATACAAACATTTGCAGATGTAAATTTACAGAACTAAAACTACAACCTGTTTCTGGCTACTTTTTTCTTTAAAATATCACAACACTCTCTCATTATCCTCAACCTCACAGATATTTTCTCTCTTAAAGTAAAGCCTGCACAAGACAGTGCCTTATAAAAGTCTTAATGCTCAATGATCTTCTTCAAATGTTACGTCAAAGGTCCATCATCTGAAGTTGGAAAGAGGGTTACACAGCAAGCCAACCAAAGACTTTGCCGTCCGCCATAACTGACTTGAAATGCTGGGCATGGAGAGCATTACTCTGAGAAGCCTGTGGTGGCGCTGCACCAAGAACAACTGAAGTAAATGACATGAAAACCTCTGAAGAAGACACTGATCGCAACACAAAACATAAACACAAACGGAGTGTCGTCAGTTTTTAGCAGTTGTAGGATTTCTCGTTTTCTTTGGTAAGAGATGACAAGCCATTTCTCGTGCTTGCGCTACACACACACCTTTGATTTGGTTGTATTTACCCATAATGCCCTGTGCTACAGTTCCGTTTCCTGCTTTGGGAGCGGCCTCCGATCCGCTTAGCATTCACTGTGAACCACGGAAGAGTTTACGTCAACCGAACTGGGACTTAGGTTTATAGGCGGACCAGAGTTCGCTGTTTTGGTTCGCACTATAGTTCAACTGCACATTCACACAAACTGGACCTTCTAGAAAATGAATTAGTTATATTAAAGTGGACTAAACAGGGCTGGTGTGTGTTCACCCTTAAAACGGCTTGAAAACTGATGGTGACAGGTGAGTCTGAGGTATTTTCAAAGAAAAAAGAGCAAAAATGTCAAGTCTCAAAGCTGGTTGAGACATACTCTGAAAGCCTTAGAGCTTCAAATGCAGCAAAATGTGTTTTTCTTGACTCAACGGGACTTAATACAAAACACATGCCAGACTTTGTGAAAGATTTTTTTCTTTCCTCTTTCATTTTCCTTCCATCTCAAAGTTTTGTGCCGCTTTGTGTCGATCCGTCACACGAATTCCCAATTTGCGGTTGGTAACGTCAAACGATGTGATAACATTCAAGGGGGTATGAACACTTTTTGCGAGGCACCTGCTCTCCAGAGTTTGGTTTACTGAACTGTCACATGCTCTCCCATCACTGCATGTTTGGAGGCATGTTTGCGTGTCTGTCCTGTGGCTGTTCGGTCGGTGGGGCATGTGGCTCCCTCCAACAGATCAGCCCTTTGATCCATCATTCGTTGTAGCAAGCACAGATCAGTCACGCAACTCACATCCCCACATACCTCCATCTACATTATGAAAACCATTATGATCTCCACGCCAATATGTCCTCTAATGTTTCCACCAACCCCTCCCGACGCCACCACCCCCAACGTACAACCTCATTACGGCTTCAGTTCATCACCCTTGACCTTCTACTGTGTTCAGTCCCTTCCCCCTTCGAACTCTACTTCATTGCTTCATTCTCTCCACCCTATCTTTGCTCAGCTTTGTATAAAGGGTGATCAACCAATTTTGGTGCAAACAGAGATTCGTGCATCCATACATTTTGTTTGGACTCTTTTTTTTTTCTTTTCTCCACCACAAGTAATCGTTTCTTTCTTAAGCTGAAACGCAGCCCATGAAACGCACAGACAGCCTGAAAGCCGGTGCTTGTGCTAATCGTTTTGTCATCACCTCCACTAAGTGAGAACACATACAAACAGCTGCAGACGGCCGTCCCACAGAAAAATCCTTCTGTTCAATCACCAGAATATCATCCAACCAGTGGAAACCATTGCGGAGGGGAAATGAGTCTAATGACCGTCTTTATTTCCCCCCCTTTCAACGCCTCATATATTTTTGTTTTCCCTCTTATGGCGGCTCTTGGAGAGGATGCTACGTCAGGAAAGACAAACACTCGGGATGATTAATTATCGGCACCGGCACTTCCCCTGCCAACAATGCGGGCTTTATTCCTCGCCCGCTAACGTCTTCGGCTTTGCTTTTCTTCGCCTGGAACTTTCTCCGTCTCTGGTCCGAAAATGAAAACAGAGTGGGTAATGGTGAGGCGTTTATGGGTGCTGTGTGAGGACTGGGTGTTGGGGAAAAAAAAAAAGTGACAAGTACAGGGATGTGGAAGCTGCCAAAAGGGTGAGGCTTGAAGTGTTTGGTTCCTTCGGTCGGCCAGAGCCGTCTTTCCACTGAGCGTACTGAATATCAAGACCACCATCCAATTATTAGGTTACGCTCTGACTTCATTTTTACGGTAATGCCGACAAAGGACTGCTCAGAGAGAACTTTGGGTGGGGAGTTATCAAGCATTTTGCTTGTTTGATCTGAATTAATAACTGGGTTGAAATATCTTCTTACGTGTAAAGTGAAAAGGTATTTTACCCTCTTATAGGGTTGGGGTTGTCTGTTAAACTCATCAAAATCAAATCATAATATCAGACCAAGACTCTTCACCATACATTTTTGCCTTTGCGAATCCAATTATTGTCTGAAAACTACTTTTCGTTTCCCATAGCATCTGATTTTCAGGTCAGTTTGATGACATGAAACATGCAAATAAGACAAAAAGTAAAAGAAAAAAGGGCAAGAAACCCATAAGTATGCATGAACTTTTTTCACAGCAGAGGGAAAAAAAAAATAAAAGTCTTCTTTATCAGCTCCAGACGCGCCACTCCAGTTTCAGAACCTCCTGCTCTCTGCCAGCGAGCTGGCGCTCCCAACGAGCTGTTTGCTCCTGAAGCCTCCAGGGGGAGAGGTGAGCGCGGCCGCAGGGCCAACAGATGAGCAGAGAGCACAGTGTGGTTGTGTTTGCCTGTTTTCAACATCCCCTCTTTTTAAAGCCACTTCCTCCTGTAAAACCAAGAGTAGCTGAAAAAGACAATAACGCAGAGAAACGCAGCCGACAGAAAAACGAGAAGGTACTTAGATGATTTTACGGTGCGGATTAAAGAGACAAAAGAGAGGGAAATAATTTTGCCAACGTCAAAAAAAAAAAAAAAAGCTGTTGAGAATGAGTGCAAGTGATACTATTATTATGATGAATAATAATAAAGTTATAAAAGTTCTTGACTTTAATGTTGGATTTTTTATTATTATTGTGAAGCACTGCACTATTTTATGAGTGAAAATTGCAACATGATTAAGATTTACAACTTTTTTTTTTCTTAAGCATCACTTTTTCTGATCAATTACTTGAGCCGTGACACCTGTTGATGGTGCTGGCTACTTCAAATTTGTCTTTTCTGGCTGCACAGCTGCAGTTTGTTGTCATTTCATCACTATTTCCCTCTGATTTCAGTAGCATAGCACAGCTAAACATTGCAGTTTTACATACAGTCTATTCTATTTTGCTGATCTAGTTAAAAAGACATTTTCTTCATTTACAATAATGCTCACAGTGAATATGAGACAGTGTTGGCTGATGCAGTTTTTTTTTTTTTTTTACATACATTACATACATAATTCACTAAATTATTAGTGAATGTTCAGAGTTAAGGACTTAAGAGACAAGAGAAAGCAACATTAGAAGAATAGCAGAGTTGCAGCCATCAGGCTTTTCTTTATAGTCAATAACTTTGTTTTTTTCCTTAAGCCTGGACCACTGTAAATATAAAAAAATAAAAAAATAAAAACACTGCAGGTTTCTTGATGGAGGTGCTGGTTTAGAATCCAATGACAATAATGAAGGAAATACAAGATCATCCCCGTCCAGAGGCTGTTTCCCTGTTAGCTTTATTAGACTAAATTAAAAAGAAGTTCAAAATACATTTTGAAACCTAGTGTGTAAAAAGTCCTGAAAAATTGGGAATTCTTAGTTCTGATGCATTTAATGAAAAGGTTTCAAATAAAAGTCAGATTTTTCATTGGCACGACCTGCAGGTTACCGATCAGAGAACCAAACCGAGGGAAAACCAGCCAAATCTGAAGTTAAACAGCAGCCGGTTTTACGGTGCAGTGGAGGCCCCCTGCTCACTTTGACTCATGTTTTCTATTAATTCTCCCCTCCTCGTCTTGTAAAATGACAATAATTGAAGCAGCATGGGTGCCATCTCTTGGCTGCGTGTACATTTTCCGGAGAAATGTTTTCGTCCTGAACACGCATGACGCCGTGCGGCACAGCAGTTCCTCCTCTCCTACAAGGCTACAACATGTAATAGCATGCGTGTAAAGACTACTGTATGCATGTGTGTGTGCGTGCGTGTGTGTGTTGAGATTCGACTGGCTTGGTGCCACCTCCTTTGCCTAGTCCCGCCTCTTCCCTCACCACTCTTCTCTGCGTACGTCTCTCTCTCTCTCTGCAGGCACAGGAAATCCACAGTGGAGAGAGCAATACTCTCAGAGAGAGAGAGAGAGAGAGAGAGAGAGAGAGGAGCTGGCTGATCAAGGGCTGCTTGTCACGCGAGCGAGCCGTCTGTCAATCTACCCCCCCCTTCCTCCTGACAGGCTGCTGGAAGGCGGCCAAGGCCTTGCGTGCAAGCCGGCAAGCCACATTAACCCATAAAGAATTTCATAATAGCAACAGCTGTTAAATATTGATGACTTCTGGCAAGTTCTCAATGGTCGATTCGCAAGGAAAGGTTAAGCCTCGCGCTAGTAATTCGAGCTTGTGCTTCATTGTGCCACAGATCAAATGTCCGGATGTTGGCCGGTCCAGATCCGACCATTACTGCCTTCTTGTTTCACAAATAAGAGGTTTTTTAAATTGTGCTCTTCTCTTTAGAGAAACACTCAGACTCTTCCACTGGTTTTCCTCTGCTGCAGTTGCAGCTGTCTCAATCCTCAATCAGCCTATATACCAGTATTAATACCGAGTTGTGCTTTTCTAATCTTTCCCATATTGTTCCGGATGAGAATGTTTCGTTTCCCCCTTGTGACATGGTTACACGTCAAGGGATGAAACGATTTAGAGACATTCCCCCCCTGGTCTGTTGACAAAACATCATCCACGAACAGTACTTTTTTTTTTTTTTTTTGGCCAGCAATTACAAATATGCATCTTTCTGAGTAGATTATGATGCGAGTGAGTGATGTTTGCTGGGATGAACGGGGGTTAGAGTGTGCATGTGGACCTGAGAGGGAAAGCCTAATCTCTGAGGCGAGTTGGAGGGGGAAAAAAAATCTAAATAGAAAATTTGATTCCTGAACACAACAACAACAAAGGCTTTTGTTGTGCGCTGAGATGCCGAAGCAGAAAGGAAGTGATATTATGACAGCACAAATGGGATCACGCAGAACAAAAAGTGGAGATGTAAACTCTATTGTTTCCACTTCTCTGTTTTAGTTGGCAGGCGGAGGCGCTTGCCTCTGTTGTTCTACACGACTAATATGCCGACTAACTCGAGGCCTCGGGCAAAACAAACTTGAATGGCAGCTTCTCCAGTCTGCTACTGTATGCGGTTTGATTGCACGGCCCGTCGTTGTGAAAGTTTTACACCGATCCGATTTTGAAAGCCACCTCGGCGCTACTATGAAAAGCACCACCGGCGCGACAGATATTTTTTTTTACGGGGGGCGGGGCAAATAATCTCGTCTGTCGCCTTTCCAATGAATCCACCGAAAGAGTGATAGATGGGGCCAAGGCGCTCTAAGTCTGTCTAAACACTCCTTATGTTTGCCTTGTCGAGCCTTGGCAAAACGAACCACAGCGCAGACCCGATGTGGTGCAATACTTACACAGACAATTAGAAAAACTAACTCAACGCTAATGGCTGGAGGCCCTTCGCTGACACACTAGGAGTCGCATCCAAGGCTCGGGTTTGCGTGACGCGAGCCAATTAGGCAAGAAAAGAATTTTTATTTGCCAGAACCCGGGAAAGAGAGAGAGAGAGAGAGAGAGAGAGAGAGAAAGAGAGAGAAAGAGAGAGATCCTTCTAAAACGAGGCATAAACAAGTTTGCGAGTCTGTCGCTGGAGACGCGAGCGCGTTCCACCAGTTACGACCTCGACCGCGAACAGCGTGTCCTGCAAGGCCGGACTCAGGATACGGCGTCCCTCGTGACTCATGGTGATGAGAGCGACAATCCTGTCTGTGGGCTGAAAGGCAACGGATTCACACAAACTGCATGTAGAGAGAGAAAGAGAGGAAAAAGAGGGGCACACTAAAAAACACAAAGAGGTTGTATAGTTTGAGCTCAGTGGAAAATTTGTTGCGCAATTTCTGGTGCGTTTAAGTTTCTCTCTTTTTCTCCTTTGCTTCTTTTATTTGGAACATACCTGTTTTAATATTCTTCTGTAAGTTTTATGAAAAATTTGATATCACCGCTTGATTTTAGGTGGTTTCCTGCTGGCAATCTTTGAATTTAATAAAATTAGATGCGGATCCAATTTGCAATAGTTTTTTTTATTTTATTTTATTTTGGAGAGGAAGGAAGGGATATGAGATGTAGACAGACCAAAAACTACAAGAGAAAAACCAACTTATGTCAACCAGACATGCAAATTAACATCACCATGGTTTCAGCTTTTAATGCAAATAAACGACAATAATTTATGTTTTGTTTTTGTTCCTTTGAACTCTATTTTATAAGAAATTTCAGTGCTAGGAAGTAACTCTATTAATATCATTCCCTTGAATCCTTGCTTAGGTCTGTAAGGTTGTGACCTCTTGCTCTCTCTAAAAGACTAAATTGCTTCATAAAAGTTGCATTCAAGCAAATCCAGCTGGCCAAAGCAAAACGCAGCATTTCTACAACTGCACACACAATCTAAGCTTTTACAAGCAGTCTGGAAACTATTAGACCTTAATTACAATAAAGTCTTCGTTAAAACTATAAAGTTCATGTGATGTTACAATGGAGCAATTTTACTAAAATAAATACAAAAAATATGCATGTGCATATGTTTCAATACGCTATTAATGCATGTTCCGAATATGATACGTGAAAAATGGCTGAGAAAGATGAAGAGGAACGTTAGTAAGTTAATTTAACTGAGGCCCTGCTTCAAACATCTCCTTCAACATTCATTAACCAGTTGAACTCTTTTGCTCCCCATTCAGTTTATGTTTATGTTTTATTTTGATACATTTTCAAATGGATAACAATGAAAAGGTTCAAAATACACGATGATTTAATTTGATTTGCGCCACCCTGTAAGAAAGTCGCCAACGGAACAGATTGTCTAAAAGTTGCAACATCATCGCCTGACAAAGTTCTGCAGCAGTAAATGTTCCTCTTGTTAGATTAAAGTCAAAAATTGTGAGAAATTACTATCATTTGTAAATGTTTTGGGGGAAACGCAGTTTGAATCTAAGACTGCATATAAAAAAAATTGCATTCAGCCCATGACTTTCAAATTCGACACAAATGTTATCCCCAAAACTCCACATCATATTATCAGCACTTAGCAGTTAGTCAGATAAGAAATCTGAGAACTGAACTTGAAATTCAGAGTAAAGGCTTGGTTGATTATTATCTTTCACAGTCCTAATTCTGTCAGTCTAAGCTTATGAAATATGACAGATATGAACCCGGATTAGACCAACATACGTCTGACCAACTTCCTCTTGGTAGATAATTACAGAAGTCATAAAACGACATTTAGTTACACTAAGCTATGATAATCTTTGAAAATATATAAAGGGTGATAATTATGAATTTTCCAGCCACATAGTGCTGATTTACAGCACAATCATGTAAGTATGTTACCTGCAGTTGTTTAAATCATACATATCACATATGACTTAAAAGAAATTTTGAAATTCGAGACTTTGAAATTGGGGCTCTGTCTCTTTAAGAAGCTTTTACTCTTCCCAACAATCCGCTTTAAGCATGACATCACAAGATGTAAAATAACCACATCATCTCTCACCTCAGTCAGTACATCTTTTTTGTTTTATCCACCAAAATGTAATCTGATAAATGATCCTGTTTTAGATTCACTCACTGATTATTAGAAACAGTTAACGGTGTCATAGCACAAAGTTCTTGTAAGTTGCAGAATAAAATGCCACCTTTAATGTGTATAACAATGAAGATTGTAATCTCGCGAGCATTCTGTTATTTTCATAAATATAGCAGCATTAAAATCATACAGGAATTTGACTTCAAAATCAATCTATAAATTAAATTTACCAGCAAAGCAGTTCAAAAGGCTTTATGTCATAAAAACACAAAACTAAAATGTCATAAAAACCCCCATGGTGTTACACGCCCACTGGTTATGTTAAAAAAAAAAACATCCTTGGTTTCAGTTTGGTCATTTCATATGTTTCTCAGGAAGTGGGTAGATTACTTAAACTAATAATGCACTGATCTGAAAATCTGGGCTGATATCAGTATCCGATATTGGTATTGCTGCTGTGGATAATAAACAATATCTACCAATATTATATGTCCATACCTTTTTGACATGGTGAATTATCTGTTTTGCCAAAAGATGATGTAGGCAAAAAAAAACAAAACAAAAAAAAACGTTTGGCCAAAAATAACTTTGGCCATTATTTCAGGAAGGTGACGGGATACTAAAAAATGACAAACATCGTCCAGTACCGACGTTCATGACGACATAACGTACATCCCTAAGCTTAAAAAAATTCCAGTCCGTTGATCGACTGGTTTCAGGACTCAGTTTATGCCAAGGAGAACTTGACATATCTGTACACATTGTCTATGAAGACACTGAAAGGCCAAGCAGTGTGTAATTAAAGGGGCGCAAGGTGTTTAATGTACCCGAGGTTCAGAGGGATCAAGTGCCAGCCATAATGTTAATCATGTTTTATGCATAGCGGCTATTATCATGTCGTTCAGAAGACAAAGTCGAGGTATCATGTTTCCATGCTGGCTTTCAGTGTGTGTGTGTGTGTGCGTGCGTGCGTGCGTGCATGCGTGCGTGCGTGCGTGTGTGTGTGTGTATTAAGAGTTTTTTTTTTTTTTTTGTCTTCATTATACTTGTGGGGTTTCATTGCCTCATAAGGGCCAAAAAAACTAAAACACGAGTTCAAAGAGCTGCTTGATGATCAAAGTTTTTATTACGGTTCTTGGATGATGGGAAAGGTTAAGATAATGCAGATTCTGTTGGTTAGGGTTATGGGAAGGGAACAGTTAATATATGCCATATGTTATAGGATCTTGGTATACATAGACATGTACGTGTGTATGTCAGTGTGACCACAATAAAGCCAGAAATCAGAGACAAAGTACAGCATTTGGCTGGCTGTGTTTCCTGTACGAACCAAGTTTACAGTATCTGTGGCGACTTATTATGCTTCTAATTTACAACATTACTTTTCCTCACCTTAATCTTAGAATATAAAAGGAAAGAATAGAATAGACAAATCCTTTATTGTCCCACTGTGGCGAGGCAGCAAATTCAGGTGAGTGGGACATGCGTATTCACACGAAGGTAAAACTAAAAACTAAACTTCGTTTACAGCTCCTATTACTACAGCTTTATATCATGTCAAGCTTTCCCCATATATTTGTAAGGAAAGCATCATTTATGATCAAACAGAAGTCTGACTTACATTATTTAAGCACACATTTCTGTGGTAAAAGGTCTGAACAACTTCAGAAACATTTGATTTTACGCGAAGGCTCAGCTGCTAGAGCCACACAAGCCTATCTCTTCTTTAATTTTGACTTGTGTTCGGAAAAGTAAAATATAAAAAAATGACAGAAAACAAACTTGCAATTAACTTGTACGTTTGCCTGTTCTCACTGCGTTCCTGTTTTTTTTTTTTTCGCCACCATCGATTAACAATGCACTTTAGGAATAGTGGCTTTTCTGAATCTCTCTTTTTTTGTCTAAGTGACTGAGTGACAGAGATCCATGTTATTAGCTGAGTCCCCATTAGCCATAGAACTGTGCAAACTGAAATTACACAAATAAATTTGCTTAATGGAAACACGTCAATTTTCGGTAAAGAGTTTTTGCGCTGGGATGAGGTGGTTTTTCAGCAGATGTAGTTCAAAGAACTGCAACGACAAAATCTTTTTTCACACCAAACGAGCCACATGATCAACAGTCGGATGTTACTACTGGCAAAAACCACGAAGAAGACAGCAACAGGAAGTAGTCTTTTTAGTGGGTTTTAGGGTTTTTTTAGATTGTTTTTTATTGTTTGACAATCTGCAGTTGGCTCAACCAGAGCTCTCACAGCATCGCACAGTTCATAAAAAGTCGTGCGTCATTCGAAGGTGTTGAATCCATGGCTGAATCATGAATATAATCTCATGCGGCTGTATAAATCCGCTGCTGTTGTGAGTTTTAACAACTTATCATGTGAACAAGCTTATTCACGTGTGAGTTTAATTTAATTTCATATTTAATGGAATCACCACAGTTGCAAAGTTGTGTTTTCTCGACATTCGAAGAGCATAAACAAAGATTCACTCACATTTGCAATGAAAATGCAGCTACTTCTTACGCTACAACAAAAAAATTGTTAAAACATTTTCAAAGCTTTTTTTTTCTTCCCCCAAGTGAAATATAATATCCTGCAAAACTTGAACAGCACGTCTAGACTTTCACAGTGAAGAAAAACGATTTTAAAAAAACCCTTTTTTTCAGGTATTGAGTGTGAACTCTACCTCTGCGTGTGATTATGACAGACCCGTGATTGTTTCTGCTCACGGTCTTGTCTCTTTGAACTTGCAACACATTGTTCGATCACTTCAAGTAGCGCAGGAAGGAAGGACATATGCTCCCTTTGCTCTGGCCCAGCAGGGAACATGTGCGGTACTGTGTGAAATATGAAGTATGAGTTGCTGTAAGACGTCAGGGGACGGAGGGGGCTCGGCAAAAATGATGGTGGGATCACGCAAACTTGCTGAAAAAAATGTTGATGAAGGAAGGCGACAGTCACGCCAGCTTGGGATTGCACTGCAGACGTCACTCAGTCGCCACTGTGTTTTGGCATCTGTGGTTAGCGTGATCCTTTGAGTGTACATGGGTACATATAGCAACATATATGCATGTGTGTGTGGTTAATTCCCAAGCATCTAAAGAGATTTTCTGAGGATAAACAAACACTGACCCTCCCTGCCCTCACTAAAGAGACCATTGCTGTGAATATCAGGATTACTTTCTGCTCTCTGCACGTGAAGCGCTGCCAGCTGCAGCCCACACGTCCATGCTCCCCGTAGAGGGAACGCTACAAACACAGCGAGGAGGGAGATTTAACGTTTCAGTCGTTTTCAGTCTGAATCGGAGCAGGAAAATGTAAATAAAAGCTCAACAAAAACACTTTTTGCCTCCAGTTTATATGGTTTTCTTCCCTTGTTTGTTCCTTTAGCAGTGTCACGACCTTGTGGGAGAGTGTCTTCCTAGTCGAAAGCAGGCACAGCTCACCTCTGATAGTCACAGAAAGGTAACATTTACCATGACAGACAAGTCTCAATGTCGTACTAGAAATCAAACAAGATGACAGACTTCAGCGTGAGAGGAAGACAGTTCTGATTTCCTCAAGTAATTATCTAGGTAATTGTTAGCACAGAAAAACAAAAATAAATGTGAAAAAGCTTTATTTTTTCAATTTTAGAGTGTTACTTCCTGTAGTTGCTAGCTGTGCTGCGAAGGAAATACTACCTTGCATGTAAACATAAAGTGGAAATTTATTTTCAGCTTCAATCTGCTAAACGGGAAGAACGCTGTGAGTTTTTTATTTTTGAAGCATTGACAGCAGTTTCCCTCTGCTACTTTTCTAACTTCCTGTTGGGACTAGCTGTGCTGCAGTTGTATGATTATCTTGTATGTAAACAGAAAACAGGCATTTGGTTTTAGCTGGGCAACAATCAGAAAAATATGAAAGAAAAAGATACATATGTCTATTTTTGAATGAATGTTTCACGGGAGTTTTTAACTGGTTCTTTTCTAACTTCCTGTATTAGCTAGCTGTGCAGCAGTGGCAACAGTAGAATTTAAAATCTTTCCTCCACAATAACAGTGGCTTAAACAACAAAATGTTTTTTTTCTGTTTTCAAATGTAAACGTTAAAATTGAACATCCATGCATGTACGCATCAGCTGTTGCTGTGTTAAACTTGCTGCCAGAATAACAATGAAATAATTGTATAATTAAAATAATTGTCAAAATGAAAAAGCCAAGTTTAAAATACAGTACAGTGAACTCAGTGTTCTTTTAAATAGCAACTTCAAACGTCTGAAACCTTATAAAAACACAATGATGTCAACTGTGAGACAAACACAGAGCGATCTTGTGTTGGGTTTAAGGCGTGCGTTATTTTAGTCCTCACCAAAACCCAAATACAGCAAAACCAAACTGTACTTCTGTGTGAATGTGTGTCTGCGTAGATCATCCTTCCTTTTTTTCTCTCGCTTTCTCTCTCTCTCTCTTGCTCTCTGCTTGTGTGCGTGCAAAGCCTGATGATGATCCCATCACCATGTGGTTAAAATGACACCGCTTCTCACGAAAGCCAACTCGGAAGCAGGGGTGAGCGTGTGTTAGTGTGTGTGTTTTCGTGTGTGTTAGTGTGCGTGTGTGTGTGTTTGAATCAGAGGGGGTAGAGGGAGAAAATAAAAAAAAAGAGGGATCGCGTGGGGCAGCAGCGCAGAGTCCAGGAGGGTACGGCCGGGTCAGTCGCTGTCTACTGACCCAAAAGCCTCTACATCCCCCGCATCTCAAACAGAGGCACAAAACACTGAACTGTCAGTTCCACTGCCTTCACCGGACTGTTGAAGAAGATTATCGGCCTGAAAACACTTCTGATGTCAAAAACTGAAGCTGCATAAAAAATGTTTTGCTTGCAGAATTGGTAGACGAGGATGTTCTTCTAAATCCGATCGCTTCCAAGCGTTGGCACGAGAAAACTACATCAAAGATTCACGGAAATATCAAAACCTGTTGTCATTTTACATTTTTCCTTCTCAAATATGACATTGACTTCTAGAAACGGAGTGCATTTGCTCCATATAATTGAGTCTGATGAAACTCTGAGAGCCAGTCTCTCAAACGGACTCCGTTGGGCCATATTGTCTTCAATTCTCATTTGATTCCGTGTTTGATATCATTAGAAATCTTAGAATCCACACTTTCTGTAAATAACTCATAACTCCCCCCTCCTGAGGAGACTTAGGTTTTCCTGTGGCCAGCCACATTTCGGTTACCTATATAGACATCTGCAGGATAAGAGACTATAGAAATCATGTGCTTCTGATATCTTTCTCGAAGCCGTAGCTTGAAATGCAATCAAACGGACGGGCATCTGCCAAACGTTTTAAGACCAACACATGCTCGGCCTCGGAGAACCCCGGAGCTACTTTTATAAGTCTTTATATTTTGAGCTTATTTCCCGGACGGAGCCAAGGCATTCCAGAGGAGGCTGGAAACTCGGAGAGGCGTTCTGAAAGCTGTATGTTGAACATAAAGCCCTAATGTGTGGCACGCTTCTCCCGACGAACCCTTCAATTATCGCCCGCTCTCTAATGAACCTCAGTTTACACCCCGCGTCAGTAAACCACCGCTTAGCAGCAGCCACTTATAAACTTCGACTCGTTGTCGGCGCCCTACAGCTGAGACCTGTGGGCAGCGCCTGTTGGACCGGCACCCGCTGGACCGGCGCCCGCTGGACCAGCACCCGCTCCTCGGTTGTCTAGTGCTTTTGAACTCCGAAATTCGAGGGATTTTGGAGCAACTTTTCTCGTTTCTGTTCAAAACTTCTTTGACCAATTCCTCAAACGTCCGTGTATCAACGTCCCTTATCTCTTGTGCGCTTCTGATGTCGCAACCTCCGTTTCCTCAGAGAAGTCATAAAAGCCGTGTTTAGAAGCCTAACTGCTGCTGATAAGTGAGTTGGCAGAAGGTGGCAAACGACTAGTGAAACAAGCAGAAGTGCTGTGGTCCACTGATTGACACTTTATTGGCTTCATCTTCAAGGCTCTGCTAGTCCACTCATCACCCCCCAGCCCACGGTTCACTTGTCGACAAGCTGCTTTTTGGAAACTTATTTACTTGAGTTTTCTGAAACATCAAAACAAGGTAAAACCGAAGAACTTAGAAATTCCCAAAGCCTCAAAGCTGCCTGGACTTTTTGCCGTGTCTTCCTGCTGTTTCCTTTTCGACTCTTCAGCTGGGGCGTGATTTATGAGCGGGATAGCAGAAATTCCTGTAGAATGGCTTCAGGATGTGCGCCAGGGAAGGAGCAGCATCTCTAATTCGGGAAAGTATCAGCGGCTTAGAACACATGGGATCAACACACGGGAGCCTCATTCCTCTCCTTAGCATGAAAACGCAGTAAACTTTAGTATTATTTTCGTCTCCTGCCTTATAATTACCTAAACAAAAAAGAAAGTTTCCCATTACTAAACGTAAAAAATAAAAATAAAAAAAAAGGCATTTAACTCATTTACGGTGCCTGGCAAAAGTATTTCCACTCCTTTTTAAGAGCAGGGTACACGTGTATTCAACTCTTCTAAATGAGTGGAGCAACAGTAGTGAATGTTTGGGGGATTCGTCAAAATAGCTCAATCTGAGTCATTTTGGATGGAGCTATGTAAAATCTACATCTGGACTTTGACTGGGGCGTTCTGCTCTGATCTGCAGTTCCATTGTAGCTCTGGCTGCATGTTTGGAGTCATTGTCTTCCTCCCATTGACTCTGATCAGTGTCCATTGGGAAGAATAGCATTCCCACAGCATGACAGCGCCACCACCATGTTTCGCTGAGAGGAGCTCTGTCACCTACAGCTTGCAGCAAAGTGCAAATGGACTTTTAAATGTCTTTCATTCAGCAACGTTCACACGACATCTTTAAAAATAATAATTTCATATTTATGGGTGAAACGGGAATAAAATGTTCTTAAGGAACTTTTACAGTGCACTGTCCGGATGCTTATTCTAGCAATTGATTTTTATTTTTTTTAACGATTAATCGGTTAATCAGATAAAAATTTGATACATTTTGAAGATTTTTCATTCAACCTTAAGCCTTTTCTTATACAATATTAAAAATACAAATAACAAATAAATTCATTTTTAAAAAATAATAAAATAAACATTTTATTGCTTAAAATGCAGTAACTTAGCATGTGAAAAGCTCAGCCAGGCCTTCCTGCTTGACTTCGCATAAATACAATGTAGAGCTGATCTGTTTTTTTAATAAACCAATTAATAACCAGTTAATAACCCACTGAACCAGGTGAAACTAAAACTTTACCACTCGAGGAGTTCTGGGTAGAACATATTTACATTAAAAAAAGCTTTTATTTTTTTCATTTTAAATGCAAAATGTATTGATTTTTTTGGTACAGTTTTTGGCTTAATTGCTGCTCAGTTTCATGCAAATTAGCCTTTTTTGGAGTCTGCATGCTCCAGCTAGCAACTGATCAATCCCTAAACCAGTTGCCGATTATTTCAATAAATGATTAATCACGATTAATCGCTTCATCTCTACTCAAATTAATCCCACTATTTGTCCCAGTTGAGCCAGTTCCTGTGGAGCATCTTCCTAAATTCTTCTAAATTCTTGAACTTGCATGGCAGGTTTCAAGCGTCCATTCAGGGGGCCGTTCTCCTGTTACACACACACGCACACGCACGCGTGCACGTACATTCTGTCCTCTCTCACACTGTAGAATAAACACGCCAAATACCCACATCCTCCTCATCCAACAACAGGGCTGCAACTGTTTCTCATGTGACAGGAGAGGGTGGGGGCGAAGGGTTGGGATAAGGGGTGGGGTGGGGTTGGGGGGTTCTCCTGAGCGGAGGGAGTGGCGAAGAATAGCGTGCGAAGACCTAATGCAATGTTTCGAATCCAGATGGGTCACATCAGCAGCCCGCAATCAACATATTTGGCCCTGCCAAGTTTACACGCTTAACAAGTAAAAAAAAAAAAAGGACAGTAAAGAAGAAAAGAGCTCTCTTCTCCCTCCCTCTACTTTCATCACCATCATCATCATCATCACCAACGTTTAGGTTCTGTTTATACTACTCTGCAGATTGTTGTTATGTATTACTGAAGAGAGAGAGAGGCAGAGGTTTGCCTCTCTGACACCAGTAATTGTTCCCACCACCACAAGGCCACTTCCAGCTGCCAAAACTACCTTCTCCATCCGCCAAGCTGGGGGCTGAAGGGTGGGGGCGGGGGGGAGACACCTGGTGAGTCAGTGCAGCTTGGAGCCCTCGCCGCGCGCGCTCACTGGAGCCCTGTTTGCTTGAGAGACTGATGATATCTGAGCCTCCAGAGCAACACCGGCGGCAAGAGGTTGCAAGAGCTTCAACATCCTCACTCTGAATTATCAGCGACAAATCGCACACATGCATGGTTGCATTCGCACAAACACACACCCCAAGAGGCTGATCTTTAAGAGATTTCTGCCCTGACGGTGTGTGTGTGTGTGTGTGTGTGTGTGTGTGTGTGGTCTTGCCAGTTAACTTTTTTTGTTTCCACTGTGTCCTCTGATCTTTAAATAGCCAGCTGTAACGTGTCGGTTCCAGCTTTTTAAACCGACCGTCCGAACCAGACAGCCTAAAAGGTCTGCTTTACCGATTGTGCACGTCTTTAAGTTAACTTTGTCTCACGCTGAGGGGAGCTCACCAATCTTTTATGGTGAGGAAGCAGATTTAAATGCCGCAGATGGCGAAAAGAGCAAGCAAAGCTCGCCAAAATGTACAGAAACGTGCCGGGTTTCTTCGGGCTTTTGCACTTTTGTCGCACTTGAAAGTTTCAGATCTTCAGACAAACTTTGATTTCAGACAAAGATAAGAAGAGTCATAAATACAGACGGCAGCTTTCAATTGAAGGTAACTGAAAGTAACTGGTTGTGCTGCAATTAGTGGCAAAATCTGCCTTTGAAAAACAGAGAATGAGTCATTTATGTGGTTGTGGAGGACTTTTGACCAACACACTGGAGTTTGTTGAAAGATTAATGGTCAAGTTTAGGGTGATGGCACTGTGGTTTAATCAAAAAGTCTGGACTTTGATGGAGACAAAAAAATCTACATTTTATTGATTTATTTTTAGGTATTTGAGGGTTTTTTTAGTTTTCACTTTAGCACTTAGGGTTAAGGACAGCTCTAACCCTATAAGGCTAAAGCTCCAAATACGCCGAAGCTTAAGCTCACAAAGTGATGGCTGGACATTTTCCTTCAGGATCTCCTGCTAGACAGCAGGCTCCACTAAAAATGGAAAGTTGTTCCAGTCCTAAAGCAGCAAGGAAACCACAGATCATCATACCACCACCACCGTATCTGTCGGTATGATGGTCGTTTTTCTGGAACGGTTGGTTTTTCACCATACGTAACAGAACTAACATCACTAGTGAATGCACTTAAGTCTTGGGGATCATCAATTGATTGATCAATGGATGCCATTTTTGATTGATTTTGAGTAATTTTAGGTAGTCAAACGACTTGGTCTCTCATCTGCTTTGCGTTTCTTCAGATTAGGTTGCAATGTTTTAATTTTTGAGATCAGCATACTTTAGATATTAAGGGATTTTCTGACTCTGCGGGTCAGGCGGCTGGTGAAACTGGACCAGCAGAATGTAGCTTAATCAAAGTTAATTCACAATTTGTCAAATGTGGGTAATATTTCACCTACGATCGGGTTGATGTGGATAGATGTTTTCCCTTAATACATGAAATCAACTTTATCTTTGATGTTAAAATTTTATTTCAGTGACCATAATCTGTTAGGGGTCAAAGGCTTTTAAAAGCACTGCAGCAGCATAAAAAAAAAACCTTGGAGAAAAAGAAAAAACAGTAAAGAAAAAAAAATATAAGATAGGAGGAGACGTTAAGAAGAACAAAGAATGAAATTCTTCTCTTTCACAGGCAGGCAGTGAAACATGAAGAAAGCATGTGGTGGAGGGAGGGAGAAAGCCTTTTTAGATTTCACCATCCTGCGCGACGCCGTCATAGCCAGTGCTCCAGATGTGGCTCAAACATGCATCGAGTTTCATTGAGATAAAAGTTGGGTCGGCGCAGACTTGGCTTTCGGATCAAACCCATTCCGGCCTGGCGAATGCTCGCGCGCACACAGGCAGCTACGGTAGTGGATGAGTGATGGGCTTTGGCTTCAGTTTTAAAATGTATTTAAAAAAAAAAAAAAAAAAGTGTTACACAAGGGGAGCCAAATTACTCGGTTTTGATTTATTACACAGCCGCACCGTGATGAACACCATTTACCCGGCATTTATCCACAGCTGTCGAGACTGATTTAGGGAGTCTCAGAGTTCACATCATCGCTGTGAGCTGAAAACTAACAGCTTGAAATGTTCGAGCACTTTATTATGCTCCTAATGGCAAATGTAGAAAGCCTTGCAACTCTTTTCAGGAACCCACATACTCCTTTGCTTTGTTTGTTGTCGTCAGAGGGTGAACTTTCAGCCAGTCGAGACTTAACTCCTCCGTTCTAACAAAGGATATTGAACCAACTGCCTCATTTCAACACTTCCCTGATGTGAAAGTCAGCAGCTAACATCACATCTGCTTTCCCTCCCCTTTCCCTTTGCTCCATCGTCACAGCTTCTGCCTTGCTACACATTTAGAGTCATTACAGAGAATGTTACACGCAGAGGAAGAGCATGAACTCAGATGCTAGACGGGTCAAGCTGACGGCAGCATAAAAGTGCTCAAGCGCCTTGCTTCAGACATTTTTTTTAAATGTATCTCTCAGAAAAATGAGTTGCAGTGAATGAGTCTCTTGTCATCATTCATTGATAATAGATCCATATCCAGGAAGCCGGCGGCTGGTCCAGAAGACCAAAAACCACTAAAAAGTTACAAATCAAAAACATCTCAGCAGTTAAGTCATGAACTGTCGCCTCGCTTGCATTGAGTGATTGTTTACAGGAACGTCTAATGATTATTTACACAGGAAACTGAGGTTGGAGGCAGCACGGCACCACAGATCTTCCTGTGTGAAACACGATTAGAATTAAAAATGACAAGCCTTTTCAGATAAATTAACTGCCTAATATAAAAAGTAAAGAGGTATATAAAAAAACCTTCACAGTCTTAACTTAATTTGACATACTCTGATTAAAGTAAGTGTAAATGCTCCTATGTATTTTCTAGATGAAGATCATTGGTGCTGCACAACCTCCTACCTCAATTTCCCAAGTAAATATTCCTGTCACTTTGTAAATAGCCACCCAATCAAAGTAATGATGGTCTAAAGTGTTAGTAAAATGGTGTTAACATTAAATAATGTGACAGTTTTTAAATTGGAGCTGATCAGACTAGATCTCAGCTTCAGTCCAGTCCTGACTTCTGCTATTATCTCTTGGCATACAGTTTTTTTTAAGACATGCATTCCATCACTTGTTCTGGTGAAAACTGTGTTTTATGGATGCTTTTAGATTGAAATATCTTCCTTGTTTTGTTTTGGGGTTTGTTTTGTTTTTTTAATCAGCAATAGCTGATTTATTTCAGCTATTTCATTGGTTCTTGGTACACTTGGTCTTTTCACACCTGATAGACGGTTAGAATTGGTACGATTGGGGACCAAAACTGTAACATTTGTTACATTTTGTGCTTGTGTTTACTGTCAAATGATCCAAATGCTTATAAAAACCCATTTCCCCCGCTTCACCAATAGTGGCGCTGCACCAAGAACCACTGAAGGAAGCAATGTGAAAACCTCTGAAGTAGACATGAGCGCAACGTCTTTCTTCAGGAAATGTAAACAATAGTGGAGTGATGTCAGATTTTAGCAGTTTTCATTGTTGGTAAAAGACCATGCTAGGCGTTCACATAGGCGTTCGAACCATGCCAGAGTTCACTTCAACCGAACCGAGACCGATGTTTTTAGGGGAACCAGAGTTTGTTTGTTGGTCCGCATCAGAGTTTGATTGTACATTCATAACCCCCTCTGGTCTTCCCAAAGGAGCTGGACCTTTTAGCTAAACAAACTATAGTTGGATTAAAGCGGACTAAACAGGGCTGGTGTGAATGCACGCTTAAAGAGCAATGCTATGCTTACACCTGATGTCTCAACAAGCTTAAAATGAAAAACCCTTATATGTGTGCCAATCTGCCTATTGATGTAAGAAAGTCATTAATATTCAAGGTACTATAGCATAGCATGAACAAGCGATCTGTATCTGCTAGACCTTTTTGCATTTCTATGACTTGTATTTGTAAAAAAATTACAATAGATCATGTCATAGGTGCTTTCTGTGTCTCCAGTTCATGTTTCGTTGAGTCTTCGCCAAACAACCCGACTCATAGGCTGCCAACAGGAGCACTGACTGTTGCGCTTAAGGCATCTTTCATGGAGCCTTTTTTATCTTATTTGTTTTCAGTTTCACTTAAATCACATCTGAGAGAACGATCTTTAATCTGCCGCGCAATCAAATGACATCTTCCTCTTCAGACTTCTCATCAGAAGTAAGGTGAGTAAAATGGAGGCTAAAAGAAAAAGTAAAGAAGAGGAGAAGGAATGTTTGTGATCACCGTTTCCAGACACAGATGATGTGTGTGAGTGTGGAGGCTATCGGTCATGCGAGGGATCTTATCGGATCGGTGTCAGAAACGACCCCCCCCCAACCCCCCGGTCTCTGTGAGCGCGTCTCCCGTTGTGTTTACATGTGGCTTACATTTACACGGCCTACTGCACCACATCAGTCTGTTTCCTCCCAGTGTGCCGTGCCTCTATCTGCGAGTGACTCACTGTTTACTGTGTCAGCTCCCCGTCCCAGAGGTGTGCGCTCGTGCATCTGTCCGCGTGCGTGCACGCCTCTGGGTGGGTCTACATTGGCGGAAGAAAGCAGGGAATCCCTAAAGTGTGTTTATCCTCGGCCGGTGCAGACTTCCAGGCATCGCGTGCGGCGGGGCCGGACCTCTGGAGCCAGGCCGCGCCTGTGCCGCGGCTCATAGCAAGAGGCACAGGCTGACATTTAGGCACAGGGCTTAAAGCCGGCGTCATGGGACGGTTAATGGATTTCAACCATCCACTCACCTGTCATCCCTATTAAATCCAGAGCTTCTCTATCCGTGGCCAAACGAGATCGCTTATTGACACAACAAGCCTTCATCTGGTTAAGCTCAGGCCTGTAGTCTTGAGTTTTGTCAGAGGAGCTGCTCCCGGCTTCCCTTCTGGAAACACCGGTTTGCGCTCATCTCATGTAAATGCCAGATGGAAATGTTTTGTCTTTAGGGGAATCAACAATGTGCTGGTGATTTTGAGCAAAAAGTGGCTCCTCGGCTCCAGAACCAGCTGTTTTCGATGACGGATCCAGAAGCGCAGTGTGGGTGGCCAGTCCACAGCAGATCACAGCAATGACAGCAGAAACCAGTATGAAGTCTCCTTTGTGTGCGAGAGTATGTTGAGGTTTTGATGTTAGGGAGTCAGAGCTGTGTCTATTTATGGCCGAAATGACAAAAACACGACACTGCCACGAAGGGGCTGAGTCTTCATCTCAGAAGTATTTTTAGGGGCAACGTTATTTTTACTCATACATTCTGTAGAGGAGTGGGAAAATACAAAAGACTTCATAACACAAAGCATGCAGTCCCGTTTCAGGGCTGATATTTCTGTCCACAAATCGCTGGTGTTTAGTTGTCACTTATGCCTGGTTTCATGCGGCAGGTTTTTAAAATTGTCCGCTGATTTTCACAACCTGTGAGACTCTTATACATGACGATACAAAAAAAAAATCATACATAACCGGTTTGGTATTACCAGACGCGGACAGATTTCACCCAAACATTCAGATGAGAGACGAGAAATATCACAAAACATCTCGAGTCCTGATGTGAGGTCAGAAGTAAACAAACATGGCCGACAAGGAAAAAGCAATGGCGACAGTTTGTGACTTCACTGGACTTTCTGACAGTTGTTTTGTCAAGTCAAGTTTATTTGTGTAGCACATTTCAGCAACAAGGCAGTTTAAAGTGCTTTACGCCATAAAAACATGCTACAGCACCCAGTTTAGAGATAATCAAAATGATCAAGCAGATACACCAATGTTCCAATTATTATGAATCAAAGGAAACCCTAAACAGGTAGTTTTTAGCCTTAATTTGAAGAAAATCAGTGTTTTGATTGTTTTGTAGTTTTCTGGACCTTTCTTCTGGATTGGTGAAACTTGTTGAATATCCCCGATTTAAGACCAGAGTAGGCCAGATCTCTCTTAACCCACCGTACACTGGAGGAATATCTCCTAATATTATCTTAACATTCGCCACGATACTTAGGCCATCCTTAAGATATTCAGAAGCGGAAAATTGGGTAAAAAGTCGACATGATTATATTTCCATGCTTAAGGCGAATACAGTTGGTAGAACTGGATTTTATGAGGGATATTAGACAAAGGAGGTTGCAGACAGAGGCAGACCACACTTATCAGCTTCAGATTTTGAAAACTGTTTTTTCTTCCAATTCACAATTATGTATTTTGTTTGTTTATATAAAATTCCAATAAAGTGTGCTGAAGTTGTACTGTGACAAAATCTGAAAAGAGGCTATTAGTACATTTGTATAAGTTGAAGATCTTGAAGATCAAACAGCGCCATCGTTTTTTTGTTTTTTCTCTAACACACCACACAGTAGACTGTTGAGGCAACATACTTCTTCTCTCCCACATCTGGAAAAAGTCATGAAAGGCCTGATTAGATGGTTCACCAGCAGTTCTTCGCTTCAGATTGTAAATCTCTACAAACATGGCAGATTTTTTCTTTTTGGTGTGTGTGAGTTGAGCTTTGGTCATCGACATATTTCTTCCGTCATGCCTTGAAAACATTACGGAGGAGAAATGAGTTTTTTTTTTGGGAGGTTGACTATACGAATGGCAAAAATGTCTACGCTTTCGATACATCCCTTCACACACACACACACAAAAAAACTGGACAGTCTGCAGAAACAACGCCATACCACCCTGGCTGCTGAGCTTCTCGGTGAAAGGGAGCGGCGATAAGGAAGATCCAGTGATAGCATCTCTAGACAGATTTACAACCCACATGTAGGCGCTTGGAAGCGCAATATCCAAGGCCTGTTTAGCTTATTCTCTTGACGGATGTCTTAAACAGTTTGCGCTAAAACTACAACTGCCTCAAAATAAAGAAACAATTAAGGAGAAAGAGCAGACATAAGTCGGCAAAATGTGTACAATGCATAAGCGCAAATATGCGTGCACGTGACGAGGGAACCTGACACCGGGTGCAGCTTGTGATGCACACCACCTGTGAAAACAACACCACAAAGACTTCCTCTGTTTATGGACTGGCCCTTTAATTAGCCTTTAATTGGGGCGCAGCTCTTACAGTTAAGACAGTGGGAGACAAGCAGCCAGCTGTGCGGTCAGAGGAAACAGCGAGTCCTGTGAACGCAGGCACACGTTAAGCTAGGGGATCGCTAACGCTTACAGACCTTAAGGTCGGTTCCAAACCTCACCTCTAAGACCTTCCCCCCACCCCCGAAACGCTTGGAGATTTACAAACCGCATCCGAGGAGTTACGCAATGATCAAACATGTGGCCAGCAGTGAAAACAAAACCGTGGCACGCAATGGGAAAATAGGTCATTTTGCACACTCGCTTCTCCGTCTATATTTTCCCAACTCCCAAAGGAGCGGTTGTGCAGGAAAACTGGTCGGACGGTATTAGCTCACCAACATACCACCGCTTTTTTTCCTGACATTAGTCTTTCAAACAGTCTTTTTTTTTTTTTTTTTTTAAATAGTGGAGCAGGGGCACGCAACATCTTCTACTTTTAGAGCCGCTGGTGACAGGAGGAGAAATCTACCAGGAAGTGTGACTGAATGTTACTGGGAAGAGAAAATGACAATGTGGGGATGATCCAATGGAAAAAAAAAGATGTGTGTGTTGTGAGATGGCAGAACAGCCATATAGATTTCATGACGCCCTCCAGAACATCTTATTCTCTCTCTAGCTCAGCTAGAGACAGATTTCCTATTTGTTGTGAAGCAACCCTAAGGATGACCACATTTCCAAAAACGGCATGTTTCTGTGCCGCGGCTCACGTCATTCAGACGCTGGAGCCGTAAAAAACATCACGAGTGTGAGAGACTTGGCACAAAGATGTGTTTTGTTTTTGTACTGAAAATGCGTAATTTGATTATGCTAATCCTGGGAACCCAGTGTTGTGATGCTATGAAGATTTTATAGGCCTTGCATCTTGAATTTGGCAAGACCTACATTGATGAAATCCCCGTTTTATTGCAACCAGAAGAAAATGGTGTGAATGTAAGAGTGGGTCTCATCTAGTTATGATGTGACCCACTCTGGGGGGCTGTTTTTTGGTGCCCCCCCAAAAAAAACAGCACCATTAAAGCGGGATGTACCGTACTCATTCTTCTTCTGTGGTATATCTCTATCAGCTTTGCATGCTAGCTTTTTGATGGTCCTTTGTGCAATATATATAGCTTTTTTCTGTTTGAAGCAAAATATGTCTTTTCTGCCATTGAAATCCATCTTTTCTGCACCACCCAAAAGGCAAACTAACATGTTAAAGCATCACTTCTGCTCTTCAGATCCTCCGAATCACATGTAAGTTTTAAAAACAAAAAGAAAAAAAAAATTAAATACCTCATTTATTATTAGAACCAGGGATGTGCACATGTGGACGCCCCTGCCTGCACGCTCAAAACAAACCACGCGCCTGGCCTTGATCTCACGCTCTGCAGCTCCGACGGGCAGTAGATGTGACAGGCACGGCGCGGACGGGAGCAGGCGGGGGCCGAGAGCGAGATGATAAAGCATTGTGACAGAGCGATTTAGCAGAAGAGGATGAACTGTAAATATTGACCCCAGATACGAGGGGGAAATGGGCATGGCGCACCAGCAGGGAGTCGGTACAAATCGGGCGTATGCACTCAAACACAGCATGGCTCTTCAGGGTGCATTCACACCAGCGCTAGTTTGTTTTACTAGAAAGTCAAACAAACTAGTTGGGGACGTGTGAATGCATAATCGAACTCTGATGCGGATCTAAAATAGTGAACGCTGGCCTGCCTAAAAGCCCAGGTGTGTGGTCGGTTGAAGCGAACTCGGGACCAGCAGAGACTGCTCCAAAAGCAAGAAGTGGGCTGTAGAGCAGAGAATTCTGGGTGAATACAACCAAACCAAAATACACTTCAAGAGTCTAACGCTAGATGGAGAAACGCCTCGTGGATTTTTAACAGCGACATTAAATCTGACGGTAATCCATTTTTGTTTACGTTTTGTGAAGAATAAAGTTGTGCCCACTCCTTCTTCTGAGGTATCTTTTTGTCGTTTCCTTCAGTAGTTTTTTGATGCAGCGCCACCGCAGGCGAGAGGGGGGAAACATATTTTTCGATTAGTTTTATGCAGTGCAGTGTGAAAGCGAACCACACCAGCTGAAAATGTAACAAATGTTGCAATTTTGGTATCAGGTGTGAAAGCACTCCTTAAGGCTTTGGATCTTATTTAAAGAAGTAAAAAGAAAAAAAAAATCTCCATGCATCCATAAAGCTGTACGGCTTAATGTAAAGCTCTGTTTAAAGTCGACTTTCAGGTAAGTGCTGCATAAATCACTGGATCATCCCCCGTTGACACGGCGGAGGCACCGCCAGCAACACGCGCTTGGCCCTGACCCCCTCGGCGTAAACTGTTTATATAAAAGCAGCGGCCGACCCCGAGGGAACCAATCGGGTGACTTCTTGACCTTTTGAACCCCAACGACTAATCCTCACACACGCCGCGCCGCTCGCTGACCCCTGAACTTCTGGAATGTGCCCCCCCAGCAGCGGTACGGTGCCGGTTCCCAAGCTCCACGAAGCGCTCCGGCTTCGGGAAGGAGTCACGCCGCCTGATGCTGTAACTCAGCTGTTGTGCAGGCCGCCTCGCCTTATGTAACAATGCTATAAAACAGCACTTCTTTTTTTTTCCCCCCCAGAGGTTTCTGTTTTACTGCAGCTTGGTTGTTGCTTGTGTAGCGTTTTATAGCCGCTTTAATTCCTGCTCTAATTTTAACACGTTGGCCTTTGATGTAAACAAGGCTATAAATTTATGAACATCTCTATATTACTTAGTAGGGATGGCGAGTATATTTAGGGATGGAGCTACTTTAATTAAGGTTGGCCAGGACTTAAGCAGACTTAAGCTACTTTCTAGCTATATTAGAGCCATTTCCTAGTACAGATCAGTGTGACTCTGCTACACTTCGCCTCCTGCTTAAACTTGCAGCATTCTGTGACTCTAAAGTTTCAGAGTTTGGCGCTAATTGCTCAAACAGTTTGCATCTCTCCAAATGCATACCACAGAGACAATATGCTGTATAGGTAAGTAGATTTTTGTTACTTTGTGCTTAAATACGTGCAGGACCTCATTCCTACTGCAGACACACTGCCATTACAGCCAAAGGTTGAAGATTATCTCTGACGAGTGACTCGACTGCCGCGTCTTTACGTCACCGCCCAAGCTTGCGTGGATATGGGTGAGGTATTACTTTAAATTAAATTGAAGCAACAAACAAAGGATCACACAAATGCAAAAGAATAGAGTTGAGTGTTGCTGTTTTATTGAGGAGGGAGCAAAATTCTTCATTGTTCTTGAACTTTTTGATATTTTTTTTCCATGTCACAGCTTTAAACTTCAAACAATTTTAAGTTGAGATTTTATGACTTACCAGCACAAAGTAGCACATAAATTTAACATGGGAGGAAAACGGCGCATGATTTTTAAGCATTTTTACAAGTAATCTGAAAAGCGTTGGACACAGTTTCATTTAGGCCCCTTTACTCTGATATCCTAAATGGAATCTCATAATTTGCAATGTTGTGCTTTTAGCCATACAAAGTTCAAATATGGTTAAATATTGGGGACGGTTGGGCAATCCTGCTGCTTTACAATCAAGTATAGCAAAAATAGTGACATTTTTGTTTCTGTCTGTGGCTCTTGTTTCTCACACTGCATATAGCTCTCTAAGCCCCAGAGTCATGAGCTAAAAAGTTATTTTTTTAAGCACAGAATGCGTATAACCTTGTATGGGTTGTTAACAGAAGTGAACCAGTGGAAACAATGAACGTTGTCTAGCTAGCCAACTGGAAATAAATTTGCGCTTACCCACATTAGACGCAAAAAAAAACTAGCTAGATAGCTAGAAAGAATATATTAGCAGCAGGCTAGCGGCAGCTGCGTGCGACTCAAACTTTTGCCTGACAGAAAAATACCGGAAGAAAAAAAAACTACATATACGAGATTAAATAGTCCTTAAGACCTATGTGTGGACATGCTTTAGGTCGGGTTGCTTTTATCCTGAATAACAGAAAAATTAGCTTTTCTCTGTCTTTCATCGTTTTCCTCCTGGCTAACCACAGTGAACCTCATGTCTTTTTTTTTTCAGCTTTATAAGTCATAGTGTAACCAGCAGCAGGATGTTTTAACACAGCCAGACTTTGTTCCTACTGTTCCCCTCTCCTTGCTGTGGGACCTGAACAGCCAGTGCTGGACAGAGACTTTATCTCACACCCAAAAGTGTGAGAGCTGTGAACCTGATTCAAAACAAAGATGATAATTGTCATGACAGAGACTCATTCAGTCTTCCTCTCCATCTGTGTGTGTGTATGTGTGTGTGTGAGTCTCAGAGCAGGTCCTGGTGCCCTGTCCCTCTCCCCTCCCTCTTGCCCCGCTGCCATCCCTGTAGAGCGGCTCATGCATGGATACAATGTGCTCCTCTGTGCTCTTTGAAGGCCGGCATTAACGTTCACACGCAATCCCCACCAAACACTGATACGCTTCTGTCTCAATCCGCTTCTTCAAGCCGCTGTTTATTTCCCCTCCCCAAATAAACTTTTAGTTTTATTTCGCCCTGCTTATGACAGCGCACTGGAATGGCATATTTGTTGTTAAAGTGAACACACTTTTTCTTTTTTTTTAAATAAATCCATGGTGTTCCTTAGAAATGTCAAATGAAAAAATGACGGACCTGAGCCTACAGACACATTAAACTCACCTGAACTACAATAACTACTGAAAATAAATATGAGATAAGTCAAAGCAAGTGTTTAGAAGGACTAAGCTGCTAAATAACCAATGTTTTGTTTTTTTTACTTTAGGTCATTTGAACACAATGGAAATCAAAGTATGGGATATTTAATTTTTCAAGTAAGCATCAAGCTGTTTTCATTTATTTAATTATGCTCATCATTAAAGTTTTAACTTGTCCTAAATGATTTCAGATGTAAAATATCAGCAGAATGAGACTCTTAACTCTCTTTGTTCCTTTTTTCTTTCTTTGTTTCTTCCTTTCTTTAAATCTTTTTTTTGATTTATTTTGTTCTTTAGGAGCATAAATGTAAGGCATGGAATCTTTTTTTGTAATGTGCAGTAAGCTACAAATATATTTTTTTAAACAACAAAAAAAAAAACGGAAAATGTGAAAAAATTTAGTTACATTATTGACTTGGTAGCCTTGGATGTTCGGTGAGTAGGTAGTTGTCAGAATATATTTCCACTTTATGTGAAAATTTTTTTGGATGAAATTGTTCCACTGTGAGAATAAACTACATAAAACAAGAACAAAATAAGAATAGAAAATAATATTTATATATATATATATATATATATATATATATATATATATATATATATATATATATATATATATATATATATATATGTATCTATGCAAGCTTCAGTATATGCAAAACATCTACCCAGGAAATTTGAATCTTTTGTTTTTGCAGAATTTTAAATACATTTTCATTCCACCTGCTTTGCATGAAAAAACAGCAATCGACCAAAAGAAAAACATACACTTTTAAAAATCTGTAATCGTTTCTCGTATCAATGCCATTTTTTCCTCAATAGCCACCATTTATCTGTTTCTTTGTGGCAGCGATTCTAATTTTTATTCATTTATTTACTTATTTTTACTGAAAATTATTGCACATATTGGCCAAATACGCTGCTTTTGCCTCTTAACGCGTCGCTAACAGAAATATGAAAATAAAACATAAAAACAAACTAAACAGAGAGATTAAAAATCATTTAAATGCCATTTAATTTTGTCCATAGCAGTCCAGCACGGTGCCAGCATCCTTTTTTTTTTTTTTTTTTTTAAATGAGTTATTAATAGGTTTGCTTTTGCTCTTTACTTCCTCGTCTCCGTCTGCAGATGGTCGCGTAGTCAGGCGAAAATAATCCCCATCAGACAGTTATGTAATAAATGTGACAGGCCTTACAGTAAGGCCTCGCTGTCCTCTGTCTGACAGTATGTGAACAGACTCTGAGAGCTTTTCGTCAACATGCTCGCCTGCCTTTCACTGCCACCTTGCACATTTGTTTTTTTTGTGCTGCATTTTTTGACCTGTGCTGTTTGTTTTGCCCCGCGGTGCGAACCAGTCCCTAATGCTGTCGCCAGACAGAGCAAAGGAGCAGACCACACACACACACACACATATGCCGTGCATGACAGGACGGTTTTAGTCGGCGTGCAAGCATTTTATTAAAAAAATTTTTTTTTAAAAATGATAGGAAGCAAATGAAACGCTCCTTCTTTTTCTTTTCTTTTCTTTTTTTTCTCTCCCTGTCTTTTTCATTCGCTCCCTCCTTCCTTCCTTTCCTCGCTCTCTTCCTCCGCTCGCTTCAACAGATCGTTTTCATAACCACTTTTCTGAGGTCACAGCTTCGTCTGCAGTAGTCACGCAACCCTTTGCCTGCTCAGTCAGCTTTACACATACACACACACACACACACACACACACACACACACACTTTGCCACAGCAATACTACGCCGCACTACAGAACAGCCAGTCTTAAAGAGACAGCGAGCGTCTTTCTCCCAGCCTGCACAGCATGTTGCAGACTCTGCTCTTTAAGGGTCAGAGGGTCTATTTTTGGCTCCTGGAGCTCGGAGCGCTGACACATGGGTAACCTGTGTCTAGATGCGAGGAGCATTTATATTTAAATTCTTTGACTGGATCAGAATTTTGCAATTTAATCTTTAAAATACAATAAATTGTTTTTTTCCCCCTAATGTGTACAAATAAAAACGAAATGTTGTTGTTGCAGCATCCTTTTTTGTGCTTGTGTGTTTCTGGGGTGGTGATGAAGACTGAGAAGGCAAAGCCATGTGTCCTCCTGTCTTGATCAGGAAGTGTCCAGTTGCTGCTCCCACCCTTTCATCACCTGAGGCCCCCGAGGGGGAAACTACAGTAACTGGGTTTGACAGTGGGGCCAGATGAGGAGGAAATGAGCAAATGGTGGGCAGGAAGAAAGTAGAAGTCGCTGATTATGAATGAACTTAAGGGGCCATACAAACAAAGGGATTATTCATATTACCGCTGACGGAAAGCGAAACCTTTGCACAAGTATGCAGCTACTCTGGCATAAAGGAACACCAGATACAGTCGTGGTAGAGAGAAATTTAATTTTATTTAAATGCTGGCGTTTTATATGTCTTGTATTGTTTTTCCCAGAAACATAAGAATTTTGGTGTCATGTTTTGTTGAAAAAAAAAACCAAAACTGTAGAAATCGTTGACTAAGTATTTTTACACTTGAATAATAATTTGTTTTAAAAAAACAAATTTTATGGTGATATTAATCTGGAAAATAATTTTAAACTTATTTAAAAATCATCTTAAAAAAACTAAATGTTCCATAAAAGAAAACTAGACTTTTCTTTTATGGAACCAGTTTTAAGCTAAGCTAATTCTTGCACTTTTTTGTTCAAATTAGTCAAATATTAAAGCTGACATTCATTGTGTTTTGCATTCATTTAGCATCTTAAATTAGACTTTTACATGTTTTTCAACTACAACGGAAGCTACATACTTCTTTAACTCCTATTTTATTCTATATCTAAGTTAGCTGGTTGACAAGCTAGCAAGTGTTAGCCTGTAGCTTTGCGAAAACATGAGCAAAAATGTCCTTATGTTTGATTAAAAATACCCACTAAAAATGTTGTGCTGATAGCTAAAAGATCCCATATCCGGTTACAGTTTGTAACCAGCTTAGAATTTATTAAAGTACGGCATCAAGATGAGGAAGGCCGCATGGAAAGAAGTGGAGCATCTTCCCCATCTGTTGATGCACACTGCTAGCTAGCTGAAAATTTGACTGGATATAATTTCAGTTGTGGAAAATAAAAAAAACACTATAAAAAACAAAAATGGCTAGAAGATTTCATATCCCGGCCAATAAGCTCTTGAAAATCACCAATAAATCTAGTGGCTGTTTATTCTTTTTTTTTTTTTGACTGTGCATCAAATTGACTAGAAATATTTGTTATGGATGATATTATTAGAGATATTTTTGAAGCTGTAAGAATGACTGTTGCTTTTCTATCTTAAATGACTGTTGCTTTTCTATAATAAAATAATTTGAATTTCTTTGTATGAAATTTATGCCGATATTATGATGGCATAAAACTATTTTAACACAAAGCTATCACAACATAGGGATGCCCAACACCCAATGGTTTAAAATTTAAATTGGTTTAAACCTTCAATTATCAATTATAAATTTAAACCAATTGTTTAAATTTATAATGTAAACCATTGGTTAAAATTGTAAATTTTAACCAATGGTAACAACCCCTCACAGAGGGTGTGAGCGGTTGTTACCCGCTCACACCCTCTGTAATTTTTATATTGACTCTAATTTGAAAAATATTTAAATATATTTATTCAATGATGCCTTAAATGACACAAAAGCCTTTTTTTTGGAAAACTCTATGAGCATCTTCCCTATGACTTCCTCTAAAAAACACACTTGAAACATCCCTTACTTTTATTAATGATCAAATTTAAATAAGATGAAGAAAAAAAAATCCCCACACGATTATGTCGCTCCTCCCACTGCCACCATTTTTTTCATTGAGCAAATCCAAACGACATTAAATAAACCAAAAGCTCTAAGCCTTCCAGTTGTCTAAAAGCTAGGATTGGTTTGGTCTGGTTTGAGCATGTCGCTTATGTTTATTGTATTTCATGTTAATCTTCGTTTTACTTTAAATCGACTATTAAAGGTCCCCCGAGGGACGGGTGTTCCAAACTAGTCACGGCTATAAACTAGCAAAAAGTGAACAATAAAAAACATATGAGATTCGAATGTTGTTACCCGCTCACACCCTCTGTAATCAAAGCAGACTTTATTGTTATTTACCCAAAACATAGTGGACAATAAGTCCTCACCAGATAGAATAAGTTGTTCCAGCTCATCAAATTGTGATGTTTGTGTTTTTTTTGTTTTTTGTTTTTTTTTGTCACGACACCAGCAGCGAGCGAGTGGAACGCTCTGAATATGGCCTGGAAATCGACAGGGAGTTTGGCCAGGAGACGGGTTGCATGAGAAGAGGAGCGGCTTGAAGTAGCAGGGAGGAGAGGAGCTTGCCAAAACTGAAGGCTTAGGCCTGAAGGCTTTTGGCAGGTGTTTTGTCTCTGCTATCCATCCAGCTGCTGACTACAAACATGGGAGGCGTTTCAAGAAAATCTATTAGCTGTTTGGACAGGCTGTAATCCGAGTGATCTTCTGCTTTGCTGCTTGTACTCATCTCTGCAGGCTGACTGCTAATTAATTTTTTACAAGACTACATTTTATGAAATAGTGAAACAAAAAAGAAGAAAAGACAATGACGTGTCTGTGAAAACCTAAAATTAAACTTTAGAGCCTCTGCTGTAACCTGCAATAATAAGTTGTGAATTACAACTTGTATGTTTTTTTCTTTTTGTCTTTTCAATGATTAGCAGGGGTGTAATAAGATTTTGAACGAAATTACCCAACATAGTTGCTCCTCAATATTTCTCATTTAAGCTTTACAAACAACTGTCTGTTTGCTCTCAGATATGAAGAGGACTTCTTTGAGATTTACACCTTGAATGTGTTTACGTGGGTCTCATTTTTAAGTAAGACAGGAAGTAGTTCTTGAGTTGACCTGTTGTGCTGACAGAGTTGACTACAGAAGGCTGCCTTCTGGTCTAGCTAGCAACATTCGGTTGCAAATGCGTTGAAGAAGCTTACATTACCTTTTGAGTAGTTTGTCTGCCAGCACAGAGACAGAAACTATAAAAATACTGTGACTAGCTGTAACCTGCTAATGACGCTAATGATGCTAATGTCGGGGTGTGCTGCGGAGCTTCCTGTTGCCATCAAACTTGAGTCTGAAACCATGTTTACATACGTTTTCTCGAGGATTCAATAATTATAATCTGTTTATGGATTTAAACAATGTAGCTTTGCTAACTGTGACATCATAATATTGACCCCTCTCCAGCTAAATGTGGGTTGTTTCGTGGCAAAATAACTTTTTTCCGTTATACTAGAAGCATCATTCGTTACAAAAACACTTTTAGCTTGTCAAAATAAAAATCACTTCCTTTTCTGTTCATTTAAAAATTGAACTTTCTAGCTAACTCACCACCCTCAAAATGGTTTACAAACATTTAACAAAAAACAAAACTGGCACTTTGACGCATTCAGTCATTCAATATTAACGTGTTTATTTCTTTATATTATTTTTCCACAAACATTATTGCAAATTTGTCCTAAGTCAAAAGGGCACGATGGAGGATTGAGGTAAATAATACATTTTATCATTTTTTCAAGTAATTTAAATCAGCTCATCAGTTTTTTTTTTTTGCACAATTGAAGGGAAATTGTTGAATGCATTTCTAATCCATGTGAATGTAGTGGTGTAAGCAGATTAGAAGGATGACAATATTTTTCAGACTTGAGTTGGCCTTGAGACGAAGGATTTATGCGCATCTCTGCTTATTGTTAATGCTAAAGTAAAGGATCTGAAATACTTTCATCGCTCAAATTGAAACGGATGCTGAACCGAGATTCACTAAAGCACAATTTGAGATTCATGAAATCTTTTTTATTAACTATTCTGTTCATGAAAACACAAAAAACCTTAGCATTTCAGCACTTTGAATTAGGAAACAAATTCTACAATATCTCTATTTCTAGATTCTGTATCTGCTAAAATTGTGATTCTTAGTTGCTAAAAGTATTATTGTAACTTTGTCTGATTTCGTTCTAATCGTGTATTGTCTCATCTCGTGAGCGGGATACATAGTTGCATCTCCGTTGATTAGCAGATAAAAATGCGTGCAGTCTTTCTTCAGACAACTCCTAGCTTCTGGAAAATCAGCAGCATAATTAACCATCTACCTCAACAGCCTCAGTGCCATCAGCAATCACATGGCTCTTCCAATTAGGTCAAGCCCAAGCCTTTTCTACATGAATTGGCCCATCTGACATTTTTATAACAATGTTGATCCAACAGTAGTTGGATGGGGAATTGGTGTTGTGATGGTCCAATGAATTATGCAAGCCTGTTTTTTTTTGTTTGTTTTGTTTTTTTGTCCTTCCTTTCTCCCTCCTTTTATTTCAGACAACTTCTGTTTAGCTCACAACCCCCATTGACCTTTTTAAAGCACGGCACTCTGTTCAAATTATTCATGGTGTTAAGGCTGCCGCGACATGTTGACCTCAATTCAGAGTCTTCCTTGTGCTGCGTATCTTCCAATCAGAGGCATTTCTCAAAACTAGTCGAGAGTTGAGCAAAGCGAGGAAAAAAAAAAAGGAAAAGGAAAGCTCCGGCGTCAGTGGCTAAAATAGAAATAAAGTAAACAGAGCAAGTCAAAAGTGGAGAGTGGGAAGCAAGCTGGAGCAGCAACAGACGCGGTCAGGCTGAGGTTGCCCGACACTTGACTCTAAGGTGTGGCGGCTTCTCCAAGAGAAATGGGATTGAGGGATTGAGGGAGATTAACGAGCTCGGGGATAGCAAAACAAAACCAAAGAGAGGGCAGCCATAACTTGTGGTAAATATTAGTCTTTCCTCCATCTTTTAAACTTCTGCTTCTCAAATCATGACTTCATCAATTAGATACATGAGTTTACAATTTTTGTGTTTGTTGGATTTCCTAAGATTAGGAATTTTTGCAAAAGTTGCACATAGACAAGTGTAGCAATTGTGAGCCACATCAAGTTGTTTTCCATTGAAGCTGCAGTATGTAACTTTTATTAAAATATTTTTTTTAACTTATTTATTGAAACCATCACTATTTTGTGACAGAATGGTATAAGATAGATAATGAGTGAAAAAGATTGAAAGAAATTCTCCTAATGCTATCTGGAAGCAACCGCTGCTATGCTGCAGCTAGCATAGCCTGTCGTTAATGCTCAGACTAGTTAGCATAGCCACCGATGACGACAGATATTGGTTTTCCTGCAACTGTAAATTGTTTCTCCACCATTAGCACATTTAGAAGTGAGTACATGAGGATGATTGACAGCGCTAACCCCTCCTCCTGGCTCTGATTGGTTGATTTTGTTTGGTGCATTTCTGCAGACGCAGTATTAGCTCAGTTTATTTGTCTTACAGTTACAACATAGTGACAAATATGTAAAAAAATAAATACTGCACTTTTAAAGATGAATAATAACTCATTAAAAATGTAAACGATTATGCTATAAACGTGTTGTAAAGATAAGGCATTCCAAAGGAATCCACCATCGACATCGGCTCAAGATAGAACGGCAATCAGTATCTGCGGCCCACGAGGATTTCTAAAAGCACCACCGCGTCGTCATGCCTGAGACATGTGAGCGGCCGCAGCGCCTTCGCCCCTTCGCCCCTTAACTCGTTTACGGACACGTTGAGGTTATTTTCCCCCCAGTTTACGCAACATTGCGTGACAAGAGGATGGGTGTCTGGTGGATCCAATTGCCCTGTGCGAGGGCGGGTAGTGCCTCCATGAATGTGGCCTTTGAATGGCGATGGGCTAGTAGACATCCAGACAGTCTATACTTTACTGTATGTGGGAAATGGCCCTGATGTGACTTCAAAGGCCACAAAGATGTTATTATGCCACCTCTCTCCCCCCCTCAAGCCTTTCTGCTTCTGAGTCACAAGGAGGGAGTCTCCTCTGATCTGTTGTTTTCCCTCTGTTACACATGGGATGCTTGGTTCAGATTCCTGTTTTTACTTTGGTTGGTCAGTCTCTCTCCGAGAGATAGAAATTGAATTAAACCTCTCTTGGTCAGAGTGCTTTTATTCTATTGAGCAAAAATATTGTTAAAAATACTGGGCATCAAAAGAACGTGGTTTATAGGCTGTTTGATGGAGGATTTGCCTTTAAAAATGTTGGTTTTTAAAGGTAAATAAAGACAATTTGAAGGGACGGAATAGAATATATAAGGTATATAGGTATTATAAATGAGGATAGCCAATCGTAAACATGTTCAAATCTTCCATATAATTTAATTTCATGGTACGTTATGATAAAACTTTTCTTTTACGTCCTATTCCCATTGATTCTGATCCCAGCTTTGGTCAGCTGATCCTCATGAGATGTAAAAGGTTGGTTATTCCCTGGTAGTATCTCTTTATTGGAGAAACATAATCACATTTTATCAGACTCTTAGTAGGTTATAGAAAATCACTTCAATTCAGGGCCAATTCACAACAAATGCACCTTACAAAAAAAACATGTCAATTCGGTCCATAAAATTCATCTAGAAAGATTGCAAGTCAATTATATATGCTGCAAATTGATCTTTTAATAATTAAAATACCTGGCAAAGCAAAATCAAAACGTTTCCAAAGTTTGTACGAGATAATGAACAGTATGTACATGTGTAAACAGGTTAGTTTTGCTGAAAAATGTTCTTTGTTGCAAATTACCTCAAGGCCAAACATTCTTAGTTGGATTTAGGTCTGGACTTTGACTAGGCCATTCTCACCCATGAGTATATTTTGATCTAAATCATGCTGTTGCACTCCTCCTACGCTGCTTTCAGTATTAGATGAATCCTAAAAGCAGGTGGTTGCAATGCGTTTTATTTTGGGGGCGTCAGGGTAAATGGGGCGAGGCTCACTTTACATATTATTATTATTTTTTAACAATACCAGGTTTTCACAGTCACATACTTCCACCGCATACTTAAGCATTACTTTCTGTTGGTTTATGAAATAAAATACGTGTGGTTTGTGGTTGTGTTGCGACTAAATGTGAAGAAACTCAAGGAGTGTTAATACATTTACAAGCCGCTTCTCAGCAGAAGTTTAGACAGATACTTGAAACTGAGAGAGAGGGAAAAAAATAATAATAATAATAATATTTTTTTTTTTTTTTTATCAGATTATTGACGCTCGGGTGTCACCGGTTCCATATGTAGTGTGGATGTGATCTCGCTTTGATTCGGCTGCTATATTTACCCCAGACACTGAAGGGCTGCCACATCAACACCTCACCTTGTCAAAACTTCTGCTGGGCCAAGTGGATGTTTGACGGCACGAAACGGGATAACACCTTGGCGCGACGGCGTCGACATGTTTAATTTGCCGAATGACGCCGGCGACATCCTGAGCAGAACTCGACGCGCGAAGCGAGTGTGGAAGGATGAGGCTGCGGTCCTTTTGTTCTCCTCCGTCATTAACTGACTGTCACATTGTTTTGACACCACTACTTGTTCGTTGCAAAAGCCCGAGGCGTGAGTATCTGCTTATAAGAGCAGCTAAGAATCTGCTTCAGAGAGAGAGAAAAAAAAATTGTCATTGTGTGATACGATTATGATCGATCAATATTAGATGAAGAGATTTATTTCAAATTTCCCAACTAATCTTCCTGCACTCAGACTAATTGCTGAACATTAGAGCAACAACCACGACTACAAATTAGGAGTCATCTTTTATGTGTGTATGAAAAAAAAGGGGGGAAAAAAATGTAATATGACTTTAAGAGTGTTGTTTGGAAACAAACATGGGTACTACCAGTTCTACATCTGACAAACGACTCTGTATGAAAACAGGGATTAGGCTGTCAGTGCTCCGGCTGGATAAACCCGCGTGCGCGGAAGAACATGTGATGCATATTTAAAACATTTGCAATTTGATGATGAAAACAAATCCTGGCACATTAGCGCTGAGAATTTCACCCCTTCGCACGCAAAACTTCCAGCTGGGGAGGGCCTCAGTGTGGGCGTGCCTATATATATATGTATATCTATATATGTGTGTGTGTTTAAGTGTCGCCATGGGTGAAGCCCGCAGCTGTTTAAATTCAGTTCATCTGTGCAACATGCCAATTTGAACAAGGTCCTCGGGGACGAAAACAGAGCGACACCTCTCTTCAACATCTCTTTCCCGCTCTTTTCCACGCTTCTAAACACGTTTTGCTTCCATCACCAGATTTATACGCCTCCCCGGCTCCCCCTTCCACACCCCCATTTCACTTATTCAGGCTCAACAACCATGTTGAGCTCAAGCACCTGATATGATGATCTGACCCGATCTCTCTGCTCGCCGTTATTCACCATCTGTCAGAGGTCGCGACCCCGTTCTTAAAGAATTAGATCAGCGCTGCGTTAGCCTCCGAGAAAAAAGGTCCAAGGCGCCGCCACCTGAGGCAGCTACGTAAAAAAAAAAAGGTCACGAGGAGCGTTTAGAGTCCATTAATGTAACCGCAATTCAAGTGTTGAGAGAGTTGATAAACTGTCAGACGCGTCATTTAAAGTGAGAGTCTCTGTTGTAGGAGTTGAAAAAGAGTGACAGCTGAGCTGCTGGCGGCAGACAGCAGTTGTAGTGAAACGGCTGTATGATGAACGGCGAGAGGGGGGAAAAAAGCAGAAGGTGGGGGTTTGTTTTGGCTTCAGAGCGAAGATCTGAGATTTGAGGGGATTAAAGGTGTCAGCTCGGATGCCTGCAATAAAAGTAAGTGAAGTGTAACTTTGAAGACACTACAGAAAGTCAGTCATCGCCTCTCAACTAGAACGGCTCACATCCTGCATGTTCAGTGGATGTTCTGACAGTAAGCTGTCCCTGCATGACAACACTGACATTTCAATCCAAAAAAATAAAATTTAAGAAATAAATTTATTTAAATCTGAAAAACAATTACTTGTATTACAGATAAGACAATATAACACATCAAATATTACAGCTCTATTGATGGTATCGATGATGCTTTATATTAAAGCAATCATTTAAAGGGGCGGTGTTGTCTATTTTCTAAGCATAGAGTTATATTTTATTACATTTTGATCAAGTGTGCATCTTCAGTTGTAAGAAAAATGCTCAATATATCAAACACAACTCAAAAGAAATTTGACAATTTAACACCGTGAAATTGAGCTCTGTCTCTTTAAGAAGCTCCTGCTCCTTCCGACACATTCAGCACAGGAAAGCAGCACCAAAAGATTTTATTCATTTGAGCTAGATAATAATTCTTAGCTGCTAATTTGGAGAATAGATAGCTAAAAAAAATTAAAAATTTCTCCCATCGTGTCTTCGAAATTTTTCCTGTTCATCTTTCTTTTCCACTTGAACTGCGGTTCAAACCACTCAGAAACCTTTGGAGAGCTTTTACAACTAATTCCCCCTGTGGGGGTTTTTTGGTTGCTGAACTTGTAAGTGAAGTAGTTACTTACAGATGACTTCTCATTTTAAAAAAAAAGACTAATAATTTGAAATATCTTCCAGGGAATTTTTACCTGCATAGTTGCGGTGGTTTCCAACTTTTCCCAACAGATATTATGTAAAGAGTTCCCACTCGGGAGGATAAATTATTATTTTTATATGTCAGCACACAGAAAACGATGCAACGCTTGGATGAAATCCGGTTTGGCGCTCTGTTTACCGTGGAACATTTACATTACACCTTCCTTTCTGCTGGCTAACAGCTTCTGCCTGGAGGCTGCAGAGCTAAAACAAGCACAAGTCACGCAACTGCCTCACTGTCTGTCTCTTCCTCTCACTCCCTCCCTCTACACTCAGAAGAAACACACACACACACATATCTTAATGTACACCTGTGTGTCTTGGTGAGATGTTTGCCCCTGTAACAATGCACCTGAGTGCCGGCGAATCAGAGGCTACACTGCTGCCGTCGGCCGAGGTTCAGCCTCGTTACGTCTTCATTCTCCTTCCCCCGACAACAAGAAACCGAGGCGCACGTGCGCGTTTGTTCTCGATAGGGAAGAGTCGTCCATCTGCTCGTCTCTCTCGCATCGTAAAGAAATTATCATTATTTTTCTCGTCCAGCTCACTCATTCGATCATAATTCAGCTGAGAGCGAGAGTTCATTGAAAGTTCAGACTGATGTGGGAGACAGTAGCGAAGGCCCTGCCAGCCAGCGAGAAGCACAGAAACCTTTCAAACACATTCTCTTGTCCTCTTTAATTACTCTGCCCCTTTCTCACAACAGTATCTGCCTACGATGCCGCGTCAGCATTCATTCAGATTAGATCGTGCATCTCTGAGCTTAAATAAAACAATATACCCCCTCCACCTACCCCAAAGCTTCCTCGGCTAACTCTTAACTTCATGTGACATGCTCTGAGGAACTATTTTCACTCAGCCGGGTTTATGCCCTGCTGTTTTTTGTTTTTTAATCAAAATGCAGCTGAAACGGGACCTCGTCTGGTTGACGGTAGTTAGCGTATCGAGCTGTATCGGGTCAGATGCCGCTTTGGTCCGCAATCTTTTCAAGCGCATGGAAACATATCGATCAGCGTGGGGGAGGGGGTGGGCTCAGACAGTTTGTGCACACTGATGCATGCTTTGATTAAGATAAATGGGGGGTGACGGATACAGCAAACAGCCAGATGAAACCAGCATGCAGACACGGGCGGATGGCAGAGGATACATGTGTTAAATGTGGTGAGGCTGTCTCGTCAGTCTCTTGCTTCGAAAAACCAACGCGATCTTTATCAGTGAGGCAGCTTATCAAAGGCACGTGCCTCCTCTCTTTTGCTCTGTCTGCCGTTTGTAGAGCAATCAATAATTATGGTCAGCAAGCGACAATTTGTTCTCTTACGTTGACTACAACTTTGCCTCTACGACGTTTTCTCTACTGCCTCCTGACAGAGCGGCAGTGTCATGGTTCATTCATCAGGAAAAGCACATTGTGTATCCCTCCACCAGCTTTGGCCATAGGCAGACTGCACTACTGAGACCCATGAGAATGATGTGCTGCCGGCCATGTTTATCCGGGATATTATATTATGATATAATATTCAGTCAATGCTAGAAGTGAAACAAAGCACAGTTGGGCTTTTCTTCTAAAAACAGCCAACGTTTAGGAAACTTACGGGAAATTGTTTGACTTTGAAGTTCCTAACATAAAAATAGCAGTTCTGAAGCTTAAAGAGGCACTTTGGATTTTTTAAAAGTGAGATTTCAAGAAGTTTTTCTCAGTAACACTTCCATAACTTTAATAGAAAGATGTTACATTGCAGTTAGTTTGAAGAAAACAGAAGGAATCCCCCTTCATATTGGAAGGCTAACTGCTTGTTTTAGTGCATTTTTGCTACTTAAGCAAAATTAAAAAGCTATTTTTAGTGTATAAGGTATTGGGAGATATCAAACATTACCTCTTTCGACTTTATTTAACACCACAGTTGTTCAGTTGTCTCTGTTGTCTGAACCAAACAACATCCTGTGTGATCATTTTTAAACCTGGACAATTTTGAAAAAGTTAAATTTTGATACCATCGTATGAATGACAAACCAGTAACTAAAATACAAAGTCCACTCTGTAGTTTTCTGTGTGTTTGGTTAGTCTCATGTGGGAATCACGGCACTGTGCAGTTTGCTAGCCACTGTTAGCAACGTAAGCCAGTAACAATTTCCCTCAATTTAATTTGTACAAATACAAAACAACCATGTTCACAAATTGACATTATATACCACTGTGTGTCCTATTTATTGAGACCCAAACCATCAAAAAGTGCTAACAAAGAGTTTACGCAGCCATATTGGATATTAAACTAACGGCTTAACTAAAAGAACAGCAATAGATGTAACAACGGTCTATTGTGGAAGCATTGATGTGAAATACAGCACATTATCCCAAGCATATAAGCATTTTCTGCTTGAGTTCTTGAAATTGATCAATTTAGCTAAAACAGCGGCTAGCTAAAACTGTCTGGGTACCTGTTAGCCTTCCACCACTCTGAGGACTTCCTTATTTTTTTAAAAAGTGAATAGTGACATAACATCTTTCTACCAGAGGTGAAAAAACTAATTTCATAACTACTGATGATAACTTTGTTTTTATCACAATTGGGAAGGCTAAATCTCTAAGCTATGTTAAACGTTAGAGAAAAGACCAACAAGGTGTGTATTTGTTGTAAAGGGGAATTGATGTAAATTCCTAACCTGGAATGATGTGAAATAATCTCTGAAATGTGCAGCAGCTTGTATTTAATCAGCACAAGACAAACTGGTTTTCTCCCTCAGCCAAACAGTTTTCTTCAGAGCAGCATGTAAGATTTGTAATCGTGTAAATTGAACACGCCGTTTTAAAACAGCTGGGAAATGTCAGCATGTTTTGCAGCATTGCTGCACTGTTAAAGTGTCACCATAATATAATTATCAAGTTAATCTCCAGGGGCTTTGGAGTGCTTGTTGCTTCCCTCCTTATCCCTCTGCGCTCCCCTTGCTGAGGCGGAGCGCCTCGCTAAGCGGCAGCCGTGACACTAATTGCACACGACAGCTTCCAACAATAGTGTTGGACCAACAAAGGCTTCTGCTCCCTCTGCAGGAGTCCCTGGCTGTCTATTCATACTCACTTACACCCGAAACACACACTATACCCGACTGTTTGCACACAAACACATCACCCAGTGCTGCGTGGCTGCCTCTGGCTGTTACAGTGAGGAGTCTAATGGAGCCCCCTCTGCAGTACTGATGGGAGTAATTCACTTATGGCCTCTGTGATCTTGAGGGGCTCTGCTGGCCCCCTTTCCTTTAAAAAGTCCCACTCTGTTGAAGTGAATTCAATGTCTACGGCGACTGAGAGGCCCCAGCAAATCCAGGGTCATTCCTTGATTTAACTGTCATGCTTCTTAGCACACACAAGGGATTAGCATTGCTATTCTTTAGTACTAGATGGTAACAATTGTGTTTTACCATTTCAGACGGAGTGTATAGAAGAGGGTGGGCAGAGTCGCACATTAAAATGAAGAACCAAACATATCTGTGTCTTGTTTTAGAATTTTTGAATTGCTAGAACTTACTAAAATTTGAAAATGTAACCTGAGCAAGAGGAAAACCAGCCTAGTCAAAGTACAGTAAGCAAAAATAGGCCAATAGATAGGCAAAGCAAAGGTGTACTGGTTTAAATTCAGCTTGTTTCAAAGCAAAAGTAATGTTTTACTCTCTTGCCACTCTCTTGAGAAGCGCTTGACTAATTCTTGTCCACAAACACGACATTTAAAACAAACTGCGGCTCTTGTGCACCTAAATCAAGGAAAGGGACGTTAAGAAAGTGATTCAGCCTGCAGTAGGTGTAGATTAACCTAAGCACCGTCTGTGCTTTCAGCTGCAGTACATCTTCACAACTTGTTGCACGAACGTACAAACATCGCATGCGGAGGAAAGAGGAAGAGGGAAGCTGTAGCAGTGGCACCGAGGCCTGATCACGCACTGTTTATGGTGGAAGGTGATTTTCCTGAACAGATGCCAGTGCAACAAACAAATGTGTTTAAGAAACGACTGAAAAGGAGACAAGAGAGCAGAGAGCAGGTCGGTCTGACCTACCCATGTCGCATGAGGAAAGCTGTAGGGGGTTTCACACCAACATCATCACGTAATTGGGCTTCTGGCTTGGAGTGACATTTTAGTGTTTTTTGGAGGGAGTCTGAGTCTGTGCTGGTCCATTGAAGTGTGTGTCAAGTTGATGCCTGCTATCCAATCATGTTTCACTGATTCCAAGTGATGCTTATCTCCTTGACCCTCTAACGCCGTAATTGGATCAAGCAGTAGGTGCAAATGGAAAAGCCAAAGGCTCTCTGGCATCTACCAATCACCTTTAAACCTTCGCAAGGTTTAAAAGTTCAGTCTGACAAAAGTACAGATAAAATAAAGGTATACAATTTTTAAACAAAAAGAATTTAAGGTACACTTAAATTCACGTTTTTGTCATATTGCAGCCACAAATTTCAGTGTCTTTTTTGGGGGGGAATTTTATGATAACACAAGATATTTGAGTAAAGGGAACTTTGTACAAATCAATGCCACACTTTTCAGATTTCTTTGCTTATGTGCTTTAAGAATATTTATATAATCCAATCAGTGTATCTAAGTTGAAGATCTTCCAATGTAACTAAATTGTCGCATTAGAGAACGAGAGCCCCGCTTTAGATGTCAGGAGTGAATTAACTTTGTTTCAGAAACAATAAATTGACCACACCGTGACCTTTCCGCGACTGAACCTTTGCACTTCATTCGCTATCGTGCCGATACATCTCGGATTCCGCCTGACCATCTTGTCTGTGTGTTAAGGAAGGAAAAAGTGTAGGGTCACTGGGAGTTTAGCAAACACAAAAGTCTGTCTATGATTTGACCTGATCCACAGTTCCACCCTTGAGCAAAAAGACTCCATTCAGAAGCGGCTGTCACGCTGCTGCACTTCCCGCTTTAGGAAATCAAACGGCCTGCACTGGTTATGACCAAATTTGATACAGACCTGATATGGGAAGAATAAACCCAAAGTAATGGCGACGTGGTGGCTTACCTCTGTGAAATTGTTTTTTAATTACCTGGTGATACAATAAAGATTCAAACTGATTGTTGTGTCTTATTTCCCTCCTTCCTCTGTCGGGTGGATGGGTTACAAAACTGTCTCCTGTCTACTTGCTGACGTCACTTGCCTGGCGTGAGTCTGTGGGCTCTGTGGTGTTTCTCTTCCTCTTTTATTATAGCTCAGCAAGCAGATAACAGCCCAAGGAAACTCATTTTGAAACTGCACTGCATACGCTTGATTAGCAACACATATCTACACCAAAGCGCTGCTGTTTTTTTGTTGGTTTTTTGTTTTTGTATTCTTTTCTGTCTAGGTTTATGTTTTCCTACCTTGTCACTACCTAACATGGCATGAAGGCTAAGAAAGGAGGTTCAATGGAGCGTCCAGCTCGATGTGGATACGTTTACATCAAAGGCCTTTATACACAGCTGGCTTATGAGATCCGTCTCAGAAGAAACACTGGCTTGTGCAGTTCACAGTTTCTGGAGCTTTTGGGTGTTTATTATGCACTATAAAAATACATTTTTGGAGAGGATAGATATAAGCCATGAAATTACTCACACTTTAAATCAAGCTAGATTCAAGCTAGATTTAGTTTTTAAAAATCTAGTGTCAGATAAGGGTTAAGTTTGACCAGTAGCCACTTTATTTTGCAAACTTAAACATTTTAATGAAAATCTATTGGTGTTTGTTTAGTCAGCCGCAATTCCAGTTCACCATTTTCAGCAGAGATCAGTAAGGCTGGTGTGTTTATGCGGGTTATATATTCATAATTTAACTTTGAATAAAGCCTTAGCTAGCTTAGCGCTAATGCTGAACTTGCTAGCAAGTTGAGGTCCTGAAAGACGGCATTCAGGGAGAAGGTTTTAAAATAGATTTAAAAGCTTTTTAACTATTTCATAATTTTTATGCCTTAATTGTATCTTTTTTGCAACAGAAAACAGTTGGGCAGGTATGTTTATCAGGGGTATAGTTTTAATTTAACTGTGAATAGAGCCTTAGCTAGCTTAATGCTAAAGCTGTACTTGCTAGCCAGTTGAGTACCTTATAGACGTTATTCAGGGAGAAGTTTCTGGAAATCTTTGAACCATTTTATGTTTTTATTACTTAATTGTGTCATTTTTAATGGAGGGCAAACAAGATAACTAGATGAAAAAACGGCGTGAAAGTCATCAAGCTTGAGCTAACAGGTGTGAAACTGTATTGTTACTGGGTTTATTTGGTTTTGTTTGATCTAGACTTGCAGGTTTTAAGTGTATTTTAATTGACATTATTCCATGTGAGGACATTTTCAAATATGTACTACAGTCTTGATGATGAACATATAAATATGAATGACAACAGTTAAAATTTTATTTATAAGTGTCTTTTAGCCCTTGAAACTTAATGTAACATTCAAAAAATAAAATAGCAGTTTAATGTGTTAGCATTTACAAAGCTGCATGCATAGTAAAACCTAAAAACAAACAGAATATGTTTCTGGATTGTATTAACTACATGTATGTTTGAATTATTGCTAATATTTCAAATGATTCGCCTGAAGTAGTGGAATAGTTAATGGTTTGTAATAAAAAAAAATGTGCAAAAAGATTATTTAAATACTTTTATTCTGAGAAAAGTATGATGACTCCAGCTATTATCCTTAAAACTGATAAAGTAAAAGGATCTTTGCTTAACATTTCCAGTGGTTTTAAGAAACCAAAGTCATTTCAGAAGCACACGAATCTGTTCTAAGAGTTTCTCTGTTCATCTGACAGACATTTTTCATGCCCTTCACACAAGCTAGATTTACAGATTGAAAAAAGCAAGCAAAGGAAATGTTGTATAAATCAACTGCTGTGTAAAAACATAAGGGTAAACATTAACTATGGCTTGATTTATGCCTGACAAAAGACGTGACCATGCAGAAACGCAAAGAAAAACTATTAAACAGATGCTAACAAACTTTTGATTTCCAGTTTAATATTCTTGTTTTGGGATTTTTTTTAATACATCAAAACAAATATAGTACTAGGTGTACTGTTTCAATTTATCAGAAATGCTGTGGTGGGTTTTCATGTGATGTTGAGAGTCAATTTAATGAATTAGGGTTTGAAGCGACACCACTGAAACAAGATGTTGGTTACACCATTTCCCTATTGGGCAACTGACAATTAAAAACCTCCCACTATATGCAAACACCAATCTTACTGAAAAGAAAAGAAGCTTAAAAAAAGCAACAAATTTCAAGGGTTTAATTGTTTTGGGGTTTTTTTTTTTTTTTTTTTGGAAGGGCGGGGTTAGCAAATATACAAATGTAAAACCATCTCCTACACAACACAAAGCTTTTGTACTGCCAGTCACTAACTTACTGTGGCATAGTGCCTTGCTAATCAGTACATTTGCAGAGCCTTAAGCTTTCTAAAGTAATATAAACTCTCCATTTGTGTCCAAAGAGAGGGGAAACCGTTGGCCGCAGCAGGCAAATTAAACCACGTGCTGCACTCCTAGTTGAAACCACAACACAGGCACACAAAGGCCACAGAAAGCAATGCAATATTGTTGGACATTGCTTTAGACGCATAGCGTGCCAACAGCAAATAGGTGGGTGTTAGCAAGAATTAGATCAGCTGATCTGATAGCCTGAAGAGCGCATTTCATTAGGCTCATTTACTGTATAAGACTGTGAGCGTAGGAGAATAAATAGACTTTTAACCGTGAGGTCTTTGGGTTCTCCGGTTTAAAAAAGCCTCTTTTTCTCTTTTATCAGTGTGCAGTGTCGACACCTGGCCTGTTGGCTTAAATGCCAGATGAAAGGAAATGTATCATACCTGTCAGGTCACAGGAAGAACAAGGGAACTCCTTGCAGAAAGATTCAAACCAGAACCTTGTCTGCCTGTGTTGTGGTTTCTTGCTGCAAGGCAACAGTTTGTTTCTTTGTTTATTTTTTTGAATATGTGCAAAAAAAATACCAACAACAAGAAGCACAAGTTCAGATCTTTTGTTTTACATATTTAAGGAAGTGCAAAGTTATCAATATTCCCGCTCCAAATCCATCCACATAATCATGCATTTATTACACGTACAACCCATAATATCACTGAACCCTTTTTTTAGTAGTTAACCCATGACTACAGTATCTGTTTGACTTTAATTACAGTGGATGAACAATCGTTATTTGTTTCGATTTCACAAAAAAAAAAAAAAAACTAGCATGTGATTGTTTGAACAGTTTTGTCTGCCAACTGTGAAACCCGCAGGAGAGACGATCAAAGAGTGTTAAATTAATGCTAAATATTTAACCGGCTCAGCAGTTACAAAGAGGGCAGCGACCTAACACGGCAGAGAGGAAATTACAGCTCACCTGTTGACGTGCAAGCAAATTCACACCTGACTGGAAAAAAGTAGATTTAACTCAATCTTTGAGGAAATACAGAACATTTTCACTCCTAAAATCTATGATCTCTGGAGAGTTTATATTTAACTTTTTATTTCATTCACTGTCTTACATTCTAACAGTCATACTAAACCTTTTCTTGCATATCGTATACTATATGATATAGTAGTATTTTAACACACTTTCCTGCCTTATGACTATTTAATAAACCACGGAATAATTTCATCTGATTGTATTTTGTTTTTAAGTACATCAAATGCTGATTGGCTGCCTTCCTTGAGATCAAAGTGAAATAGTAAAAACTGTCAGTTGCTGGTTTTTATTTACACACATGCAGGTAGATACAGCCTGAAGGTATATTTGTACAAAGTACACAGGTGAGCACTTGTACAAATCCTCCAAAAAGCACCTGCTTCATGACCTCTATCTCTGTCTCTCTGAATGAAAAAAATAAAAAAAGGTCATTTTCTGATTCAGTCAATAAATGTGTATCTAACAGTCCAGTCTGTTCTCAAAATCTAACATCTGCATAATCATCAGCAAGCAACTTCACACAGCCCCTGCTGGACAACATAGATAACTGCACCCTCAAAAAAAAAAAAGAAAGAAAAATAGATTCTTCCTCACTTAAAACGGCTCATAAAGACAAATGAAACTTAAAGCTGCAGGTTTCATGTCTTATTTTCTGTCAGTGACTCATAGACAATTCTGACTGTTGTTTGAAACCACAGGAAGGATGTGGACATGTACTTTGCTGCTCATCTTAGATTTATGTAGCAATGCTCCAGCCTCGCTCCGCGTTCGCACTTCGGATGGGGATGATGAGGGTGGAGGAGGGTGAGGGTGGGACAAGAGGCGTAGGGAGGTGTTGATAATGTGGGTCAAGGCGGTTCATCAGATGGAGGCCGCACAGAGAGACTCCAGATGTAAACACAACCAAATCTCTCATGTTCCTCTCTAATTAATCTCATTTGTGAAGCATCAAAGGTCAGATAAGCCGGTCACTACTGCCACTAATAACAGCAGAGGAGGAGTAAACAAATACAGGCCGCGGGCCAGATGCATATTCCAAACGCTTGCAGCGTTTCCCACGGCGGCGTCTCGGATGTTTGGAATACGGAGCGCAACTCCGAGCTGACGAAGACGCCAGCTGACGATGCGACTCACTTCCATCGCTTTACGAGAGTTTTCCTGGATTCCCTCGGCTGGGATAATTCTCAGCATCGCCCCATGCCTCGGAAGCGAAAGATATCTTTACCTCTCCATGAACTCATGGCCACTTAGTTACTCAGATTAGCACCTGTTCTTCAACTTTGCGTGCCGGCTAAGCTAAATGAGTATTCAGGTACATGCCAAAGAGAGAGACAGAGACAGAGAGAGGGAGTAAGCATGTGTGTGAGAAGGAAGGAGCCAACAGGATGCCAGTTGTTGGGTGTCATGCCAAACCAAGGCACCGGATGGTGGAGATTAAGCGTACTCTGGAGATCACCGGGGCAAGGGGGCAAAACTTTTAGTACAGATGAAGCTTACAAATCCCCAAACAGACTTCTCAGAAACAATGATGGGAACTTTGTTTCACCCCATTGAGGCAGACACAATAAGCGTTGAACTTTGCGGGACCTTGACTTTTCCTCCCCATTCGCCTTTTTATCCTCCTTACTCCGTGTCACCACATGTAGACACAGTGGAGTTTCACCGAGGTTTCTGAAAGCTACGGCTTCAAAATCGCTCGAATTTTTTCCGTCACACCATTCCTACAGTTTTGAAGCATCAGAAAGCTTCGCTGAGATCAGAGTTTTCAGAGCTCACCCTCAACCATCAATCACTGTACTGGTCAACTGGCTACAAGTAAAACTACTGATCCCATGTGTGTGGAGTTGGTGGAGGACCTAGGAGGTAGGAGAGACACTTTTCAGGTGATTAATTAACTTAGCAAGCTGAAACACAGAGGAAAACTCCAGAAAACACGAGAACAAACAAGAGAATCCACTGAAGAGAAGTTGAAAGCAGAGTGCTGAATCTTGCCTCTGAGTACATTTACCTCAATGAACTGAAAATACACACGCACGGAAACTCTGGAGTCAGAGTAACTAAAAACGGAATCTAAAAGTTTATTTCAACTATATTTTCTTTATACTTGCAGAGAATATCAGATTTGTTGTTTTGGGAATTTTTCTTGCCTTGTAAAATGCAGTCAAGTTGTGAGAACTACTTGACCGTATGCTGATTCACTCTTGCTAAGGAAACAGTTTCAACAATGACACCTGATGAGTTCTTTTTGTAGAGAAAAGCTATTACATCACTACTATGTTGCTGTTTATAGTTTTAAATCTCTGCGTTAATACCCTGATGCTGTGCTGTTTTTACTCAAGGTTATCATGTTGTGAGAATCTCATATAAATCGTGAAAGTTTCTCTCTGGGAATATTAAGAGGCGAATGTCACACGCTGCTGTTATTTCACTTGAAAGAAAAAAAAAGAATCTAATTTTCATCATCTGCGCCTGCAGCGTTTGCATTAATAAAGCAGCATTCAAGGCCAGCGGCAACTGAATACGGTCTTCAGGGACACATGAATATTTGAAGTTCATGGCGGAGCAACATGAGGAGCAGGAGGAGGAGCAAGACGGCGCATGGATCAGAAAACAAGACTCCAAATCAGCCCCCTTTCCATTTACATGTAACACAAGTAAACAAAGGCACAGCGGTGATTTAAGCCAGAAAAACAGACTTTTTCTCTCATATTTATGAACCGTCTTGAACTCATGACTCATCCTTAGCAGCTTGGTAAAATGTTTATGCTGTGGAGTCTCTCACAAGCATTCCAGAAGAAGGGCGCTAAGAGAGATGGGAAAAAGATGCCCTGACAGAATATTCTCCATTAAAACAAACAACTTGAAATTAACTATTTTCATCAGCCGAAACACTCCACACCGTCTTCTGTGCTCGCACAGTAAGGGGGAATGGGGGAACCAAAAGTTCTGAGCACCACAATACAAACTTTTGAGGCACTCTTTACCTTGGAAGAAGCTTTTGACGCGCAGGTAGGAGACGGCGAGGCGCAGCACGGACAACTTGTCCAGTTTGGAGATGACGTCCGGAGGGAACGGCAACAGGCTGGCCAGGCGGTCCAGCTCGGCGTTGAGCCTGTCCCGGTGCCGCTTGGACGGGTTGCTTTTCTCGTTGGCAGAGGACGGCTTCCTGTCGACGACAAGGCGGACGGGAATAAACGTCGAGACGTGAAAGTTTGGGATCAGGCGGGTGTAAAAGACAAGAAGCATTTCCTTCGGTGAACTTCTGAAGCTAAACTTAGACTTGAGAAAACAAGCCGACAAAAATGACGCATTTGGTGAACTTTACTTAAAACAGTTTTTTATCTATTTAAATGTATACCTTATGTCAGGTTTTTAACATCACAGGAAAAAAAATACACCTGACAGCAAGTCTATCAGCTTGGACCCTGAAGCAGAAATGACTACTAACTTTGTCAATTTTTCAGCAAAACTTTTTTTCAGCAAAGTTACTTTTAGGAAATAATCTGCGTTAAATGCAAACCTAGTCTTCATAACCTCATAACCCTCTTAGCATAAAAACAGGTTTATTTTTAATGACTCTTGCAGGGCAAGCACCGCAGAGTCAAGACTTGATAAAACCACACTGCGCACAAGGAAGTCTTTCCTCTCTGCCTTAAATACACCATAAAACCACATTTATTTGTCTCTTTTGACAATAGGCTTGGGGTGGGGGGAAAATGACTAAGAAACAGGAATCTTGCACGATAAAACCCGTTCTTCCAAGTGTTTTCCGACAGTAAAGTTAGTGTGGGAAGACTTTGTGATTTTTCCCGGTATTATCTTGAACAATTGCCGTTGGTTTGACTGGAGCATGGAGGTGCAAATTAAGTTTTTTGTTGTTGTTTTATTTTTCACTTTACCGAAATGAAAACAAAAAACAAAGGCAACCACAAAAACAGCAGAATACCATTGTGCTCGTTTCATTTTAGGAGCTGAAAATGTCCATGCAGAGAAGTGGTTTTGATGTGGCAAAGATTTCCTCTCAGATCAGCAGCAAAAGGCAGGGCCGACCATGAAAACTTTATAAATGCCACAGGCCATTTTTGGGGGGGAGTAGGAGGGAGGGGAAAAAAATTACCACTTCCCTCTTTATTAACTTATATAACAGTTATCACTATTCATTACATCCCTTAGGATCAAATACGAGAAGTCTGCATCACATAAAGTGACGAGAAGTCACTAAAATAAAAATAAAGAAGCAAAAACCTAATTTATCAACTGTTCAGCCTCATTATCTTAAAACCATGAACTTAGACTAAAATACTTGTAAAATCTACTCTACGGTGAAGACTTAATTCATAAATATGCAACAAAAACTCCAAAAGCAATTGTGCTTAAAGTTTCTTTTTTGTTGTTCTTAAGAGTAAGCCTGAAAAATATATAAATAATAATAATAATATACGCGCACTCGCGAGCACTTATCTAATACATGCACAAGATCAAGCATGGCTCCTTAACTGTTTCTGGACGGGCTTCCTCCTCTTTCTGCCCGCGTACATGCAGTCTCCAGGTGGGATCATGATCTTGCGCTCCGTGGAGGTAACAGGTGCGCTGCGGATAAGACACGGCAAGTTAGAGCTGCTTTACGAAGCGGCTGGAGGAAGACACTTCCAGGGCACGTGCAGGATGACAGCTTCAAAAGCAGCATGTTGTTGACCATTACTACGTTTCCAAAGGTCAAGCTTTGACCCCCCCCCTCCAGATCAAATGTGTAGAAAATGAGTGCATCCCTTCCGTCCCCCCCATATTAAGTTAAGATGAGCTGGAGAAGTTGTCAAACGTAAATGCTTAAATTATCTTGTCATCAAGAGTGTTAATCATAACTTATTGTTGATGTTGTTAAAAGGACGGTGCAAATTCAAAAACAGCATTTAAAAAAATTATCACGAAACTTAAAACAAACACAAAAAAAAACTAATAAAAAAATCTGAGAATAATACACTAACCCAGAATCTCCGTGGATTAAATCCAGAATCGAGTTGGCTCCAGAATCACATCCACTTTAAAATGTTCCAAAGAGATGCGCCTGGCGGAGGTGCACCGGCTCCGGGAAGTGATAGATCCAGCGGGAAGACAAAACACAACGCGGCCGGGGTCCCTGCACGAGCTCCGCGCTGATGTTTTCATCAGCGTCGCTCTGCTCGGAGGCAGATGTTGGCTGATTCTTTATACCCAATTGAGTCGCCTTGACTTCCTCGCGTTTCAGGTGGCGGATTCCTCTGAATGACATGTCGAGCTCTTCGCACGCAACTCGCTGCCTCGCAAAAACCGGCGCGAGCGCACACACCACCACACGAGCTCACACACACACACACAGAACAGGAGCTTATGCTGCTTTCAAATGCTGTGCGTAACGTGGGAATTGGTCGTTTTGTTGTGGTTTGAAGATTATCGAGACTGTGGTTCCCACACTGAGCATCCAGCTTACGAGGGGGAGTTGGGGTCGGTGTGTGTGGGGGGGGGGGGTCTTATGAAGTCTGTGGCTCCCATCTCCTCCATGTCGGGTACTGGGGGGGACGTCAGTGTCTCCTCACCCCTGCCATTGCACATTCATATGGAGAAATCTTATAAACACACAAGCTTGTATTAATTAGTCCCCCATGCTTTTCATTGACATCGTTGTTGTTAAATATGTTGTTTGTGCTGTGGTTTCTTGATTCTTGATTTTTTTTTTCTTTCTGCAGGTGTAGAAGCAAATTTCTAGGGTGAATTATTATGCACTATTTCCCCTCCTCTATTCTTTTCTTCCACTTTTCCTTTTAACTCTTTACTTCACCTGTCATCCTTTCTTTTTTCTCTCTCTTTTTCAGTCTTTTCTGTCACAGTGTGCATTGCATTTGAAATGACCATGAAGCATTTTGTAATACAGCTATATGAGCTATTGTTGTTGTTGTTGTTTATTTATTTAAAAAGGGACACTTCACATCACATAGCATGCTAGAGGTAGCCATAAAGGCTAGTTGTCACGTGTAGCTCCTTAAGGTACAATCAATACAATATATCGCAGTGCAATACAGACAAATGAACAAGCTTTTTCATAAAAAAAGATAATAAATAAAAAGCCTTTTTATCTAAAAAAATAAAAATCATATGTGTTTTATATATTTTTTCTATAAAACAAGTTAACATCACTGACCTGGACACTACACCAGGAACAAGTTTTGGTGGTGGGACCTGGAGGGTTTTGTTGACTGGGCTTACCAAGCTGAGAACTTACTTTAATGCATGTTGTACTTTCAAACAGTGTAGAAAAAAAAATAATTCCTTTGATTTCCATATTACAACTATCCAGAATTTTTACTTTGAATTTTGCTTTCTTTGAAGCAAGCAAAAGCTTTTCTTCAACCACCAACTTTCTCTCGTAACTCAATATAGAATGTTAAAGCGTATGGGAAATTTTAACGCTACTGTAGCAAATTTTTATCAAAGCTGTGCATACCTTGTTGCTAGATGCATGCCAATTAGAAATACAAATAAACCAATTTTTGTTTGTTTCTTTTCCTGTAAATATCACCAAGTTTAACATGCAAAGCAGACATTTTGGATTTTGAGGTCAGGATTGGGAATTTTCCTCTTTTAAGCTGAAACATTTGAATAAAAATTAAATGCATAATTATACTTTGTTTATTATTATTATTATTATTATTATTATTATTATGTTCAGTGGCAAGTATAACGTACTGTCCCACTGTAATTTTTGTTTTAAATGTCTTTCATGATGCTTGTGCTTACATAAGTAATTTACGAGGGCGGTTCTTGCTGTAAAAGTTTGATAACTATTGCATTTGTTTGTTTGTTTGTTTGTTTTTTGTTGGGTTTTTTTGTTAATCGTTTTCATAAGAAAAAGGGAAAAAAAACTGGATGTGTTGAACTGGATTCCAATCCCTACCATGTTTTATTTCGAAAGAAAAACTCGGCTAAATTTCTGCATTATGTTTGTGTGAATCCCCGTTTAGTATTTGTGGTGATACATCAGTTTTTATCTTTTCGAGGAGCACGTGAAAGCAGCATATGCTTAAAATGGCTCGCGCGAACTGCCGCGTGCGCATACACAGACACACACACACACAACGAGAGGGGCGGGACCTCGCGCTCACTACAGCGGCTGTCGCCACTTTCAAACAGGACAGTCGAGACTGCCGACGCGAAATTCCGGTGGAGAACCGGAGACTCGTGTCTGGGAAACAGCGGCTTCACATCCAGGCACGAGCCTTTTTTCTTTTTTTTTTTTTTTTTTTTTTTTCTAATGGACTAACGGGGAAGTCTTTGAACCAACTTAAATGTAGTTTCCAGCAACCGGATGGTTCAGCGGGAAAAGCGTGACAGTTGCGTCAAACGTGAAAGAAATCCTTTTGTTTATCCTGGAATCCTCTTCAAAACAAACACATAGTGCCTCTATAAAGTCGCGAGATTAAAGTTTGGCGCCTGCGTGGGTTGTTTACATGAAAGTATCATCAGGAGTGACTTGGGACTTACGAAACTGCACTGGGTGTACCTATTTTTACATTTATCACTGGAAGAGCTGCGGTTATTTTCAGTCACCTGACTCGGATGCCCCATTTCTGTTTCTGTAGCCTACTATTGAAATCTAATAATTTGGTTAAGATACTCTCCCAAAACACCAGCCTCAACTTCCAAGGGTGGAGGCTCTGACGTCACAGGGGCTCCGGAGAGAGCCACTCCTTCTGTCGCCACACAGAAACAAACATCCACCAAAAGAAGCTCGTTCTGCACAAGAAACAAACAAAAATAACTACACTGCGTTACAACTACATTACAGAAGACTAATACGACCCTAATAGATACAATTAAAACATCCATAATCGATATAGAAACAGTCAGTTTATATAATGTGATTTACATGCTTGTTTTTAATGCCTAGAAAGAATCTGAAAATTATTTGTTTGTGGCTTTATAAGTAGAGTAAAAGTCTTAAAATCTTTCTTACAGTGCCTACATGGCACATACCACAAGGGGGCGTCCATTTTCTTTGACACGACATTTAAACAAAGAGAAGAAAACGTACCGTGTTCAACTTGGAGAACATATCCGAATGTGGCCGTACGCACTGTAAAGTTTTTCCTTTTGTGGTTGATAACGAACTTTTGGAAAGGAAAAAAAAAACGACTTTTGAAAAAACCGCTAGCGTTAAAATTTTCTTGTTAGCACGAAGTATTTGTTTCCATGTGGTAATATGTCGTGTTTGCTCCGTGGAAATTATAAACATGATTAGGCAAAATAGATTTTAAAAGATAAAAAATAAATAAATAAAACAAAGGGGCTATCAAAAATCCTATCTCAATAGATTAAATTGTCTCGATAAAATTGTCCTGTTGTCATGAAATAACCTCGACTCTCTTATGACAAAATGCTAATTTCTAATGAAGGGGAAGCCACAAAAGACCTGAAAATATAATAACATTAATTCATAAGTTGGCTCATGTTGTCCCCTGCTTGTGCTCTCTTGGGTGAAAAGACATTTTACCCTAGATGAGGTAAAAAAAAAAATTAAAAAAAGATATTTTTTACAACTGAGCTGTAGCTGCTACATTACAAAACAAATTTTATTTGCTCTATTTTCTACTACCAATATTGTGAAAAAGTAATTTATTTTTCTTTTCTGTTTAGCTTTAATTTGGACTCATGTATAATTAAAATAATGTTAACATAACTGAATAAAATCAGCCGATTGAAACTCTTGGTATTGTCAGTGAGAGACGTGCAACCAAAGATGTAAACTCCATCTTTCCAGTCTTAAGGTTAGAATTTATGAATATCTTCTCTACTGCCCACAAGTGTAACGCACAATGGCACAAAGCTAATGTGAAGTGGCCCTTTCAAATCCACAGGGATATGCATAACAGGCCTTTTGTTGGTCATCTTTAAAGGTGTTGACGTACGCCCTCTTCTTTATGCCTTTTATCTTCTCTTGACTCGAGTTTCTATAACGGCCCCTTAGATGAGGAAGAGAGGAAAAGAAAAAAGATTCAGACGGGAATGGTTTGAATAATTTTTGATACCTGTCAGACATATGGGAAGGTATAGAGGGATGTAATGCGGCTCAAGAAGTTTGACGTCAGCCGTTTTTATTAGCTCTAAAAATGTTTGCGTTGTGATTGTTTTGCTGAAACTTTGATCTGCAGGCTAATAAAGCCTGCTGACAGCATGTAGCTGTCACTGCCCATTTCGACAGCAATAAAGTTGAGTAAAATAGCTATAATCACCTCTGGTCCTTATTAATAATGCATGTAGTATGGGGGAGAGGAGGGGGGGAAAATAATGGTGGTGAAGTTACTATGAGAGCAACCAAATCCATGTGTTCCCAGTCTACTCTTCTGACAGGCCTGACATTGTAATCATTAGCATGAAGCAGTCAGGTTGCGCTAGTGACAGCGCACGTGGCACTTTACCAGGGGAGATGTTTTATTTGTTGTGACAGGTGAAGCTGTGGATCCATAGAGGCCTTGTTAAGACTGTCAGCTGCTGCCGTTAAAGCTACAGGGAGCTTTGGTATCGTTGCAAATCCACAGCCAACATTATCCAAGCTGCCTTCCAGATTAGCCCGGGCTTAAACTTCCGATAACCCTACCGGGGCTGACCTTTGCACGCAACCCTGAATGCGTCTCCATACAGCGTGCCTTTTTTTTGTGTGGTTGAACACGCGCTTAGGAACAAGGAGCTCGGAGACGAACCGGGGTGGACCTGCTGAAAGCCCCCGCTTGCCAAATGCAATAGTGTGGCTTTCATTGATTAAGACGTTTCCATTAGTGTCGCAGTGGGATTCCGTGGAGACATGCGGGGGGCCGTGACACGACCGGTCTGATCGTAATGGACGTTCATAATTGATGGGAGGGTCAGGATCGGAAAGTAGTCACACACATACACACACACACATGCACCCGCTGATCCCCTGTCACTGTCATTTAGAGCAAACTCTTTCTTATTAAGTGCCACATGACTGCTCAAATGGAAGTAAAGCTATCTGCAAAACAAAGGACACAATGCGCAGTGTGTTCCGTTTGAAATGGCTCAAGCTCAGTCAGATTGGATGGAGAGTATGTGTCGACATCAATTTTCACTATCTTGCCGCAGATTCCCAATTGGATTTGCATCTTAGGACTTTGACTGGGCCATTCTAATGCATCAACTTGCTTTGGTCTAACCTAGTGATGTCTGAACGTTTTGCCATATGGGTCAAAATCTTCAACTGAAAAGTACTTCGGGGGCCAAAAAAGCAAGTTTGTATGTTCTTAATTATAAACCAAAATCAAGTTTAGATTTTTTTTTACCTGCTCAACAATGAATATAGAACTTCTTCTACATATTTGCTGTTTACCTTATAGGGACAATATTATATATTTTCCAGGTATGTAGTGGCATTATATGTACAATCAAGTCATTTTGTTACCTATATATATATTGTATATGATGTAAAAGAAATTTGACTTTGTAATTTAACGCCTTAAAATTGGGACTCTCTTTCTGAAACTCCACCTTCAGGCAGTCAATATATTTTTCCTCTATGAACTATTTAACAATGTTCTCCATACTGAGCTCAGCAGGTATGTCTTTTAAATTAAAATTAAAGCACCTTTAAAAATTTTAATTTGAAAAACTTCTCAATCAAAAAATGTCAAGATTAAAATACATCTTACACCTAAGATGTATTTTAATCTTAGGTGTAAGGTGTATGCAAGTGTTCAACCAACAATAATGCAGCTTATTTATTCAGATTTTATTTTTTTCAACATATTTTTTTCCAATTGTATTTTTTCAGATTTCATTCTTTGAAACTTGGACTTTTCTTGAGATAATATTGGAAAAAATTTCTCACCGTACACCGAACACCTGGACTTACACTGACATTAAATGACGCACAATATGTGATATGTGAACACATTCACTAATTAGGTGACTTCTGGCAATTATTAGACCTGGACTCAGAACATCCACGACACACTTCCAACATTCATATTAATGAAACATTTCAAAAACCATGTTTCGTTTCCTTCCTCTTCGCAATTATGCAATAGTTTGTGTTAGTCTATGAAGAAGTTTGCGGTTGTAACGCGACAAAATGCGAAAAAGTTGCAAACTTTTGCAAGACCGAGTGTAAAATAAACCACAGGAAAGTGATTGAGTCACATGCAGAAGTTGTTGAAAACTCATCATTGGGCAGGAAGTATAGAAGAGCTGGATTTGGTGTGGAAGTGGAGCCACTTTATGAGCCCTGACATGCAGAACATTGTTCAGCCAAAGAAAAAAAAAAAAAAAAAACAGGACTGAAATTATTTTATAAGATGTGGCGCATGTTCTGACTTTTATGGAGCATGTTTTTAATATTAAGGTTTGAGCTATTTGCTCTAATTTGGTTTAGTTGTAAAGTTGCCGAGCAGTCCCACTCCCCGAACGTCAAGTGTTTAATACCACATCTTTATCAGGCTGACATTTGTTTGGGGACAATAAGCCGATCTTCTTTTATCTCATGGGACTGCAAATCTCAAATCCGGAACAGCATTTGAATGTGCTACAAACTAGTAACTCACAAAGAAAAAATATCCTGATTCATAACAATGATCACTTTTCAATAAAACTGCAAAAACTATTCTATTATGAGAATATCCTGTCAACACTCAGCATGAAAGGTGCTAATCATTTTCAAACCCATGCTTTGGTTTCCTTTTTTTTTTCTTTCATTGATTCTATTACGATTTGCATCAACTGCTTTAGGGGGGAAAAAAAAGGTACATTTTGGGATTTCGGAGATAATCTTTTGTTGACGTTTGGATTTTAGGTTTTTCAAAGGTCGTTCGATGGTCAGATTGAAGAGGTCAAACAGAGATTGTCTCTCTTTTTCCTGTGTCCCTCGATCATTCTGTAATCTGCTTGGGCTCTTTGACTTTACACAAGAATCAGGGGCAGCAGGGCTTACACGGCTGCGTGACACCCGGAGTTTCAGAAAGCGTATGAGTCATATTTGTTTGATGGAGTAATGATGATGATGGATGGCAAGCGTGGAAGCAGGCAGCGGCTAAATGTCGGGACGCTGTTGGCACGGGCAAACCAAAAATCGGTTGCAAAGGCCGAGAGATTTTATTTACAACTGTTTATAACCCACGAATCCTAGGATTAGTAAAGAGAGAGGAAAACAGGAGAATCTGAATGAGAGCTAATTTATTCACTGATAAATACAAAACTGATTATGACTTTATTTTTGGCAAACCATTTCTGTTTTGGGTCACTGTCCTGCTCAGTGATTTTCTAAAAATATGAAACGTTCTAACAGTTCGAAGACTTCACAATGCCATCCTCTGACAGGGTTTCTCACGGTTTTTGGAAGTGAAACGGGCCCACATCATCCCATATCCTCCTCCATACTTAACAGATGATACACCAAAAACGGGTCTGTGTCTAGAAAGCTCGATCTTTGTCTCTTCTGCTACTGAAACTCGGAGCTCTCACGACAATTCTCTCTCTAGCACTTCTCTAATCCTCCTCGCCCTACATGGTGAAAAGATAAACTTTGCTCCTCGTCCAAACGTGTCTGTGGCAGTTTCAGCGATTGTAAACTTTGTATATTTATTGCTTTGACCATTAATATGGGCAGGGTTTGGTAGGTTGTTATTTCTTGTAGCCATTTACTAACTTCTAACCAACAGCGTGCATCTGCCTTACTTTATTGGCATCTTTTTCATTTTGATGAAATGTGGCATCATATTAATGTCAAAGACAAACAAGAGGCAAAAAATTACGGAATAAACGAGCGTCGTTCAGTGTGTAAATCAGCTTAAAATTATAAAGTGGAGAGACACAAAAAAATCTTCTGTTGCATTTGTTTAAAATGGATTGTTGGATGTATCAGTAAGTAATTTTGTAATAAAATCCAAATAAAATCAGTGACCTCATGCTACTTTGGTAACAAAAAAATACATACTATTGCTTTTTGCACGTCTTTATCAGAGGTGACAATAAGTGTGGAGATGAATAACAATAAAAACGGTCTATACATGGTGATCCTGCTGAGAATCACTGCTTGTCACTAGAGAACAGGATTAACCCAGACACAAGGGAAGTAAAGTCATTGCCTGAGGTTATCCACATTTTAAAACAGCTGTCTGTTGTACAGCCAGAGGCTGTGGTAAATTATTTATTGCATATGTTGGATTTATTTGGAAACCTCCCAAAAAACATTCGTAGGGATCAAACATAAGCAAAAAGGGACACCAATGATGAAGTACTCGGTGTTCTTCCACATATGGGGTTATCCAGGGATACTGCTCGGCCCACTACTTTTTTAGTGTTTTCATTTCTTTCTTTTTTCTTTTGTTTTTGTGAAGTTGCAGTAAACCCCAGAACTGAATTTCAACACATCACTTTAATTCAATTCAGTTTCTTTATAGTGGCTTGCAAAAGTACTCATACCCCTTGACCGCTGCCATATTTTGTCACATAACAACCACAAACACAAATGTATTTAATTGGAATTTAACGTCAATTTAACCAACACAAATTAGTATACAACTGTGAAGTGGAAAGAAAATTATACAGGACTCAAAAAAAAATTTTTATAAGTAAAAAAGTGAAAAGTGTGATGTGCAAAAGTATCCGGCCCCCTTTTCTCTAAGTGCCACCAGTTGCCTACAGAAGATGCCTGATGACACTGAAACTCAAAAGTTTGAAAGCGCACCTTTTTCACTGTTTCAAATATTTCGACTGTTTGATCCGCCTTGCCACATACGTATGCTTTTCTGTTCTGAAATGTGACTTTTAAGTTCTCGTGGGAAACCCAATTCCGAAATCTAATTTCATGCCTAATCTCGTCCCTTCATGCCTTCCACACCCTCAGCCTCTGCTCGGATCGCCTGTGGAAAACCAGCTGCGGCGTCAGGAAGGGTTTTCTGCCTTATTTGGTTTGAGACGGACTGTTGGGAATGCCAGGAAATTGTATAATAAGGTTTTAAACACAGAAGTCATAATTTTAACTATAAAATATCTATATTTTAAAATGTCTGAGTGTAATCGGATTGCATTCAGACATATTTCTTAAAATCATTAGTAAGTAAAGTAGCATGATGTAACTACTTCAGTCTCCTTTGGTAGACATGTTGGGATTTTGTGTAAAAAAACCAAACAACAATAACAACAACAAGAGTTCACTTTTATTATTCACCATAAACAATTTCTAACCATCTTTAACCAGTCACAGTATTAAGTTTACTTTCAGAATGCAATCATGATTCATGAATGGTGTTCCCAACCACAGCACAACTACTGTACTGACAGCTACAAACAATATTATTTAATGTTATTCAGCGTAATCAAAAGCATATGTGCATGAAAACAATTATGAGGAAATTGAATGAGTCACTCCATTTGCTTCCCACATGCCGCAGCCATGTTAATATCTTCCAAATGTAGCTCTCTCGCTCCTGCAAATTCCTCCCCGCGAATGTACATCTGAGCTCCGGCTCTGTCGCGGCAACGGGAGAGGGAAGCCTTCCTGCGCTGCAGCCATGTTTTTCATTAAACTCTACAAGATCTCTGTCGCCTGCCTGTCGGCTTCGTCTACATCCAGGTCATCAAAAAACGGGTTTAAAGGGGCCAGTCTGTTGCAGATTTTAGTCAGGTCGGGGATTGATGGTGGGTGTTGAGGCTTGTCAGAGAATGTAGATGAAGAGGGTCTAAACCAAAATTTGTTCATAAAACAAAAATGGTCTAAATGAGAACCGTTATATGCGTAATTTGTATGGTAATGAGCACACAGGCCCACTTCACGGTGGGGTTTTCCATTCGAACACAATCCCAAGGCCAAAATACAATGTATTGTGTTTTCTGATTCCTCTTTCAAGTTGGAGCTTTATCTATATGAGACAAAAATAGCGTTCTTGTAATATCCAGCACTCAAAAGCCTTTTGTGTTCAGAAATTGAGAATTACAAGAAAAGTCAACAAAACATCTGTGACTGAGAGGAAAATAATTACTTTACACCCCCTTTGAAATTACAAACCTTCTCCGTCCACCTCAAAAGTTTTCTAAAATGTGCAAATTCTTCGTATAGCCAATAATCAATTGTGACTCATGAAATCTACGTCTGCAAACTCTGGCTAAGCTATTGAGTGTTTTTATCGTCTCCTTCTTGCTGTTTCATTATTTCACTGCTGGCTTTATCTACAACATTTAAAACTGCAGTATGTAACCTTTATAAACAATGTTTTGCTTTTATATATTTGTCAAAACTGTCACCAAACCATGAAAGTGTAACTGCTTTGACTAGTTAGCATGCTAACCGAGCTGGGGGCAACTGCCTTGGCTAGCTAGAACGCTAACATATGGCCACCAATGACAACGGAAAACAGTTTTCCCTTTACTGCTAAGTTGTTTCGCCATATAGAACTCTAAGGTTCTATACAAGTCTCTTTTTTTCCATTTCTTTTTTTATTTGCTGAGGATCCGATTTTAGAGGAAAATACTTCCTCAAGGCAGAGCCGCTTCTAGTAGCCTTGTAGTGAGACAAATTTCAGTCTAATCCACTTTCTGTAGTAGTTTCATAGTCATGACATTTTTTGTGCGTGTCAAACGACCCGTTAAATGCCTTACTAGATGTGGTGATAAATAGTCCAACAGGCCCAATTAATTTTACTGAAAAGATTTGGGAGATTTGGGACATATGAATGTTTCCTACAAAGCACAGCCTGCAGGCTGGTTCTGGAGCTTTAAAAGTAGCTACTCCAAACCTTGTTAAAAACGAAAAAGAAAGAGAGAGAGAGTAAAAGTTGGCTGGGTATGTTCATTTAACATGAAACGTTTTAAGATGTAGTTGTACAAAAAGTACCAAATATATCCTTAAAGGAAAAATTACGATAAAGCTTTTCCAGACAGCCATATTAAACCCTCCAAATATGTTTTACAACAGGTGACGACATTCAAGCTCGCAATTTTTTGGGAATTTCTTTATAATGAACGACGGCTGCGAGGAAAATGATGCAAATAAAACATGTGAGGGTGGAAACTCTGGAGGATTTAAAATCAACTCCCTCCTAATCAATGTTGGCACAAATCAAGTCGTGTTTTTGTACTGGGATATCCTTGTTTTATTGATACAGTGGAGTTCGAGGAGGAGGAGATCTGGCAACAAAAATAAATAAAGGAACTTTACAGGACTAAATGTAAATGTATTTTACTTATTTTTATTTTATTTTATTTTACTATTGCTGAAGTCTTCAACTTTAGTCAAAAAGTTGAAGTCAATAAGTTCAGAAGAGCTGAAAGTTTCATGTAGCGGTAAGAGCTTACTGCCCCCTTCTGGACGATAGGAGGATTTTCTCCTCCGTGTTTGTGGCAGCTTTCCTTCAGCCCTGACACATAGATTTAATTATTTCCCGCGGTCAGAGAATTTAACTGTAAAACCTAAGAGTAATTCAGATTCCTTTGATCAAATTCACCAAATTTCAAGTAAAGATTGTCTTCTCTCTGGCCAATCTACTCTGAAGGTCCTATCATCTGTAAGGTTCTCCAGCCTTAAACCACTCAGACTATGAACACAACAGAGACACAATCAGATGACTGATTATCTTTCCTACTTACGGAAAGTTTCTTTTTATATCATAGGTTTGTGGTGTCTTTCTATACTAAAGAAAATTATATAAAACGTCAGATATTTCACAACGAGATATTAACATTCATGGAAAAACCTTATATTAAAGCAGAAAGTTCATGCAGTGTTCAATTATACCGCATGAACTGATCAGTCGATTATTGCAAGGGAACGCAAAAGAAAAAAAATTCCCCATATCCCCTGGAGGGCTCCGTACTTTTTCACTTCTAGAAAAGCAAAAGAAAATTTCGTGTTATAAGAGAAACAATCTGCCAATGGAACAATTTTTTTCTTTTTAAGATTAAACAATTGTTGACTTACAACGAGCTCTTACATCTTGCTGAAAAGTTACTTGTGAGTCAGTTTTGTCTTATTCAAGTCAAGTGTAGTAAAATATTTGCACTAGAAATTGGACAAAAATAAAACTTTGTAAGGTTTTGTGTTTTTGCCGTGTTGGACACTTTTCCTCTTAAGAGTGATTTTTCACTCTGTGTAAAGTTCAAAAACAAATAATGTGGAGATGGCCTTATTACAGCCCTTTTGCAATAAGCAGCAGAAATTATGTCTCCAATGTCATTGCTGAACTCCTTGTTGCTGGTTGCTATTTTCCCTTTTAAATCCAATAGAAGTTTAAATGTGTTTTTCTTTTGACATACTGAATATCTATGATGTTCCGACTCTCGACATTAAGTGATTTTTCTTAATATAACATTTGTAGGTTGGAATAATTTCCTTGTATCAATGATGAAAAGACAATTTCTTTAGACCACCTGATGCAGCTTCATCCTTTGACTGTTTCAGTCATTTCACTTCAGCAGCTTCCAGAGCCAATAAAAGACGATCCAGATACCTTTTATTTCCACACACAACCGATTTACTTTATAATCAAACCGATGCTTTTATTCTATGTTTGTTGCATCTCACGTTCTTATCACAAAATGTCTGATAATTGACGGTGTACCGCAGGGTTTTGTCCCAACAATCCTGTTTTTTTTTTGCTTTTTTTTTTTTCAATTTTTTCCATTTCCTGTTTCCCAAGCAGCTCACGCTTCAGTGGAAAGAAGAGGCTGCTTCCTTGCTTCCCAGTTTGGTCCAGCCGTGTCCCATAAAGCGCTCTCTCAACTGGAGAGCTTGGCTGATCCTCTTGCACTTATTTTTGTCGCCATTCAGGAGCCTCCACAAAGAGTCGTCAACATCCACGCTCCTGCTGGAGGGACCTTTGGAGTGTTTCCCTTATGGGAATCAGCGTAGATAAGGTTATCTTTTGCTGCAGGAGCGAACCTGATGCCTCATCCAAGTTGTTGGAGCTGAACAAGAAAAAAAAAAAGATGACAAAGAATAAGAAGATGCGATGAATGCTCTTTTTTTAAAAGTCTGCAGTAATCGTTTTGTGCTTACACCGAGACTGGCCTGGTGGCCTCGGGTTGCTGGCGCTGCTGCCGAAGGACGACTGGAAGTTATGGATGGTCTCTTGAAGGATCTGCCTCTCCCGACCCTAGAGGCGGCCAGAACCCAAATGTCATAAATACATGTAGACGAGAGCGCAGCAAAGATTTGAACTGAGCACAAAGAGCTGCGGTGAGCTGAAAGCACCTTTCCAGCGTTGAGTTCGGATATGGCGGCTAGGATCTGCTGTCTGGGGCCGTCTGTTTTGATCCCCAGCTCCTTCAGGTCTCCGTCTGTTAGAGTCAGGAATGCTTCCATGTCGACCTGAAAGAGAAACAAAGAAATGAGGAAAAATCGCTTCAAAAAGAAAACAAGAAAAGTTTCCTTCACGCCTGAAAAAATAAAAATAAAAAAAGATGGAAATACCTCCTGCTCCTCAAAAATAGGCTGGTATTTCTCAAGAGACAGTTTCTTCAAAATACTAGACAGCTCATCTGGGGGGGGGAAAAATAAAAACACACATTGAGGTTTGAGAGAACGTGATGAGTCTGCGCTGACGACAGAAAGAGCCGCCACCTTCGTCGGTGATGGTGCCGCTGCTGGAGCCGCCGCTGCTTTTGGAGCGCGGGTGAGACGAAGCCGACGACAGAGAGTCGCCCGGGCCGGCGGGGATCTTTGGGGTCGGGGACGGAGACGGGGTTAAAGTGGGGGACGTGCTCTTGGAGGTGGACGAATTCCCAGACTGCGATCTCTTTTTCAGCTCCATCTTCTACAGGGAAGGAAATAAGAGAGCAGCTTCCATGTAGAGCTGGCCAAAAGACTTACACATCCATCTGGGGCGTTTAAAGGGGCGGTTTTGTGTGATATCCAGGCACACAGTGTCATTTTATAGCACAATCAAGTAGCTATGTTAACTTCAGCTGTTATAAAAATGCTGCATATGTCAAAAATGATCTAAGTAAAACTTGACTTTGCAATTGGACACCTTGAAGTTGGCCTCTGTCTCTTTAAGAAGCTTGTGTGTGGAAAAGGCAGAGCTTGGTGAGACCACGAGTTTTGAGCAGCTGAATGGTTGCCACGGGAGATTAAAGGATTTCTCAAACATAAAGAAAAGAATCAAAGCAACACTTCAGATATGTTTTTGATGAAGGAAAAACATTATAACACAACATAAACTCAAAAATGTCGATTTTACATAACACCGCCCCTTTGGCAAATGTATTCTTTTTTGTTAAGATTTGTTGTGGCGTTTCTATAGATTTGTGCACTAATATTTTAATAAACACAAAATTATTATAGCCATTCCCTATATACATATTATAGACATTCCTGGAGTGTTGCCTTGATTCTTTAACGCATGTTTGAGAAATCCTATAATCTCCCGTGGCAACTATTCAGATGTGCAAAACAGCTGGGTGGACCTAACGCCACCACTCAGCTCCTTCAGACTAGTATAAACCTCTGACCAGAACCGTATTAACGACTGTAAAACTGTGGAGACGTTCTGCTGGAAGTCACAATTAAAAGGAGCCCAAACCCTTCTGGCGTGGAGGTCCGAGGCGACCAGGCTGGGGTTGGACGGGATGTCAGGCAGGCTGACCGGTACTGACGCCGGCAGAGGAGCGGGGCTATGGTGCTTCTCTGCCGTTTGGGTCTTCACCTCTATCAGCCCCGCAGCTCTTTTACGCTGGGCAGCTATCTGGGAGAGAACACTGTCTGCGCTGCCTCCTGGTGGAGGTGAGAAAAGAAATATTGGTACACTCACCCTCAGCTCATTTCCATCGAGTGATGTGTCTGTTTGCACCTGAGCGATTGTGAGAGTCCCGGTTGATCCCCGCTACTCCGTTCGACCCTCCGGAGGAGTGAGGGGAGTGATAGTGACCAGAATTAGAGGGCGAGGATGAGGAGGGTCCCTTAGGGATGCTCGGAAACTTGATGGACCTGTTCACAACACGACTGATGGACGTCTTCGAGAGGAAAACAAAAGCAGAGAGAGAGGAGGATGGTAGACGAAGGAGTGATGGTCGTTACGGGAGCTAGAAATGTATTTTCCCTCACAATGTCAGAGTTCCCGCTGCTGTTGAGTTTCCTTTGAGGAGGCATCGGCAGGCGCGCTGCCTCGCTCTTCCCGTCTTGGAGGAAACGTGATCGGTCGGAGTTCCAGGGCTCAAAGTTGGACGGCGGCAGGAAGGGAGGGATCACGGCTTTCAGCTTGTCATTCGGCAGCCGGGTCAGAGGAGCGCCGCTTCTCAGCTGGGGGAGAAACAAAACGTAGGGTGTCAGCAACCGATGGCATCAAAACCTTGAAATCTTTAAACTGGACCCTGAAAATGTTTTTTTTAAAGCGTATAAACACGCCTCTGCTCCTAATATAACTAATAATTTATGGCAAGAAAGTTGGAAAAAATATTCAGAATCCTGTTCCAGGAAAAAAAACAAATTGGTATCAACAATGCCAAAATTTCACCAAAAAATCGGACCTCAAAATTCTGATAGGTGCATTTCTGCTTGAATCTATTTATGTCAAACCAAACGCTCTCACCATTGTGGTTATCAGAGAGTCGTCCTTTTCTGAGGATGTTCTGCAGTGACCTGCTGAAAGGTAGAAACTCATTTTACCCAAATGCTACGTAACATTAAGGTTTAAATGGTCAAATATTCAACAACCCCTCAGTTACTGAGTCTCACCGGCGTCTTTGGTCTTCACGGCCCACGTGGCGCTCACATCACTCGCTCCTGGAGCTGCAGTAGCAACTGCCGCCGCTGCCGCCGCCATCCCATTAGGCACAGCTGCGGCCTTCGCGTCTGCCCTCATCGTGGCGTCCAGCGGGGTCTCGGCTTCGTCTGGAAACGGAGCCAGCCGATTGGTTGAGAGGCCGTGCCTCAGGGTGTGAGTCAGCTTCAGCCTCCGGAATCGATTGGACATCCTGCTCCACCAGGACTGCAAAGGTATGAACACCACACAAAAACTGCAGCAACACTTACAGAAGTATTTACACCCAAACACAACCACTAACTTTAACCTTCCTTTTATATGACAGACTTACACAAAGTAGTGCAGTGAATACTTTTCCCAGACACTAAAAAATGCCCTTTTTTCTCAAAAATGTAACATTCCTAGCATGCTTACGTGTAATGTACATTTTTACGTCGGTTTTGTTCTTAATATGAACAAATTGATCAAAGAAAACCAAACATGAAACATTTAGTATAACAGTAGGTATACAACCAACGATTATTTTAGTAAATGATTATTCTATCAATTATTCTGACGATTGATTGATTAATCGCATAAAAAATTGGCACATTCTGCAGATTTCTCATTTAACCACTCAAGATTATTTTATACAATATTAAAAATATGATCAAGAAATGCAAATAAATAAATGGTTCAAAAACTTCTTTGAAATAAGAAAAACACTGTATTGCCTTAAGTGGAACAAGAGCAAAAGACAGATCTGCAGCTAAATAAAAACTTAAGTAAGCTGTTTCTACTTCACTTAACATCAGTACAGTTTAAGTCTGATCTGTTGACTGATTTTTTTCAGTTAACCAAGGCAGTCAAGGCAGTTAACCAATCCAGCGATTAATCGGTTATTAAATTAGTTGATGATTATTTCCATAATTGATTAATCACAATTAATCAGATTAAGTTTCAGCCAGAAATAAAAGGAATCAACCTCTTTACCTTGAGGCCTCCCTTGTCATCGGGTGGCACTGGAATGTTGTTGAGGGACTGTCTGCTTTTGGAGCGGCTGATCAAGGCTCTGCCGCGATGTTTGGACTTGTCCTTGTCCACCTGCATGCACACTGATGCCAAGAGACGCACCAGCTCAGTGTCTGATAAAACAAGAAGTAAAATTAAATGCACAGTTGAGAGTCAATGAGAACAGAGTGACGTTCAGCAGGTCTACCTGGGTCATTGAGCAGCATGACCAAATCAAAGGCAGTGTATCCATTCTTAGCTCGCAGGTTGACGTCGGCTCCTTGACTCAGCAGGTACTTGACAATGTCTTTATTGCTGGGAGGGAGCGGGAGAGAGGGCAGCAAAACAAAAAGAAGGAGAGGTGATTATTGTGTCAGCAGTAAAACCTGGAGCAGAAGCAACGATAGTTTGGTTGGTGACGGCCAACAATAGAAAAGCTGCTGCCCCAAAGATGGAAGGAGTCTGGGGAAGCAGCTAACTTTCACCGCATGAATGACGGAACAATTTTTGCAAAGTGAAAAAAATTAATTTGCCTATTTGTAAAAGAAATGCACAGAAAAATTGGTTGATGTCAGAAATTTTGTGTTTTTGTTTTTTATTTTAAGTTGACTGGCGCTAACAAAGGTAATCTTTTGCTAGCACAAACCAGGTGATGCTAACAAAAGCACACTGAGTGTGTATGGATTGAAAGTGAGCTATTTTCAATTTGTTGCTCTTTTTAAAAGAGGAAAAATGAAGATGGAAGACGCTATTTAGAAGGACCAAGATTTTTAGGCGATAAGGCTAAACATTTTTACAGCTATTATTTTTATCCCGTGGGGCTTCCGCCATCTATCATGGTACATGCTCAATTTGGAAATCTTGGCAATCTTTAGGAAGTCTCACAATTAAGAGAGGATGTACACACTCTAAAATATTAATATAAACTGTTGTCTGACTACACTAGAAAGTTAATAGAAATTGTATTTTCAACCCCTGAAATCTCTGTATGCCCGAAAAGTGCAATCAGTCCACCGAAAGCCAACACTGTTTAGAATAAGCCAGCGCCTCCCGCTTACCCGTGATAAGTGGCTTGCATTAAAGCAGTCCAGCCGTGAACAGAGTCCTGTTTGTCTATGTCAGCTTTCTTCTCCACCATCAGCTGCACCACCTCCAACTGCCCACTCACCGCCGCCATCATGAGCGGCGATGCTCCGTCCTGATTGGAGGAGTTTACCTGAGCTGGATCCTCCTCCAAGATGTCTTTAACGAGCTGGGAGTTTCCTGAATCATCACAAAAAGTTGAAAAACATTTACACAAATGCTTTATTTAAAAGAGGGGGGAAAAAATGTTTTCTTGAAAAGCGAGCTCACCCAGTTTGAGAGCGCTGAACACGTCCGGCCTTTTTCTCTCATCGTCTGTGAAAGAGGGAGAGAAGAGCAGAGGAGACCTCAGCTCTGCTTGGCTGCACTCCACATAGCTCAGTCAGCGGGGGGCTATGTACACAAATCCTGATGATAGCAGAGTTCATCACTTACAAAAATAACAGAAATACTAGAGCGGAGAAGGAGAGACAGGAAAGACGAAAAAAACAAAACGTAAAGGCCGTTAAAAAAACTAAACGGTTTGTGTGTTTGGTGTCGGGATGAGAAGAGCTTCAAGGCTCTCTGTCAAGCTAACGTTGAATGCAACGCATTGTCGGAGACACAAAAACGTAAGACGGGAAGTAAAGGCTTTTTCTACAGTTCAGGACATTAAATGTTGGAAGAAAAAGTCCAACACATGCATTATAAGCCTGGCGGGCCACCAGGCTTTACTTGTGCCCCCACCAGACTAACCATTTTTTGTTATTGTAGTTTCTTCTTATACACCAGTAACAGTGATACCGAAGATGGATTAAAGAGTCTCTTTGGTGAAACGACTGGAAGCAACACATAAGGAGATTGAGGTCAGATTTCTTTTTTTATTCACTAGAACACCGTCTCCACTTCCTGTCTTTACCTGTCCACATGCTAACAACTTTAGCAAATTCATTTTTATATCTTTCCAGAAATTCACAAAAGAATAGATGCTGACTAAAAACCATCAGCACAAAACTTGTAGGTGAAGATTAAAGAAAATCATTGGTGTGTTTTTGTTTTTATTTCCTTGTCTTCCGTCAGTTTAACTGTTGGGTCATTTGATGTTAATGTTCAGGTAATATGAATTTGTACATGTAGTTACAATTCATACAAACATGGACTATTTAAAGTGTGCCTTGTATTTCCAATACTATTAACATAGTGAATGTATGAATGGTTCCACAACACCAGCTCAACAGTGGCGCTCTACCCGTTTGAGGTCTGACGGTGGTGATGGAGTCCAGATACGCCTTGACGTCTCTTTGCTTCAGCTGCATAGCTAGCTCAAAGGCCGTCTTGGAGAGAACGTTGACCCGGTCTGGATCGGCCCCGCGCTCCACCAGCTGTTGAGCTATTGATTCCTTTCAGAACACGTGACACAACGTTAGCAACCCGCCGCGCCACAGAGTGAAATTGCAGACAAACTAGAGACCTATTGGTAGGGCTGGACAATATCACCAAAAAACGTATCGCGATATAAGTGTGTCATATCAGTCGAGATTGATAATTGTTGATATTGACAATTATTGACTAGTCTTGTTTTTAATACCTGAAATACTGCCAAACTGGTGGTCTTTCCTGTTTTATGCAAGGTTTTCACTGCACACTGTTATTTTCATTTTTAAGCAGTTATGATGCACAGTGGTGAAACCTGAAACTGCTGCTGTGTAAGTTATTCAGCAGGTTGTTCTGATTTAATCAAAGCGTGAGTGAGTTAATTCAGGACTTCCCAAACTTTTTCCATTCTATGGCCCCCAAAGAGCATTAACCTTTGGCTAGGGACCGTCTACGCAAACCGACAATGCTATGAAATAGGACTTTAGAAGATTTTTATTCACTATTCAATAACTATTACATCCAAAATGCTGCCTCAAGCTTCTGATTTTAGACTGCCATAAAATTTTATCAGTTAGCATATTATGACTTTATTACAAGATAAAAAATTTCAACACAATCCCTTTTCTCAGAAACTTTTCCATTACTTGCTTGCTACGCTAGCTTGAGAAGCAAAGCAACTTGATGAATTTGACTGGCATCCTATCAGAAAATGAGCATCAGAAATAGGAAGTAAATAAATTTGAACTTATATTTGGTAAAAAAAAAAAAAAAATAAATAAATAAATAAATAAATAAATAAATAAATAAATAAATAAATAAATAAATAAATAAATAAATAAATAAATAAATATAACAAAATCGAACAAAAAAACAATTACGGTGAAATTTTTAACATTCAAAAAATTTGTGGGATTTGAGGGTTTTTTTTTATTTGCATGTTTTTTTTTCCTCATCTTCTCTCTGACTTTCTCAAGCCTCCACTGCGCCCCCTGGTGGCCCCAGACTTTGAAAAACACTGATTTAGATGATGCCACCAATTTTTCTTAGCTGAACCTAAGAGGCTGAGCGGCGAAAGCCTTTCCTCTGCCTGTATCTCCCAGAATGCTGTGTGGGTCACTGAATACTCTGTATACTGAACATCGAATACTCTATCAGATGTATTATCTATTGATATTTATCACTTGTCTATCACAATATACATTGTTATTGATTTCTTGTCCAGCCCTACCTGTTGGACAGCTGTGCAGAATCAACAGTGAGATCAGCCTCACCTTCCCACTGAGCGTAGCAGCCATTAGTGGCCCCCAGCCGGTGGTCTTCTGGGAAAAGTTGACATCAGAGCCCCACTCCAGCAGCAGGCGGACGGCGGCCTCGTGACCGTGCTGGGACGCCACCATCAGAGCTGTGATGTCCATAAAATCCCTTCCTCCTCCTCCGACTGAGTAGCCCTCAGCAGGTCCAAATCCAGCTGTGCTGTTGGGAAACACACACAAACACACACATCAGTCAGGATGATAGAGGAACCCGGATGCCCGTCAGTCAGTCTGAACAAAAGTCTGGTGTTTAACCTGCAGCTGTTGTTGTTGTTGCCATTGGAGATGGTCTCTGCAGCCATGGCCAGGTGGTCGAAGTCATCGACGTAGGCCCCGCCCTCCAGGAGCAGCTTGACCACATGAACGTGGCCCCCACGGGCCGCCATGGACAGGACACTGGCGCCAAGCCTGTTGCGGCCGTTTATCTCCGCCCCGTTCTCCAGGAGGAGGTGGGCAACAGTCAGGTGGCCAAACCTTCACGGAAAACAGAAACAGCTAAGTTAATCACGGATGGATTTAACCTGCAGGATTTTATAAAAACAGAGGACAACACTCTATTTGAAGGGGTATGCATTTGACTAGTAAGACATAAATATGAAGGAGTCTTCATAAATGTTTGTCATTAAGTGTCATTCAATAAATAACACTTTTAATTAAATCAAAATTAAATTCAAACCACTTGCCCTTTGGTATTATTGACATTTTAAATGATAAACCAACACAAAGTAACATATTTATAAAGTGGAAGAAAAAGACTCTTAAGTTCTCAAAACTGTTTTCATATAAAACATCTCAAAAGCTTTGTCTAAAGTACTATGATAACCCTAAATAAGATTTGGTGAGTTTGGGACATGAGTAATAAGCAAACGGGGTCCATGCATGTTGATGGGTGGATGGATGAAGCTGAATACAGGAACCATGGCAACTGCTTCCCTTTTAGACAAATTGATGTATTTGTCTGTTACATCAATTCTAAGTGAAATATACTCATGTTTGTAATTGTAACATGACAAAGTCGAAACGGTTCAGTGGCTATGAAAACTTTGACGAGGCGCTATGTTCAAATATCCTCTGATCTTTAGCTGCGATTCTATTACAAATGTGCACAAAACTTTGTCAATATCCAGCTAATGTAAAAAAAAGCACACACAATTTCACAATTAAGGTGTTTCTATTAAATACAAAACACAATTGTGAATAAGTTTGTTCACACTGCTGCGCCATTCTTCTCCAACTACTTTCCTGCCTTCTTCTTCTTCTTCTTCTTCTTTGTAGTTTGCGTCAGTTGCAACATCCGGTTGTGTGATTTTTGTGATGCAAAAAAAGTGTTTCCATTGCAGTTTTACAAAATAGACCACTTTCGTTATGGCTACAAAAAAAATGACTTAATCTTAGCGTCGAAACGTTTAGTAAAACACAAGATTTTTTCCAAAATTGCCCTGTTTTCATTAAGCAAATTTATTTTCAAAATGTTAAACTTCGCAATTATGTGGTCAATGGAAGCGGAGCTAGTGACTTATGCCTCATGTGACGTCACCAGAGGTATGTGACATCATACAAAGAAAATAACAACCAAATACCAATAATAACTAAATACCAAAAGCTGATTATAACATGTTGTGCGATGGGTGACAGACTACCTCCAAAGTGAATTTGACTGACTTTCCAGAAACGTCGGGCTGATAGCTTTAAAAAAAAAGAGAGAGAAGTGAAGTTTATATTTTTACCCCGTTCGTTGTGACATTTAAAAGCTCCTCATTTTATATTAGAAATGCCCAGTTTGAATGCCTATAAGAAAATATCCAAAATATCCCATGTTAAATGGATCCTGGTTCTCCAGACCGCAGCCCCACCTCGCAGCCTGCATCAGCGGGGTCCAGCCGTAGTTGTTGCGGCTGTCCACCGAGGCGCCCTTCCGCAGCAGGAACCGCACCAGGTTCTCGTGGCCGCTGGCCGAGGCGAACTGCAGGCCGGTGTTCCCCTCCTCGTCCGTGCAGTCCACCGGTACCAGAGACACTCCGTCCGGGGCCGCGCACTCAGAGCCCGCTTCTGACCGCAATCTGCTCTGCCGACCCGACTCTCTCGGGGCGCCGGGCTCCAGGAGACCCCGGGCTGTCTCGTAGTCCCCGTCATCGCAGGCACGTAAAAGCAGCAGCGAGTTCGCAGGGACGCCGAAGTTCATGTCTTTCATTTGACGCGTTAGTCCGTCTCCATTACTCTGTAGTTTTGTCTCATCGAGGGTGAGGTGAAAACTGTTTTCCTCTGTCACTTGGCCTGAGTTTGGAGCTCATGACGCGCAGTGAAATAAAGTTCACCCTTTAGGACAAATCTTCTTTCCCCCTCCCAAAACGTTAAAGTAGCTCTATAGCTTACATTCAATCTCAGTAGTTTGTCTAATAAAAAACAACAACAAAAACTTTCTGGCAACCAGCCGCGGAACTGCCCGGTTCCGTTACTTGTAAATGAATCTGAGAACCATCAAGATGTATTCAACACAACCGATTACTTCCGCTTTTAGCTTTCAAAACAAAACCTAAATTATTACGCTCAAAAAGCTGGAAAGAAATTGTGCTGTGTAATTATGAAACGTGTCTATTAAACCCCTAAAGCATAATATAATTGTTAAAGTTTTGACAAATAGAAAAGATAAATCATAATGCATCCGATACGTACCAAAAATATGCTAATTTTGTAATTAACTAAAACTCAGCTGCCCGGGGCACAAGTAAATAAGGCAACTGATGAAAGGCCTCCGCACCAGCAGGGGGCTCTCTAAAGCACTTGAACTTAAAACTTAAGGGTGCTAGTTTGCAAGGAAAAGAAGGGAAAAAAAGTACTGGAAACAAAATTTCATCTTCCTTTTCTTTTCCTTTGCAACCAAGATAAAATAAATAAATAAATAAATAAATAAAAATAAAAACATTTGGAAAACAGGGCCACCCTTATTTTTCTTCGTCTACTGCTATGTGAATTTCTTTTTCTGCATATGCGTGACACCCTTTCAAGTCATTCTCTACAAACAGTCCTGACATCTGAGCTGTAAAGAATCACTTTAAAAACAAAATTCTACCATTTCAAATTAATAAATGTAAAATTTACTCCAAGTATTTTCATTATTTGAAGTCGTAAAAAGTCGGTTTTACACTGATGTTTCTTATTTTAACTTTTAGTATTTGAACCGAAATAATGTTATGCGTAACACATTAGATTACTTCTAATGTGTCAATATCCACCACTATGTTATTTTACGTCTAGTAATATTCATCTAAATTTACTTTCACTTAAAATAACCTTAAACAGCCCTGCTAAATATGTTTCATTCACCATCAATTATATTCTGACATGTTTCGTCGCTCCTGCAGGAAACCTGCGAAAATTTTTTTTCCTACTTCTTCTTCTTCGTTGCTTTTATTAATTATTAATTTATAAATCGGAAGGTTTGATGTTTACTGGACTTAGTTCACGAATTGAATTGCATCTGCCTTGACATGATTCTGGTGATTCCCTCGGGTTATACAAATATATGTCTGCACTGCCCTCTGGTGATAAAAATTGGAACTACAAAAACTGACTTCGAACTTTTATGATTTGCTTTATTACCAGTTTGGGATATTTATTTCACTATTTACCGAGAAAAACAAACAAACAAACAAAAAAAGAAAACAGAGCTACAACATTTCCATCACGGTTTTAAAAGCAAGGTGTTTTTTTATTGCAGCAGAAAATAATAGTAAATTCCAACCCCTTTAACGAACCCAAACATAATTTAGCATTTCCTCGGATGATCAAAATTGTGTACAGAATAATGTAACGTATTTTCTAATTATTCTCCTCTGTGATTCGTTTTTGCACTCCTATAATCTTCTTGGTGTAGTCTGTTACCAAAAATATGAAATGCTTATGTTTCTGGTGGTTTTAGCGAGACGCTGAACAGTAATCCAAAATCCATACTCAAGAATCAATAATTGTTGATAAACAATGTGAGACCGGATTAATTATATCGGCCACAGTTTCTGATATTGGGGAAATTGTTCCTGATTTTGAGTCTGAACGTTACATCGTGGAAGTTTGACGAACGCGGACCAGTAGATGTCACTGTTCCCTAGTAAACCCTGGTGCGAATACAGAAGAAGAAAAGACAGCGACCCGGATGAGGAGAATATAAAGCGGAAGCAGGCCTCGGCTTGTCCTTTTTCCTGTGGAGCTAACCACGTTGGTAGCGTCCGTTCCTGGCTCACCGCTGATCGCTTGAATTTTTTCCGATTAAGTCGGTCAGGAATAACTGAAATGGTATGCTCTTTTTCAGTATACTCAAATCTTATGTATATTTCGTGCATGACATTCGTATAGTTTAATTTAGAGCAAATAACTAAATCTTTACCACCAATAGCAAGAATTCCACCTGGCTTCCCGCCGTATGTAATACAAAAAAAAAAAAAAACTTTAAGAGAACTTATCTTGTTCGTGTTAAACATGTCAATTAGCTTAGTAAATTGACTCAGTATTAACCTAGGGTCGCTGTTAATAATTCGGCTTAAAGAAATTTAATATTTGTATTTAGTTTGTAGACATTATGTTTAAATTGAAGCACAAATCAAGCTAATGAGATTTTTAAAACCAAAGTTCTTCCTGGTGTGAATTGAACAATATTAAAGTCGTGAAAGCAATTCTGTAACTAAAAACAAATCACTCCAAGTGCAGCTTCTTTCAAAGATTAAGGTAGAAAAAAAAAAGAATCACGATTACGTGTCTGGGTTTTCTTCTTCTACTCCAGGCTTTTAAGGACACTGGTAAGGCGCCGGTTGAGACCGAGGTCGCCATCCATCGCATCCGCATTACCCTCACCAGCCGCAACGTGAAATCTCTGGAGAAAGGTAGCTGGTCTCCATTTATTTATTTATTTTAGATCAAATTGAGCGATGAGGATGAAAACATTTGACAGTTATTAAACATGGTGACTGTATACGCTATTCTGAGCCGAGACGTCTTTACTAAATTTGTTGGTTGTAGTTGAGTAGATCTTAATTTTCTTTTTTCTTTTAAGTCTGCGCAGACCTGATCCGTGGTGCCAAGGAGAAGAACCTGAAGGTGAAGGGACCGGTCCGTATGCCAACCAAGGTGCAGACTTTTCTAGATTTTTTTCATTTTCCCCTCTAGTGTCACGCCACTTTTACTGAAACCTTAAAAATCTTTTGGATGTCCTAAAGCATTCTTTAAATTTTTTTTTCTCATCTCTAGACTCTGCGCATCACCACCAGAAAGACTCCCTGTGGTGAAGGATCCAAAACCTGGGATCGCTTCCAGATGAGGATCCACAAGCGACTGATCGATCTGCACAGTCCATCTGAAATTGTCAAGCAGATCACCTCCATCAGCATCGAGCCTGGCGTAGAGGTCGAAGTCACCATTGCAGATGCATAAGCAGTGCAGTTTTTCAATAAAAAACTGAAAGAAATTACACTCATTTCTTTGTGTGAAACTTTTCTGACAACTAAGAATCCTTAGAAAATAAGGAAATACTGATGAGTTTGAAAGTATTCAACCTGTAACTTTCAAACTGGTTTAACAGTTGAGCATAAAGTTATGATTTGCTAACACATGTGGGTGGAAGTAGAAATGAACATCTGAATCTGGGAATGTGTATTTGACTGATTCATTACACTAATTTAAGTATTTGAAACTACAGCTTCCAGATATTGAAAGCCCATAATTAAGGTTCTTAGATAATTGACAGAGGGTGACACAGAAGCATCACCCTCTGTGTTGTGGTTAGCTCTAGCCCCTTTCAGATTTTTTCATTTAATTTTCATGTGTTACTATTGAAAAGTTTGAGGATTCCTAGTAAAAACAAGCAAATCAAAGGGAGGGTCATTAAATAAAACCTGTGAATGGCAAACAAGGAAGATAGGTTTTATAAGACTGTAGGTGAAATAAAATAGATTAAAACTTGAACATACAGGACTAACACTTTTTAAAATACAAATGCATAATACAGGCAAATGTAGTGGACGAAACCACAGAGTATGTTGGAATGTCAGAAATGTAAAGTGGTGAAAGTTTGAAAAATAAGGCAAAGTTTAGCATAGATGCAGTGGAAAAAGAATCATTCTAATTTGAGATTTTCATTACCTTCTAAATGAACCAACAAATGGCTAAAATGTATCACATAGTGGTCATACAAATTTACAGAGGTGCACATATAATATGAGCCCAGATGGATGTCAACTGTTAATTCAATTATATTTAGAACTATATTGCATTATTAAACAGAGTTTATAGAACATTGTTTATTTAAATTATCAATTTGGTGAATAATTTGCAAATATCAAACACATTTCTTAAAAAAAATTATATATTTTTTTACAATAAAAGCTCCAGGAAAGCCATGTATTTGCAGTGTGAATTGGGTGTGTTTGCCCACATTTTCCAGATGAAATTGGGAAATATTTGGAGTATGAGGAAGAGAGTAATCTCCAACTAAGGTGTTGATTTTCAACTAAAACTCCTCCTTTGCTTGTTCCTCATCGGTTCTAGCCGAGTCATTCGCCAGCTGACCGTTAGGGAATGGACCTCAGTGCTGGAGCAGAACCCTCTTCTGTAGTTGGTCCCACAAGATGATGATGTGGGTAGGCTCACACCTGCTTCCAATAAAAAGTGATCACATGTCCCTTTGACACTTTTCACCGGTAGATCTTTTTGCAGGTAGTGGTAGAGTGGAAGCTCATTTCAGGCTGAAAAGTATTAGATTTCTCCTTGAAATCAAAGCTTTTCCTCAGGAAGAGCACTGTTTTGATTTCACCAAAATGGAAAGTGAGGACATGCAGCCTGCTGACATGGATCTGACTGGGGAGTTTTCTGTCTTCAGTCCTTCACTCCAACAGGTAAAGGCTTTTCGTAGCCTATTTCTGCTCCAATCAAATCACTTCAGACCAATGGCGATGCCATTCTACCTGAAATATGTATGTTTATTTTCCTTTAATAGACTGTGATGTCTTCTGGTGCTGGGCAGCAGATGATGCAAATTTACCTCAGAGTTCGGCCCTTTTCCAAAGAGGAGCTCTCTGCCAACGAGGATCAGGTGCAGTTTAGGCCTCAAGTAACCTTTTCATCTTAGTTCACATCCAAAGACAGTTTAACTGAAGTCTGTTTACTGACAGAGTTTTAGTTCACCTGCCTTCTTGTCCAGCCAAGGCAAAAGGTTTAATGACTTGCGTGTTGCATTAAAGCAACCATTCGCCAGTGCTCTTTCAGTGTTACAATGGCTTCTATCTTCTAAAGGGTTACGGTTACCTTTAGAAGAGTTAACCATTCCTTTAGCTTTGAGAAGCTAAAGGAAGCTCTTCAAAGAGGTCATTATCATGGAAATGGTCACAAATGTGATTAGAAGCTATTTTACCCCCTTGGGTTTAAGGTACAATTGAAAGATTGGGCATCGGCCCATAAGTTACTGAGGCATCTTGAGTAAAGCTTTAATTTTAAATTGCTAAACCGACCTATACCCCTTTTGTTTCTCGTCAGGACTGTGTTGTGATTGATGATGGCCAGACGGTGACTCTGAACGCACCGAAGGGATCTGCCACCATGAAGAGCAGCGAGAAAGGAATTGGCTTGTCGATCCACAAGTTCTCCTTCTCAAAGGTTTTAAGCAAGCTCCGCACCTCTTTCAATATCTACGCATCAGACGTGGCTTAATTTTGCTGCCTCTAGGTTTTTGGACCCCAGACGACACAAGGCGAACTCTTCAAGGGTGCAGTGAGAAGCCAAGTGTTTGATTTCTTGGAAGGAGAAAATGCTTTGATATTCAGCTATGGCGTAACCAATGCTGGGAAAACCTTCACAATCCAAGGTAAGTGTGCAAGCACCCAACCCTCTGTGAATAATCAGGCACAAGCCCTAAATTCAGGCTTTGAAATCCTTTTAGGAACACCAAAAGATCCGGGGATTCTTCCACGGGTGTTGGATGCTGTCTTTAGCTACATCGGAGGTCTTCAGTACCATGGAATGGACCTAAAGCCATATCTGATGAATGGCATCCAGTTTCTGGATGCCGAGCAAGTCAAGCAGGAGAGGACTGCTAAAATGACCATTCTTGCTTCAGTCAAAGAAGTGAAACCTTAGATTTACCTCCAACTTTTTGCCAATCATCTAAAAATGTCTCGGCATTGTCATAACTTCAGTGTTCTTGCTCTCCAGGAATGCGATCATCAAAGACTCAGCAGTAGTCCAGAGCCTTCGATCTCTTCAGATATCACTCTTTCATCTTCTTCTTCATCATCCAACAACCTGGCAGGTAGAAAACAAATACTCTTTAATTTGCAACTAAAAACTTTCTCTTCTTGGGCTTCCTTAAATTAAAAAAAGACACTGGATCTTCATCTCTGGCATGAAAATCCAATGCGTGTTTGCCAAGATGGTGGCAAACATTTTATATTTATTTATTGTCACATAGCATCTACTTTTTTTTGTTTCCTCTTGACAGAAGCTGGTGGCGACCAGTTTGCCCTGTGGGTGGCTTTCTTTGAAATCTACAATGAGTGTGTGTATGACCTCCTCCAGCTGTCCCAGTCCAAGAAGCGCTCCTCTCTCCGCGTGTGTGACGACGGAGCTGGAAATGCTTATGTGAAAGGTGTGACGCATGTAAATACAAATGCAACATTTGACTTTTGCAGTAATTTAAATACTCTTTATCTGACTTTAAGATCTCAAATGGATTAATATCCAGAACCTGAGTGAAGCCAACAAACTGCTGCAGTTTGGAAATAAGAACAGAAGTGCTGCAGCCACTAAAATAAACCAGTCATCCAGCAGAAGGTGAACTATTAAGTTTTTCATCTATCTTGTTGGAATTGGGTCTGTGTGTTTATTTTCTTTTTTTTTTAGTCACAGTATATTCACCATGAAGTTGCTGAAGATCGACGGACAAACAGTGGAAAGGATTTCTGAGTAAGTAATATTGATATCAGGGGATCCTAACGTCTGGAATTTAAATCTCAACATGAAGGCTGCAAAATATATTTAAAGATTATCCTTTTCTTGTTTGTTTGTTTTTTCTTTTTTTTTTGGTGAATAACTTTCCCAGGTTCTCTCTCTGCGATCTGGCTGGTTTGGAAAGATGCAACAAAGCGAAGACATTCGGAGAGCGGCTGAAGGAGGCTGGGAACATCAACAATTCCCTCCTTATTCTAGGAAAATGCATCAGCGCCCTCCGTAGCGGTCAGGCTGATGGGTAAAAGGAGTTGGAAGCTGGTTGCCAATCATTGGGTTTAAATTTACTTTTTGTTTAACTGGGACAACTTTGTGTCTCGGTGTCAAGAATGAAGGTCACCTACGTTCCGTTCCGAGAAAGCAAACTCACCAAGCTCTTCCAGGCTTTCTTCTGCGGGAAAGGAAGAGCCGCGATGATTGTCAACATCAACCAGTGTGCGTCCACTTATGACGAGACCCTCCATATTATGAAGTTCACTGCCATCGCCAAACAGGTTAGTTCAGGCAAATGGACACCAAGGTCATTCCCAATTCGAATGAGACTTTATGCAATCAGAACTCCCCCCCCACGCCCCCCAGGTGGTTCAGGTGATTCCAGACGAACCTGCGGCGCCTTCAGGCCCTTGTCTGGTCGGCAGGGATGGGAAGCCATTGATGAGGAATGGCATTCTGGAGGGCTACCTGTCCGAAGACGAGCTGTTTGAAGAAGAGGACGATGTGGACATGTCTTTGCTGCCACAAAATGTAAAGCTAACAACTATCTTACTCCTTTTTTTTTTTTTTTTTTTTTTTTTTTTTTAACTTTTGTGGCTCTAATGAAAACTCTTGTCTGCATGGATTTCTCTTTTTAAGGATCTTCTGAACATAATTGAGAACCTCCGAACTAAATTTCTTGCCGAGCGAAAGAAGAACCTGGTCCAAGAAATGGAAATCCGTAAAGAAATGGGGGACGCCATGTTGCAGCAGCTCCTGGAGAGCGAAGAACTCCGCATGTATGCTCAGTGCTGTTTAGATTCATCTTGGGTGGTTCACTTTAACAAGCCATTGTTGTATGTGTATATATATCCTTAAAGCCGGCAGGCTGAGGAGCTGAAAGAGAGTTATGCAGAGAAGCTGGAGAACACGTTTGAGATGTACAAAGATGCGATCAAGGAGCACGCTTATCAGTGTGCGATGAGCAACCTGGAGGATAACTATGTGCCGCTTGATGCGTTCACTGCTGAACAGGAGAAAGCTGAGGTAATTTCTTTTCCTTGTTTTTTTTATTTTTACCCCACAGTGAATTAAAATATTTGAAATGTTCTTTCACATTGAAAGAATTTTGTAGAAGTGATCCAAACAAACAAAATAAGTCTCTTAAAAAAGACAGATTAAATACAAAGGAGTGAATATGAATGACAATTTCATATTTATAACAACTGGCTAAACTCAAATTACAAAATATAGTGGTGGTAGTTTATAGCTTAAGAGTCATTGGTATTACAGCTCCTTGATTGGTCCCAGCTTAACAACTATGAAATTGATTACATTCAGTTTTGATACTTGCATATTTATATGCTAGTATTCTATGTATAAATATACATATTATATTTGGTGTCAAAGGTTTTGCCCCATGCTCATTTACATTTTTGCTTTTTAACATTTGTCATATTTCAGTAGGCTTCAGTGTTTCCAAACATTAAACCAACTTAAGGAGTGGTGTGGTGATGCAGGGGTTAAGCACAACACACATAAGGAGGCCTTAGTCCTCAACACGGCCGTTCGATTCCCGGCCTGGTGAACTTTGCCGCATGTCTTCCCTCTCTTCACCTAATTTCCTGTCAACACTTTCAAATAAAGGTCACTAGAGCTGGAAAAAAAAACTTAAATATTACATAAAGATGAGGCAAGCCTACAAATCATACAGTTTTAAAATTGTTCATTAATGGAGAAAAGTTTTCTGTGCACATCTAATAATTTCCATGTTATTACTTCTCACTTAATTACACAAATATAACCGTTCTCCACTACCACGAAAACAAGTTGCAGATTATTTCCATTATGTTGATATTACAACACTGAACTAACTTCAATAGTTTTTTGTTTTTTTTGTCCTCCTTTACCTCAAAATAATAGAACTAATTATCCAAAAGGTGGGACAGAACTTTAAACATTTTAAGTTGGCCACTGGCTACATCACATGACATATTTTACAATGCAGTTTCTATATATAAATATGATTTTTGTTTTTTGGTAGGCGCTCAAACGTAAAGTGTCTGAGTTGGAGGACTTGCTGTCCAGCATAGGACGAGGAGTTTCTCCAGTGCCGAGAGTGGATCAGTGGTGTCAGACGGAACCGTTGCCAGATGCAGGAGAAACGGGTAAAAAGTTTCCTCTCTCCCGTTCTGAGATCTCGAAATTCATTGATGTTAAATTACTTTTTTGCCCATACAGATGATCAAATCAAACAGCTTTGCCAAGAAAATGGTGTCCTTGAGAAAATGTGCGAGGATAATAAACAGGTAACGGTGTCAGAACCTCTCACTCGGAGGCTGTTTCAACGTATAATGATGTAGATGTTTGGTCTTCAGTTCATTTTATATTTGGAGAAAAGGCTGGTGGATCTTAGCCAAACCCTGCAGCATGTCCGGGATGATTTTCTGGAGAAATCGGATGATGCAGAGGCTCTGCGGAAGACGGTTGACGAACAGGTGAGACGATGTCGCCGTTGGGGACAGAGAGTTCAGAAACTTCCCACGGTTGCAATCGTCTTTTGAGTGTAAATGTTTTGTGCTGTGTCACAACAGTCCAAATCCATGGAAGAAGTTCTGTGCCAGAATGCTGAAAAAGACGAGGAGATTGCCTCGCTTAAAGCTGAAATCGAAAAACTCTCACAGAAGTCTCCAGTGCAGCTCAAGACCAGGACCAGGAGAGGCCTACTGGCCAACATCAAGGAGGTGGTTTCATCCCCTAGGAGGGGCCCGTCCAGCAACAGCCTCGTGAAGCCTCCCAGGACTGCCAAGTACTGAACATCCCACCGTCTGTACTTTGGTGTTTTTTAAATGCAACTTTGTATCTTAGTGGCTTAACTCAGCAAAATGTTTGAATTTATTGAACTGGAAATCTCTACAGAAGGTTTCAAATGTAATTTATTTCCAGATATTGTTTTTTTACATTTTAAATGTTTTTGTTAATAAAATTCTATTGTTGATCCCTGCTTCTTGATATTATAATCATTGACTCAATTTGATTGCTTTAAAATACCAGAACACACCAATTTCTTCCAAACTGCTTTCCTCACACAAATTGCTGCCTGACCTCCCTGTTCATTAGGATTAAATTAAAACACAGGTGGACTCAGTTTATAAATGGGAGTGGGAACTCCCAGCATTAATTTGACGTCAGACCAGCTTTCTAGCTCAGAAGTCAGAACATGGCGATGCCTGTAAACATTGTTTGAAATGGCTCCTAAAACATTTTAAGCTTTACTTAAGCAAACGTCACTTTTTAGGTCCTTCCTGTAGGACCTAAAAAGTGGTCCTTTTTAGGACCACTTTTTATTAATGTCTAATAAATTAATGTCTGACGTCATTAATTTGACGTCATGTTTACAAGCATGGCGATGCTTGTAAACATTGTTTGAAATGGCTCCTAAAACATTTTAAGCTTTACTTAAGCAAACGTCACTTTTTAGGTCCTTCCTGTAGGCTAATTCCTTACTGTTGTCGATGCTAGCACCCGCCATATTGAAACGTGAAGTCCGTCTTATTGGCGAGTTGCTCCCACTGGGAAATCTGACTTTAGAGGGCATTCATTTTGTTTTTTCTCCTTTTTTGCTGGGCAGTCAGAATTTCCCAGTTCAGAGTACAACTGGAAGTCAGTATAACTTGGTGACTTTGGACGGAGTTGGGTTTTACTGAATTATAATGTGGGCCCTGGGCTGGATCCAGTTTTGGTGCCCAATCCACTAAGGAAATTTTATTTTAATAGTGCATATTACAGCAAATAATAGCAGATATGTCAATACATAGGCAGTAACTCCCATGTTGTTACCAAAGAAATCGACTAATTTTATAATTTTCAAAGACTTGAATTTTGTTTGTATTCATAAAAAATCCAAAATACTAATACAACTCCCCTAATTTGGGCAGATAAGCTTTGTATAAATTACAATGTTTCCAAAACATGTATTCATTAAAAAAAGAAAAAAGAAAAATTGGGACCTTGGGCTGCTACCCCTGTAAGCCTTCTCTAAAGTCTGGCCTAGATGATCAATGTATTGGACTAAAGGTGGAAATATTCATAAGTTACAACTCCATAACTACTTTTTTTTAATTGCACATTTATTTGTATTTTTTCTAAGTGGATGCGCTCTACTACGAACCCTAGCTGTGGGACGACTGCATGAAGTGCAGCACGTTGACCTTTACAGATGAGTGAAGGAGGTGTAGCCTGCATGGAGCGCTTGAGGTAAGGGAGCAGAGCCTCCTCGGTTAGTGAAAGGACCATCGTGGCTCAGGCTGCCAGCTGCTCTCCTGTCTCGGTGATGGTTAATGAGATTAGCAGTCCGTCTTAGCCTGCGTCAGTGCAAAGGGGTCAATCACTGGATTATCATCTTGCTTAAGAGTTACATCAGTTTAATATACTTTTTTCTTTATTGCTTTCACTTTCCAAAGCATGTTCAGCACGTACAATTGCACTTTATCTGCAGATGGGGGTGCTTCGCTCTGCAACATGCTTCGCCTCGGGACCGAGCGTGTCCGGGCTCTCGGGCGCTGAATGAAGCATCTTCCAGGGAGAGAAGAGGAGCCGGGGCAGCTGGAGAAGTGAAGGGCAGTGGGGCCGAGATCTTGCCTGCTGTGGCAGAGTCTGAGACTCTGTGCGAATCATCCCCATGCCACTTGTAAATAACAAAGTTGGCGATGATTGCACGGCGAGCGGAGACAAGGCTTTGGCCGATGGAAAGGCGCTGGTGGACTCGTTGATAAAGGTAAGTTGCAGCCGGCTTTTATTCATGCTTTCATAACTGAAGTTGATGCTGTGACCCAGTTCTAGCATGTCATGTTCTACCAAAAATAATAAAGTCTTTTTGAACATTTTTTTAGATGTCTGATCTTAAAACATGGCCCCAAAAAGAATGGAAATATGTGTTAAAAAAAAGATTTTTTAACATAACTTTCTATTTTAAATACATCCTCACTCTCTCACCATGCCCAGACATGATCATACACAAAAACAGGAAAAAATCTTTCCCCCCTGCAGCTAAAAGAGCACTTTATTTGAAAAGAATCCCCCGGTCCAGTGCATCTTTGTGCTCCTCTATTAGCTAATGTCATGGTCCTGCCATGCAATTCTGTCCCCACACTTAGTATCAAATATTCCATTTTTCTTTCTTTTTTGTGAATATTTTCTTGTAGTTTTGTCTATTACTTTAAAGTTTAAGTATATTTAAATAATTATTTTATATCTTCCTGCCTGATGAAATAAATGTATTGGTGCTGAGACCATCTTCATGTCGCCACCAAAAAATATATATAATGTAAAATTGAATTTTAAAATGTGTTATATGAACTGACTTTTCCTCTGAATACTGTCATCTCTGATTAACCATGTATTAATATGTTACTATATTTTATGTAACATACTTTAGTGATTAAATTGAACAAAAATCAGTTCTATAAATAAAGAGTTATTATTGTGTTGCGTCACGAAAAAAAAAATGGGGGCCTCTTGTACTCTGGTCCACAAGGTTGTTTTGGCTTATCTAGAAATAGATCCACGATAATGGGATTATATCTAATATTTTTAATGAATGAAACCATGGCTGCTAATCGCCTGAGGCTAAGCTAATGGTTCTTTATAAAACCCATGAACTGCATGATGAATATCACACCAGACAAACTGTACTTTTTTTTTCAGAATACCTAGATCCTTGAAAATTCAGCTAATTATTTTTTCTCAATGAAATGTTGCCTCTACAAGTCAAAATTTTTATAATGTGTATTATAGTTTTCCTGCACTGACTAAAGTTGTCATAGGGACATTTGCATTGCCGTTTATGTAGTTGCTAAGATGACTAATAACGTTTAATGGAGATTAGTGGTGCTGTGGTTCACGTGACGTGAAAAGCCACAGCATATCAGTGTTTATCTACAGCACCTTGCAAAAATATTCACACCCTTGAACTTTTTTTTTTGCATTTTGTCACATTACATTACAACCACAGACCTCAGTGTAATTATTTAAGAATTTATGTGAAAGAGCAACAGAAAGTACTGCAAATTTCTGAAGAGGAAGTAAATGAATGTGCACTACTTATTCATCAAACTTCTTCAATAAAAATCTGAAAAGTGTGACTCTCTTTGTGTTTGGAAATCGGATATCCAGAGTTCCCAGTCGGGGATGTGACAAGAACATTCTTTGGACTCAGAAGGCCCGAGTTCAGCAACCAATAAGGCAGCTTTCTGTTTAAACATAGTAGAAGTCACAATTAGAGACTGTTTACAATCAGTCAAATCAGTGATTTGACTGATTTTTAGACTTTTATAAACACACATCACCCTAAAAACACCATTCCCACTGTAAACATGGTGGTGACAGCATCATGTTCTCAGGATGTTTTTCTTTACAGGGAAGCTGGTCAGAGTTGATGGAAAGACAGATGAAGACAATGAGAAAAAACATGAAGCCAAAGCTACTGTGGAGGTGTTTAGATCAAAACATATTCTTTTGTTAGAATGGCTCAGTCAAAGACCAAACCCAAATCCAATTGCAGAGGTTTAAAAACTGATATTTAGAGATGTTCTCTGTTTAGTCCGACTGACCTTAAGCTTAAAAAAAAAAAATCATAAATAAATTAAGAAAAACATTTGGTTTCTAGGTGTGCAGAGCTGGAGATATGGACCAACAGACTTACAGCTGTAATTACTTAAAGTGATTTGATAAAGTATGGATTTAGGGAGAATTAAAACAAAGGCATGCCAGACTTCTCATGTTTCTTATTGTAAAAAAAAAAAAAGACTTATTTTTCTATAAAACAATTGAGCTACTTTGCATAGTACATACCATTCTACTGAAATATATCAAGGGTTTGTGGTTGGAAATCTGGAAAAGTTCAAAAGATGTCTAAACATGGCGGCTGTTTGAGTGCTTTGTTTGAATTGTTAATTCCCAGGTGAATAGCTAAACCATAAAAAAAATATATGATCACTAATCTATACCGACTTACTTTTCTGTGGAGAATAAGTTTTCTCTAATGTGAATTTTTTCTTGTTTATAGTTGCTGAAATTCAGCATCTGTGTGTGTGTGTGTGTGTGTACTTGTTTTAGTTATCATAAAGGGTCCGAACCACGGAAACCCACCTCAAAGAGGGACCTTGTGTTTGCGTGGGGCCCAAAATCCTGTGTGTGTGTGTGTGGTGTGACAGGAATCTTTAATTTTGTTGTCTTTTAAGAAAAGATACAACCAAACACTAGGTTTGCAACACAGTTGCTCTGTTTTTGACATGTAATATTGTTTTATGTGTTGTCCTTGATTAAACAAATTCAAATTGAATTGAGTTGACGATATAAATCCCTTTTTTTCTCTCTCTTTCTCAGGTTGTAGCTTGCTACAGGCATTTAGCCTCATGCGTGGGTGGTTGCACAGACAGCCTGCAGCTCCGCGATGAGTTGAGGCAAACGAGAGAAAAGGCCCAAAATTTGGCTGGGGACATCTGCCACCACCTGACCTCACACCTCAGGGACAAGAGCCTGCCCGATGGACAGCGCAAGGAGATGGAGCTCCTCTGGGTGGCCTTCTCCTCATGCCTGGAACTGCTGCACGTTGACATGTGCAAAGTTTTGAACATCAGCGGCATTGTCTCGTTAGCCGACTCTGCATCACTTGTGCATACTGGCCTGGAAGGTAGGTAATAATCTGAATGCATCACTATCCGACCCGTGTGAAGTCGACGCAGAGAGCTAGATTGGTCAAGCTGATTGGTCAGCAGGCCAGTCAACATGTTTGAGAAAGAAACATGCTTTCTCAAACATGTTTTGCATGTATGAGAAACCACACAAAACATGGCTTAAAGAGAGAATCGTTGAATTTGTTGTATTACTTTACACTCACTGTATGATACCAACAGTATCAATTATCTTAGACCAAAGTTTTAGATGAGTTAACACCATTAGAGAGCGAGGATGTTAAAATGAAAGTCTTAACATCCTCACTGGTGCTTTAATTTAGATGCTGCCGTGGTAACAGCAGGAAGCTGCAGTTTAGGAGTGCTCCACTTAGGCTAAAACAACGTGATCAACAAATAGTTGTTATCAGAATATCTATTTGTTCTCATTAAAACTTTTCATAGTTTTTATGTTCAAAACACGTTTTGTCACCCTTCGCCCAACAGGAGGATGCAGTGACGTAGCAGCCCGGGCCCTGAGTTTGCCCGACCTGAACCAGGCTCAGACAGATTCCCTCCCTGCCGGCCTCGAGAGCCAGGAGCGCAGTACCATGGAGCTGGAGATCAGTCAGATTGACCGCATGATCGACGACATGGAGATGAAAGTCAATGTGCTGCGTTGGATGGTGGAGCCCCACGGGCCGCAGTACGCAGACCCCCTCAGCAGCACTGACAGCGCCTCCATGGCTCTGCAGTCCATAGACGAGGAGCAGCAGGCCCCCACATCACAGCCCCTGTGCCAGCGGAGCCACATATTTGTGCTCTTACTGCTGGTTGGTGTTTTTTTCGTAGCGGCCACTTTATCTCTCTGTATTTTCTTTTTCTCATGAGCAAGACCTTAAGAAATTTAAATTGATCATCTTTTTCTGAAAGTGAAGAAAAATTACTTATTTGTTTAAACAGTGTACCAGACTTAATCCAGCTGCAAGCTACAATTTTTTACACTAAATCTAACTAAATGCTTTGATTTTAAAGTATTCCACTTAGGACTTGATTCATAATCTGAAATTGAGTGTAGTCCAGATGGTGAATTTTCCTTTTGTTCTCTGTTCTCTGAATTTATCAGTAACAGGTTGGAAAAATCAAATGGATTGCCTCCTGAAGTTGGATGTCCCTGAACAACCCTGAACATATCACTATTAACTTGTTAAATCAATAACACATGCATGTAGCATTATCACATTTTTTGTAAAAATATTCCTCTAGGTCCAAAATGAAATCCTCAATTATTGCTAGCTTGCAAGACCAATGACTGTTAGCTTGCATGGCTAAAGGCTGTTAGCCTAGTTATTAAAATTACATTCTATTTGTTCTCAAGTTAGAGACTGAAAAACAAAATCAAGAACATCCTTAAAATCTGAATTTGTTTGTCTCTAACAGCTAAAAATGCAACATATCTTCCATGGATGTATGAATTTGTGGTGGTTGCGTAAAGCTAGCTATTGATAACTTTTGACAGTTTTTGTCTTTTTAAACCTTTGGTGCACATAGAGCTATGAAAATCTATTTTTCCAAACATGTCCTTTCAATGTTTTGAACACATTAAATGAAGAGAAACACATGATTGACAGCTTGTGTTGCTACTAGTAGTTGACAATAAACCAAAGAGCAAATCTCAGTGGAAATCCCACAGATTTTCCAGCTCCTATATGAGCCGCGGTGAAGTTCGCTGGGAAACTGGAGCCAAGATTTAGTTTTTCTCTGTTAAATGTAATAAAGTACGTAAGACAGAAAAGCTAACATTTCTGTACATTTTGCTTAATGATTGGAGGAAAAAAAAGAAGCTAGAATGACACTTGCAACTTATTTTTTCTGATTGCCAATAAAAGTATAAAGTTTGACGAAACCCTGTTGTCATTTCTCTCTTTTTTTTCCTCAGAGGGACAATTTAATAAGATCTACTTTTGAAATGAGGTTTCATTAAAGCAAAATAAGATAATTCTCCTGGCATCTTCATTTTGTTTTAAGCCAGGCTAGATGGCCCAGTGAGCACACCACCAACCCGGGATAGTGTTTAACATTTATGAACCTTTAAATTGTCATACTAGCACTGGGAACATGCAACTGATTCCTATCAGAGTAAAAAATTAAAGAAAACAGTGTAAACATTGTTCACTGAGTTTTATTTAATGTGTTATTTTTAATGAACCAGTTATTGTGTAGGTTTTGCAGCTCTAGAAAAATTAGTAATTATCATGGGTAAGGGGAAATATGTCTCTTTGGATTCAAATGATTGCTACTGCTTGATCTATGCATGAAAAATGTACAATAGAATATCAATTTTCTATTGTCTTATTATGAAAGCTTTTGTTTAGGGTATTTTGAAGAATTTTAGGTATCACTTCTCAGTCCACACCTTTAAAATTAACCAATCTCCTCTTGGTGTACAATGAAAGAAGATTAGGCAAATAGTTTTGTAAATATTTTTAGCAATTTATCTGCAGAAGCGGAACCTATAGACAGATTTTGTGCTCATGTTCATAATGTCCTGATGTTCTTTATGCACTCGCCTCCTGTAAGCACAGGAATTATTAGATATGAAATATAGATCTACTACATAAGCATAAATATAGTTTTCTTTGTGTTTGAAATATTGGGAAACGTCTGGCATAATTTTAAAATAAATTTGTAATCATGCAAACTGCAATTTCAGAGCGTGTTTTGCGCTTTATTTTGACAGGCGAGACAGGAAGTTTGTATGGTATACATGTCATACTTAATTGACAATGGGTCATTTACTGGGTGAAATGCGGCGATGACAAAACGAAAAGGCGATATCAACACTTCGGAGATTTTTAACAGACAGGGGACCTGCTTTGGGAAGGACTTTCTCCACAACGACGCAAACTTTGACCATGGTGCTGAAACAGCAGTCATGGCTGCTGCTGAAGCTCTTCCGTTTGAACCAATCACAGAGGCGCTTTGACCCCGCTGCTTTAATCCAGGACAGGGCAAGTAGGTGGGCAGCAGCACTGCGATCGAGCATTGCCCCGGTTCTGTGGAGTCTGACAGCAGGCAGCACCTCAGTTCTCACCGCTACATCTCCGCCTAACTTTGAGCCTCAGTCACTGAGATGGAGACGAGCTCCAGGCCTGAAGGTTACGGGTTTCTCCGTCCTGAGAAACATCTCAGTGCGAGGTAAAGCTGCTTATGGGGTGGGGTTTCATTTGTATCAAAAATAAGTAGAAGTCATATGTGTAGATGTGTCGTTGCTATGTGTTGTTGGTCTATGTCGCATGTAGATGATGCATATGTAGATGTTGCATATGCGTTCGCTGCATATGTGATGAACGTCGTTGGTCCATGCTGTTGGTTCATGTCTTTGGTCCTTTTCGTTAGTTCGTGTTGCTATTGCCTGTTTTCTGCGCCATTAAAAAGTCCTGAAGTAGGTCATGTATGATCAAATTGTTTATTAGATATTACAAAAATGTTGGTCTTTCAATATCAGTGGTTTCAATATAATTGTTTTCAAAATGTTAAGTTTTCTACCTCGTATTTTCTTTAGGCATTAGTCAGGGCAGCTAACGAGGTCAAGGGGTCCTGGCCCAGTGAAGGGGCCGCTAAATTTCTTTTTAAATCTGTGATATATCTTCAGTTTAAGAAGAATTTTCACTGGTGGCATGTATTTGAACTTCTGTCTTTTATTCACTTCAGCGCACCTCACAGTTTTAAACAAATTCTGTAGTTTTCGGCGTACTTCTAAATCTGCTCCTTATTCGCATCTTTTTGGGCCTTCTACTGCCTCTAGTGGCGTGAGGTGGTAACACAACTAATATAATTACATTACTAGATCAAAATCCCACAAAGTATTTATTATTAATTCTGGCATTAGGATAATAATAATAATAATAATAATAATAATAATAATAATAATAATAATAATAATAATAATAATAATAATAATGTGCATTTGCACATAACAAACTGGATTCCAAAAAAGTTGGGACACTAAACAAATTGTGAATAAAAACTAAATGCAATGATGTGGAGGTGCCAACATCTAATATTTTATTCACAATAGAACACAAATCACAGATTAAGAGTTTAAACTGAGAGAATGCATCATTTTAAGGGAAAAATATTAGGGCTGTTGTAAACGAATATTTTAGTAATCGAGTAATCTATCGATTATTCTTACGATTAATCGAGTAATCGGATAAAAAAAAAAATAAAATGAAATATTGGTAAATCTGGCATAATACCGGTGTTACTATCGGATATCAATATCAGTCCAATTTTTCATATTTAAGCATCCCTAACAGTTGCTTTTTTTGTAGTTTAGAAAACTAACCTGTAACAATAATAGCTCACTTTCTAAGTTAACCAGAAGAAAAGTTATAGAAAAATCTGAAATTATATTGAATTTAATAACAAAGAGGCAGGCTCACAAATATGCTTATAAAAAATGTCTACAATCCAGCTTTTAGTTTATGTATTCATCTTCAGTGAGTTTAATAGATTAATTAAACTCACCTTGCCACCTAACCTGTCACGCTTTGGGTTTGAAAATACGGGAAATGTCGCCTGGAGTGGGAGGAGAGGGCGAATGAACGAACATGGGGTGGAGGGGAGGAAATAGACCAGCGGACTGACGAACCGTTAGACCGGGGGACGAACACGGGGGGAAGCAATACGGGATATTTACACACCTTCACTGGTCACACTCAGAAACTCATCTACCAGCCATGTACGATGCGCTCCGCCACCCGTTTCTTCAGACCGGGATATGAAATGTATTGTGCGGTTCGTCGGTAAAGCTACATTTACACAGTAAGCATCAGCTACTCAGCCGCCCGCCCTGTTCAGGCTATCCGCTGACCTCAGCGCTCTTCCCGCCGTTCGCTTTCAACCAGCAGCCCCGGAGGAGAAATGCTGCCGTACTCCAGGCATTCCCCCAGTCATTTTAAGGATGCTTATTGGTTCCCCCAAAACGATAAAAAGTCGGGCATTATCATCAATCAATAAAATCCCCACGGGTCAATCTTGAAGATTGGACTTTATGCCGCTGAGACTTAGCTTTTGTCAACAACTCAGAGGCGGAAGTGAGAGCTCCGCGCAACGCAAATGAAGTCCCGGCCGGAACACGGTGCGCTAACTAATAAAACATAAATTAACGAAGCTTCGAGGCAGGTAAATTTTCCTCGAGGAATTTTAGTAATCGAGGTACTCGAATCATTCGAGGAATCGTTTCAGCCCTAAAAAATATGTTGTTTCAAACTTTCATGACGTGTCTACAAATCCCAAAAAAGTTGGGACAAGGCAATTTTTACCACTGTGTGGCATCCCCAGTTCTTCTTACAACACTCAGACGTCTGGGGACAGAGGAGACCAGTGTCTCAAGTTTAGAAATAGGAATGCTCTCCCATTCATGTCTAATACAGGCCTCTAACTGTTCAATCGTCTTGGGCCTTCTTTGTTGCACCTTCCCCTTTATGATGCGCCAAATGTTCTCTATAGGCGAGAGATCTGGACTGCAGGCTGGCCATTTCAGTACCCGGATCCTTCTCCTACGTAACCATGATGTTGTGATTGCTGCAGAATGTGGTCTGGCATTATCTTTGTGAAAAATGCAGGGTCTTCCCTGAAAGAGATGACGTCTAGATGGGAGCATATGTTGTTCTAGAACCTGAACATAGTTCTCTGCTTTAATGGGGCCTTTCCAGACATGCAAGCTGCCCAGGCCACCAGCTCACATGCAACCCCAGACCATCAGTGATGCAGCTTCTGAACGGAGTGTTGATAACAACTTGGATTATCCTTGTCCTCTCTGGTCCGGATGACATGGCGTCCCAGTGTTCCATAAAGAACTTTAAATCGTGACTCATCTGACCACAAAACAGTCGTCCATTTTGCTTCACTCCATTTTAAATGACTCCTGGCCCAGTGCAAACGGCTGAGCTTGTGGAGCTTGCTTAGAAATGGCTTCCTCTTTGCACTGTAGAGTTTCAGCTGGCAGCAGTGAATGGCGCAGTGACGTTTAAGGGCCCGGAGACCATCAGCCTCCAGTAGAGTTTTACGGCCTTGACCCTTACGCACAGAGATTGTTCCAGATTCTCTTAATCTTTTGATGATGTTATGCACGGTTGATGATGATAACTTAAAAGTCTTTGTCAATTTACGCTGGGTAACACCATTTTGGTATTGCTGCACTATCTTTCTGCGCAACAATGGTGGAATTGGTGATCCTCTTACCATCTCATCTTCAGAGACACTGACACTCTAAGGAGCTCATTTTATACCCAATCATGTTGTCAATTAACCTGATTAGTATTAATTGGTCTTCCAACTGTTTGTTATATGTTCAATTTCCTTTTTCCAGCCACTTATTGCTACCTGTCCCAACTGTTTTGGGATTTGTAGACACGTCATGAAAGTTTGAAACAACATATTTTTCCCTTAAAATGACACCTTCTCTCAGTTTAAACTTTTAAACTGTGATTTGTGTTCTATTGTGAATAAAATATTAGATGTTGGCACCTCCACATCATTGCATTTAGTTTTTATTCACAATTTGTTTAGTGTCCCAACTTTTTTGGAATCCAGTTTGTAATTTGCACATTATTATTATTATTATTATTATTATTATTATTATTATTATTATTATTATTATTATTATTATTATTATTATCATCCTAAGGCCAGAATTAATAATAAATAATAAATACTTTGTGGCATTTTGATTTAGTAATGTAATTATATTAGTTGTGTTACCACCCCACGCCACTAGAGGCAGTAGAAGGCCCAAAAAGATGCGACTAAGGAGTAGATTTAGAAATACGCCGAAAACTACAGAATTTGTTTAAAACTGTGACGTGCGCTGAAGCAAATAAAACAGAGAAGTTCAAATACATGCCAACAGTGAAAATTATTCTTAAAATGAAGATATATCACAGATTTAAAAAGAAATTTAGTGGCCCCTTCACTGGGCTTGGACCCCTTGACCTCGTTACCTGCCCTGACTAATGCCTAAAGAAAATACGAGGTAGAAAACTTAACATTTTGAAAACAATTTTATTGAAACCACTGATATTGAAAGACCAACATTTTTGTAATATCTAATAAACAATTTGATCATACATGACCTACTTCAGGACTTTTTAATGGCGCAGAAAACAGGCAATAGCAAACCGCAGTGAAGTTAGTTTCAAGTTGGATATTCGATATTCGAGCTCCGCGGAGTAAGCGGCGTTTAGCTCAAGGTTGATCCGATTTATGAACGCTACTGTCGGCCAGCGGTTCTCCACCGCTCCCGGCCGCAGCGCCCGAAAGTTCACTTAGGGACTATCAACAAATTACCGAACCAAACATTCCTGTGAAAAAAATGTTAATAAATGCCTTGAATTGAAACCAACTAACTAATTGTCAGTGCTAATTCATGCTTTTACATGAGCCAAAATAGCATCTATAAAATTTTAAAGTCATATACAATATTTTCAATAATTTTAATATTAAATAATATAATGTTTTCTTCAATAGCTTCCAGGTCATTTGACCTAATGACTCAAAATCACTTTGAAATAATTATACTAGTCTCTTTAGATGAGGCACAGACATTTGATTTCCATTTTTAGCCATTTTCCATTTTTTATTGATTTTATTTCATCAAAATTAAGTGTTTTTCTTCAATAGCTTCCAGGTCATGTGACCTATTGATTCAAAATCACTTTGAAATAATTATAATAGTCCCTATAGATGAGGCACAGACATTTGTTTTCCATTTTAAATCATTTTCCATTTTTTAGGAATTTTTTTCATCAAAATTGAGTGTTTTTCCTCAATAGCTTCCAGGTCATGTGACCTATTGATTCAAAATCACTTTGAAATTGTTCTACTAATCTGTATAGATGAGGCACAGTGATTTGTTTTCCATTTTAAATAATTTTCAATTTTTTATTAATTTTTTTCATCAAAATTGAGTGTTTTTCTTCAATAGCTTCCAGGTCATGTGACCTATTGACTCAAAATCACTTTGAAATAATTATAATAGTCCCTATAGATCAGGCACAGACATTTGTTTTCCATTTTTAGCCATTTTCCATTTTTAAAGAATTTTTTTCATCAAAATTGAGGGTTTTTCTTCAATAGCTTCCAGGTCATGTGACCTATTGACTCAAAATCACTTTGAAATAATTATAATCGTCCCTATAGATGAGGCACAGACATTTATATTCGATTTTAGTCCTTTTTATAATTTGTAGGTATTTTTATATTAGCTTCTATGTCAATCAGTCAATCCAATTTTATTTGTACAGCACATTTCAGCAGCAAGGCATTTCAAAGTGCTTTAAATAATAAAAACATGAAAACAGAGTCATGCAACATAGAATCAACAATCAAAACATTACATTAAGTTAAGAGCTGTCATTAAATTCGTAATTGATTACGTTTCAAATACAGCTCTAAACAGGTGGGTTTTTAGTCGAGATTTAAAGGCTCTCAGTGTTTCAGCTGTTTTACAGTTTTCTGGAAGCTTGTTCCAAATTTGTGGTGCATAGAAACTGAATGCTGCTTCTCCAGTTTTAGTTCTGGAGCAAACCAGTTTAGTAGACTGGAGCAATGAGGTACACTCATTTTTAATTCATTTTGACCCATTTTATTTTTTTTAGGCAATTTTATATTTAAAAAATATATTTCCTATTTTCTCTTCACCTCCGTAGGCTGCCACCTTATCATGATGAAAGTGTTTGAGTGTTGAAGTGACTCTAGGAGGCCATCTGACCCTGGGCGATAGACTTTTCATGGGCATCACCTCTCTGGTGGGAGCCTGAGCTGGTGTGTGAGGCCCTACTGGCTTTATCAGGTCATGATCTACAGCTTTACTGGAGCAGGATGCAGATGAGGAGGATCAGTACCTCCAGATCCAAGGCCATGGTCATGGAAAAGGGTAGAGTGCCTTATTTGGGTCAGGGAAGATTGTCCTGACCCAAGTGGAGGAGTTTAAGCATCTTAGGATCTTGTTCACTGTTGGAGTTCATTCATTTCTGTCTCTGTTCACCACCCATGTACGTTAACCAGTTTCAGGACCCGACCAGAACCACTCATCATAAATGACCTTGAGAAATAATGAGATTTGGTTATATATAAAAACAAACTTTAATGCTAAAAGATGATCCAATTCCACAAGCCATACTTATCCAAATGGAACATCATGCTTCTTATGTTACATTCACTGTCCAGCATTGGGCCAAGTGAGGCAAAGATTGTAGCAAGTTTAGCTTTTTATTCATCTCTGCAATCTGGACCCTCCCCAAACGGTACTCTAATCAGTTTCAGTCTGTTTACATGTCAGCAGTCACATATAAACATGGTTATGTATGCTGCAGCGTGTTAAGAGGGTAAAAGAGATGGAGGAAAATACAGAATCCATAACATCAAGAATGAGGGCAAAATGGACAGGAGATCAATAGAAGGATTGGTGCAGTAAAGTGGGCGTTGTACCAGTCTGTCGTGGTGAAGAGAGCTGGATCGAAAAGCAAAGGTCTCGATTTGCCAGTCGATCTATGTCTCTACCTTCATCTAAACTAACGGCCAAAATTAGTTTTTTCCATAAGGTGTCTGGGCTCTCCCTTAGTGATAGGATGAGAAGCTCAGTCATCCAGCAGGGACTGAGAGTAGAGCTGCTGAATTTTCACTTCGAGAGGAGCCAGCTGAGGTGGGTCAGGCATCAGATTAGGATGCTTCCTTGACGCCTCCCTAGTGAGGTCTTTTGGGCACGTCCCACCAGGAGGAGGCCCACAGGAAAACCCAAGACACGCTGGAGGGACGATGTTTCTCCAGCGTGGACAAGCGTTCCAGCTCCTCCTGGGATTCCCCTGGAGGAGCTGGAACAAGTGGATGGGGAGACGGAAGTCTGGGCCTCTGCTGACCCCGCAACCTGACTGCAGACAAGGGGAAGATGATTGATTGATTTTTCTTCAATAGCTTATGGGTCATAAGACCCATAAGTTAATTGGGTCTTATTAACTCAAAATCAATGTGAAATTATTCTACTAGACAGGATAGGTGGTGCAAACTCATTTTTATTCCATTTAGCCCTTTTTATTCCTTTTCAGTCGGTCACATGAAATTTAAGATATTAAACACCAATCATATTTTTTAATTTGTAAATTTAAATGATGTAAAAAATAGATAAAGATCTAAAATGGGGAAAAATGAGGGTGCCTAATCTCTAATGATTAGTACAACAATTTCAAAGTAGTTTTGAATCAATAGAACACATGTCTTGGAAGCTATTGCAAAAACATACTAAATTTTGACAAATGAAATTGCTAAAACATAAAAAAAAATGTTAAAATAGGAAACAAATGACTGTGCCTCATCTATACAGGATAAAAGAACAATTTCACACTGGTTCTGGGTCAATAGGTCACAATACCTGGAAGCTATTGAATTAAAATACTAAATATTGACAAAACAAATTGCTAAAAAAAAAAATGTTAAAATGGAAAATAAATGTCTGTGCCTCATCTATAGGTACTATTATAATTATTTCAAAGTGATTTTGTGTCATTAGGTCACATGACCTGGAAGCTATTGAAGAAAAACACTCAATTTTGATGAACAAAATTCCTAAAAAATGGAAAATGGCTAAAAATGGAAAACAAATATCTGTGCCTCATCTATAGGGACTATTATAATTATTTCAAAGTGATTTTGAATCAATAGGTCACATGACCTGGAAGCTATTGAAGAAAAACACTTAATTTTGATGAAATAAAATCAATAAAAAATGGAAAATGGCTCAAAATGGAAATCAAATGTCTGTGCCTCATCTATAAGGACTATTAGAATTATTTCAAAGTGATTTTGAGTCGTTAGGTCACATGACCTTGAAGCTATTGAAGAAAAACACTTAATTTTGATGAAATAAAATCAATAAAAAATGGAAAATGGCTCAAAATGGAAATCAAATGTCTGTGCCTCATCTATAAGGACTATTAGAATTATTTCAAAGTGATTTTGAGTCGTTAGGTCACATGACCTGGAAGCTATTGAAGAAAAACACTTAATTTTGATGAAATAAAATCAATAAAAAATGGAAAATGGCTAAAAATGGAAATCAAATGTCTGTGCCTCATCTATAAGGACTATTAGAATTATTTCAAAGTGATTTTGAGTCGTTAGGTCACATGACCTGGCAGCTATTGAATAATTACCTTCAATTTTGATGAAAAAAATTAATAAAAAATTGAAAATTATTTAAAATGGAAAACAAATGTCTGTGCCTCATCTATACAGACGAGTAGAACAATTTCAAAGTGATTTTGAATCAATAGGTCACATGACCTGGAAGCTATTGAAGAAAAACACTCAATTGTGATGAAAAAAATTAATAAAAAATTTAAAATTATTTAAAATGGAAAACAAATGACTGTGCCTCATCTAAAGAGACTAGTAGAATTATTTCAAAGAGATTTTGAATCAATAGGTCACATGACCTGGAAGCTATTGAAGAAAAACACTTAATTTTGATGAAAAAAAATCAATAAAAAATGGAAAATGGCTCAAAATGGAAATCAAATGTCTGTGCCTCATCTAAAGAGACTAGTATAATTATTTCAAAGTGATTTTGAGTCATTAGGTCACATGACCTGGAAGCTATTGAAGAAAAACACTTAATTTTGATTAAATAAAATCAATAAAAAATGGAAAATGGCTCAAAATGGAAATCAAATGTCTGTGCCTCATCTATAAGGACTATTAGAATTATTTCAAAGTGATTTTGAGTCGTTAGGTCACATGACCTTGAAGCTATTGAAGAAAAACACTTAATTTTGATGAAATAAAATCAATAAAAAATGGAAAATGGCTCAAAATGGAAATCAAATGTCTGTGCCTCATCTATAAGGACTATTAGAATTATTTCAAAGTGATTTTGAGTCGTTAGGTCACATGACCTGGAAGCTATTGAAGAAAAACACTTAATTTTGATGAAATAAAATCAATAAAAAATGGAAAATGGCTCAAAATGGAAATCAAATGTCTGTGCCTCATCTATAAGGACTATTAGAATTATTTCAAAGTGATTTTGAGTCGTTAGGTCACATGACCTGGAAGCTATTGAAGAAAAACACTTAATTTTGATGAAATAAAATCAATAAAAAATGGAAAATGGCTAAAAATGGAAATCAAATGTCTGTGCCTCATCTATAAGGACTATTAGAATTATTTCAAAGTGATTTTGAGTCGTTAGGTCACATGACCTGGCAGCTATTGAATAATTACCTTCAATTTTGATGAAAAAAATTAATAAAAAATTTAAAATTATTTAAAATGGAAAACAAATGACTGTGCCTCATCTAAAGAGACTAGTAGAATTATTTCAAAGAGATTTTGAATCAATAGGTCACATGACCTGGAAGCTATTGAAGAAAAACACTTAATTTTGATGAAAAAAAATCAATAAAAAATGGAAAATGGCTAAAAATGGAAATCAAATGTCTGTGCCTCATCTAAAGAGACTAGTATAATTATTTCAAAGTGATTTTGAGTCATTAGGTCAAATGACCTGGAAGCTATTGAAGAAAACATATTATTTAATAATAAAATTATTGAAAATATTGTATATGACTTTAACATTTTATAGATGCTATTTTGGCTCATGTAAAAGCATGAATTAGCACTGACAATTAGTTAGTTGGTTTCAATTCAAGGCATTTATTAACATTTATTTGACAGGAATGTTTGGTTCGGTAATTTGTTGATAGTCCCTAAGTGAACCTTCGGGCGCTGCGGCCGGTGTTATGCCCAGAAACGCATGCCTGCCCAAAATTGCATCCCCTCTCGCGGGAGTGCGCATCGCTCTGTTCTCTCGCATATTGACGAGAAAACGGACTGAAATATGACCGAAGAGGAAATTTTAAAGATATTTGTAACATTATCACGTTTCTTAACCATGTAATCCCTAAAATGGTGGGTTTTATTTCGCAAATTACTTGAAATAAATACGGTTTTTACACCTTTATTGACACATATGAGTCGAACTTTTTTTCAGCCCGTGTCTGTTGAAAACGTTCTCCGCAAATGTATGTTATATTTATGTAAGAACAAAATAAATATGATTTGTACATGCTATGCATTTAGCAAGGTTGCATATCAAATTTACTTCCTTCAGTATCTTTGAAATAGTGATAATAAAGAAATAACTTTTTCCACATAATCAGAGTAGTTCCATGAACTACTAGTATAAGTTTTAAATCACTAGAATAATATTTGAGGAGAATAGAGGGGGGATGCATATTTTGGCAGGCTGGAAAAGCAAATTGCCCAAAAATGCATCCCTGTGCTAACTTGGAGAAATAGAGTTAAGAGTGAAATAACTTTTTCTACATAACCAGAATAGTTCCATGATCTGCTGGTATAAGTTTTAAATCACTAGAATAATATTTGAGGAGAATAGAGGGGGGATGCATATTTTGGCAGGCTGGAAATGCATATTGCCCAAAAATGCATCCCTGTGCTAACTTGGAGAAATAAAGAGTTAAGAGTGAAATAACTTTTTCTACATGATTAGAGTAGTTCTGTAAACTACTGGTATGAGTTTTATATCAATATGATAATATTTGGGGAGAATATAAGGGGGATGCATATTGTGGCAGGCTGGAAATCCATGTTGCCAAAAAATGCATCCCTGTGTTAACCTGGAGAAATAGAGAGTTAAGAGTGAAATAACTTTTTCTACATAACCAGAATAGTTCCATGATCTGCTGGTATAAGCTTTAAATCACTAGAATAATATTTGAGGAAAATAAAGAGGGGATGCATATTTTGGCAGGCTGGAAAAGCAAATTGCCAAAAAATGCATCCCTGTGCTAACTTGGAGAAATAAAGAGCTGAAAGGATTTCACCTTTTCTACGTACTGACACTTGTTCTCTGAGCTAATGCTATAATTTTTATATCAACAGGATGGATGCAAATATTTTCAGGCTCATGAATTAAAATGCATTCCCTCCTACATTAACAGACTAGAAAGTTAAGCATGATGTAAAATGTTCTACATAATGGGCCTCTGTTTTGTAATGCTTTTAAGCTGTTATGGTATCAAAAGAAAAAACAGAGAATTTCAAACCATTTGCGGAGAACGTTTTCAACAGACACGGGCTGAAAAAAGTTCGACTCATATGTGTCAATAAAGGTGTAAAAACCGTATTTATTTCAAGTAATTTGCGAAATAAAACCCACCATTTTAGGGATTACATGGTTAAGAAACGTGATAATGTTACAAATATCTTTAAAATTTCCTCTTCGGTCATATTTCAGTCCGTTTTCTCGTCAATATGCGAGAGAACAGAGCGATGCGCGCTCCCGCGAGAGGGGATGCAATTTTGGGCAGGCATGCGTTTCTGGGCATAACACCGGGAGCGGTGGAGAACCGCTGGCCGACAGTAGCGTTCATAAATCGGATCAACCTTGAGCTAAACGCCGCTTACTCCGCGGAGCTCGAATATCTAATATCCAACTTGAAACTAACTTCACTGCGGTCCTGCACCGAGTGTATTCAGACAGGGTTCAGAACTTTAAAGATTATCACAACCAGTGGTGGGAAGTAACGAAGTACAAGTACTTCGTTACTGTACTTAAGTACAGTTTTCGTGTATCTGTACTTAAGTAGATTTAATAATGGATACTTTCTACTTTTACTCCACTACATTTTACAGTAAGTATCTGTACTTTCTACTTCACTACATTTCTACAAAACCGTTGCGTTACTCGTTACATCCAAGTTCAGGGTCTTAAGGTGGCGCCGTAAAATCTAAGCAATAACGTGACTTGGTGTCTGTTGTCATCCATCGCCTCCACCTTTACTCGCACGCGGAGCTCCAGACATGCGCAGTGGTGGATATCCGTCTAATCGTCAGTAATATAATAGCGCTGCATAAACCATAAGATATGGCGACATGTAAAATCAGCAGCGCTTCGCTTTCACAGACGGTGGAGACTTCGTCCAACTTTTAGCGTCACTTGGAAGGAAAGCTTAAAGAAAGGTAAGCTCCGTGGATGTGATGCTAGCAAAGCTAGCTGTACGGAGACACATGTTGTATCTGCGATGAAAAAAAGTTGTCACTCATGCCATTGTGTGTTGACTGAGGTGTCGCATATATGGGACAACGCTGTGACCAAAGTGGAATATAGTAATATGACATTCAGGAACGATCCGATTCTTCTGGACGGATCTTTACTAAGTCCTAAGGACTGAAGCCTCTCTGGGTTCTTGTGTACACTGCAGTAGCTAACACATACACACGTTTATTTAATCGCCGAATAAGTAAAAGTTGAATGAACACAGAGCATGCTCATTGATTGATTTCGTCTCCTGTCATGGTGGCAAACATCGCAGTGGGGAGGGAGGGCGAGAACAGTCACGGTGCTTCTTCTGCTTGGTTTCTTGTTGCGCCATTGGACAGTGTTCATAGTTGAATATTTACCGTTAATTGCGATGTTTCAGTTGTGGTTTCTGACATGGGCAATATGGGCAACCGTCCAGGGTGTTATTTTTCTAGGGATAGCAGGAGACCTCTGCGGATTGTAGCATAGCGATGAAAGCAAAACAGAATGAAATGAGTTTTAATTGATACTGGTTAAATAAATTTCAGCTCTAAGTATTTAACATCTAGGTGTTTTTATGGGAATGTGGATCTTTCAGATCAATCTGAGAACCAATTTTGATAAACTTAATTTTATTGTGTCATGTAGCGCAGGGCACTGGTCTTGGTCTCGGGTTCGGCGGTCTTGACTACAACTCTGCTATGTGGCTCCTTGGTTGCATGTTCTCCCTCACCCACCTTCTTTCCATCCGCTTTCTGTTGGATTTCTTTCTAAATAAATGTCAGTAATGAAGTTCATGCTATGTTAGGACAGGAGACAAGATGTTTTCATCCCTGAAATTATGATTCATAGAATCACATATCTAAGTATAAACTGTTACAGATAAACACAATAAGAACATGTTTAATCTGTGGCATTGTTCATTAAAATGGCACATTTCTTATGTATTAAAATTAAATACGATCAGTTCACTTAATGATATTAGCGATTAGGTTATGCATTCAGCAAGTACTTTTACTTTTAATACTCAAGTATTTTTAAAAGCCAGTACTTTTTTACTTTTACTTAAGTAAAATGTTAATGTGGTACTTTGACTTTTACTTGAGTACATTTTTGACTGTGTATTTGTACTTTTACTTAAGTACATTTTTTGAGTACTTTCTCCACCACTGATCACAACTTAGGGGCACTGATGTTTTTAGCAACCCTCCAATATTACAAAGTGGCAACAACAAGCATGACTATAAACATTATTATGTGACTTTATCATGGCTAATTAAAGGTATTAAGCACAGGTACACTGTACAGGAACAATTAGCCTCCAAGAGGCTAATTTAGCTAGCTTCCACCGTATATTTTCCGGCAAAAAAAAATGTTACAAACGTGTCTTCAACCATTCGCATCACAGTCCGACTGCCATTAAGTCCTAAAACTACCATCAGTAATTTTATAACGTAACACTTTGGAGTTATTTTTGGTTTTAGAGTACAAAAACATTTTGACAGATGCAGATTTCTACTCACCGGAGTGTAAGTGTCGCATAGGATGACGTCAGCTTATTCTTCTTCTTGGGTTTTTGTGGGATCCGTCCTTATTTTTATTTCAATCAAACATATTAAAAGGTTTACAGAATAGTTTCCATGCAATCACAAACGAAAACACATATTAATTTTTCTTAAATTTATTTGGTGTAAATCATTGATATCATACTCAGAAATAGTTTTTTTTTTCTTTAAGGGTTTTAAATCAAGCAAACAACAAGCACAACAAAACTCCTCCGGTTTTATATTTTACGGAGTTATTTTTAAATACCGAATTAAAGTATTATGACCGATACGTCTGACATGTATTTGTAGTAAATATTCTTAATATCCTGTTCAAACTAGCACATTACGGAAGCGCATTGCTATCATGCAGTAAAAAATTTTTTTCGATCGCTATCTCGTTATTACGGAAGCGCATTGCTATCATGCAGTTGCAACAGACGTAAAGTAATGTTTTCTGGTCAGAAATCACTTGTGTGTAACCCATGGTGTAACCTGTCCCGCTGTGGTAATACAGCGCCCCCGGGTGGTTGTTCTAAAACATAACACTCGGATCGGTTTGAGTTTAAACAAGCTAACAGAGGGTTGGACGGGATGCGCCGGATAAAATGGAATATGATAAACAGACATTTACCTTTAATGTTCTGATAAATAAAGGTGTAATTTAAAAGGAATTAAATTTCGCTCTGAAGCTGAAGGTGAGTCCCATTTACTACGTGTGTCAGCTGTTCTCCACTCCAGCTATCCTTTGTAGCTTGCTAGCTTAAGGTGAGCACGATGAATGATAGCTTATTTTTCCAGTCTTGTCAGAGAGATTGTAGGCACACCGAACACTGTTCAAAATGTTACCCGCTTAGTTTGCGGAGAACTGCATCATATTTTACCGCTTTTATTAAGTCATATAAAAATGCTGCGTAATTCTGCGAAGCTGTTTCGGCGAGTTGGCTGCTTAGTTCGTGTTGTAATATCAACATCCTAGTCCGCACAGCAAGAGTATTTATTCCCCATTGTGCAATATTTTTGTTGGTAGTTGTGCCTGCCTTGACACTCAGGTGAACTCAGAATAACTCTTTAATATTCCGCTGGAGGTGACAGTGCTCATAAAATAACCTTCATTACGGAAAGACTGATTATTTAACTGTCAAATAGTAGGATCAGTAGGATCGATGTCACATTATTTCTGCTATCATGAGTGTTTTTGCTGACGTGTTTTCCAGGTCAGGTTTGCAACTGTATACCATGAAAGTGTTTTGTTAGCTCTATTTACACCTTTTGTTTCAATGCTGAATGTGTTCACACGTCTACAAACATTTTAAATCCAGGTCAGTCATATAGGCAGGTCACATGTTATACTTTTTATTTGCAGACTTCTTCTATGGAAGTCCAAAAGTGCCCGGAATTCAATTAAAAATGTCATTATTTGAGTGAGTGATTTAAAAATTATGATAATAAAATTGGGTAATATAATTAAGTAAGTGTGGGGCCACCTTTCCTTTTCTACAATTTGTTAAAAACATTGGATTAATATCGCATGGTAATGGAAGACAACTGTTCCTCATGAAAACCTTGCATTCCAATAAAATTGCTGCTATGTTAGCATTTCCACGGACCTAGCATAACCATTATATAGCTTTTGATTCTTGAATAAAATGCGAAAGTCTGCTGAAAGTAATCAGCGGACATTCAAATGAAAGTCCGCCGAAAGTCTAATGGTCAGGCACGTGCAGAGGGAGAGACAGCAGGCGCAAATCGTGACACCGCACCTACCAATGGCACTTCCGGTGTGCCACTGCTTTCGGGACTAGCTGCCAGTATTGTCACTGACTTCGGCTGACCTCGGCACCTCGTACTGGCACTTCATCTGACACCTGCCATTAGTGCCACTGTTTTCGGGGCTAGCCGTAAGTGTTGCCACTGACTTCGGAAAATGGACTACATATCCCATGATGCTTTATTACTAGTCGAAGAAGAACTTGAAGACAGACGAAGAAGAAAGAATTTAAGAGTTTTTTTTCATAGAAAGACTTACGTCAGCTGAATTCCTACACTTTTTCGTATATCATTATGTATGATTCGTTCATCCTATTTATTCACTAAAGTTCATCTGAATAATCCAGACGACTCCTTCCGTCTTTGAATTAATCAAATACACAGCAGGTATCAGGGATGCCATTGGTTTCAGCACCTTTGTAACAGCTGAGTCTGGCTTCCACTGGGGGATGGCAATGACAGTTTTTGGAAAACGTGTTACTTATATTGCCTGTTTATACATTTTTATTTCAATGGTAATTGTATTGGTTAATTATCCTTGAATATTTTTGACTTAATTTAATTGAAGGAAGATGGCCAAAGTAATTGAATCTACCACTAAGTGTCACTATTACAGTGGAACCTGTTGAACCCCGTTGGGTTGCCAGATAGGGCTTTGGCCAAGATGGAAATACGTAGTAGTTGTGTAAAACGTATATTGTAGAAATTAATAAAGTTTGAAAAATAATTTTTAAGGGTAATGATTATAATTTCTCATGGATGAATAATAAGTTATTTGATCCTGATGTAGTAAATTCACACGTTGACTAAACATGAATTTTACAGTAGACTTCAAATGATTTCAGAGAGGGATTTTATAATACACAAATATTTTAGTTCTTGGCTATTAAAAACCTGAATCATATGTTATTGCTGTTTAAAGTATTTACATACAATGGCTAATAAATATTGACAAATCAAATACTATGCATACACCTTGCGACATAAACTTTAAAAAATGTCGAAACATATCTGCCAAATAAAATAATATGTAAACAGCACAGTTTTCTTTGAAAAAGCATTTGCATCTTAAGTATAACCCAAAGTAATTTTTGTTTCCAAAAATATGTAACAATCTTGTTCTTAATGCTGCTTAATATTCACACAATGTCAAAGTTTTTGAGGTGTACATACTTTGTGTTTTGACTAATTTGAAGGTGGTAGATTCAATTACTTTGGCCATCTTCCTTCAATTAAATTAAGTCAAAAATATTCAAGGATAATTAACCAATACAATTACCATTGAAATAAAAATGTATAAACAGGCAATATAAGTAACACGTTTTCCAAAAACTGTCATTGCCATCCCCCAGTGGAAGCCAGACTCAGCTGTTACAAAGGTGCTGAAACCAATGGCATCCCTGATACCTGCTGTGTATTTGATTAATTCAAAGACGGAAGGAGTCGTCTGGATTATTCAGATGAACTTTAGTGAATAAATAGGATGAACGAATCATACATAATGATATACGAAAAAGTGTAGGAATTCAGCTGACGTAAGTCTTTCTATGAAAAAAAACTCTTAAATTCTTTCTTCTTCGTCTGTCTTCAAGTTCTTCTTCGACTAGTAATAAAGCATCATGGGATATGTAGTCCATTTTCCGAAGTCAGTGGCAACACTTACGGCTAGCCCCGAAAACAGTGGCACTAATGGCAGGTGTCAGATGAAGTGCCAGTACGAGGTGCCGAGGTCAGCCGAAGTCAGTGACAATACTGGCAGCTAGTCCCGAAAGCAGTGGCACACCGGAAGTGCCATTGGTAGGTGCGGTGTCACGATTTGCGCCTGCTGTCTCTCCCTCTGCACGTGCCTGACCATTAGACTTTCGGCGGACTTTCATTTGAATGTCCGCTGATTACTTTCAGCAGACTTTCGCATTTTATTCAAGAATCAAAAGCTATATAATGGTTATGCTAGGTCCGTGGAAATGCTAACATAGCAGCAATTTTATTGGAATGCAAGGTTTTCATGAGGAACAGTTGTCTTCCATTACCATGCGATATTAATCCAATGTTTTTAACAAATTGTAGAAAAGGAAAGGTGGCCCCACACTTACTGTTTTCATATGGAACGGTTGTCTTCTGTTTCCAAGACATATTAATCTAATGTAATAAATTGAAAAATCTCTTTTTTTTTTTTTTTTGCAGAATATGACCATAAAAAAAACAAAACAATAAAATAAATAATACATACTTATTTTTGTTTTAGTATATAAAAAACATTGCAATAATAAAGTCATAATATACTTACTTAATTATATTACCCAATTTTATTATCATAATTTTTAAATCACTCACTCAAATAATGACATTTTTAATTGAATTCCGGGCACTTTTGGACTTCCATAGAAGAAGTCTGCAAATAAAAAGTATAACATGTGACCTGCCTATATGACTGACCTGGATTTAAAATGTTTGTAGACGTGTGAACACATTCAGCATTGAAACAAAAGGTGTAAATAGAGCTAACAAAACACTTTCATGGTATACAGTTGCAAACCTGACCTGGAAAACACGTCAGCAAAAACACTCATGATAGCAGAAATAATGTGACATCGATCCTACTGATCCTACTATTTGACAGTTAAATAATCAGTCTTTCCATAATGAAGGTTATTTTATGAGCACTGTCACCTCCAGCGGAATATAAAGAGTTATTCTGAGTTCACCTGAGTGTCAAGGCAGGCACAACTACCAAAAAAATATTGCACAATGGGGAATAAGATCTTGGAATCAAGATGGCGCCGGTGTGTGTGGCTGCTCGTCTGTCATTCTTACGTTTGCTGGTCGTCGTTGAAGTCCCTGTACACCGCCGCCCCTGCCTTTCCCGGCTCAACATGCGCCGACGGTGTCACCAAAACCTGAGACCGCTGTGCCGGGTTTCCCGACCTGGCGAAGCCCAGGATCAAGTTCCTGTTAGGATTGGCCTGGTAAACGCCAGGTCGCTTGTGAATAAAACTTTTATTCTTCGGGACTTTTTTAGTCACCAAAACCTGGATTTTCTGTGTGTGACTGAGACGTGGCTGAGTGTTGGTGAGTCCAGTGCTCTATCTGTTCTTATTTTAACTCACCACGGGCTTCGGGGAGAGGCGGAGGCACAGCGACTGTTTACAAACAGGACTACAAATGTAAGCAGTGTTTTCTACAGACATCTTTCCCCAGCTTTGAGTTTACGTCTTTTGAGATGAGACACGTAAACCCAGTTTTCTGTGCTGTTGTTTACCGCCCCCCCAAATATAATAAGGATTTTATAAGCGACTTTTCTGATTTTTTATCTGGGATTTTAACTAACTACGAACATGTTCTTATTGTTGGAGACTTCAATATACATGTGTGCTGTCCTAATAAGCCTCTGGTAAAGGACTTTTTAAGCCTTCTGGACTCTTTTAACCTGGTACAGGCCGTATCCGGCCCCACACATGAACATGGACACACACTGGACCTGGTCATTTCCTGTGGTCTGCCTGTGACTAACCTGGAAATCTGTGACTCTGTGTTTTCAGATCACCTGCCTGTTTTATTCAATGTTACCTTGACACCTACCGCAGTTAAAACTCGCGCTGCTGTTCGGCGCTGTCGGATTATTAACCCTTCCACTGCTACTCATTTCTCTACTGCTTTTCTTCAACTCTGTGGATCATCTGACTTCCTCCACTTCGATACAGAAGAGCTCTGGTCCTGGTTCCATTCTTCCTGTCAAACCATCCTGGACTCGGTTGCTCCATTAAAAACCAGGCAGCCCAGGATTAAACCTGAGCATTGGTTTAATGACAGAACTCGTGCTGCAAGGAAGGAATGTCGTCGTGTTGAACGCAGGTGGAAAAAGGATAAACTGCAGGTTACTCTTCAGATTTTAAAAGACTGTTGGCGTCTCTACCAGAGCACAGTTAAAGAGGCAAAAAGGGAATATTTGGCAAATATCATTTCCTCAAACAGTCATAACCCACGTGTTTTATTTAACACCATTGACTTTGTGCTTAATATTTCTCAGAATGCCTGTTTGGAAGCTTCTCCTGATGTGTGTGATGATTTTATGCGTTTCTTTATTGAAAAGGTTGGTAGTACCAGGGCTCTTATCACAGCTCCTGACTCTGACCCTTCAATTTCAGTCCCTTGCTCGGCTGCTTTCAATCAGTTTGAGCCTGTGACTGTCTCACTGTTAGAGGATGTGGTTGGCCACATTAAGCCATCAGGTTCCCCCCGGGATCCTGTCCCTCCTCGATTTTTTAAAGATATTTTACCTAGCATAGGGCAGCCTGTTCTTGCAATTATAAATAGCAGTCTGTCCTCAGGTGTGGTCCCTGCTAGTTTTAAACATGCAGTAGTGCAGCCACTGCTTAAGAAACCTGGCCTTGATTCGACTGTTCTGGCTAATTATCGGCCTATTTCGAAGCTGCCTTTTCTTTCTAAAGTTTTAGAGAAAATTGTGTACTGTCAGCTGACACAGTTTTTAGATGACAATGGCATTCTGGAGGTTTTTCAGTCAGGTTTTAAAACTCTTCATAGCACAGAATCTGCTTTAATAAGAGTTTTTAATGATGTCCTTCTTGCATGTGATTCTGGTAACCATGTGGTTCTGATGTTACTTGACCTAACTGCTGCCTTTGATACAGTAGACCACGACATTTTAATATCGCGATTACACCACATTGTTGGAATTGATGGCACTGTTCTTAAATGGTTCAGGTCTTACCTGGAGGAGAGAACATTTTCAGTGAATGTTCGTGGCTCTGAATCATCTGTTGCTTCAATGTCTTATGGTGTCCCACAGGGCTCAATTCTTGGCCCACTGCTTTTCTCTCTTTATTTACTGCCTCTGGGTTCTATCCTTAGGAAACATGGGATTTCTTTTCATTGTTACGCTGATGATTGTCAGATTTATTTGCCCATAAAGCAGCAGGATGTACATTCAATCAAACATCTCCTGGCATGTCTAGGAGATATTAAAGCTTGGTTGGCCTTGAACTTTTTAAACTTTAATGAAAACAAAACAGAGGTGATGGTGTTTGGACCCAGTGGCTCCTGTGAGTCCTCCTCTGTTGACCTGGGACCTTTGGAGGAATATTTTAAACCTGTTATTACAGATCTTGGTTTTAAGGTGGACAGTGATTTTAAATTGGACAGCCAAATCAGAGCTGTGGTTAAGTCCAGCTTTTATCATTTAAGGCGATTGGCGTCAGTGAAATCTTTTCTTTCCAGGCAGCATTTTGAAACGGTGATCCACGCTTTTATTTCAACTCGATTGGACTACTGTAATGCACTTTATCTGGGAGTCAGTCAGGCGCTGCTCTCACGTCTGCAGCTAGTACAAAATGCTGCTGCACGACTTTTGACAGGAACTCGAAAGAGGGAGCATGTGACCCCTGTCCTGGCCTCACTTCACTGGCTGCCTGTATATTTTAGGATTCATTTTAAAATTCTTATGTTTGTTTTTAAATCATTGCATAATCTTGCCCCGGCTTACCTCTCTGAGCTTCTTCATCCCTACGTACCCTATCAGTCTCTCAGGTCAGCAAATCAGCTGCTCTTGGAGGTACCGAGAACAAAAAGGAAGCTCAGAGGGGACAGGGCCTTCTCTGTTATGGGCCCCAAATTATGGAATGACTTACCTTTGCAGGTCAGAGAGGCCCCTCTGTCCACTTTTAAAGTTCGTCTTAAAACCCATCTATTTTACTTGGCTTTCAACACCAGTGGGATCTAGTTTTAAATTGTATGTTTTTGTTTTTAAACTGTTTTTAATTGCTTTTTGTTGTGTTGTGTTTTTGAATTGTACAGCGCTTTGTGTCAACTGTGGTTGTTTTAAGGTGCTTTATAAATAAAGTTGGTATGGTATGGTATGGTAAATACTCTTGCTGTGCGGACTAGGATGTTGATATTACAACACGAACTAAGCAGCCAACTCGCCGAAACAGCTTCGCAGAATTACGCAGCATTTTTATATGACTTAATAAAAGCGGTAAAATATGATGCAGTTCTCCGCAAACTAAGCGGGTAACATTTTGAACAGTGTTCGGTGTGCCTACAATCTCTCTGACAAGACTGGAAAAATAAGCTATCATTCATCGTGCTCACCTTAAGCTAGCAAGTGTTGTTGCACAACACCCCCCCCCCCTTCTCTCTCTCTACTTCCTCTTCTGAGAGGAGGGAGATGTTGCTCCCAGCTCTCCGTCTAACGGGTGAATTGAGTTTCCTAAATCTGCCGAGATTTACCCTACCCAGAACTGAAGTAAACTCTGTTTAAGCTGGGTGCGAGAAAGACTAGCCTGGTTTCTGACGACCTTCATCCAGATGTCCCACCCTTTTTCACCCTGTGAATTAGCCAGATAGAGTAGCCCAGAATCAGCTAGTTTCACAGAGCACACCTGTTAACGGTCGCTCTTTCTCTTATTACAACTTGCACTTGTTATTGAACCAGGTTGGTTTTAGTGACTCGGCGAGTCCCAAGGGTGTTGTTTTAGTTTTGGCTAAAAGAAACCTATAAAACATTTTCCACCTTCTCCTCCCAGAATCAAACTTCATAGCTATTTTACAACCATCAAAGAACTTTAAGGTGACTCATTAACTGAATGTCCACAACATCTTTTAGATTTTCTTAATGCTAATTATTTTATTAGTAAGGCAGTTTTGCAAGGGTCAGTACAGCTTAAATCAGTAGCAGAAATAATCAAATAAGTAAAATCAATAATCTAGCCTATCTTTCCCTAATGCTGACACTGTGAACTAAAAAAGAAAAACTTTGAGAGAGACGGATGGTGTTTGGCATTTTGAACCCCAGAACTGGCCTGATGATGAAAAAGGTGTTGCAGCAGCAGGAGGCTCCCAGTACAGGAAGAGTACTGAGTCAGAGCGGCAGGTCTCGGGCCTCAGGGTGACTTCCTCATGCTCGTAGCGGCCCTCTCCTTCTTGTCTTGCAGCTCTGTAGCTCCTTTCTCCTCGTCTCACGATCTTTCTGGTCTCTCGAGATGTAGAAGAGCTGGTCTCACGGAAGGAACACACCAGTTCTTCCTCTTTGCCTTTGTTCTTTATCTTTGTCTTTATCTTCATCTTTGCCTTGGTCTTGGTCTTTGGCTTTGTCTTTGGGGTCTCGAACCCAGCTGAGAAAAGTGCAATTTGAAGCCACATGTTGCGGGGCTAACGGGTTGGTCCCCATGTGCAGAACAGTCTTCGGCTCTGTGGCTCCGGCTCTTCTTCAGCTACAGAGTTCTTTGTCCATCTCGATCTTGGCTCGAAGCTGCCTGAAGGATCCAACCAAAGACTCCTCTTTGCACTCACCTTATATAGGATATACCCACCCTTTTGGTGCATTTGCATTGGCTAGCTTTGTCTCATTGGCTGACTGCTTGGACCGATAATCTCATATTCATCACCATCTTTGGACATGACCTGATGTCTGTACCAGTGTCCCAGGTTGCTCAACAGTCCTCTTGTGTCTAACCTTCTCTTAGGAAAGTTGAAGTTTAGCAATAAGGCGTTGGACACCTCCGCTCTCCCATCAGTTCCTCTTTCCACCTGACCCTTCACCTACCATCTACCTCTAACACAACATCAGTGACCTTTAGTTACAGTTACACATTTTACACCATTTCCAGTTCAATGTCAAAATCACATTTATAACCTTTTAGTTTCTCTGATTTAGCATTCACTTATAATATTATAATAACCATTACTTATTAGTTACTCTTATTATAATCATGATGTGAGTTCTTACAGACATTTCTGAAAAGAAACCAAGAATAATCCATTATTCTAATCATTTGACACCATGTTACAGTTACTTCTTTCACCTGTAAGTATTTCAATAAGTGTAAGAGTAAGTGTTAAATATTCTTATAATCAAACCAACATCAACCAATATTAATTATTAGCTTAATTATAAGTTATCATTATTAATTCAAGTATTTTACTCTGGGTTTTATCCAATTACTCAAAATGTTTAGATTTTATTCTTTAAACCTTTAATGCCCAAAATGAGCAGTCTGAACTATTTTAATCACTGCAGGCTGGAAACTTCCTCTTTTTCCAGGAAACCTGCTTTTCCTGTTTCATAACTCTCCTTCTGTCTGACTATGATTTTTTATGATTAAATAGAAAAAAGTAGAATTAAAGCAGGACACAATAACAACACACACAACCAGATTAATTTTATTACCATCTGACTCTACTGTTGGGTCTTGATGTCACCTGTATAATCAGTTTTAAAGATAACTTTATTTATTGTTATTATTAAACTAAAATCTCCAGCATGGGGAAGTGGGCTGAGCTCGACTTTTCTCGACACAAGCTACAAAGGATAGCTGGAGTGGAGAACAGCTGACACACGTAGTAAATGGGACTCACCTTCAGCTTCAGAGCGAAATTTAATTCCTTTTAAATTACACCTTTATTTATCAGAACATTAAAGGTAAATGTCTGTTTATCATATTCCATTTTATCCGGCGCATCCCGTCCAACCCTCTGTTAGCTTGTTTAAACTCAAACCGATCCGAGTGTTATGTTTTAGAACAACCACCCGGGGGCGCTGTATTACCACAGCGGGACAGGTTACACCATGGGTTACACACAAGTGATTTCTGACCAGAAAACATTACTTTACGTCTGTTGCAGCTTCCTGTTTGCTATGAGACAATGATTCATATTTTAGCCTTTCAAAAGTCACATAACCTCATCAATTAACTCACTTTGTTTCACATCTTCAGTGTGAGCACCTGGACATGATGAAGAATCTGCTGCTGCTGTGTCTGAAGCTGTGGGTCAAGTGGATCATGATAAGTTAACTAACTCTATCTCAAATGTCACAGTCTCACTGAAAGTTAAACATATTTGCTTGCAAAAAACAAACAAAAAAAAAAAACTAAACTAAAAACAAACAAAAATGCAACCAAGCTGTTATAAGTAATTACAACACCAAGTATAAAAATAGACACCCCAACATTGTTTTTCTTTGTCCTTAATTTCTTATTGTAATAAGTTCTTCAGTATTATCTACGTTATTCAGTGCGATTCCACAAACGACCGCTAGGGGGAATGTGGGCAGGTTGGGGCATAGAAGAATATACCGTCCCGTTAGATGCTAAAGGAAGCTGAGCTCATCGTGTGTGATTCATCTGGTCTACATCACAGGTCAGTTAAAATATATTTTCATGAATGCAACAAATGTGCAACAGGTTAAAGAGTTATATTTTTTTATAAGAGACAAATTGTTATTCTGCTAAAACAGTGGATAATTAAAAGCTTAAATGTTTTTATATAAAAGTATGCATTATGTGTGCAGAATAGAAGTTGTAAAAGTTATTAAAGTAGCAAATTCATCCCGTTAGTGAGTTTTAGAGTGCTCAGCTGGGCTGCGAGTCTCAGAAAGTCTTACATCCAATTTGCGTCTCTGTCCACACCAAGTGTTCGCTAGTTCGGCCAAATCCATCACAAATTTGTCGATAAGCCAGGAATCCACAAGTTCTGAACAGCAGAAATCCTGTTACCATGAAAAAATCCAGGGTGAATCCCACCGGGTGTGTCCCCGCAGAATAAGAGGGCTCTCCTGTGCCCAGTCTTCTCATCATAAATTTTATCAATTGCATTGAGAGATTGGTTGTCCAGAACCATAATTTGCAGATTCGGAGGATGTGCAAAGAAAGGCTCCAAAAATAGAGAAAAAGACACGACAAAAACAGAGCAGGGAGGGCAGGCATGGGCAGGGAGGGAGCAGAGGAAAGAAGCGTCCGCTTTCGCCGAGAGGATGAGAGAGAGAGAGAGAGAGAGAAAAAAAGTAAGGCCCATAATTATTTGCACAGTAAGCCTTCCAGGAATATGGTGGAAAGTGAGCTGGCTTTGCTGTTGCCTAGCAACATAGGATACATCACATTACTCCACTGATGGAATCTGATGATGTCAAAGTGTTATGATGTCATAGGGGACAGATACCTTGAATGTTCTGGATCTGAAACAAATTTCAGAACTCAAGAAGCACAGACAGCACGGACGTTAGTTTTTCCATATTGGATTTAACATTGTATTTTTTCGTAGCTTTTCTGATACATCGGTCGGACACTCAAAATGGCGCCAGTTCAAACTGATTTGTTAACAAAGGACCAAATTAAACAAATGACAAGAGATGAATTGGTTATCGTGCTTCTGGATTGGTTACAACGGTTTAGAGAAAGATCTGCAGCCCTCAGTAGGGAGGACGCACTACAGGACAATTTGGAAAAAGCTCAAGAAGAAATTGAGCTTCTAAAAGAGAAAATTGATAAACTCACCATAGAGCTAAACTGGTCAATCAAGCAAAGAAAAGACCTGGAAAGTCAGAGAATCCCAATGTTAAAACAAGAGGTAGAGAGCCAGAGTTCCCACAGGAATCAGCTGTTGTCTGAGGTAAAACGCTACAGAAATAAAATCAAAGAGCTTCAAACCTCTTTAAAAAAACAAGCGAGGGACTCAAAAGTGCAGATTGAGAAGATGGAGGAAGAAAAAATGCAAGTGATGTCTCAATTCACAGCATACGATACGAAGATTGAAAAGTATGAAAAAGAAGTGATGAAACTTCAGTTTGAAGTGTCCAGAAAGATCGACGATATCAGCTTGAAGAATAATGAGATTATGAGAGAAAAAAACAAGTACAGACTTCTTGAGAACAAGACAAAAATTCTGGAAAAGGAGTTGACTGAGACAGTGAAGGAAAATACAATTTTTCTGAAGAAACTTTCAAAAACTCCAACGGAGCAAGCCATAGATAAAACTAAGGAAGAGTTTTTAGCAAGGTTGAGTTTAACTTCAGGGGTAATACTTGAGGAAAAAATGCGAAACAGGGAATTAGTACAACGTCTGATGAGAAAAGAACGTGAGGTGAATAAACTCTTGGAGCAGCAGGCTAAGACCGCCAAGCTCTTAGCCTCACAACCACAGCCACAGAAAGAGGCTGTGGTTGTGAAAAAGAGATTTGAGCCCACAGCGTCTGATTGGGAAGAGCTGAAGAACGAAAATAAAGCTTTAAATTATCACATAAAAACACTAATCAAAAACAGGGACAGGGATCAAAATAACATTAAAGAACTTACCGATCAAGTATTTATGGTAAGGAAAAAGTACTTCAGTGAGAAGATGAAGCACGAGACTTTGAAAGAATCCTACGAGACTTTGAAAGAATCCTTAAAGAGCCAAGAGGTTAAGGAAGAGGATGATAATGCTTTGGAAGTCCCTAAAGATGAAAACAAAGTTCAAATCAATGATAAACAAATCAACGATAAACAAGACGCTCCTCTACCACCCATCCAAGAAACAACCCTCCAGCTACCCAAAACAAAGTCAGTTCGTAATCTAAGAGTTCTGCCTCTGGGTGAAGACAAGTTATTGCCAGACTTTAAAGAAGACACAATCATAACACCAGGAAAGTTAAAACAGCTTAAGCCAACACCCCCGAGCAAAGGGAGACCTGAAAGGCCGTCTCATTCACCAGCAGTCAGGAAGCGTTTTCTCAGGGAAACTGAGCGGAGAAAAGATAGCGGGCAACCTGGGGGGAGTGCCACAGAAGAGAACGGTAAACTTCCCCCTTTAATGGTTAAAGGCAAAAATATATCATGAGGTATGTTTCTGAGCCCTTGGGGCTGGACTTTAACCCATGGAGCCCAGCCGGGCACAGCCGAAGAGGAGAGGGTTGGGCTGCAGTGTCAAAGGGATGGCAGCAGAAGGAGGGGGCCTTGGTGATCTGATCCTGAGCTACAGAAGCTCCCTCTAGGAACGGTGTCAGAGTCTGGTCCTCATTCCCGACAGTCACTCGGACTCGTTTCTGGTGAGAGTTGGACTCCGCCAAGGCTGCTCTATGTCACTAATTCTAGTCAATACTTTTATTGACAGAATTTTTAGGCACAGCCAAGGTGTTGAGGGGATCCGATTTGGTGGCCTTAAGATCACATCTCTGCTTTTTGCAGAAGATGTGGTCCTACTGCCTTCATCAGGTCGTGATCTACAGCTCTCACTGGAGCGATTCGCAGCCGAGTGCGAAGTGGCCGGGATGAGGATCAGCGACTCCAGGCCTGTTCTTGAGCCAGAAAATCTGGTTGGGATGCCTCCTGGACGCCTCCCTGGTCAGGTGTTTCAGGGACGTTCCACCGGGAGAAGGCCAAGGGGAAGACCCGGGACACGATGGAGGGATTATTTTCTACTGTCTCTCGCTCACTAACTGTTGGAGACACTCTTTAAACTAAATGCATAGGCTTTCTCCGGGTGCTCCGGTTTTTCATTCAGAAAAAAGTGATTAGGCTAATTGGTGTCTTTTAAATTTTCTACTGTCTCTCGCTCACTAACTGTTGGAGACACTCTTTAAACTAAATGCATAGGTTTTCTCCGGGTGCTCCGGTTTTTCCTTCAGAAAAAAGTGAATAGGTTAATTGTATTACTGATTGCACTTTAAAAATTAGATAACTTTATGTTATTAAAGGTAAAGTTTAAACAGTAATGATTTCTTGGTTAATGTCAAGTTGTCATAACAAAGGCATTTTGAATAATGTCAACTTTGTATTAAAAGTGTCATAATTTACCGAATGACGCTTTATGACAACAGTCATAAATATTCATGAAGGCTTATTCATGTTCATGACAGGTGTTATGTCATGTTTATGACAGTGTCATGTCAGTCTTATTCACCCCCCTTCAAATAAAGTGTTACCACACTCATTTAGCAGCCCAGAACAAAGATAAGTATGGAAGCCCGTTTCTGCCACTCTGTTAAATTTTTTTATCTCATTATAATGAGAAACTATCTCAAAATAATGAGATAGTATCTCAAAAATATAGAAATATATGAAGAATTTTTTTTTAATTTCCATTTATTTTTTATGTTTTATAAAGACAATAAATTTCAGCTCAAACACACAGGATGTGACACTCAAACAGGAAACAAGAAAATAAAAGCTTCTCCACCAAAATAAAATACAATTCAGAAACCAAGAAAAACAAATATACATAGATCATGAGATGAAATATAAACATCTCTACACACTTGCTACACATACACCTCAGAAAGTATGTCGTTGCACCCGTGGCTTTGACATTACTTTGTGATTCATTCATTCCATAAGTGGAATGACATCTGCTGCTGAAACTGTGGCAGCCTTGTCTAGTAAATGCAATATTGTCACAAAGTTGTTGTTTTTTTATCAAACTCATGTTTAGTTGCAGGAGAGTCAATTAAATCATATTTAATTGTAATATTTTTTAGTTATTAAAATGATTTGTAGCCAAACTAATGTTGACTATCAGTGGCTGTTTTCTTTTGTGTCATGGACTGATTTGACAATAAAGACATTTGATGTTTCATTGTATTGGGAGTGAAGTGTTGGAGCAGGCGGTATCCTTTGATTACTGCCTGAGTTTTGCCTCCTGAAAAACTACAATTCTTCAAAATTCTCATTTTCTTGGAATTGGCTCTATGTTCCCTTCTATCTTTACTTATCAGGGAAGAATTTTACTCTTCCTACAGCTTTAAGTCTGTTTCTGCTGTGGAAGACTGATATATCTTTTCTGATCAAAATGATAGCGGAAATTTCCAGAATGTGAAAATTTTGGAGGTGAAGGGGTTAATTATTTTTATTTAATAATCTTATTGTGACTCATCATCTCAAAGTATTCCCAGAGGTCAGAGATTTTCTTCAATCAAGTTTATTTGTGTAGCACATTTCATTAACAATACAGTCCATCATAAAAACACAAGTATATAAAGTCATAAAGTACACCATAATCAATCAAGAAAACCAGTAAGAAACGTCACACTTCGATGAGTGCCATCATCAAAATCATTAATACATATCATTTATTTCAGACAGTGCTCAAGACAAATACTGTCCTCTGATGCGCAACCAATGAAGCAGCACGGCTCATCATGCTTTTATTTTGAAAACCGACACAAAATGAATCGGTCACGTGAGCCATGCAATGCGAGGGGACCACTGCTGCTCCTCCAAAAACCAAAAAAACTGAAGAAGTGAGAGGGGGGCGAGTTTGGAGCAGAGGTTCAGCTCCACTTTTTCATTGTCCATCAAATGATAATAATGCAACACATTCTCACTCCCAACTCGTCACATATTGACGCTTGGGCAGGTACCCTCGGCGTCACATGTTGACGCCAAGGGTACCCCCTTGGCGTCAACATGTGACGCGGAGGGTTCTCTCATTGAATGCTGTACCGTTCCCTAAGCGTCCGATACTGACGACTTAGGAACGAATAAGATGACGTGACTATTCTATTTTTTAAAAAAACCTTTATTTACAATTTATGTGCTAGTTTGAACAGGATATTAAGAATATTTACTACAAATACATGTCAGACGTATCGGACTTAATACTTTAATTCGGTATTTAAAAATAACTCCGTAAAATATAAAACCGGAGGAGTTTTGTTGTGCTTGTTGTTAGCTTGATTTAAAACCCTTAAAGAAAAAAAAAAACTATTTCTGAGTATGATATCAATGATTTACACCAAATAAATTTAACTATTCTGTAAACCTTTTAATATGTTTGATTGAAATAAAAATAAGGACGGATCCCACAAAAACCCAAGAAGAAGAATAAGCTGACGTCATCCTATGCGACACTTAAACTCCGGTGGTGAACCGCAACACGGACCAACGACATGAACCAACAGACCATACACAAACTCAAAATTAATGAAAACGTCTGCAATGATCCCCGCGAAATTGCCTCCTTCTGTGCAGATTTTTATAGATTATTATACAGCTCCACATATAATGGTGAATATGCTGCACAGTTCTTTGATGCTCTTCTAAATCTTAAAAAAATTGATGAAAGTAATAAACTTTTTTGTGATCAAACATTCTCTCTACCTGAGATTTTAGATGCAAATGAACACCTCAAAATGAACAAATCTCCAGGAGTAGATGGCTTGAGTTCAGAATTTTATAAATTATTTTCCAAACAGCTGGCCCCCTTTCTTCTACAGGTATATTTGGAAAGCTTTGTGAGGGGAACCCTCCCTGCTACTCTCACTCCAGGCCTTACCACCCTAATTCCTAAGCCAAAAAAAAGACATTCTTCTTTTAGATAACTGGCGCCCTATTTGTTTGTTAAATAACGATTATAAAATACTTGCTTTAGTGTTGGCCAAACGTCTTAAGAATGCTCTACAGGATATCATTGATGAGAGTCAGTCAGGATTCATGAAAGGACGTCACATATCCAACAATATAAGGTTGATCCTTGATATAATAGATTACTCAGATTTAACGGAAGATAATAGTTTTATTTTATTTCTTGACTTCAAAAAAGCTTTTGATTCTGTGGAACACGACTTCTTATTCTTAGCTCTTGAAAAATTTGGATTTGGTCCCGTCTTCATTAAAGCTATTCAAACTCTTTATGCTAATGCCAACAGTGCGATAAAATTAAAATCTGGAACTTCCCCCAGATTTCAATTACATCGAGGCATCAGGCAGGGCTGTCCTGTTTCCCCATATCTCTTCCTCCTAGCTGACCAACTCCTTTCAACCCATCTTAGAGCGAGTCCTATACAAGGTATCAACATAGCAAACAGGAGTTTACTAATAAGCCAACTAGCAGACGATACTACTCTTTTTTTTTTTTGCGTGACTTTGAACAAGTTCCCCTTGCCCTTGATAGTATTCAAATCTTTTCTAGAGCCTCTGGTCTATATCTAAATATCAATAAATGTGAACTCTTTGCCATTAAGGATTGCACTCTATCCACTATAAGCAACATACCAATTAAACAGAATGTAGTCTATTTAGGAATTACCATTACTAAGAATGACAAAAATAGATGTGTTGAAAACCTTTCTCCAGCTATTACCAGAACCACAACAAAGCTGAACCTCTGGCTGCATCGAGATCTAACTCTGAGGGGAAGGACTCTGCTGTCTAAGGCTGAAGGCCTTTCTAGTTTGGTTTATTTTGCATCGCCTCTCTTTGTTGACACTTGTAAAGAAATTGACCAGTTACTACTCAATTTTCTTTGGAAGCACAAAATCCATTACATTAAAAAGTCTGTTATCATGAACCCAGTTAATATGGGGGGGCTAGATTTTCTGACCTTTTCTACTTTAAATAGTACACTCAAAGTCAAATGGATCAAACAATACCTGTCATGTCCCTCCTCATGTTGGAATTTCATTCCCAATTACTTATTCTCTCAGTTAGGTGGTCTTGATTTTCTTCTGCTCTGTAATTTTAATCCTGAAAAAATCCCAGTCAAACTGTCCGCATTCCACAAACAATGTTTGCTGTCTTGGTTACTGATCTACAAGCACAACTATTCTCCTCACAAATGTATAATCTGGCACAATAAGGATATTTTATACAAGAATAAATCTCTGTACTTTGACCACTGGAAAAAAAATAACATATTGTATGTGAGGCAGCTATTTAATAATCAAGGGTCGTTGTTCAGCTACAGTGAATTTCTGTCTCGCTTTAAGTTTCCTGTAACTGCTAAGGAATTCGCTGTTGTCTTTGATGCCATTCCCTCTGGCCTTGTTATGATCATAAAAGGCATCTTCCGTCAAAAACCAATCTCCACCTCATGCAATTTAATGGACACTTCTGTTGCTAAAATGTGTTTGGCATCTAATTCCAAAAACAAAGAAATTCGTGCCCTTTTCCAACAGCTGATCATCTCTCAACCTGGTACTGCTGTTTTTTGGAACAGGCACACTCGTGATCTTATTTGGAAGGTTTGGTCTCTACCTCATAAATTCTTTACTAACAAGGTTAAAGAAGTATCTTATAAACTTGTCCACAGATGTTACCCAACTAAACAATATATGTGTAAATTCAAGAAAAATATTGACACATTGTGCTCTTTTTGTACCACTCAAACTGAAGACATGAATCATTTGTTTTGGAGCTGTAACTACACCAAAAAACTTTGGGATGATATTATGATCCTTATTGTTTCTATTTCCCCACAAATTCTTCTCAGTTTTGAAACTGTTATCCTTGGATTTACTGCTTTTGACAAAAAGAACTGGGACTCCTTTTTTGTAATCAACCTTATTATACTTCTTGCTAAATTTTTTATACATAAATGCAAGTTTAGCAATAGCAAACCTTTATTCTCTATCTTTATTAAAGAATTGAATATGTACATTAATCTCATTGAGTTTTCTGATAACCTAAAAGCCATAAAAACAGTACATTTGTTACGCAAATTTAATATTCTTTAACTCTCCCCAAATGACTTTCTTGACATTGTTTCTCTTTGGGGATTTTTTTTTTTTAAATCCCCCCTGGCATATATATATATATATATATATATATATGTATATATATATATATATATATATCCTTGTCCTTATATATATATATATATATTTTTTTTTTGTTCTTATGTTTTTATTTCTTTAATTTTTTTGCCTTTCACCATGCTATTTTATTGTATATATTTTTGCTGTTATCTGTTTGTTCTATTCTTTCGTTGATGTACAATGCTATTGTTTTAAAGATTACTAATAAAGACTTATTAAAAAAAAAAGACATGAACCAACAGCATGGACCAACGACGTTCATCACATATGCAGCGAACGCATATGCAACATAGACATATGCAACATCTACATATGCATCATCTACATGCAACATAGACCAACGACACATAGCAACGACACATCTACATATATGACTTCTACTTATTTTTGATACAAATGGAACCCCATATTCTACTTATTTTTGACACAAATGGAACCCCATAGATGCTAGTTTCTTAGGTCATTGAGTTTATTCAAGTCTAAAATGTGATAACATGCAGTATTAAACCTACTCTGGAGACTTTTAAACTCCTAATACGGAAGTTTCACTTTGTTTAAAATGTAAGTGTTGAACGGGTACTGAAGGTTTTTCAAAAATAAAAGCTCTTCAGGTCAGTTGAGACCACATTGACGGCTTTATGATATAAAGAATTTAAAAGACATGTTTTGCGAGGTTAGCCATTTTGTGAATGCCTCAGTATCTATTAGTCAGCACAGCGCAGGCTACTTCAAAGTCCCATGCCCATATAACACATTCTGTTTCCATAACACAAATTTATTGCTCCCATTCCAGGAGTGTTTGTGCAACAGTGTGTCAATTTACAAAACTAAATCAAATTTAAATATCTTTAAAGTTTTGATAAATTTGTTGTTTCTTTCCCTTCAGAACTGAATACCTCCTCCAGGGTCTTCCAATACGATCTGAAACCAGACATACCAAAAACCGAAGGCCGCAAGCTGTTTTTTGACACTCGCGCAGTTGTGCGACTCCTCGAGGAAAACGGTTTGTTCGGTTATTGTAAAACATGCAACTTGCATCTTTTTGAAGTGTTGATTTATTTATTTATTTTTTTATGTAAACCAGTATTTGTGGTAATTTCCATTTTTTAATATCAGGATTCAGCACTCAGCAAGCTGAAGTGTTGGTTAAAGTGCTGATCGGGACAACAAACTCTAACATGGATTTGGTTTATACTGACATGGTGACCAAAGTGCAACAGGTGAGACTCTATGAACGATTATGCACACCATATTTGTGGTTTTCGTCTAGTAAGCACAAAATCAACAGGTGTCCAATTGAATCATGACTGTTTATGTTACACACATTGAACAGAGTATGATGCCAACTAAATTTTATTGCACTGCCATGTGAACCGACAGTCAAATCTTAAGTCGCTTTTTAGTTGTGTTGTGTATTTTCGTTTTTTTTTTTTTTTTTTTTTTTGCAGGAAATCATGTTGCAGCAAGTAATGTCTAAAATAGCAGCTGTTAAAAAGGACATGATTATCCTTGAGAAGAGCGAGTTCTCCACTCTTCTCACAGAAAATGAGGTAAAAAGCGATTATCAAGTGTTTTTTTTGTTTGTTTTTTTTACCTTACTTTGTTCTCAAACCAACTGGTTTATTTCATGAACCAAAGATTACCTTGCTTTTTTTGTAGAGATTAATCTAAATGACTGTAGAGTGTTTTGTGTTGCGTTTGTGGTCTGATGGCTTCTGTATTTTTTTTTTTTGCTATTTCTCAGAAACTCAAGATCCAGTTATTACAGCTCAAAGTCCAACTGGCTGTAAGTGCTTATGTGTATTTTATTTTCAAATCTGTTGTTTTATTAATGCCATCATAGAAACCGTGCAAAGCAAATGGGTTTTAATTAAGTTCTTCTTAATTAAAACTCAGCATTATTTTCCCTTGTCGGGTTCCCTGTTTTTTCCTCTCCTCCCTCGTCTGGCAGGATGTGATGAACAAAGTACGCTCGGATAATATTTTGGACCTGAATTTGGAGAAAAGCCGCGGAAAAGAGCTGGTGAGCTTTACAGCCGGGTTCAGACCAATTTCTCTAAAGGATGTAGATCTATATTAGATATGGTAAACTGATTAATAATGGCCTGAGGATCTTTATGACACTCTATCGACTTCAATGCAGTTGCACTAGACACTCTTGGCTCTCTTAAAATGCTCATTTCAGTCAGAGCTTTGCACATTTAGGCAGATTTGTAGGTGATTTGGATTCCCCCCCACCCCCAAATCTACCTGTTTGAAGGAACTTAAAATGTTTATTGCATAAGAAAACATTTTTGAAAAGTTACAGCACTGTTTTCCTCATCACTATATCACTGGGTTTATTTATTGAGGTATATATTCCTTTGGCTCTCAGTTTTTACGGGTTTGTAAAATTCTTTTAATGAAACATTTTATTTCACTCATCAGTAAAGTACATGTTAACCTTTCCCAGTATTGTGTCCTTATTTTTAAGGATAATTGCTTTTATCCGGCTTAACTCTGTTAACAAAAGAATTAGTTTCATCCAAACGCCTGGTTTGGGTGTTTTTGTCCTGTAAACACGACATTTGTTGCCAATTAAAAACGGATTTGAAAACCTGGCCTGGATTTCAACATCAGACATGTTTGTGGTTAAGGCTTGACATTTAATTATGGTGGCTGAACATTAGTTTTACTGCTATTTTTTATTTATTTTTTTCCAATAGAGACCAGGGATTCTGCTCTCAAACTCTGAATTTCTGAGTTTTAGGCTTAAAAATTGGGATAATATAACTTAATCCTGTTCCTCAGAGCCTACTCTCTGCTCCAGTACATCAGATTAAAATGTCAGAATTACATTCTGTATCTGAGATAAGTCTGTTAATTACCCATTTATTTAAGCCAGGTGTGGCAACATTAAAACATTTAACCTAAAATGTTCTTCTTTCCAGAAAGCACAACATGATAAGAAGCTTCTGGAAACAAGAACTGAAATTCTGGAAATGGTTTGTATAAATGCTATAAACATGCAGTTTTAAAAAAATATTATTTATTGTATTTGCTCCAATTGTAATTTTTTGCAGACAGTAGAGCAGGATCGCCATCTAACCCAAACAAACATGAAAATAGACACTGAAGTAGCTGGTCTGAAAACCATGCTGGAATCTCATAAACTGGATACCATCAAATATCTTGCTGGTAAGAAAGTGTAATTTATTGCAGATAGGAAAAATGTTCAAGTGTTTTGGAATCTTTCAACACTAAAAACATAAACAAAAAAACTCAGAAATTTTGTGCTTATTTTAAATTTTCAAGAGAAAACAAGGAATTTTGTGAGTTGGGAAAGTTGAAAATGCATGAGAGGAAACTCAGAAATTGTGAGATTAATCTCAGAAATTTTCTAGAAAAAACAAGGAGATTTTTTTTAGTTTCAAAAGGCAACATTTTTTTTATTTTTGAAACTCATAAATTTCCCTGTCAAATTCTGTTTTGGCCAAAAAAGGCCATCTTCTTTTTTTTCTTCTTATCAACAATGGTCCTAATACACTATAGTATTCATAAGTGCTTAAATGTGAGGAACCTATTTGGGGCCTTTAGGAAATAATCTACTTTATATTTTTTTCAGTTAAGTAAATTTTCCAATTAAATGGATAATTTTTTCAAATCTATTTCAGTCCATCAGTCTTCTATGTGTGTTTGTGGGATGACCTCCTCAGTGATACAACCAGAAAAACTGTTGTAAATGTAATCAGACACTGCTCTTTAATAATGACTTCTTCCCGTTTTTCTGTATCCTCCAGGTTCGGTGTTCACCTGTCTCACTGTGGTTTTGGGTTTTTATCGCATTTGGATGTGAGAGAAGGTTAATGACGAAAACTGTCGACTGCAACGATGCAGTCGACAGTGAAGCCAAGGAACCTGCCAGCTAAAGAGCAGCTATTTCATGACGAATCTCAATTATGTTGTTTCATTCCCATTATTTTTTTTTTTAATTTATGGACAATCCAAACTCTTCTGGTGTCTAAAAAAAAAAACAGTTCTTATTTTTCTGCTTTTTCTTTCATTAATACTTTACACTTTCTCTACCTGTTAAAACCAGATGTGTGTTACTACAATGGTTTTAAGTTTCTCTAAGGTGATGGATGCATTTAACAACTTATTTCCTACCGGTATTTATTCATAATGACGGCTTGTTTCCTCTGCAAACTCAAGATGTCAAAAAGAACTCAAATGATGTTGTGATGCACTGAAAGTTCTGGTAAAAATAAAAAAAATGTCCATGTACCTGTAATTGAATATTGATGAACTCTTAGTAACATAATTATTTTGTTTTAGTAAATCTCATCTGGTAATCAGTAAAACATTTTGACGAAAATAAATGTATTGTAGGTGCATATTAGTTATTCTGCTGGTAGCAATTTTATTTTTATTTTATCTTTTACATATTTTCAACAAAGCCAATTCAGTACTGGTATCTCTTTTAATCGAAGCATTTTTAAAATGTAAACATATTTTTGTACCCTGTAAATGTTTTTATGCACAGCACGCTGTACATGTTATATTACTAAAGTCTGTTTAATTAATTTTCAGATCATATTTATTTAATTAAAATAAAGTTGTAATTGACCGACATTACTTGAAATCATCTCTTCGTGGTGTCGCGCATGAGCTGTCGAAATGCTGTAGTATAAATATTTTTTTGTCAAGTACGGCAGCGCTTGGAAAACTATATTTAGATAATTAAACATGTAGACTGGAAGTTCTCACAGGTTTGCACAAATAAACACGTAAAGCCGGACTTTATGGCTTTATTAACTTAATTGTTGCAATGCTAATTGGTCCCCAGGTGACTTTCTACAACTTCCCACTCCTGGTTTAAAGCGCGAAAAGAAGTTTGGATTTTATTTTGAAAAGTATGTGAACCGGAAGTGTTCCTACCTCTACCTCCTGTTGTACTCTAGACACGTGTTTACGTTTCCGACAAGCATGTAAAGATTGTAGCAAAACTACCTACATGATACTTCGCTGTAAGTTACATATTAAATGCCGGCTTGTAACAGTTTAATTTGTTTAATTTTACAGTTTTAATTTTACAGTTTAATTTTACAGTGAAATATGATACTTTTTTTAGCTAGCAGGGACAGTGTTAGATCGTCCTGACTAGTTTTATTTTTGTACTATTGACGTCTAGTGGTGTCAACCTTAAAACATTTGTTTTCGAAAACATTTGTAGCTTACTGTCATGGCTGATCCGTTCAGTAGCAGCTCGGAGACTGTGATTCAGCGTGTGGTTGACGTTAGCCTGAAGGAAAACACCCCTGCTGAAAAACTCGTCGAGTTGTATCAGATTACGAAGACATGCGCGTTCATCAGCGAGCATCACTTTGGAAAGGTAGCATTAAAAAAAACGATAAATTGTTTTTAACAGTGGATGAAAGGTAGATATTTGTGATTCCTGTGTGGTGTATCTGTGTTTTTTCCAGGTTGCTCTGCAGTTTCCCGATGAGCTGCTGGTCGACTCGGCCGCTGTGGCTGCGGAGATTGAGAGAAACAGTCAAGCCAAAACGTTTATTTTGGGAGACACCTCCTATGGCAGGTACTAGTAGTTTGTTCAACTTCTCCAGTATTTTACAACTGTTCTTTGGGATTTTTTGCAAACAAAATCTCGGATTTTGTGGCACTATTTTAGAAATATATCCAATAAATTTTTATGATAGTATTTCCTCCTTAAAGCGCTACAAAAGTCTACATCTAGAAGGACACGATGATGGGAAAACAACAGCAAAAAGTCAGATTGGACATACATTTAATTCTGTATAGAACTTAAATAATTTCATTTTTATAGGAGCCACATAGATCATGAACTATAACTTAATATCAAGTAAGGTTGAGGCAGCAGTGTAGTCAAAGTAAGAAATACTGCCGCCTGCAGGTGGGAGTTAGCAGTCACTTAAAGCAAATGTTTCAACAATTTTTGAGGAAAATTTGTAATATATTCAGATATGCATTAGCATTAAAAAATATATGGAGATCTGGGTGGGGTGGGGTATTGAATTAGAATCTATATTGCAGTAGGGCTGTTGTAAACGAATATTTTAGTAATCGAGTAATCTATCGATTATTCTTACGATTAATCGAGTAATCGGATAAAAAAAAAATTATAAAATGAAATATTGGTAAATCTGGCATAATACCGGTGTTACTATCAGATATCAATATCAGTCCAATTTTTCATATTTGAGCATCCCTAACAGTTGCTTTATTGTAGTTTAGAAAACTAACCTGTAACAATAATAGCTCACGTTCTAAGTTAACCAGAAGAAAAGTTATAGAAAAATCTGAAATTATATTGAATTTAATAACAAAGAGGCAGGCTCACAAATATGCTTATAAAAAATGTCTACAATCCAGCTTTTAGTTTATGTATTCATCTTCAGTGAGTTTAATAGATTAATTAAACTCACCTTGCCACCTAACCTGTCACGCTTTGGGTTTGAAAATACGGGAAATGCCGCCTGGAGTGGGAGGAGAGGGCGAATGAACGAACGTAAGATGGGGTGGAGGGGAGGAAATAGACCAGCGGACTGACGAACCGTTAGACCGGGGGACGAACACGGGGGAAGCAATACGGGATATTTACGACACCTTCACTGGTCACACTCAGAAACTCATCTACCAGCCATGTACGATGCGCTCCGCCACCCGTTTCTTCAGACCGGGATATGAAATTTATTGTGCGGTTCGTCGGTAAAGCTACATTTACACGGTAAGCATCAGCTACTCAGCCGCCCGCCCTGTTCAGGCTATCCGCTCACCTCAGCGCTCTTCCCGCCGTTCGCTTTCAACCAGCAGCCCCGGAGGAGAAATGCTGCCGTACTCCAGGCATTCCCCCAGTCATTTTAAGGATGCTTATTGGTTCCCCAAAAACGATAAAAAGTCGGGCATTATCATCAATCAATAAAATCCCCACGGGCCAATCTTGAAGATTGGACTTTATGCCACTGAGACTTAGCTTTTGTCAACAACTCAGAGGCGGAAGTGAGAGCTCCGCGCAACGCAAATGAAGTCCCGGCCGGAACACGGTGCGCTAACTAATAAAACATAAATTAACGAAGCTTCGAGGCAGGTAAATTTTCCTCGAGGAATTTTAGTAATCGAGGTACTCGAATCATTCGAGGAATCGTTTCAGCCCTATATTGCAGACCTTCTGGTTTGGTTTTCGTTTTTAAGCTGGATGAAATAATTTCTGATCTGAAATTAACCTGTGTGGTTCCCCTCATTCTCATTGAGCAGCTGCTGTGTGGACGAGATAGCAGCAGAACACGTCTGCGCCGACTGCATCGTCCACTACGGCAACGCCTGCCTCAGCCCGTCCAAACGACTTCCCGTCATGTACGTCTTTGAGAAACGGACCCTGGATATGGAGAAGTGCGCCGCCTCTTTCAGGGAGCTTTACGCGGACACACAGACACACATCCTCCTCCTTTATGATGTCAACTACGATCATGCTATCGGCAAGTTTTCCTAGGAAAACATTCATTTCTTTGTCAAATTTCATTGCCTTTGTTAATCTTTTCATCTTTTTTTTCCCAGGTGATCTTCTGACGCTCCTCTCACCAGAGTATCCAAACCTTGTAGCCACTGAACTTGTTGTTGAAGGGGAAAACTGTTACAGTCATGCACGGATCAATAAAGAAACCCGTCCATCTGAGGATGACAACAGCCAGACCATTTGTCAGTTCGGACGACGGTTCTCCTTAAAAAGTGGCTCATCTCTAACGGATTACCGTATGTTCTACGTAGGTCCGGAGGGAGCCACGTTACGAAACTTCATGATGACCTGGAATCGCTGCTTGTTTTGTTCTTTCGATCCTGCATCAATGACTGGAAGGGTTGAGTCTGTGAACGTCAACCGTGCTCTCATGAAACGCTACTATGCCATTGAAAGGGCCAAAGATGCTAACGTGGTTGGCATCCTCGTCGGCACCCTGGGCGTGGCCGACTACCTCGCCATCATCCAGCAACTCAAAGAGACTCTTCACAGAGCCGGCAAGAAGAGCTACATGTTCGCCATGGGGAAGCTCAACGTTCCCAAACTAGCGAACTTTCTGGAGATCGACATCTTCGTGCTAATCGCGTGTCCCGAGAACTCACTGCTGGACTCCAGCATGTTCTACAAGCCCGTGGTGACGCCGTTCGAGATGGAGGTGGCGTGCAACAGGAAGAGGGAGTGGTCCGAGGAATATGTCACAGATTTTCGACATCTTCTTCCAGGTTTGATCACAGTTTATGGAGTAATTCTTTGGAAGCTAAAGGGAGCCTTAAGCCCTGAACCAGACCATGGATTGTTTGGTAGCGTTAATGAGATTATCTTATACACAAGGGTTAAGATGTAGTTCTGAAAAGTCCGTAAGAGTGTACAATCTCCAGATCTTAGTATGGAAAATATTTTTTATTTACAATCCCCTTGGCAATGTGATACAATATGAATTTCTTGAAGTTCATCCATCCTTCTCTTTTCATAGTTAATCTTTCTATGCATTTTGTCAGCAAGCATAAAAAATGCTCCTTATTAATCCATTCGATCTTTCATTCATCCGTCAAAATCCAAGGCACTTTGAGGTCAGTATGCTTCCATCCATCCATAACTTTGTCCATCCATAGCTTGTAACATTAGAAGCCAAACATGCACTAATGGAGAACTAATATAATTCTCCATCAGTGCATGATGGAGAGATGCACTGATTGGGCCATAACAGGGAACAGCATTCCAATGTGGATGAAACATGGGCGTGGCTGACTACCTCAATCTGTCCAATAATCCATACATCAGTCAAGTCAGTTAATGTCAAACATTCTCAAAAAAAGAAATGGCAAAATGTCACAATGCAATTCACACTCTTGGTATTGCTGTATGCCTATTTTCATAATCTAAAGTCTGAAATATATGCTATAAATTCATAATCAACTTCTGTATGAACTGACTTAATTGCATTTTAATTAAATCTACATCAGCAACACTTTCACATCAAAAACCCTTTTGACTACTAAGCTATAGACATATGGGCAGCATGTATTTATTGTTTTTAATTTGTTGTTTAGGTTATTCAACCTCCAGATTAGCGTAAAGTGATTTTTATACCCAGTCAGCTTTCAGGCGTGTTGTGAAGCCCTGATCATTCATGAAACTTCTTTGGAAAAATACTTCTGTGGACGCTGACATTAGCGTTGGTGACGTCTGTGCTGTTGCAACATGTTTAGCATTGAGATTATGTTTTAGGCTAGAGTAGCTTCGCTGATAGGCTAACTCCTTTTAGCACAACTTGCTCACAACAATAGTCTTTTCCAGTCGCCCTACAGATGATTTTTTTAAAGTAAAAATTTATCCCAGCGGGCCTAAAGAGGCAGATTTGTTGTCCATCACCGTTTGTGGATGTCGCTTGTGCATCTTATTTATGGGTGTACCAGAAACACACAAATACAAAGGTTCCAACCAGAACCTTTGTATGTTTAAAAAATAATAATAATAATAATAATAAATAAAAAAAGAAATGTGATTTTGTTCAAATTTTGTAACGCATCAAAATCTGTGTAATTAATTAATCAAAATTAACACGTTAAGAGTTAAATTTTGTAATATTTTTTCAAAATGCTCCAGATACTGGCTGTACACTCTGGGAAAGTATTTAATTTAGAAAAGAAAAGAACATGTGCTGGAATCCTGACCACATTTTGCAGTAAAATCGACGGCTTTAACAAAAACAGCAGAGAGGTTTTCCATTACTGAAGGGACATTAGCGTTTCCTCCTCTTCATCGGCATCCTGATTCGTCTCTGCTGCAAATTAACTTCCTACCAGGAAGCTGCTCTTTATTTAGGGGGAAAATAAAGATCGCAAACATCATTTCACATCTGCCGTTTCTATCATTTATCAACGTTTTTTTTATTTTTTTATCCTTGGGTCAGGTGGACAGAGTCACGTGCCGATGGCCGATCAGCAGGAAGGCGACGACGAAACCGACGTGTCGTTGATCACCGGAGCGCTGCGGAGTCGGAACCTGCTGAGCGCCGAGCCTGTGGTCTCCTCCTTCGGGTCTTCTGTGGTGCTGAGGAACCAGACTACGACCGTCGCCGACGCGAACTCGGCAGGTACAGAACAGTCAGAGACATCCAGTATACTTATTTGTTGTTGCTTCTTTTTTTTATAGCATGTCCAATGCTTTGACACGGTGGATCATATACAGTCTTGTGAATACGCTCCTTTCATTGTTTTCTAGCGACTTTCCTGGCAGGTCGAAGCTGGCGAGGCCTGGAGCAGAAGCTGGGGGAAACTCCTGTAGTAAAGGCAGTGCAGGGCAGGAGAGGCATAGCTATCGCCTATGAAGACGAAGGAGCGTCTTGATGATGCCACAATTTATTCATTTTTGAATGGACTCGGTATAAATTTAAACTATTTTACCACCAGGAGCTAAATGTTTGTAATTTTTCTGAAATGTCACCCAGCATCACTTTATATTTCAGTAATATTTAATGAATACCTGAATGTAACATGACTTAAATCACTGATTACAATTATTTCTTATTTTCTGCCTTGTGCACAATAAAACAAAAAATCAATTTGCATAAAGTTATTGTCCATCCACAGGAACTTCTTCTGCAAATGACGCAGGAAATATACCAGTGTTCCCATTACACTGCCCTTCCAACCAATCCTGGTTTACTGCAGAGAGAAAAAGAGACGTAGTTTAAATGATTTTATATTTGCAACATGTTGAAATGATTTGAAACTCACCTTTGGAGAGCAATTTGATTTTATCTCCTTCCTGGAAGCTCAGATCTTCTGGGTTTGAAGATTCGTAGGAATGAAGCGCCACCAAGTAAACCTCCTTCTGTGGCTTTCCATCACTTTGCTGTAATTGCAAAACAGACTTTAAGTCAAAACTTCAGAACGACTGAAGAATCTTATTGTTTTTTTTTCCTTGCCTGAATTTAGAATGTTTTGATCAAGAAAATACAAAAATGTCATGTGGGAAAAAGCTGAAGAAGTTTCTGCTATAGATTCTTGGTGAACTTTAATATGTTTTCAAGTGAATGTTAAGGATGGAGAACTCTAGAAATTTGAGTGGGATTTTTTTTCATTTGAAATCTGCAGGTTCTCTGTATTACCATTCTTCACACAAGTAAAAAATAAACTGTGTTCATATTCTTCTGAAAGATATTGATTGAAAACATACATGTAAGGCCAGTTAAGTTCTGTCACAAACAGGGCTGCACCGATTGCACTTTTCTGGACGATCACCGATCTTTAAAAAGTCTGACCTGCCTATAAGAATTTTATTTTTCCTTCTGAAAAGTTACACATTTGAAAGTAACACTCTGAAAGTAAAATGTATTATTAAATATGCTGCTTAAAGGTACATGAAGTCATAGTTTTGAATATATTGATTTAATTGATGTTCTTCTGAAACCAACATTGGGGGGAGGAGGAACAGGAACAATTAGGGGTGCACCGATTTGATTTTGGTCTATGGATTATTACATTTTTTTTGTCTAAAAAGTCACTAGGTTGGCAGCAGTAGGGCGACTATTGTTGGCTGCACACATGCACGTGTGACATAGGTAGCGGTTGGTTTTCAGAACTTTGCAGAAGGTGATTGGTTTCGCTTCTATCTGCCGATCACCCAAAGTGGTTCTGATTTGTCAGTGCAACATTAGTCACGAGTCTTTGGAAAGCCAACACAGAAACCGAACCACCACCATACCTCTTTGGTAGTACACCACAAGGTGATGCGCCCACCCTGAGCACGACTCCACACGTCTTCCATCTCCGTGTTGTTGTCAATGAGATTTTTCCCTCGAGAATCCGAGCTGGGGAAAAAAAAAAAACTCACATTGTTACATATGAGTTTTACAGCCGTAAAAAACCACACAGACGATAGTTTAAACGGAGCTTGCACCTCAAGGTGATCACAGTAGAGTTGAGGTTCAGCTTCTTACTGATTTTCTCTATCAGGACCATGTAAGAAGACCCAGACGGCACCAAGACAGCAAAGTTGAAGGTGAAGCGGATTTTGACAAAACAAGAATTGTCCTCTGGCTGCGAGATCGGGTAACAATAGAGAGTGGAAATGTGTAAATTAAAACATCTCAATGTAATCATTGTAGTACTGGAAAGGTTAGCATCAGCGTACCTGCTGCTGAGTGCTGCCAGGACTAAGACCTTCCAGGTACCGAATGAAGAAGAAGAAGAAGTGTTTACATCTCTATCAAAAGAGGATTTTAAACTCGGTTTGCTTGACCATAAATGCCATACCTTGAATCCTCTCCGGTATTCTCGGAGGATCTCGACTGTGAAGTCGAGCCACACCCTGCTGATTTCCATCGAAAATGCAAAACAATGAAAATTACAGCAAGACTGAGGTATGCTCAGAAATGTAAATTTGGACAAATGACATTGGAGGATGAACGAGTTAGTTGAAATGTGTCAAAAAACAAGAAAAAAAGTCCAAACAGCACAAAAAAATGATTCATATAAATACCTTGATTTTTTTAGAACCCAGGGAGATATCCAGGGTTGGCTCCAGGTAGTTGTACGGAACGAGTCCCTTCTGCAGTGGACATCACACTGAATTACTATTTATTTATTAAGCTTAATTATGATCAAGTGTTGCAGTGCTTCCCACAGTAATTGGCAGTGCTGGCAAAGATGTCTGAAAAAGCTTTATAAATATTTTCCTCGCATGGGTGGATGGAAATCATCTATCATGATTGAAGGGCATGTTCACTTGTCTTAATTAAAGTTTAGGGGTTTTACGAAGTTTTCCTTAATTAATTGTGCTTGATTAACCTTTATACATCTTTACCAGAGGTCCCCATAGGTTGATGCATATACAGGGTGTCAGCACCTTCTTAAAATGTCTTAATTAGACATCGTGTCGTGTCAGTACTATTTAATCTAGCTTTGTCTTGTATATATAGATTTTTGTCAGAAGTTTGAGTCACACGTAGACATCATCACTTCGTTCTGTGACTACAGGTGGGAACTAGCTGCTAATATGCCTTTGGAGGGACAAACGGACGGAGAGTAAAATGCACAAAAGTGCTACCAGTAGCCACAAACAGACCCCAGAAATTTCACAATATATGGTATGCTATTATTGATTGTAATACAGCAAGATCTCCCAAACATCCTTTATATTTATATATTTTTTGATTTTAAATCTAGATTTAAGGTGACATTAAAAAGATCTTAAAATGTCTTAATTTTGTCTTGCTGAAACCTGCAGATACCCTGTATATAGGCATCAAAAAGGAACAAGAAATCAATACAAGCGTCTGTTCTGAGCACAGACTGCATGACTGCATGTCTTACCCGTTCATTGAAGACTACGTAGGCCCAGTTGTCGGTCCCTTTCTGCAACACAAATACGATGTTCCCCGGCACTACAGCCAACTCATCGTTGGTCTCTGGAACAAACTCAAACAGCACGGTGTGTGCCTCCCCTTCCAACGCTCTGCGAAAACAGCAACGTCAAGAACACACAGAGTCGTCTGATATTACAGCAAAATGTTGGAAGCACTGTTGTGTTGGTTGATTTTATGCGCGTTACACAAAAACAAGTTTAAAGCAACGCCTCTGCGCATCCTGAAAAAGTCTTAAACTTGTGTGTCTAAAATGAGGCCTTAAAATATCTTAAATGTATTTTTTAATTAAGTTGACCTTAAGTAGGTATTAAATTTTGTTGTGGCAATACTTTTTAATGTAAGTGGCACTCACTGTATCTTAATTTCATTGCATTCTGTGACTCAAGGCGGTTGCAGCTACCAGCAACTAGCTGCTAATTGACTCTTGCTAGCCTTCTTGCCTCTATCTCGGATAAGTGTAAATTTATCGCCAGTTGGCTGACCTAAACAAGGGCTAAACAACATTTAATCTTGGGACTATGGGGGTTAAGGCTGTAGCGCGTCATATCGAATGTGATTAGCATATCACTCGGTTTGCAGTTTTTCCTATGCTTGATCGTAATGCAGCAGATTTCCCCCAAACACTCCTTATATTTGTAGTTTTTCCCCATCTTAAATATAATTCAAGGTGACATTAAAGGTCTTAAAAAGTCTTAAGTTTGAACTGCTGAAATTTGCAGAAACCTTGTAAACAAATAATTATTCTTCTGAATTTGCTATTAACAGAAACGTTACAATTTGAAAGGATTATGTTCTGAGGAATCATGTCTGTGATTTGTATTCAGCAGTGTGCTTATTGGTGCTGTAGTGCTCCAGTGTGTGCTGCATACCTCAGGACCTCGGGTTCTTTTGGAGCAGCTGGACCATCTTCAACCTTCGGTCAGAACACAGGACAGTTCAGTCACACAGACTGGATGCATCAGAATGTCAATTGTTTTTTATTCATCTGCCTTAATTTTCTAATACTACATTTTTATCAGCAAAAATACAGAAAACAAAGAAGTGAAGGCTTCAACACAGTCTGTGTGGAAGTAATCAAATTACAAACTGTATCTTAATTTCAGCAGGTTTTTATTTTCAGGTTTTTATTTAAGTGACTAACTGTGGGTAAGGATTATCACATCACTTCCTGTTTGGCTTGTAGTCGGAAAGTTGTGAACTTTTTTCCATCTTTTCCAGCAAATAACCCCAGGTTGCCTAGTGATCTATATTAGTATACTGTGAGTGCAGCCTGGTGACTCACAGTAAAATAGAAATAAAAGTTAATAAGTAAAAAAAATAAGTATAAAGTTAGTAATTCATACATTTTAAAAAATCTAACACTTTTTTTTTTTATTGAGTCGCATTGACCCAAACTTATCATATGTTGGTAAATTTTGGATTTCTAATGCAATTTATTCAGGATTTTTTCTCAGTCTTACATGAACTAATGTCTCACCTGCGGCTGCAGCGGGGCAAATCCAGAGAACTCGTCTTGTGGAACAACGGAGGCAACGACCTGATGGTTTAAAACAAATGAAAATCAAAACATATTCCACAGAATTATTGTGAATAAAAAGGAAATGGGTGACTATCACATAAAGACAAGTCATCCACACTTATTTCCAAAAAGCAGAATTAAGCGGATGTTTCTGTTTGTTCCTCAGCCGCGTTGTAATACCTTTGCTTTGCCCAGATAGTCCTTCTTCTCCAGCTCTGCTACGTAGTGCTTGTTCGGTTTGAACAGAGTCTTTGAAGGGAACTCGACTAGTCTGAAAAGCTTCTGTTTCTGAAATTGAAAAGAAAACCATTTAAAAGATTCCCTCAGTGTTAATACGTGCGATTCAGAAACATCGTAACTGACCAGAGTTGCCTGCAGAGCTTTGTCGATGACGCTGAGCTTGGCCTCTGTCTTGTAGTCGAGGGCCTTCGCCAGGTTTTTCTGGGCGTTTTCCCAGTTGCCCAGCTGAGCCTCAGCCAGAGCTACATTGTGAAGAACCTGCAGCATCAAAACTATCAATGTCATGCTACATAAGAAGCTTGCCTCTTTTATTTCGAAACCCTTTTTGTTTCTGACGGCACACGAGGGACGGTGCAGACAGCAAAAAGAAAAGGAGTAGATTTCTGCCAAAAAAATTCAGAAATTTTGAGATTCATCTCAGAGATTTTATAGAAAAAACGTGGAAGTTTCTGAACTCAAAAAGTCAAAAATTTGTGAGAAAAACCCTAAAATTTCTGAGCTTAATCTCAAAATTTTTGAGAGTTTTTTTTTGGTAGAATTTTACTCCTTTTTTGCAGAATAGAGCGTATGTTTCTAAAGGCATCCATCCATATAGATTTGGACATACAGCACCTTGCAATAATTATTCGTAACCTTTGAACTTTTGCACATTTTGTTGCATTTCTACCACAACCTTTAGTGTATTAATCTAATGTGTTGGTATTATATGATCAACGTGAAACAGTCTACAAATGAAAGTCTGAGAAGTGTGGCCTGCAGTTTATCCGGGAGTAAATACTTTTTAAAATCACTTGCAACTAAGAGGCAACTCTTTTTGTGGTATGCAACAAAAAAAGAAAAAAAAAGAAGAAAAAAAAACAGTTTAGCGCTTTCTCTCTCTGAATGTGTGGTTTCTCTTTTGAATTTTAAACCAAACTTTAAACAGAGTAAGAACTCATCTTTCTGGATAAGTGGGAGTTTCTTCCCCACAAAATATATATATAAGAATAAAAACTTGTGTGTTTCTCAGCGTTGCTCGTCATAAACTCCTCATTGATTCAACCTTAGTCAGGTCACAGAAGTTACTCAATGTGATGTCATCAGGCGTTTTATCAGTCCGTCAAGGAGGGGGGAGCGTGAGAGGATTTGGATGAAATGTGTGTTCCTGGCACATTACGCAATTCATTTCAAAATAGAGTCTGCTGTTTACCAACTTCTTCTGTTTAAGTTTCAGGGACGAGTCAGCATCTGCTCCAAATCACAAGACAACATATAACTGCTGGTTGGAGCTGCTTACTCTAAAGTTCAAAAATCATTCACAGATCGACTACAAATCATTTTAAATGTCTAACAGGCAACTATTATCTTTAAATAAATACTTTAACTTACCGATATGTGCCTAAACAAACTGTTTTTGATCACAACAGCATAATGGTTATAAATCTAACATCACGTCTGAGACATCTATTGCAGCTCAGGGCCTTGACGATGGATCTGATCGTCATGGTAATTACGTGTGAGCCAATAAAAGCTCAGGGAATGTGAGTAATTTTGCAAGGCCTAGTAAATGCTGCTGCTTATTTTACAACTACAGAGAGTCAGCTGGGCTCTTTCTGGGAACAGCTGAGTGGAGAGGGATATAAAAAAACATATATAAATAAACTGCTTACCTCACATGCATACAGGATGTATCTGAGACCGAGCGCCTTGTAATCGATCAGCTGGTTGTTTCGGAGAGCTTTAAAAGCTCTCTGGAAATCTGCTGAGCTCTCCTCATACCTTCAGGCAGAGTGGTGGAGTAAATAACACATCATGAATCTGACAGGTAAATCTATAAGTGGTGCCCAAGAATCAAACTGGATGGAACATATGCCAGGTTTATTTATTTATTTTGAACAAAACAGTCAGAAAGTTGGCATTTTATTCAAATGATTTGTGCTACTTGCTTCTTCTGTTTGTAAAAGGTGATTCCTCTTTGAAAGAAGGCGACTGCCAAATGCTCATCCTTACGTATGCTGCAGTCAAATGCCTAAGAAATAGAAGAAGAAGAAAAAAAAAAAAAACTCCTGTAACTTCCTCTTAAAGAACAAAAATGGTTCAACTACTTCTTCTTTCAGGGTGACTCGCACTTTCAGACACTATCGCTTATGCATCGTCTCACAGTTGACCCCAGCAGAAACTGGATGATTTATTTTTAATTGATTGATTTATTTTTTTTACCCTTTGATTGGCGGAAGAATCTGTCACTTTCTGGTCAAACGTGACCAACATTTCACTCTGTGTGTATTCCAGACGTACCTTTTCAGCAGCGTCCAGGTCTTGGTTGAGAAGGTGGAGGCAGCCAATGTCAAAACAAATTTTGGAGTTGGGTTGCTGGATGGACAGGAAGATGCTGAGGGCTTCCGGCCAGTCCTCTCTGTCGGCACAGGTCACAGCCTCATCCCACTGCCGCAGGGTGTCCACGAAAGACATGTTTGCCGGGCCAAGGGCACACTGAGAGCAAATTGGGGAAGCTCTTCTGATTTGTACCAGTGAGATCAGGAAGTGCGGTGACACGTAACAGTGCTTGACAGTTTCCCTGCACTGCAACAAGTCCAAGTGCTATTTATATGATGAAATATGTGGAGTGCATCATAAAAAGGTGTTTAAATCCAGGGCTGCTGTAAGATCATTTAAGGTCACATGAAGAATCCAAAATATTCATGGAGCAAATACTTATAAATGGGATGATGTACTCAATTTGTTTAATAAAAGGAGCTCTGTATACTGTATAATATGGTATTAGACACATGATACACTCAACAGTTATTTTTTATGACGAAGCCATTTATATTTCCATGCATCATTTCACATTATCTCTGCCACAGTCTATCATAAAATACTTTTAACAGCCTCTGTGTTCTGATATCTGAATGATTAACCTGCACAGCAACTTGTAGCAGCATTAGCCCCGCCCACTGACTTTGACGATTATGATTCATAACTGTGCTTTTAACTTACATTCACTTCAAATTTTATTTGAAGATTTATGCATAAATGTATTATTAAATATATGATGTATTTAAAAAAATATTGACACCTTTATTTATCCATTTTTAATTATTAGATATTAGTATGTATTTTATTAAACTGCATCATATTTGGCCCTTGATGACCCATGTTATTTCACATAATTTAATAAATAAATAGCAGAAAATAAATTGAGGAGACAATGTATTTCTCAGGCTTATCCATTTGGTCTGACATTCATTGCATTTCAACGCAAACCCAGTAAAGCTGGAAAGAAATTGATACTTAGATTGATTTTACATGGAAAAATAATATTTCATAATATTTTTTTTTCTCCGTATAATTTCAACAAGCACATTTATTAAGTATTGCAAATTATAAATTCATTTAAATTTTAAATTAATTCAATTTTGCAACTTGGCAGATTGCTTCTAAATGTGTGGTTTCAAAAAAGTATGTTGTCTAGGTAGTTATTCAGTTTTATTTTTTATGCCCACTAAGCTGCATCATTTATTTTGTTTTCCTGTTTAAGAGAGGCATTCCCACAGAATGATGCTGCCAACACCACCTACTGGATTTAAACTCGGCAGCAGCCACCAAGGATTACCTCCTAATCTATTTTAATAATGAGCTCCTGTGCCAAACTTCACAGCACAAAATACAACCTCCGGTCTATACCTTTCAAAGTAAATTACTTGTAAATAGCCAAATGTCCCCTTTGATAAAAAAAATACTACATCCTCCAGTAGGACATAAAGTATAAATTACTTTCCTAGATATTGTAATGTGTGTGAATACATTTAAATGTTATAAATAAAGTTTCTCATTAGGCTCTAAATAAACAACGTTCTTATTTTGAGAGACCCGAAACGCGTTTCCGTTAGCCGTCGCTAGCTAAACAAACATGGCTCTGCTACTTTTTCGGACAACGAACCCTTATGATACTTAGGCACGTAGAAAAAAGGGAAACATGCAACAGATAAAAAGCGTCATGTTATTTGATATATGACACTTCAATTTAAGAAAAGCGGTATCTTTGTTTTATTCGGCCCAGAGAAGCCCTTCGTAGCCGTGTTTACATGCAGCTAACTCCACAGTTGGCTAATGGAAGCTAATTGTAGCAAAATGGACCTTGGAACAATGTTGTACAACAATTTAAAAGATGTTACATGGAGCACGACGTCCCTACCTTTAGACCAGCTGGTCAGTACATATAAGCTGCCCCAGATTGTCAAACTGGATAACGGTGAGTAACATTGTGACTACACTGACTTCTCAAGCTGTTATCTTTACGTTGGTGAGCAGAAAATTTAGTCTTGTGGTTTATAATTAATGTTGGACTTGGTTGTTTAAAATACATTTTTAGAGATTTTCTTTGGTAGGATGCAAATGGTGCATCTGCTTAGCAGGTCACACCATGTTAGGCTGAAGAAATGTATGTAAATGTGAACAATAAAAATGTTCTCTAAGGTGGTGTCACTGTGTTTATGCTAAGAATGAAAACCAATTCGTTTGTGTTGAAGCTAGACTATGCAGGAAAAAGTTTAGAAATAATTTTTTTAAGCACTACAGACCGCTCGGAAATGTGATTTTAATATAAACGAAGCATGTAATGTCAATGGAAATAACTTTTTGCCGCAAAAAGTAAACCGTTTGAGAATGTCTGCTGTCATAACTTGTTTCACAGCATCCTGTGTCTTAACAGCATAAATCATGTAGCCTTTGTCTGATCTAAAGATGCACATTTCAAATTTTTTATTATTTATTTGCCACTCCATAACTTGTGCAGGCCAGTCAGTTGAAGGGCTTCGAGACAATGACTACCTCTTGATCCATTCCTGCCGTCAGTGGACAACTATTACTGCTCACAGTCTGGAGGAGGGACACTACGTGATTGGGCCCAAGATAGAGATCCCTGTTCATTATGAAGGTAAGCTCCAGCAACAAGTATTTTTTGTTTGATTTCTCTATATCAGTTTACTAGTTCAGTTTATAACCCACATATGAAAATTTTGTCCCAACCAGCTTCCATTTCATGACTGTTTAAAAACAATTTGTACCCATGTCTGCGAAATGGGACTGCAAAATATTAGGAAATATTAAGGGTTTTTTTGTTTATATGGTGATGAAACCGTTGTGATTAACCAACATTTTCTATATTTTCCATCATAATAATATCCCCACAACTTTTTGGGGTTTTTGATTTCCTTGCAGCTTTGGTCAATTTGTCCCCCAATGGTCAAAAAAGTCCATCCTGCTGGCCATATGTAGTACTTGAAGACAGTGTTAGTGTATTTATTTTGAAATGTATTATTCTACCAAATATTTCATCTAAGCCGTCCTGTAAAATAGTTTTTTTTTTCTCAACACACTGACAGTTGTAATTCGAAATATTTAGTTTTATTGCTATTGGTAAGTATTTTTGATGAATTGTGAAGGTAAATGTAACTCTAAAAATGATGTTATAAAATGACTAGCAGCTCTGTGTGATTTGTCTTTCTACCTCCACCTTTGTTTCACTTCATACACAAGGCTGTAGCAGTTTGTATTTTGAAAATCCATCACTTCTGGAATCGACAGTATGGTCGACTGTTCATCACTTGGAGAATATTTTTGATACGTGAGCTGACCTTTCTTCTTATATTCCTTTGCTTATTTGTTTGCTTTTTTTCCAACTTCAGGTCAGTTTAAGCTGTTGGAGCAGGACAGAGATGTCAAGGAGCCTGTGCAGTACTTCAACAGTGTGGAGGAGGTGGCCAAAGCTTTCCCTGAGAGGGTGTACGTCATGGAGGAGATCACTTTCAATGTTAAGGTACATTCAACTCGTTAAACTGACGCTGATTAAAGCTGCTTTAGGCCAGGTTCCATAGGAAAGGTGGATATGAAGATAACTCCTCAATAATATATCATAATATGTAGAGAGAATTTGTGGTAACTGTGTTCATGAGACTGTAGCAACGAGTAAAAACAGTAGTACATATAATTAGAAAACTATCAGAAAGAAAACTATTAAATGATCCTGGTCATACTAGCACCATTTATTTCTTCAGCAAATTAAGGATTTTTAATGTGATAAAGATGTAGTAGTTATAATTTGTGGACGTTATCAGGCTATCTGCTGAGGTTGCTAATAGAAATGTCATTGGAGGGGATGTTTATTTCCAAACAGGCAAATTATTTTTTTTTCCCTTTTTTACTCTTTAAGCCAGCTGACTGGCTGTGCGCAGCAACGGCTGGTCGAGGAGTGACGTCAAATTCTTTTTATTATTGCTCTCAGTAAAAAGAATCTGAAGTGTAGTAACAGCAGGATGGGAAAATTTGCTGTCTTGAAATGTTTAAAGCCTTTTGTTTATCTTGATTTTGATGACTTCCTGCTAATCTATGAAGCACTACAAAGGACAGCATTCCTCTTAGACCTGTTTTATGCTTGCCTTAACTCCAGCAATAAAAGGAGTGTCTGACGAGACAAAATCATCCCACCGGCATTCATGACGATGCACACCGGGCTTTTTAGTCCCAGTCCTTAATTCTCACTCCATTATTTAATATTTTGTTTGCTTGTTTTTAAAGGTTAAAGTAAAAAAATAATAATAATATTTTGACACTCAGCCAGTTTCTACCAGACTATAGATAAACACATAGGTTTAACTAATTACATTTTAGGAATGTTGACTGGACCAGTTTGTGCCTGCATACTGTTTAGATTCTCACCTAATAATAGAAAAGCATCAGCCATGAAGCTTTAGATTATAAAAACTCATTTGAGCAGCTCTATGAACTACAATCAGTCATAACGCCAGAAAACAAGAAGAACTGGCCTTCTGTTGGTAGAAGAATTATGACAATGGCAGAATAAGGATGGAGATATTTTTCTAGGAAAGATTACAATGCCTTTAAATGCCAGAGGATGATGTCACTACATTGTAAGGGTAATTCGCTATATAGGAGTTAAATGGAAGCTGCTCTCCTGTGGATGTATTTTATGACATCACCTCAGACACGATGCTTCCTTGTGTGATATCATGAAAAAAAAAAAAAAAATCAATTGACCAAGTATCCAAAAAAAAGTTGAGATGTGGATACATCTGGTTTGTCTTTGGATTCAATTTCCAGATGCCTGAAAATGCCGCATTTATGTACAAGCACCATGGCTTGTAGCTACCTAAAGATTTGGGAAAGATATCCCAAAGATGAGTGTGTATTGGTGCAAATTTCACATTCATTACCTTTTGTTCACAGATGGCTTCAGGGGAATGTAATGAAGACACAGAAGTTTACAACATAACACTAAGTACTGGTGACGAACTGACTTTAATGGGTCAGGCGGAGATCCTTTACGCCAAGAGCTCTAAAGAAAAGTCGAGGCTCAACACCATTTTCAAGAAGATTGGGAAGCTCAACTCCATCAGCAAGATCGGCCGCGGGAAGATGCCCTGCTTGATTTGCATGAACCACCGCACCAACGAGAGCATCAGCCTGCCCTTTCAGTGCAAGGGCCGGTTCAGCACCTGCAGCCCGCTGGAGCTGCAGATGCAGTACGGCGAGCACACCATCCGGAACATCGTGGAGAAAACCCGACTCCCAGTCAACGTGGTCGTGCCCGGCACGCCGCCCCGCAACCAGCACGACCTCCACCTCATCCGCGAGGGCCACCGCTACAAGCTGGTCAACATCCAGACCAAGACGGTGGTGGTGTGCTGTGTCCTGCGGAGCAACAAGATCATCCCCACCCACTTCCCCTTCCACATGGCCATGCCGAGATTCATCGTTCCGGAAGAGCTGCTGCAGGGAGAGCTGTGGCTGGAGACCATGGTGCACCGCTGGTTTTCCTTCTGCCAGGAGCAGTTCGACATTGACGACTACTCTCGGGCCGTCCGGGACGTGCGGGCCGACTGGAACGAAGACGGCAGTAGCCCGAAGAAAAGCAGCGGGAACGGCAGCTGCGGAGGGAACGGCGGGAGTGGCAGCTCCAACGGGTGTCCCGGCCACAAGCAGGTGCCCAGCTCGTTGACGTACGCCAGAGATGAGCTCACGCAGTCTTTCCACCGACTTTCGGTGTGCGTGTATGGCAGCAATCTGCACGGGAACAGTGAAGTCAACTTGCAGGGTTGTATGACGCTGTGCGGAGACTGGGCTCTTCCGCCTTCCGACGGCAGCCATTCAGAATCCGGAGAGAACGAGCATCTGTTCCCTGAGCTGTCGGACTTCGCAAGCCAACATGCTGATCTCAGCAAGCTGGACGTTCCCTATGAGGAACTGTGGTTGGATCACCTGAAAAGGCAGAGCCCAAAGCCTTCCTCAAGTGAAGGCGTACGAGTCGCCAACGATGACTGTGCAACAACGGCCTCACTGTATCCAGTCACATGTCCTCTTAGTGCCAGAACCAGTTTGGACGTTCCACTTACTCCGCCACCTGTCCCACCAAAGTCTGAAGCTGTGAGTAGAACGGCATTCTTTGATACACTCTGTGTGTTGAGTGAAACAGAGTTTGACTCTGTTTGACTCAATGGAGTCAAACTGCTTCTGTTGAGAGTTTCACTCTTCAGTGTCTTCATGCTTAGGGTTTTTTTTTTCTTTCTTTAATTGATGAATGTAGAATTCTTGAGTATTTTTACTTCAAGGTCAACATCATTATTGGGATTTTATGTTGCACTATAACACAAAGTAGTTTATGTGAAGTGGAAGGAAAATGTTCAGGCACCTGTTGTGTCTCTGTTGTCTCTACCAGCTTTAGACTTTTAAAGGTAACCCATCTATCTTTGAATAATCATTTTGAGTCTTACCAAAAATCCTTAATTGTATTTATGTCTGGACTTTGACTGAACCGGTCTAATTCACGAATATACTTTGATCTAAACCATACCATCGTAGGGTGACCGTTTTCTTTGACCTCTAATTAGTTTTCTTCCAGTATCGCTCGGCCTTTAGGAAACCAACTTCCCATTGGCACTTGCATTACTACAGAAAGTTTCAAGTATGAAACTTGGAACTTTCTGACTGTTTTCAAATTAATCCAATATCCGTTTAGGTGAAGGAGGAATGTCGTCTTCTGAACGCTCCACCCATTCCTCCCAGAAGTATGAAGCAACTACCGTCGGTGCCCATCCCGTCGAAGCCCCGCCAACAGGACACTCGGTCTCCAAGTCCAACGCTTTCCTATTATTCCTCTGGTCTCCATAACATGTAAGAATCAGAAACATTCTAGGAGGACGGCGGGAGATTTAATAGAATTATTTGGCAAATGAGTCTTGTCATTTTTCATTAGCAGTGGAGCAACTGAGCAAGAGGGAGCCGAGCTACAAGAGCAAAGTCACGTCTGCTACCCCTGCAGCTGGGGTAACGCCAGCACTACGGAGAAAAGAGCCACTTCGCCCAGCGGAGGACCGCCGTTGGAAGGTGTGTCGTCCCGTCTGTCTTGGCCTAACAACTTTATCGGAGGAGACGCTCACTGCACGGACGAGTTCGTGCCCGTGAGCTGCCGGAGCTACTTCAGCTACCCCAGAAAGAGGACCCCGAGTTCCTCGAAAACCTGCGCAATCAGTCTGGATGACTACGACGGCCGAGAGCTGGCATGCCACCGCGGGGAGTTCAGCTTGCAGAAAGGCCCCACGGACCAGATCTGCATTAAATCTTCAAGCTACAACTCGGAAATGTACCGGAACAAGCCTATAGAAGAATCGAACACTAAGCAGAGCTTATCCTGCCCAATTTTACCACCAAGAACACCTAAATCCAACGCCATCAAGAAGTGTCCGGATTTCCCGACGGAGTCCGTCTCTGACGAGTCGCAGCGAGCCGCCGTTCAAACCGAGCTGGGCACCAACGAGATTTGTTCCAGCTCTGCAACTCTAAACTGTCCCTCCGTCTCTCCCACCGCGCAGTGGCAGCCGCCTTTGAACTTGTCCGGCATCTCCATCGAAGAGGTGTCCAAGTGTCTGAAGTTCATCGGCCTGCCCAACGACATAGTCTCCCTTTTTGTGTCCGAGAAGATCGACGGGAATCTCCTCCTGCAGCTCACCGAGGAGATTTTGTCGGAAGACTTCCACCTAAGCAAGCTGCAGGTGAAGAAACTCATGCAGTTCATAAACGGGTGGAGACCCAAGATATAACGGTATGAAACACTAAATCTGGTTGTAAAAGCTGAGAACATAATGCCTTCAAGTATACACGCTATGCACAGCGAGCCGCAAGCAGGCTTGGGATTTTTCTTTGATATGTTGAACTTATTTCCATCGCTTCGTCTCGAGAAATGAACCGCGGTTCGGTCGTTTCTTCAAACGGACTGTCCGTGACTTTAACTGAGTGAAACAAATTGGCACTTTCATTATAAGGCGTTTATTAGTGTGTTTCCATCCACAACCCACTAATTGTTCATGACAAAAATGTTTTTATTAGAGTCAAATTAAATACAAACGAAAACAAATGTGAAGAGCTATAGGATGCTAGAATCTTAAACTATTAAGATTTCTGAGAGCACAAATTACATGCGTGTCTAAAAAGTAGCATAAATAATTTTTTTTTTTAGAATAAACAATGTTTTTTTTAAACTAAATCCAAAAATACATTATTCACTAATTATAGGGAAATTCATGATTTTTCAAGCAGTTTTGTTGCAATATAAGAAAAGCTTTTTGTCTTACCTGCAATAGCCAACTTTCACTGTGTCTTCATTTAGTATAATTTTATGTCAAATTTTCAGTTCAGTCTATTTTATTCAAAATGGCAGTGTACATAAAAAAAGTAAATGCAACACAATTCCAGTTTAGTTGGTCGAGTCAAGAGCTAATAGCTAGCCAGACTAAAATATTTAATAAAAATAAAGTCAATCCATGTTAATATGTCATAATAAGCTAGTTAACAAGAATACTAATGTTGCCGTTACCCATGTTGCATCGCTTGAAAGTTATTTAATGCTAGAAATAAAGCTAATCTTTAATTTTTGTACAGAAGTTGTGCTCTCTGTGGCCTTCTGTATATTTAAAATAATTTTTTGTTACTTGAATTTTAGACACAAAATGAAAAAATAAATAATAATTTCCAATAATACTTTATGATCTCAGCTCACCCATGTTTTCTACATTCATTATCTATGCAGACCGCTCACTTTTCTGCCCATTGTTATCCATATATGGTACTCACTTCCTGTTTTTGAGAGTGATGTAGCTACAAATAATTTTTGTCAAAAAGTGCTTTTGAAATTTATCTGCTTTGAAAAAAAACAAAACAAGAGATTTTACAACATTTATGCTCTTGAACAAGCATTGAAGCTCCAGCCTCCACGTCCAACTGATCAGATTTTATGCTAAATGAAGACACCAAAGGAGTTAATCTGCTGCAGGTAGGATATTAACTGAACCTCGCTTCAGAAATCCTGAACTGTCTCTTTAATATTTTGTTGGAGAAGCACCAATAGTATTTACGTGTCTGTAGTATTTGTTTCGTAAGGACAGGGATGCAAAAAGAAAAAGCTACTGTGCAAGTCGAAACATAAAACAAAAAAATTGATTTATGTTTAACTTTATTGTGTTGCCTGTTTTATTTGATACTTTTTAACTCGGTTTTAGTGGTGGTCTGCAGCAGTCGTTTGTTTTTTTGTTTTTGTTTGTATTTTTACTCCATGTTTAAAATACAGGGAGGTTTTTAAGCTCATCCTTCAGCTTTTTTCGGTACTGTAGTGGAGTTCAGGTTTCTTCGAAAAATCATCAGCTGTGGCATTAAGTTACTATGAAAAAAATGTGTGAATAAATGCGAAATGAACAAAAACATGCATCACAGAGAAGTATTACACGCAAGAATATTGGTTCATTCTTGGTTTGAGAAGCTTAATCGTTTAGTGCATATAAACCCAACCTCACTTTGTTTTCGGAAACGGGAAACACACTAATCTTTTATTATGCAAATCTTGTTTCCGTTCGATGCAGTACAAAGGTTGTAACGAATTCCACCGACGTAAAGCGAGTGAAATTCTGTCCCAACTCCAAAGCGAACATGGAGCTGAGGCACAACGCTGTTCATCATCAAGGATAAATTATGCATCATGCACTTTGGCAGATTATACTTTAATAATGCAGTCGATTTTAAGCGTGTTGAAGTGTCTTTTTTTCTTCTTCTTTTTTTTGCGAGTAAATGCACTACATGTTTTTTTTTTGTTTGTTTTTTTTTTCAAAACGGCAATGGTACGTCTGTTTTCTCGTCACTGTTTGTTCCAAAGTGTCCTCTAATGCAAAGAGTCTCTCAGCGCCTTAACCGAAAAGCCCTTAAAAAGAGGTTTAGCAGTTTTAATTCTGGCTCCATGTTTCGCCAGTTTTTCTCAAGATGATGTCGACAGACCTCAACGGGAGCCATGTTGTATTTCAACGCCCCCTTCCCCCCCACCTAGTTTTCCCTAAAACTCCTAGGGGCATTGAAGCTAAAACTCAGAATGATCTGCTTTTATGAAATGCTTGTGTGCGTCACTTCAGGTTTGTTTGTGAACGTGATGCTATGGCGCTTTGCTAAAGTATTCATACCACATGAGATGTTTTTCACATCTTCAGTGCATTTTTGAAGATTTCCAGAGTAATGGTGAGTAATTACAAATACATGCCTCATTTTTCACTTTACTTTTTTTTTGTTGTTGTAAAATTATATATATATATATGAATGCCAAAACCCTCTCAAAAACATTTCCCTTTTAATTGTACACTACTTTGTGTTGGTCTAACATAGGATTGGTGGGTGCCACGTTAAAAGTGTGAAAACGTTTTAGAGGTGTGAATACTTTTGCAACGCTGTAAATATGCAGACCAGCATCTCGTCAGGACTGTTGAACCCCAACCCGAACCTAAACCCCCTCTGAGACACTTATTGCCATGGGTTGTTACATCTTTTACTTGATTTTTTTTTTTTTTTCAATGTATAGATTTTTTTTAAAGTCAATAATTACTAATGTTGCAATTATTTTTACTGAGATATTGTGTGAATTCTTGTTGGTAACTGTAAGATGTGGGTTCTTTTTTTTTTCTGACTGAAATCATTTTTGATCATTACGGGGGAAACCCCTGAAAGAATCAGTCACACTACATGTACATTAAAGGAAATTATTAATAAGCTTTGATCACGTTGGGTTTTTTTCCCCCATTGTGTTATATGTATGGTAATGTCTTGTATAGTAACGCAGGCTCTTTAAACAGAGGAAGGAACAACATTGCTGCACAAAAACGATGTCCGATGCCGCATTCCAAAGGATTTCTCAGTTAAATCTGATAAATGACCTGATCTGTCCCAAACTATTATTCCATTTTTTTTCTGATAAAGCAGAAAACAACTTTCTCCCCTCAGGTTTGTTTCATGTTTGTGCTGCAGATCACGTCCGAGCCTTACCAGGAGCGATTGTGTCAATAGTTCTGCTTTCCTGTGGAGTCACAGAGAGCGTTTCCTGTTTGATGACGGACACTTCAAATGTCATAAGACTTCTGCTTTTCTTCCTTAAGAAGAAAAGCAGAACTCTTGTTAAGATGGTATTAATAAACCCACAATTAAAATGTTTAATCATCGTTTTATACTTGTACAACCAGGCATGGGATTGATAGAAGCGCGGTCAGGAGTACATAATACACAATATCTTACTGTAGAACTGAACCTTGGCAAACTGTAGTTGTGTGAAATTGAGCCTTGCACAAATTGCACAACCCTGTAATTAATTGGAGTTCTAAGTGAAATTATTCTAATATCATTCTAATTAGTTAACTTAGCAGTCTGCAATAAATTCTTTACTAGCATTTTAAGACATACAAGCTGCAGTACGTAACTTTGCATAAATATAAATATGTTTGCATATTTGTTTAATCGGTCACTCTGTTGTGACAGTATGGTATGAGACAGATAATCTGATTTATTTTTTAGCTCCTCCACCTCCTCCGTGCTAAGTTTCTCCGCTGTTGTCGGTGGCTATGCTAACTAGCCTGAGCATCCCTGGAGAGATTTTGCTGGCGAGAAGCTGTAGCCAAGCAGAGAGCAAGGTGGAGGCACAAAAATCTTCCACTTGATTGTCACATGGGGAATTTTTTTTTCTTTTGCGTTCCCGCAAAAGGTTTTATTAATGCTTTGGTGCAAAAAAACTGATTGAAAATCGATCTATTTACTGCATGTTTGTGTCTGTTCAGGCTCAGATGGAACGGCACTGAAAGCTGCCCTTTAAACCATTCAGACACAAACACAGAGACACAATCAGATGACTGGTTACCCCGAGATAATAACTCAGTAGTCCATGGAAAAACCTTACATAAGCTTGTATTAAAGCAGAAAGTACGGCGGCCACCGTAAAAAAGGCTTACAGTATTCAATTATGCCGCATGAACTGATCAGTAGATTATTGCGAGGGAACGCAAAAGAAAAAAAAATTCCTCATGTCCCCTGGAGGGCTCCGTAAAAAAAACCTCACAAACCGATGACTTTGTAATATTTTATTGAAATTCAGATGCTTGCCACGATCTTACAGTATTAGAATTCCAGTGTTACATTTGACCATTTCCATTAAAATGCAGCAATTTCCCCATTTCTATAAAAAACAAGGTTAGCATTTTGATGCTAACCTTACAAGCATTTCTCCTTCACATTTAACACCATTCCAATCACAGAAAGAATTTCTTTCCCAGTAATTACTTTGCATTTGCCTTCATCCACAACAATTATTATAAACACTAAGGACAGTGATTCACATCAGATCCATGGCTCCCATCCTGCATAAACTCTGCCAAGCACATTTGGGTCCATGGCCTGGTCCAGCAGGCAGTCCACCTGCTGCTCCACAGACAGGTTCGCGGCTGGAAGCTTCGCCCGGACATTGTGCTCCTCAGATCCCAAAGCCACTGCCTGCATTCCTTGGAAGGCGGGATCCTTTTCAAAACCCAGCTTCAGCTCCTCGCTGATGAAATAAACACATCATGGGACACAAATAATATGTTTACAAAGTTATAGTAAGAGTCTTTGTAGTAGCTGTGTATAAAAAATGTTCTCTACAAGGAGAGTTGCCTTGCCCTAGATTGTGGGACAGCTATTCTTTCCACCAAGCCTTGGGGAGAGATTTCATAAACCATGTACAATACTCACGAAAAGTTTAGGATATTTGGCTTTCAGGAGAAATTTATGGAGAATGTAAAAAGTTCACGCTACAATTATGACATATCATGAAGGTAGGGGATGTAAGTAGAAGCAAGCAACGGTGGTTTTCCTCAACTCAAACAATGTACTAAAAGAAGTCAACAACAGTGGTGGATATGCCACAACAAAAACTGTCAATACATCAACGACATCTCATGCTGTTCACAACAACCTAAGCTCTTTAGCATGGGCGTGGCGTGCCGCCCTTGTTGAACAAACAGTGTTGTGCTTGACGTCTCCACCATCGCTGGCGGCCGTTATTTCTGCTCAACATGAATTGACCTCCATCAAAACAGCCCTGGTGGTGTTATGATGTCTCTTGTCTGGTGTAAACACTTCCTTACCCAAACAAGACGATGAAGCCTGTGCCTGGTGGTGTGGTCAGTTACCTTGCAGGTTATTTAGCAAGCTGATCATGATGATGTTTAAGGTTTCAAAGGGTCTGATGTGACACTTGGGTGCCTTTCACCTCCCTTAAATGGGTCAGGAGTTGAATGCCATTCATCATCAGTTACCACAGGGTTCTGGCCTGGAAGTGGCCATCAGTGTGGGATGTATATGAAGAACATCCACTTCTAAACCTTTCTGTCACTCTTCCAGTCCGTCTACAACCTTCTGATGTCACTCTAAGCTCAGTAGCCACTTCCGTCTGAGAACTTCCTGTTTACAGACCTGTAAAGGTGGGGTACTGTTGATCTGTTGATGAATCAGCATTCAGGTGGATGGATCAAACACCTGATGTGAATTCTACTGCTAAGTTCCTTGTTAGAGAACAGCAACTTGAGCAAAAGGTACAGAAACACTGAACAGGTGAATGTTCAGTGCACCTTTCAAAGGTTTAGAGAAGGTCATCTTAAGGTCACCTATTAGGGTTCCTGTGCATCTGAAATTTCACCAGAAAGCCAAAAATCCTTCACTTTGTCAGCAAAGTAAGAATGACCTTCTATTTACACAGAGGTTTGTGTAAATAGTTTGTAAATTTGAGGAATGTTAAGAGGCAAGAATGTTTTTGCCAAACTATAAATCTACCACCTGAAGGAAATGTTGCAGTTCATTCAACAGAAGAGCATTCAAATAGCAGCTGATTTACTCATAATGAAAAAATAAAATAAGAACTAGATTATAAAGCGTACTTGGCCTTCAATATGAACTCCTTAATATCAGAGTAAATCCCATAAAACATACAACAGTTTGAAAGTACCTGGTTATTGCAGATGGATTAGCGCCCTCTAGTTTCCTTCTGGCGAAGTTCACCTTCTGCAGAGGAAACCAGTTGATTTCTTTGGTATTTACGCTCTGGGTCCATGTTCCTCCTTTCTTCAGTTGTTTCATCTCAAAGTTCTGCATAAAACCAAAGTAGAAAAAAAAAACTTTTTTATTGCACTTTGAAAATAAAGACTATTTTTTATTTAAACTAATTCAGACATAAGATTTTGTCTTTTTTTGTCTTTTGCAAATTACAAAAAGAATCCCAAAATGAAAATCAATTTTAGAAAAGGATAGAAGGGATTATATTTGAGGTTGACCTATGTATCATGCTAGTATCCTGTACTGGAGGAAAGCAGATAAATGAGCTCAATCATAATTTTAACATCCACAATCATAACAGAATGGAATAAAGAGCAACAACAAAACACAACAGAAGAGAAAAAAAGTCACTTTCAGTTGAGGGTAGCTCTGTCACAGCTTCGTTATTAATGGAAACCTCAGCAGGTGTTTCGATTACCTTCCAGTCCAGTGAGGGTTCCTTCACAAACACATCCATGGTGTTGAGCAGCAGGTCCGGTTCTGCCCTGAAGGCTCGCAGGGAGTGGACCATGGTGCTCTGGATCAAACCGGACTCCTTCAATGGCTGGATCAGATTCACAAACTGCTGAGTCAGCCGGAAGGGCATGAGCTCCGGCACCGGGAGGAACTGGAAGTAAGCGCAACATTCGACATTCAGACCTTGAGTCCTACCTTTATGCTGTCTTTACGTCTGAAGTCATTGGGCGTACCTGTGTGGCCGATCCAAACGCATGGCCGAAGTCGATGCCGATCATACCGCCGGTTTCCGTGTTGATCATAAAGTTGGAAAGGTGCCGGTCTCCGATTCCGAGAACCCAGTGGCTCACACACAGCAGAGCGTGGGACGTGATGAAGTGGGATCGCAGCGAGAGGAACGCCTCGGGGCCGTTGCACATCTTCAGGAAAGCTCTCCTAAACATAAAACGCAAGACCAAACGATCTCTAACAGACCAACGCCAGTCGCTACATCCGTCGTGAAGTTTCTGACGTACTTGAGCAGATCGCTGGGCACATGCTGCAGGACTTTGAGGAAATTTCCCACTGCGTTGTCACGTTTTGCTTTCCTTGTGAAGAGAAACACGGATGTAAACGTGGCATTAAAATTTCACACTTGATACAACAGAGACACTTTCCCATGTGAGCCCCAGAAGCAAAGGCAATCGTCAACCAACTTACTTGTACGACAGTCCGTACAGACTGATGCAAGACGTAGAAGCTTCACCAAAGGTGGAGAGCCATTTATTATAGATTTCAACACCCCTGAAACAGAAGGAAGCAGCTGATGGTATTCAGAAATAAGTAACTTGTTTAGATAAGCAAGTTATAGATTAATGACTGAATCTAAAGCCGTGTGTTCTCTTGTATCAGAAGGGCTGACCATCTTTTGAGAACAGAAAAGGGCAACATTTTCACGTTGCAATTTTTCTCCGTTATGCTTCCGCTATTCTGTCATCACATCCTCGCCTTCGTAGAATATCAGCAATTTTTGGTTGAGAAGTTGATTCTGCTACATCATGAATCTTGGTCGAATGAGCGACATTAAGGTGAAATTTAAGATGCTTCTCCAGTGTGTTTTTAAAAAAAAAAAGCGTATATTCCGTCACACACCGGACTTCTTTCCATTCCGGTAAAGTCCTGCCATCTTTATTTCTGTATCAACTGGCTCCACTTTTGACCTGAAGCACCTCTGCTGAACAGTTGCCAAACTACAGCACTAAAAGGAGGACTTTATTAATCAATTAGAACAAATTTTAATCTAATAAAGCATTAATCGACAATTAACTGTAAGCCAATTAATTGATGGCTTCCCTAAAAGCATTACAAACGGTGTGCGGTAATACTTGAATAAGACCTGATTTATTTAATATAATAATTAGCTTTTCATGTATCTGAGCGACATTTCCAGGGTACTGAAGATGAAAAGCTAAACATTCATGTTGGTAATGCTGCACACACTGTACCTTTGGACCTTTTGCTGCTCGTCTCCCATCATTGTGTTGTACAGGAACTCTCTTAGCGTGCACGTATTTTCCATCCACTCAATCAAACCAATTCTGGAAAGGAAATAAAATCTTATAGTTCTTTTACAGTAGAAAGCAAATATGTTGCCACAGGAAGGAAGTTGATTGATTGCGTTCTACCTGAACCCTCTAGACGTCTACGTAGTAAAATGAATGAGCAACGTTTGCGTCCAGTACCTGGTGGTTATGGGGATAACCTGGTAAGTGCGGAGCTGCAAGCCTCGGCGTGTGCAGGACGTGTCGTGGCTCAGCACGATGTTCATGACTGCGAACAGCTGCTCGATGCGCTGGTCCTGCCGCAAGTCCTCCCCGCCCTTTACCAGGAAGGGGTGGTCCCGCTCGTCGTCCCCGCGGATGATCAGACGCTTGGGGCGACGGATGGAATTCATCACCTTTACCTGCGAGACGTGTGCAGGTGCCAGGTTACGACTGGACATTTAAATGTGTTCTGGTTTACAGTGGATGTGGGAGAAATGCCTACCCTTTCATCAAAGCCAGTTATTTTTGCATGGTACTCTGGTAACGGTTTAGATCTCCCATCATACTGTCCTGCATTTAAGAAAGGCGGACTCAGCATTAGGATTATGATAACTACAAGGCATATGACTCAATGCCACAGATAGACATTACAACCACAAGCAACAGACAGGTTCACTTTAAATCCAGTTGACAAACCTGGAATCTCCAGCTCGTTGCTGAATGGGTCGGCTTTGAAGCCGCTCAGCCAGGGCGAGTACTCCTTCAGATTCCCCGGTTCCTTCTGAAATTCCCGCATGGATTCCATCAGCTTAGCCACCTCTTGCAAAAAGCTTTTGTTTTTCCTCTTCTCGAAAAGATTGCTACCCTTAGGTCCCAGGAGTTTCTCTACATCTTTGGAGAATTTCTGCAAGGACAACGAAGAGTCCAAGGTCACCTTCTGTCTTCTTTGATACGACAAGTGACATTTTGGCCAAAATTGGCTTATTTCAAGACGTTGATGATGTGCAACGTAAAGGAAATGCATCAAAACGTCTACTAAGTTCACTACATAATATAGTGCTGATAGTACTATATTATGTAGTGATAATATAGTGAAAATGAGAACAATTTGAAAATGAAAACAATTTAAAGCCTGTTAGCTTGTTATTTAAAAAGCAGTGTAAAATAATCAAGAAAAAGGTATATCACAAACTACTATAGCAGAAATTAACAGACAAATATAGGTCAGTAAAAGGGATTCACTGTGACTGTCGTCCATTTAAATGAACTAGCCAACTAGCTAGTTACAAATGTAGCTCTTGTGTTGAGGAAAAATAAAGCACACCTGTATACATATCTATATATCATTCATATATTTTAATGCTAAAAATATTTTCGGACCTTTCATTTTCTATTTTTTATTGTTAAAAAAATCCAGTATTCTCACCCACTCTTTAACTAGTATAGCAAGGAAGCTATGTTTTTCAGCTAGCTACTAGAAGCTATTTAAATTTAAATGAAAAAAAAAATAATAAAACTACATGCCAACACATTTTATCTCTCACTTTATAAACAAAAGTAACTACAATTATTCTGAATTGATTAAAATTAATAAGTGTTATATAGCTCAATATTTCAACTAGCAAGTTAATGTATTTCAATTTTAGACAAAAAACTTTTCATCAGAGATTTTGTTGCTCTATGACTCTGAGTTTGTAGGAAATACATGTATGTTAGAGGTGGCTGATGTGGCAAACCGACAGTAGTAATAATATTAATAATAAAAGTTTCATAATAATTTCCCGGCATAGAAAAAAAGGATCATGACTGTACAGATTTGTATCGTTTTGTGCAATTTTGTGTCAAAACTTATAAAGGCCTACACACACTTCCCAAAAAACAGAGAAGTTTGTTATTTTACTCTATGTGGAGTAAAATATATAACCCTTCAGAACTTTAAGGGTTAACTCCTGGGAAGTTCTCATGTTCATGTCTATCCACCTTCATTTCGATGCACTTTTGAGCATAAACAACGGTAAAACGAGGAACCGACTTGTATGAATTTCCTGCGAAACCCTCCGTGGCCCTGGCTGTTCCGATCGCAGAGCAAGGAGCGGATCTCCTCGCACATTTCACCCATCTGCTTCTTGTTGAAGGTCGACTTTTCCATTTCACTCTTCACCCTCTCCCACCAATCCTGTCCGAAGCAGCAAAAACACAAAATGTCAAAAAGAATCCTAAACAAAAACAGCTGTTTGATTCTTTGCTTTCTTTTTTATTTTGTGGTGTGAAAATAACCTTAAAAATCATGTCAGGATTCGTGAGCTGCTGCAGGGCGTCCACAAAGCTCTTCACAGCTCCTCCTTTATCCAACATGCTCCTAAGCCTGTTGATATATTAGCATTCCCAAACAAAAATGATGAGAGATAATAAAAAGAGACTTACTTTTGATGAAAAACAAAAACACAAGAAGTCAGACTACCTGTTGACAAATTCCTGCTGCTGGTGTCCCGTTGCCGACTCTTCAAAGCGGTAACTCTCACTGCTGATCAAGAGGGCGTAGACCAGCGCCTGAGGGTAGCACCTGGCTATCTGCTCGATGGAGTGCTGCACGGCTATCGCTTCAGGCTTGTCCAGCAGGGCCACCATTTGACCAATCCAGCTGATGAGTATCCAGCAGGGAATCGAGGCCATCTGAATATAAACAGCAGGGAGCGATTGTGGAACGTTCTATTTGACAGTTCCACGTATTTTCTGGATCATTTGCCCTCCGTACACAACTAAGTTTTTTTTAAAAAAAAAAGGAATTAAAGTTTGCAACTGAATTCAAATATACCGTATGAATGGGTAAACGAACCTCTTTAGTCATGACGTCCAGCGTTTCCGACGGATACAGCTCAATGATCTGCAGCAGCCGTGGAAACCGGAGGCGGGCCTCCTCACAGTTCATCTTCAGGGCTTTCAGCATGCTCTCCACCACGTGCACAGACAGCGCCACGAGGTCCGGGAACTGACTGGCTGCAGGCAAAACGCACCAAAATGGCCGCCGTGAAAAACACTGAATCATCTAGAAGAGAGGAAGAATCTAAACGACTTAAGTAATTGAATTGTTTAGCGTTTTTCTACACGTGTTTGTAACGATGAAACGTCTCCACAACGGCAAAGTTCAGTATAAGTTATTATGAGGTGGGAAGATAATGATTCAAAAATGGAATCTGAAAAAAACAAAAACAATGGGGAAACGCTTTCCCAAGGCGGTGTAAACGTGCGGCATCAGTCACCGGTGCCGTTCTGCTCCTCTTCTCGAAGCAGCTTGTCGCAGAAGTTGGCCAAAGCCATGTACGTCTCCGAGACGCTGCTGGTCTTCACAAAGTCGTGATCGAAGGACTGGAGCTCCTCATCGGCCTTTCTGCTCGCCTCACACAGCAGCTTCAGGGTGTGCTGCTGCAATCCCACCTCCACTTCCTGCAGAGAAAACGGTTTTCCAGGATCAGACAAGGAAACGTGAAACATTTCACTGTGTTATGAAAAGTGGGGAGTTGTTTTTAGGCTGCAGAAAGACCAAAGAGTAGAAGAGGACCTTTGGGTTTGCACTGGGCTTTGCAACTCCTGAAAGCTGGACAACGCTCTCTTGTTTCTCTGCGGCGAGCGTTCCCAGGACGGATGGACTTCTGCCCACCGCTGAGGCGAGGATGTGGAATGACGTGCCCTGGAGAATCTTCTGGCGTCTGAACACTTTAGATGTGGCGCTCTGACAGTCCGTCTCGAGATCCTCTGGACAGGAAGAGGAGATTACACGAAGTCTCACTCAAATATGCAAAAATGAAAAAATTCTAAATATGTCACGGAGAGAGAAGTTCTTATTCATGGTTTCTATCTGAAACAGCCTTAACCCCCGTAGTGCCAAGAATGAATGAAAAAAATGATCCAAAGGCAAAAATTAACGTTGTCCAGTCAATTGGTGGTACAACTTACACATACCAGTGGTAGAAAAAAAATCTATCTAGCTAGCTAGCAAGGGTTTTTGCACTTAAACCATGATAGAAGCAAAAAAGTTTGAGTCTAACTGTAACTACCTGGCTAATATAGCCTTGCTAGCTAGTAAATGAATATTAGAAGCTATATAACCAGGAACAATTGGTTCTGGTTCCTAAATAGGAGAGAGGAGAAAAATTAGCTAGCATGCTAGCTGTCGAACTCGTTTTTTTGCTAGCTAACTAGCTAGTTTTTCCTCCTGCCTCCATTTCAAGAACCAGAACCAAGTGTTCCTGCTAATATAGCAGTAGCTACTGCTATATTAGCTGTTAATAAAGTGGCTATACTAGCAGCTAGTTACAAGTAGTACAAGTACAGACAAAAATGTTTGCCTGACAGAAAAGTCCAAAAAGAATACATAAAGTAATATGTATTGTATTTTTATATATAGAATATACAAGATTAAATAGTCCTGCCACTACAAAATTTAAGACTTGTGATTGACATATTTAAGGCCAACTTACCTTTAAAAACAAACAAACAAAACAAGAATTTAAGTCATTTTAAAGCCTTAATTTTAGATTAAGGCTTTAAATCTGAAAAGCCTTAATCTAAAGGCTTTTCAGCCTTTAGATTAAGGCTGAAAAGGTGTCTGCCTTTTGAAAGGCAGACACCTTTCAAAAGGTGTCTGCACACCTTTTGAAAGGTGTGCAGACAGCCTGTTATTACCGAGGAGGGGGATGGTCTTCAGCATGGCACCGATCTGCTCTACAGGCCCCTGCGACTGGCTGCGCTTGTGGTTGTAGCTGCTGAAGCTGTGCACCCAGCGCAGCAGCCAGCCTCTGTTGCTTTTGGCTTCCTTGTGAAGTTCCTTCAGCAGCTTGGTGGTGACTGGGAAGTTTTTCTGAAAAGGTTTGAAGCTCTAGATGAGTTTGACAGGATGTAATGGCTTAAAAAAAAAAAAAAATCCCTCCAATGCTTCCCTACCTGCTGACAGGCACTGTCCGCCATGTGCAGCTTCATGGTGAACTTGCAGTCGTTCACGATCATCTCGACGTTGCGCGCCGCGTCTTGTGCCTCGTCCACCTCCATGCTGTCGCTGGGAGCCGCGCCCTTCAGCTTTTCCCTAATCTTGTCCAAAAAGAAACACCTGAGAAAAAAAAGAAAAAAGAAAAAAAAAAAGTGAGATTTGTAGTCAGTTTTCACAGCTGATTTTCAGTCCCATCCTTACCGAGATGTGATGATGTCGTCCCACACGACCACTGGATCCACTTTGGTGTCGGGATACCGATCAGTCCAAGACTTGATGAGGCTCTTAAGAGAGTCCACAGACACTAATAGTGTCAGGTTAAAAGAGAAAACAAGGTTAAAATGTGTTGAAGAGTTCCAGAAAAAAATTTGGAAAAATTAATTCTATATATTTTTTTAAATTTCAATTATGATTCGCAACATTTTCCACTGCAAAAACACAATAACTTGGTCAATTCAAAAAAGACAAAACTAACTTACGAGTAACTTGTCAGGAAGATACAGGAGCTTGTTTTAAATCGATAACTTAATATTGATGAAAAAGTACTAGTTCCTCTTGCAGACTATTTCATTTTTAAAAATGGGAAAAGCATGGTAGACATGCCATAAATGAAATAATCTGCCAACTTTAAGTTGCATTATGTTTGACATTTTCTGAACACGCTGTTGAAAATGACAATTTGCTCTCAATTAACCTACCTGGTAAAATAAAAGGTTAGATACGAAAGTAAGACGGAAAAGTTAACGGTTTTGAGATCTCCAAACAGCCGGATCTCACCTTCTCCTTTGATGAAGAGCAGGAAGTCCTGGATCTCTGTCAGTGCCTGCACCGGCTGCAGGACGGCCAGTCGGCTTTGGGTCAGGAGAGTATCTACGCTGGAGTAACTCTGCACGAGGCAAACAGTCGGTGTAAAACTTAGGAATCTCTTTGCAGGATACTTTTTACCCTAGATTAATTGGATAAAATCCACCAATCTCATGAACCCGGTCTTTTATTTTGAAAACCAAATGTTGACTCATACCCAATCCAAAAGCCCAAAAGTATTCCATTTCCTCTGATGAATGTTTGCAAACTTCTTGACCGGTACCTACCGGTTGACCGGTCTGTTCTATCCAAAGGAAGGCTTGGCACAAACCTCCATGAAGAGCTGCATGGCGTGGTTGGTGTAGTACTTGGCGCGGTCGTAGTCGTCCTGCAGGATGTAGAGCAGGCTGAGCTCCTGGCTGTGGTGACTCTCCAGCAGCTTCTTGCGCTCCTCCACCCTCATGGCTTTGTCGATGAAGCTGAGCAGCGTTTGGTCGCTCTCGCCCAGCTGCAGCTGCTTCAGCATGCTGCGAATCATGTGCTGCAGGTACATGTCCTGACAGAAAACAAATATCCTTACTACCTAAATCCAATTGAGGACCCATGTAAAGTCTTGAAAATCAACACTCACAGAAGCTCTTGATACAATCTAAATTATTTTTTGCTTGAGTCACGGAAAGTGAGAACAGTATGGGACTGAAAACACGGCCTTGAGGAACTCCCCAAAAGTTTGATTTAGAGAATAAGACAAAAATGCTAAAAAGTGAAAAGTGAATTACAAACCTACTAAACCTACTTGTAAACATAAAAGTGTGGTTAGAAACTAATGAAATATATATATATTTTTATTAATTAGAAACGTGAAAGAATAAATCTAAAAATACTCAAACTACAGCATAAAATTTGCCTCCATGCCCCAAAAATTTGGGCGTGACAGAAACATTTTCAATTATTGATGAATATAACATAATATTCCTTGATAGTTTTGTGTGGCCTAAAACATAAATAATGGTTTTATGCTCAAAAACGTGTCAAAAAGTAACTTTTTGCTACCTGGTAGAGAGGGTCTGACCACATCCTCTCCAGGTTGGGTGGCGAGTTTTCATCAATGTACACAGTGGAGCAGTACTGAAGAGACTTCCACTCTGTCAGCTGGTTATACGCCTCCATAGCTGCAATTTCCCAGAAATCCTTCTCGGATTCGGTGGGTTCTCCATCCGGCCAGTCCTCTGTGTTCAGCGCCTGCCAGGATGTTTGGTTCACACAAAAACAATCAATCGCTGTCTGGGTTGAGCTTTTTTTTTTTTTTTTTTTGAGCCGTGATCCATTTTCTTAAAAATACTGCAGGATTTCAGCAGCAGTACCGCCATAAGAGGTTGCTGTACCTCATTGTAAAGTTTCACGGCTTCTGCAAAGTCCGTGTTGGCTTCAGCTTGGAGGGCGGAACAAGTGATCGACTTTGTGCCGACTTTCCCACCGAAGATGCCGCGCACAACATCGTAGTCCTCCAGGTCCCTGTAAAGTCTGCAAAAAAGAACAACCAACATTAGCCAAACCAAAGACTGTTTGAGATTAATTTTTCAAAGGGCAGTCCAGACTGAATACCAAGAGTGGAACCAATTTCATTTTTATGGCCAATCACTGATCTTTAAAAAATTCAGATTCTGTGAAAAAATATTTTCTTGTGTGAAAAGGGTTAGGGTTAGAAATTGCAACAAACTCACTAAGTTGACAACAGTGGAGTTACTATTGTGGTTAAGTGTCATCCAATCATGATCGGCCAACATTTTGAAAATCTGGGCCAATTTACCAGTGGGCCCTTATAAACCAACTTTTACTTTGAAAAAAAAAAAAAAAAAATATTTTACAACTTTGTCTATAGGTAATTATTCTTTTTTATGCATTTAGAAATATAAATAAAAAAATTTAACTACTTTTTTATTCATCCATTTGGGGCCTTTTAAATCCAGGGTTTCTGGATTTCACCAATTCAAATATTAAAACTTTTTAAGACTATTCTGAATTAAATTTGATATCAGGAATATACAAAAGAAAACTGCCCATTTTACATATCGCCTAGCTTTTTTGCACAGAAATCACAAAGGCACCGCATATGTCGCCATTGGCCACAGAAGTGAGTCAGTGGCGGAGAGAAATGTGGTCCAGCGAACTGGCGATAAATTTCCCCTTACCCATGATAGACTCAAAAAGCTAGCTAGCAGGGTTTATTAGCAGCTAGTTCGCGGTAGCCTCACAGAATCTCATGAAGACTCAAACTTTTGTATCTGTAATAAAATATATAAGATTTAATAGTCAGTTCTGCCATGACCAAATTTAAGACCTGTGATCAACATATTCAAGGCGAACTTATAGATTTTCTAATGAATTTAAAACATTTTAAGGCCTTACTTGTAAGACTTTTTAAGGATGCCTGACAGCCTGAAAACCTGTTGCCTCTGCACTCACCTGGCCAGGTGGATCCATTTCTTGGTGTCTGGCGGGACTTCTCGTCGTCCTCGTGCCCGTTTGGCCGGGCGCTCCTCCGGCTCGGCGGCGTGGAGCAGACCCTCCTCCAGCAGCAGGATGCCCGATGGCTGCTGGAGACTCACCAGGCAGGTGGAGCTGACAGCGGCCGGATCCAGCTGCTGCAGCTCCCTCTGCTGGTAGCACATGTCCTAAAACACAACTTCTCATCAGTACCCAGTACAAAAAAGTTTTTTTCCCCCCAGACTGTTTCCAATTGTTACATTCTCACCTGCACGCATGCTATGAATGGTGGGAAGCAGAGCGTGCTCTTATTCAGGAACGTGTTCATGTTGCATTGCAGTTCCTCCTTGATTCTTCCCCTTTCCTGCGGAGTGTGCGTTTTATCCATTTCTTGGAGGATGCCGGCAAAGAGGGAGCTGAAGAGTTGCTTGGCTAAGATCGGGTCTCTCTGAGGGACGGGCAAAAATATTCGTCGTCAAAAGCGAGATAATATTTTACCAGATCTTCTACTGCAGAAACAGCCTTGCCTGAGCTAAAGCTTGAAGGGGAGCGATGAGGCTGCTGTACGGGATCTGGATATCCGGGAAGTCACCCACTCGGTAGCTCCTATACAGAGTCACCTGCGCTTCTTTCCGCAGCCTCTGGTCAGCTTTTTCTTCCTGCGGGAGAAATCCAGCCGGCATTAACGCAAATAATAAGCACAGACATATACTGGTTTGACCGTCGGCAGCCTGGATCTCGGTCTGACCTTCTTCTGTCTCTGTTGTTGAATCTCCTTCTGTGCAAAACCCAAGCTGACTTTCTCCTGGTCCTTCAGGAATCTGCGCCGCAGCCTCAGAATGTTGCTCCGTTGCTCGTTTTCAGCTGCCGGACAACAAGGGGTGAAAACATTGCGGCGCGTTCGGGGTTTCTGGGAAATGTTCTCGTCAAAATTATAAACATTTTCACGTGATTTCAGAATTGAATTTTAGACCATTTTTTTTAAGCATAGATGCAAAAGTTGAACTGTGTGAAGATGGATGGATGGAAAACATCTGATTTTTGAATTGAAAGGTTTATTTTAGAATAAAATCTAAAATAAATGACAAAAGGATACAAAAAAAAACAATTACAATTGATAAAAATAGCTTGTTTTTTCTGTTTTATTTGTAGATATCTCAAGATGTAAAAGGATTATAAATTAAATGTATTATCATTATAAACCAAAACTTTCTTTGTATTCAGTTTTAAAAGTAGTAGAAAAAATATTTGTTTTCCATCTATCCATCCTAACAGCACAACTTTTGCATTTGCAATTTTAAAAAGTGATCTAGAAATATAAATATAAATTCTGAAAATATCTGAAAAGGTTTATTTTAACAAGAACAGATTTTAACAGTGTTTAACAAGTTTTAAATTTGATCATTACTCCTATTTTTCTCATTTTTTAACCTCTTCCAACATTTGTTTGATCTACATGCGTAAAGATTTGGATGCGGTTCCTTGAAAGCCAACCTCTGGTGCGACTGTCCACCTCGTCTGTGGACGCCGTCAGCCGCCTCAGGCCAAAGCCCTCTCCCACCGGTCGTCTCGCCGCTGCCTGACGCTCCGATTTCTTATCAAACACAAGCAGCGAAGACAGAGACTCTGCGCTAGCCGAGTAGTCTGCCAGCGTGTCCACGCTGCTCCCAGTTAGCCAGTTATAGGCCATACGGCGACCTATGGAGGACAAAAATAAAAAAATGTTGAATTTAATATTACTTCTTGTTGTTTGCCAAACATATGGGTTGCCAGTAGTACCTGGTGTTTGGGTTTGGCTAAACTCTAAAGAAGTCTGTGTCGCTCTGAGTTTCCCCTTCATGGATCCGGACTGGGAGGCCCCTGCGCTCTCCGGGCCCTGAGAGCTTTGGGTCTCAACAAACATGGGTGTCATTACTGTGCTCCTGAAGCGCCAATTTGAATCAATGACGTAATCCTGCAGACAAAAGATGAATAAAAACATGATTACAAGCTCTATTTGGATGCTCTGCATGAAAAAAAGTAGGGTAAATGTGGAAGGACCTGGAAGGTGCACTCTGACAGAGGATACTCAAACATGTTCCGCGTGAAGTCGGGGCTCTGGCTGGTCATCTCCAGCAGCAGGTTGGTGGCCAGGCTCAGGAAGCAGCGCTCTATCTGGCAGGAATATAGCGAACGCAGCACCGTCAGCATCCGCTCCAGGGTGGCAGAGGGGAGGCGCTTCTCCTGGCTCCAGAAGTTACGGACGTAAAGCCTGGGAACGAGGCAGACCGTCCAATCATTCGACAAATCGAGTAGCGACGATGTCTCGTTTGGCCAAGTTTTGAACTGGTGGCTACTCACTGAAGGCCTTGATTTTCCTCTGAGAGTCCTTGAAGTAAAGCTTCTTTAGCTGCATCCAAAACCTCCAGCGACGTTTTATCTTTCATGCTTTCTTCGTCACTACGGGCAAAAATGAACACAAAGCAACAAACAACAAGACGACTCAAAATTTTAAGTTTAAATTTGAAAAAGTTTCAAGACTTTTCACACATTTTAACCAGAGCTGCCAAAAAGCGAGAGCGGTGCAGAGTGACTGTGACAGGGTTCTCGCAGGTTTCAGAAAGTCAAATTTCAGACCTTTTAAAGACTTTTTAAGGCAATTGTTAATTAAATGGCACATTTTTAAGACCAACATGGCACATGATCAGAGACATTCAAATTGGAAATTTAACAAAGAAACCTTTTATTTTTATCAATTTAGTTATCAAATAAGATTCAATTTTATTAATTAAATTAATTTGAAAAATATTAAATGACCTCAGTTTTAAAACAATCAACAGTAATCTTTTTAACCCAAGTAAACTTCCTGACACGACACTATTACATGTTTACATACAAATTGATTCCATATAAGTCTGAGCTAATCTCCTTTAGCACCAATCTCAGTTTCAAGGGTAACCGTAACATGAGTGTTTTTCAGTGTTTGCTGGAGGAGAGCACACACATGGTTAACTCAGACTGATGTAACCCCTGTTGCTACACTAGGAAAAAAAAGAAAAAGAAGACTTGACAAAATGAAATTTAAGAACTTGAATAAAAATCTGGTAAAAAAAAAAAAAAGACTTTTTAAGACCTGTCCTGAACCCTACTTTGATCCACCTTGACACATTGCGCATTCGAAGACTGACCCATAGTTGTCCTGGATCCACATGAGGATCTCGTACATCCTCTCTTTGCAAACAGGTGAGGGGTGAGAGACGAACGTCGTCACAGCTCCCAGCAGCTCCTGCAGTTCCACCGGAGTCAGGAGGGCAATTATCTTGTGTATGATATCCAGACACACCTTCTGTCTCGCTTCGTCCCTGAAAGAGGCAAAAATAAGTCCAGCAGCTGCAAGTTTGACAAACTAAATGACAAATCCCAGAAAGATTCAAAAGATAATCCTAGATGTTTCAAATGTTTTGGTGCACTACAATTCATTATTTCTAGCCCAGCTGAGAAAGAGAACAAAATAACTATTGTTGGAGCAATTGTATGTTATTTTGAAAACAGATTTTCTGGTATTTCAGGGTTTCTGCAGGTTTCACCAACTCAAATTAAGACTTTTTAAGACCTTTTAAGACCATTAAGAATGGGATGTAAAACCGATATCTCCACAGAATGCAGGATTATAGCCACAAAGCTAGCTAGCAAGGGTATGTTATCAGTGACCAGTAGCCTCCAATGTCTTGAGTCACAAAATTTAAGACCTGTGATTAAAGTATGTAAAGCCAACTTGCATTTAAATAAATTTATTTAAGACATTTTAAGGCTAACTTCATCACTATTTAGTGAAAAATCTGAACTTCAGTTCAACACAAGTTCAATCAACCCCATCTTTGTTGTGGTTTAGAAACTAATCACAATCTAGTTTACACTTTCAGGAAGAGGTGAATGATGCCTTCCTGCGACATCTTCCAGGTGTGTGGGACCCACCTGTGGCTCATCATCTGGATGAAACCTGAGCTCTTCAGCTGCAGAAAGATGTCCGGGATCACATCGGCTCGGCTGAGCACGCACTCCAGACAGAGAGTCTTTAAGATGCCGTGCAGCTTCGGCAGCAGGTAAAACACATGATTGACGAACCTGGAAGTAAAAAACAATGTATATGTGGCTGTGGTTATCTTGATGTAAAGAAAAAAAACCCAAAAGAGTCAAAGCTGTTCATTTATTCACCCACCGATCCATAAATGGCGGGAAGTGTTTGGTCACTTTATTCAAGCAGATGATGAACTTGTCATCTAGATCTTTTTTCTTCAGATCTGTTATCTTGGCTGCAGCAAGTTTGAAAAGTTCTTGCTGTTGCTTTTATATGAGCAAATAATAATAAAAAAAAGCATTAGTATAAATATTCTACTAATTCAAAGGAACATATAATTAGGCAAAAGGAGATAAAGTCATTACATCTCCCGTTTCCGTCATGCTCTTCAGAACGAGGCCGATAATTTCCGCCGCAGCCGAGTAGACATCTTTATATCTGGTAAAGGACAGGTTGTTGCCGAGCGACTGGATGTACCTGAACATGCAAAGCACAAAGGAGAAAAGAGAGATCTAATAGGTCAAAGCGCCACATGATGTGAATTTAACACCATACATAAACACAACTTAAATGGGGACGCATTTTTTATTAGCAGGTATCTCACCTCTCGTATTCAATTCCGCACGAAGCGTCGTAGGCTGGCAGGTTGTTGGCCAGGATGATTCCCAGCAGCTGGAGTCCCACAGAGTTGTCTTTGCTGTTTGGGTCGGTGCCGCAAAAGCGATCATATATTAGGCTAGTGAGGGGAAGAATAAAGAATTTTTTTTCCAATTATTGAATATAGATGAGAAATCCAGTCATTTTACAAACGTTGTTGAATATCCAAATTTCTGTTATTTCTTGTATTTGTCAGCTTTTACTTGACAAATAAAAGCAGGAGTTTTTAAAGAGACAGAGGCCTGATTTTAAAGGGTTAAGATACAAAGTCAAGCTTTTTTTTTACTCATATTTGATATATATATATATATATATATATATATATATATATATATATAGCATTTTAACTGAAGTTAACATGGTACCTTGATTATGATATAAAATTGCACCATGTGCCTGGAAAATACATAATGCTGCCCCTCATATTAAAACATATGACTAATGCAGCCTGTGACATGCAAAGCGTGCTCGGTGTGTCACCTGTAAGGCACATGCAGGCAGTTTTTCCAGCACTCTACCAAAGTGCGGATGATCTCCAGGTTGTGGCGGAAAACGGCCCGTTTCGGGTGGAAGCTGTGCTTCATCAGAAACTCTAGCAGCCGATTGGCGAGGACTTCATCTCTTGGGTTTCCCTGGAATGGACGTCGTTAGTGAGGTGACTGACTAAAACTGACAGAGATGGTGACATCTTGACTCCGACTGCCATTACTACATTTATCATTTATTTGTTTGTTTTGTAAAACAAGCGTGTTTTATGTTGTTTATCTATAATTACATTGCTTTTACTATCAATGAATTTAAAAAGTTGACCATTTCTTGTTAATGAAACACAATCTAACATTTTTTTGACCAGTGTGTCAACTTCACAGTCAAACCGCTTTAAAGCGTTTCGATAACCTCATTCTACATAGTTTTTTTCAGTGCTATAAATTTTAAAATCCTCAACTTCTGATCTTTTGAACCTCAGGTGTTTCTCTAACCTTTGGTGTGACCAGACTGGTCCAGGACAGAACCGTGACCACGACATCCACCACCATGAAATGGATCCCCGCTCCTCCGTTGCTTCCAGACACGACCAGCTGCAGCAGCGGCCCGAGCCAGTGCTTGGCGTACGGCCGGAAGACCTGCAAGATAACGAATAATCATGCGTAAAGGAGGGAGTGCTGCGGTAAAATGCTAAAGAGCTTACGCCACCTGAATGTTTTTCCACAGGTTGCTGCGTTGCAACTACAAACTTTTTAAAGCAATCTATCAGGATTTACAGTGCTACACAGAATTAAAGTTAGAGGTTGAGGCGTAATAAAATGTGAAGGTGTGACTACTGCGTGTCATTCACCTCCTCTGTGTTGATGACCAGCTTTGAGACGAAGAGTCGGATGTTCAGAGGCGTTGCTGGGTTTGCCAGTTTGCCGTGCAGAAACTTCATCCACGGCGGAAGCTCATCGGGCGCCGTTCCCTGTTTCAAACGGAGCCGACGCAACAAACACAAAGTTCTCTGCGTGTTCTTACAGCGATTTTGCTTTGTTAAAGGGAATCCATGTGATATTTTGATGCAAAGTCACAGATTTGGGTGAAACGCAGCCGACCTGTTCGATCTTAGGTGTTATGTTGCTCCTCTCCATGTGTTGTATCAAAGCCGTCATGGTGGTCATGCATTCATGCTGGTTTAACTCGTCCATTTCCAGATCCACCATCCCATCCGGGGCGGGACTTCTGTCCTCAGGTTCCTGCACAGGAAACACAAACCACTGCAGCTCAGCGGTCTCACACATTGAAAACCTAAAACCAGACCAAGACCCGTCACGACAACAAATTTTGCTGGATGGTAAATTGTTCCAGAAATTTTTGCAATAAATTTTGAGACCATTTTCAACTTATAATAATAATAATGGAATATTAATGCAAGTATACCCACTCAAAAAAAAACCCCCCAAAAAAACCTTGAATTTCTAAATAATGTTTAATAGTGGAATTGGAAAACATTTTAAATATTCAAAATAAAAAACAAAAATGATAAAATCTTTGCAATTAAAATGGCAAACTAATATTTAATCAGGTAAAAGTTAGTTAGGAATGTTAGAAAAAAAGGGCAAACTGATCATTTTGTACTGAGTGCTCAATGTTTGCAGTGTTTTTCAAAATGGCGGCTTTTAAACAATATTAAAGAGGAGTGTTTCTTTAAGGACTGTTGTTCAAATACACATTATCAAACTTATTTTAATTTATGAGGCGATCAATTGATTTATTGCTTAAATTGCTTATTGTGGCAGGCCTGACTGGACCGGAACTAAACAACATAATGGACTTTTAATGAAATATTTTAATCGATTCAGTTCAGTTTATTTATATAGTGCCAATTCACTATATAAATGTCATTTCAAAAAAAAAAAAAAGAAAAAAAATTAAATAAAACCAGTTAATTCAGTGCAATAAAAACACACACTCCAACTGATCATAGTTATTAAACCACGCAAATTCATAAAATCATTCAAACTGGCAGATTGCATCGACTTTGCAAATAGTTTTATTTTTTTAACGCGTTACTGGGAGCAGAAAATAAGGTATAAAAATAAATAAATCGCCAAACCTTTTTCACCGCGGTGCGTTTGTGTCCCTGTGGATTCTGGGAGCTGAAGGAGAAGCTTTGGACGCCCGTGGAGAAATCAAACTGGCTCATCTCCTCACTCAGGCTGCTGTCGGCCATGTAGGACTGGGAGGAAAGATACACCGGCGCTTCTGTGGAAACCAGAACGGCAACATTAACCAGGCAAGAATTGGTTAATGTAGTTCATGGAGGGGGGAACGTAAATAAAATCGTATGTAGAAGCGACAAAAGTTCAGAAACACTGATGAGCTCGAGTCCCACCTCCTGTCTCATCACTGACTTCTTTTCGAATCATGAAATATTTCTTCTTCCTCTCAAGTGGGACCTAGAGCAAGACGAAAACGACATTACATAAACCCGCATGTGAAACCGAGAGTACAGGTCCAATCGTTTCCAAAATGGCAAACCTCGATTTCAATGGGAAAGTTGTAGGTGCGCTGGACGTCGATGATGTTTTCAAGAATGAACTGATTCTGGGGGGTAAAAAAAAAAAGGTTGAGAAAGTTTCTTTTGTAATCACAATTATACTTGTTTATCCGAAAAAAATTAAAAATAAAATAAAATAAAATGGTGGGTCACATTTTTTTAAATTATATAATTTTAACCATAAACACAATTTAAATAGATGTTAAAACCTATAAACATGGATGCACTGACATGAAATATGGACCAATATTAATATGTGATATAAATATTGCTGCTATTGGCGATAACCAATATTTACCGATATTTTATACATATGTATATTTTCTCACTATCCTTTTGACACCTTAGGGAAAAAAAAAACAAAAAAAAAACAGCACACCGCTGACTTCATCATTGCTTCTGTGATCCAGTTAAACTACCCACAATCCTTCACTACATCACTATCACCGTCACAAACATGACCAACCTCAACTAATAGGTAAGTAAAAAAAGCATTTCTTATAAAAGTCACATACTGCAGCTCTATTGTGGGTTTCTCATGATTTTCTAAGACCCGTTCCGGATTTTTTTTTTCCATCCTGTGGGATCAATAAAGTATCTCTGAATTGGACGCAGGGTTATGTTGGAGCACCTTCTCTGGTTTCTCGCTGAACAGGAAGCCCTGGTAGAACTTGGGCTCGCTGAAGCTGCAGCTGATGACAGCCATGGCGCAGTTGTATGCGGCGCAGTGGTAGCCTCTCCTGAGCTCCAGCAGCTGCGTCTCACCGGCCATGTTCTCCGTGAAGGCTTCGAAACACGACCTGCGGTTTGCACGAGTCGAACATGTCTAAGGATTCTTTCATGGAAAAAAAAAAAAGAACAACGCTGAAAGAACTTTTTAGCGGTACTTGATCAAGGTTTTGGACAACTCGTTCCCCTCGGTCTTCTCCAAGCGGCAGTAGGCCTGGTTGATGCGCGACTCCTTCGAATAGACTTCGTCTTTGGGAAGGCGGGAGTACAGGAGCTCCATCATCTTGTAGCAGCCGTTTTTCCTCAGCAGCTGGATCTCGAAAGTGGCTTCGCTAGACTTGAATAAACAAGCGCGCACGTTTAGACACACCGACCTGCCCCGACTGATGATCTTTATCTAGGTAACCGGATTTTTAATAGGCGGCACCTTTGTGAAACGGCTTTGCAGGAAGGCGATTATGTCGAAGACGTTCGTCACAAAGAAGTCGCTCAGGGCCTTGGTGCCGCAGTGGGAGGCCATAGGCAGCAGGACCCGCTCCGTCAGGCCCTGCAGCATGGAGCTCACCGGAACGTCGCCCTGCTGGATCACCTCGTACGCCGCGCCGAGCAGCTGCAGCTGCCGCTCGCTGCTCGCCCTGGCAACACATGGACAAAGGCTGGGATCAGAAGTGGTTCGGATGTTTTTGTTTAGACCCCTCCACGCTCAAGAGTCAAACTTTTGGAGTTTCTGGCCCTTTACACCAATTTCTGCCTCATAAAACGCAATAGATTACTGTGGACGGCTCTGGTCGGATGTTAAACTGAAGGGATGTAGGACACAGACACAAAAAAAGAAAAAGGAAAGGTACAAGAAAGGAGAGAAAGGAAGTAAGTAAAGAAGGGACAGAAAAAGTGAATGAAGCAAGGAGGAAAGAAGGGCAGAAAGGATGGAAAAAACGAAGTTAGGGAAGAAGGGAGGAAGTAAGGACACTAGGAAGGGAGATAGGAAGAAATGACATAATGAATGGAGGAAGGAAGAAAGAGAAGACAAGGACCAAAATATGGAAAAAAGTAAAAAAAAAAAAAAAAAGACACAATAAAGGACAATAGAAAGAAATTAAAGAAAGTGGAAAATGAACAGCGAAAGACAGCAGGTACATTAGCATGTATAACAACTCTTAGAAGAAACCTGCATATGAATTCAACACCTAAAGGGAAGGAAAGAATAAATGTTGGTAGAAAGGAAGACAAAAAAAATATTTTCAAACTTTAAATACGGCTTGAAAATAATATTTTTTTTCCCACAGTGTTATTTTGCATAGGAATCCTGTATCATTTCTGTATAATCCAGCCACCTAGTGATCCACAGTTTCTCCCCCCGCATTAACTCTTACTTACCTCTTTGCGATTCTTTGGAAACACGTCTGAAACTGCTCCTCCATGATGTGCTTCCCGTCCCGACACAGAACTCCAGCCATCAGTCGGAGCAGGAGAGGACTCTGGGAAAGCTCCAGGGCATCCAGCAACTAAAACATGGATGTTTACCTTTTTTATTTCCCCCCTTCTTTTGCGTTTCAGCACACTGAAATCACACTTGCATTCATAATTACAGTCGTACTTTGTAAAGTAAAAAAAAAAAAAAAGGTTTGTGAGCCTCATGCCAGAAAAGTAGAAAAGTAGAAACCCTGTTTTTTTTTATATGATTGTCTTTGGATGAGAGAGAAATATTTGAAGGGAAAATATGAGAAACTATGCATCAAGTCGTGCATGGTCAAGAATAAGTTACAAAAATGACATTTTTTTAAAGCTTCTGTAGTTTTTCTCCAAGCTGTAACGTCACCTTCCGGATACAGTCCATGTAGTTGTTGCGGTGCAGCGAGCCCTTGGTGAACTCGTCGGACTGCATGGGGAAGTGGGAGGCGACCACGGCGTCCAGAGCTCTCTGCAGCCCAGCTAGCGGCTCGTCTTTGAGTGTTGTGAAAAACGGCAACACCAACAGGGCCTGACTCTGAAGAGGCGAGAAGATTTCAACGATCAAACTCCCGTGTCCGTGGGCTTTAATAACCTCGCCGGGCGAAAAAGACAAGGCAAACGTGCGTTACCTTGAGATTCAGAGGCAGATTCATGTCGACCAGCAGGAGAGTGAAAGTGGAAAACACCTGCTGGAACGCTTTGTGGTCGACGTCCGAGCAAACGGAGGAGTCGATCTAAATCGGAGAAGAAGAAGATCGACGTTAGGCCAAAGTTGAACAAGTTGGCCTCTTCATTCTGGACTATTTGCTGTTTTCCTTCCACCTGCAGCAGCTTGGAGAGCAGGAGGAGAATGGCAGTTTTACTCTCTGAAGTGGACGATGGCCCGTCCCACCAGGACTGCAGACTCATCCACCGCCTCAGAACCTCTTCCACCAGCTTCTGGCCCTGGGTTTTCCTAACAGAGCGCTCTCTGAAGCTGTGGTCCAGCATGCCGTTCAGCAGCACGCTGACCTGAAGGACACAGAGAGCCCATCACTCTACAACAACAGGGACGGCAGCAGCTGACGTACGGATGGCACAAGAAACAAACAAGCAAAAACAACAAATCTTTGCCTGCACTCTTGTGTCCCAGAGTACTTCCTGTCTAACCAAAGATTTCGCAGGAACCCCAAGCTCAAAGCCAGCCCCCTGAATCAAACATGTACTACCATGCTGGGATTCTCTGAGGAGGCCTTCATGAGGCGTGGCACGGCGGTTTCCAGATTTCTCAGCAGCTCTGTGTTGATGGTGGCCTGGAAGAGGCTGTAGAAGTACTCGCCATGGGAGAAGCTGAGGAAGTTGTGGCTGTGACCGCCTGATATTGGCACAGACAGCATGATGGTGTTCAACAGCAACTCCATCAGCTGCTCACTCTGCAGAAAACCACAAGAGCTCAAATCATTCATTTGAACAGGGAGGTGTAGAGTTTAATTTTTTAGTAGTCTTGTGGTCAAACAAACTGGCGTTGCTGTAACCCAACATTGCCCCATTTTTTTCAGTGTCGGCTTTGAGCAACCAACCTGTTGGCTTATAGAAAAGGCGAGCTGCAGCAGTCCGTCCGCCAGTCTCCTGGTGTTGACGTCCAAGGATGGAAGCGCCTTCCTGTCTCCGCCCGGCGCTATGCCTTTATACACCGTCATCAGGAGTTTGTGGCCAAGAGAGCTGCCGTACGCCGAATCCTTCAAGAGAAACACGCAGGATCCAGGGTCATTTCTAGGCCTGTCGCGAAAACAAATTTTGCTGGATGATAAATTGATTTAATCGATTAATCACATTTTCTGCTTTTGAAGATCTAATTTTTTGGAAAATTAACACAGCTCCTTTTTTCCCCCCTGACTTTAAATTCAGGTCAACTCACCTTAGAAGGAATGGTTGAAATAAAAGCCAGTATTTTATGCTTTTTCTTTTTTGTTTTTACAAATGACAGAAATTAATGAAAAAAAAATTAAATTGAAAATTACATTTGGTTTTTTAAAGAAAATATAGATTTCTTAATAAAACAAGAAAAATACATCTTTCCGTATCTTCAGTGGAGAAGAGCCGGTTCTTACCTGGTGGTGTAGGATGGAGCTGAGGAGGCCAGCTTTGTGAATCTGCTTACAGGAAGAAAGGACCATTTCCATTTTCTCATGGTGGCTGAGAGGCCCAGAGTGGTACAGGTCTACTTCACACAGCTTCTCCACACTGTGGCGACAACAAGGGGAAACAAAAAGTTTTATTGATTAAAAGGAATCCAACATGTTTCCGATTTGGAGTGCACCGATTGCAGTTTTCTGGCCAATCACAATTATTTATTTAGTTTTTTGTTGTTTTTTTTTGTCTGAGAAGAAGTCACTAAATATAGCAACAAACTCGCTAATTAGGAAACAATGGAGTGACTATTGGTAACCAAACTTAGTTTTCTAAGTATCAGCCGATTGCGTTCTCCCAAAATTTTGAAAATCTGGGTTAATATAAGGATTTTTACTTTGTCCATTTGAGGTTTCTGCAGGTTTCAAAAACTCAAATTTAAGACTTACTAGCGATCCAGACGTTGGCCGATACCAATTTTTCTTATCTGAAAAGTTGCTAAAGGTCCCTTGCGGAGGTAGATAAGATCGGCTTAATAAGATTTTGGGAGATTGCCGACCTTTCAAAATTACAAAAATCTGGTCAGACTTATCGGTGCACCCCTACTTTTGATCTTCTCAACAATCGCAGCATTTCATTGCAGTGGTGGAAACCTTTTACGGGAGATTTTTGTCCGCAAGCTGCTCTCGAGGCAGCCGCCGTAAGGTGAAGCCATCAGAGCCTTCAGCAACGGCACGCACACCTCTGGCAAGTTCCTCATCACCTCCACGTCGGCCATGTTGAACCCCACAGCGGATGGCTCGCACACCACCGCTGCGGTCAATTCGAAAAACACTGAGCAGAACACTTCCTGTTCCAGCAGCTGCGAACAACGTGACAAACGTCTCATTTAGAACTTCCAGAATGAACTCGACAATCCAACCTGGTGACTAAGCAAGCGGTACCTTCCAGAACTCTTGGTCTCCTTTGACGAGAATCATGGAGGCAAACTCCAGCAGGCGGACGGTGATGGTGCACTTGCTGTAGTTGTACTGGTCCACCTCTCTCGGGCTGAAGTGAGACATCCTCTCGCCGAGACAGAAACAGCTCTCTGCGGCCGCCAGTCCGCGACTCGCGAGCTCCGTCAAGAAGAAGTGTGTGGCTTTCAGGAAGCTAGATTTGTCTTTTGAGCCTTTGGAGTATCATGAAAATATCAACTAAACTGATTAAGTTCTCATACCATAATCACACAAACACAACCTACTGAGAATGTGCTGAGGCTTGATGATGTGCAAGCCGATGAAGGTGTTGTAGCAGTCGAGGACGGCGAGTAGTAGGTCCATCCACTGCAGGGTGGCTCGGACGCTGAAGGGGCTGGTGAGGTCCCGGAGCGTCGGCTGGGAGAGGAGGCCCCAACCCTCAAACCGGGAGATCAGGAAGTCGATGCCACGATCCTTTAGCATGCCTTCCAACCACTGGGGCGGAGATTTCTTTCCTGATTCACACAACCCACTTAAAGTCAGATGAGGTTTTTTTTTTGTTTGTTTGTTTCAGAAATTTACCGCATGAACAGTTCCAAGTCTCCCGTTCTCACCTGGGAGGAGGGGAATAAACTCATAGAGGAGCTCCATGCATTTGTGGCGACACTCCGTCTGCGGTCGGCCGCACTGCTCCAGCAGCCACAAGACCAGATCTGACAGGCACAGCTTCTCGTCAGGCGGGAACCCCCTGAGAGAGGCACACGATGTAGTTCAACTCTAACACTTTACCTTTGTCGAAGTGGTGCGCACACAGACTACCCACCTTGGGATGCGTCTCTTTGCATTGTGCTGATTGAGACTGGGGGCTTTGTGTTTGATTATTCTCTTCAGATGGTTGATGGCATTGCAGCACTGCGGCACAGTACCTGGAGATAAAGATTATAGATCTTCTCTTTCTATAATCATTTTCTTTTTATGTGGATTTTATGCCAACGTTTAAGTGATCTCAATTCACTGTTCTTTAAAAATTGTTCCAGAGACCACGTTTCCCATGTGACGGACCTTTGATAACCATAGATTAAATATTTCTTTGGTATGTTCATATATCTCGATAAAGACTAGTCATTTTTAGCCAGTGTCGAAAGAAAGTCATGTGAAATCTCAACATTTTAGTCTATTTACTATTTACAAGGATGTTAGTCATTGTTAATGGGAAGGTGGATGTAGTTAAATTCAAGGAAATCTTTGAGGAAAACCCCTTTTGAGACTACAGAAGACTTGAGACACCTTTTTTAGGTTTGCCATCACAGAGTTTGAGGGGTGGAGCTATTTTTGGTACTGCATATATGGAGAAGATGTACTGAAATATACCCATGGATCGCTCATCCGAGTGTGCCAGAGCCAGACTTTCAACAAAAATGACGAGAACTTCGAAGACGAACTGCTCCACCAAAGAGTTTTCTTCTCTGAAGGTAAAAAAAAAAACACTTAATATCAGACATAATGCTAGTTTCTGGTTTTTTTTTTAGATAACTGGATCAAAAAAGCAATAAAACTGAAACCCTTAGCAGAACCTGGGGTCATACCTGAACTGTCTGTAGATGCTGTTGAAAGCCAGGGCGGCGCCCAGTCTTTTAAACCCGTTGGGGTGGAGAGCCAGGCTGTAAATGCGCTTAAACAGGGACTTCATGTTGGCGGGGCTCTTCTCCTGCTGCTTGGGCGTGGTCTGTTTGATCGACCACTTGACGAACTCTTCGATGCATCGCCCGCAGAAGTCTCTGAGGGTGCTGTCGGTCGGGTCAATCACGCCGTCCTAAACGTGAGCTCGGTTAGGACGCTGCACATAAAACCAGCTGGAGGAAAAACTTCAAAATCCCCAACGCGTCACTCACCAAAATGGCCTCCAGAACGGCCACCGTGTCTTGGCTCTCGAACTTCTTGTTGTTGGTGAACCAGTGAATCAGCTGCATGACCAGCGGTTCAAAGAGTTGCCTGGTTACCTGCAGAACAGATCAGAAACTCTAAATCAAAACGATTAAATTCAACATGTACACGACTACATTTGTTTCCCCATGAAAACATGTACCTGGTCTACGTCGCAGGCCAGACGGAGCAACACAGGAAACAGCTTTTTGTGCAACTTGTACATAGGAGGAAGTCTGTTCTCCCCTTCCACCATCTGAGCGCTCTTCCCAACCATGTAGACCACCAAGCTGTGGAGCAGCTCGCAGGCTGCCACCTGGAAAGGCAAATGAGATGTCGGTGAAGATCTGTTTCTCTGAAAGCATTTGGAGCGTCGTCTATCTGGTGAGTGAAGGCGCACTTTGGTCTGTCTGTCGCTTGTGGACAGAGCCAGTTCGCTGATGCGCGGCAGAAAGGGATCCAGGTAGATCACGGGCTTCATGTCGGAGAATGGCACGGCAAAGCTGAGTCTTTTCTCCGAATCCCAGGCAACGAATTTCTTCATCATTTCTTCCGATGAGACCACTGCAAGCCAAAACGAGGAAAATACAGCATCCTTCACATTTAGTGGCACCTAAAACTGAATAAATCTTTAATTGCAACGGCCCATTACATAACACTAAAAAACTGTAAACAGACAAACAAATAAAGAAAAAAGTCCATCCTTCCAGCAGGAAATGTGTGCTTTTCTGAAAACAAAGATTCAACACTTTTTATAAAACTTCAACCTTCTCCAGACTTAAGTGTTGCTCCTTTTGGTGTATTCTTATGAACATTATTCAACATTATTTCTCAATCCGTTAGTCTTTAAATAGGGAACCTGCAAAAGCTACAAACTGTGAAGACGTTTTTGGTGGGTGGAAGAGGGAATTTATTGAATTATTTATGATTTATCATAAAAAAAAATTATTTTTGTAGGCCTGTCACAATACATTTTGCTGGACATAAAATTGCCCCAGTAATTATTGCAGTAAACGATAATATCATTATTTTGAGACCACTTTCAAGCAATATATTAAAAATGGCATAATTATGCAATTCGCTCCCTCCGTATTTTCCGCACTATAAGGCGCACTGGATTATAAGGCGCACCTTCAATGAATGGCCTATTTTAAAACTTTTTTCACATATAAGGCGCACCGCATTATAAGGCGCATAAAATAGACATTACAATAGAGGCTGGAGTTACGTTATGCATCCACTAGATGGAGCTCCACTAAACGGAGTGTCAACAAAACAGTCCGACTCTGGTAGGCGGGGAGAGCCTTCCTCAACTGGGCTGGGGCGTGGGCGGACGATAGTCACCATTCTCCGTTCGCGCACAGCATGTTCGTGGAGAACGTGGTGCTAAATGACCTGCAGACGACCTGATTCTAGATGGTCGGTAGGTAGATAGGTCAGTCAAACTTTATTAACAAACCAGCGTTCTGACAACTATCCCAGCATGCACTGTGCGCTTCTTCTTCTACAGGCGAAAATGAAGTCGGCGGCTGCTTACCGTAGATGCTAGACCTGTTGTGGCTCAATATTGGTCCATACATAAGGCACACCGGATTATAAGGCGCACTGTCGTCTTTTGAGGAAATTGAAGGTTTTTAGGTGCGCCTTATAGTGCGGAAAATACGGTAATATATAAATTTTTTAAATTACAACCTTCATAAAATATTGTGATTAAAGTCCAAATTGCCCGCTGCTAGGTGGAAGCATGAAAAGAAGGAAAAAAGTGAAGGAGGATGGGAATATAGCTGGCTGCATGATGTACAAATACATGGATACGTAAATGGATGAACAAAAAAGTGAATGGAAAGAAGAATAGATTATAAATGGATGGGTGATCACAGCTTTTAGTGAATGGGAATAAAGTAAGGAAATACAATTATTTTCCATGATCTTTATTCATGATTTTTCAGACTAAGATAAAAGATGGAGCTTTTCATCACCAAACATTTAAGCTAGGTTTGGTGTAAAACAAAGGATTCCTTAGCATCTCATAATGAAAGCATCCATTTCTTCACCGTTGGGCTGAATCCCTTTAAATTTACATCTGGTGTTCAAATCTTTACCCGTCACAAGGTTCCTGTTCAGCTTTCCTCCCAGGTGGCCGAGCAACTTCACCACCCTGACCCTTAGCATGACGAGAGGAGCGTCTTCCTGTGCAGAGAAAACAATTAAAAAACGCTGGGTTATGAGTTTTAAGAATTTATTTTGCTTCAATAAATTCTTGTTGAATTTCGCTAAATAGAGGTGGTGTATTTCACCTGCTTTATCAAAATATAATGTATCGGTTTGTTTAGATGACGATACGATGTTTGCCAATAAACAATATGATTTCAGTTCAATTTAATTAAATCTGTGATCGATATGAGGCGATACAACACAATCACTTACCAACCAGGTCAATCTAACAATATATTAAACTTTAAATGACATAGGTTTTTTATTTATGTTTTGCACCGATGTAACTGGATAGCAAGGTTTCCTCCAGAAAACATGTGGAGTCCAGTGCTACTGCAGTCATTCATGTGGCGGCCCGTCGTGTTTGTTTTTGCTAAAAAATTTTTTAAGATGACAAGAAATTTGAAAATATCACTTGATAATTATGTATTATTGAAAGATTGGAAGATTAATACCTGACCACCAGCTATAAAGTCTGAAAAGAATGGAAACATAAAAAAAACTTAAATAAATAAGCAATGCTTAGCCTGGTGGGGGCACAAGTAAAGCCTGGTGGCCCGCCAGGCTTATAATACACTGGGGGAAACCCTGGATAGATAATCATTTAATTGATAGAGGAATATAAATTTACAAATCTATATATATATTGTTACCTCTAATGAATAGTTTGTGATTTTCCTTAGCAAAAGAAATAACTTGGGTCCTACCATGGAAAGCTGGTTGGATTTCTTGAGGAGCCTCGTCATCACTCTGCTGTATCCTTTGTCCCGTCTTGAAGACAATGAGGACATCACCTCCCAGTTGCTCTCATCTTTGTCTGAAGCAAAAAGAATCAGATTTAAATCTTCTGCACCTAGTGAAGTGAAAACAAAAGCCAGAAGACTCCCGATCCCCCCCGAAGCTTCTTACCACTGGAGGAGGTGGTCTTCAGGTATCCATCCAGGAGGGGCAGGATGTCGGCGTAGCACGGCTGCATGGTGTCCAGTGGGAGGCGGGAGGACCAGTCCTCCAGAGCGTCCAAGGCTGCATTCGCCAGAGGAATGTGACTTAGACCCAACCTCAGAGCCGTCTGGAACCGAACAGAACGTCTTTAACGATCTTTGTAAGCTAACTAAATGTTTTGAGCGATTCATGAAAACTCATCTATGATTCTATAGCTGTTTTCACATTAAATGTTAATTAAATGTTAACGATGTTTTGAATTTGGACAGAAAACTCTGGGAGTGTGCCAAAATGGTTTTAAATTCTCAGGATAAATGAGGTTTAGCTGCTTTTTCATCACCAGATCTCCTGGTGATGAAACCCCAGTAACATCACTAAGCAGAAGAAATTTCAGAACCCTCCGCCCCCTGCCCGTACCTCCAGGGCTGGACAGTAGGCCTTCATGTCCAGAGCAACAATGTTGTGGTGCAGAGAGAGGACAAAGGTCAAGCAGGAAGCCAGCAGCTCATCCTTGTACTGCTTCATTCGGACACACACCTGGAAAGAAACACGTGCGTTATTAAATGTTAGGAAATGGCCCCCCAAACAAACAAAAAAAGTGTTCCAAAAAGAGAAAATACCTCTTTCCCAAACTTTGAGAAGAGAGCAAAGCAAGCACTTCTGACTGTGTCATCCTGAGTAGATGCAGAACTTCTCACTCCCACACCCTGATCAAAAGAAGATTTTATTTATTGTAAATTAAGGCCTACATTTTAGAAGCGTACTTAAAAAAATTTCTAAAGTTAAACAAAGGAAAAATGACCTGGTAGTACTTGATCCTCTTGGCGATTTTCATGGCGACCGACAGCAGCTTGTAGAAGCCGCTGACGAGTGGATTTCGTATGGAGTGCAGGATCAGTTCGTGGCTCAGGGGATACATCCAGGACTGGAAGTTCTCCACGTGCGTGTTCAGCAGCAGCTCGCTGCAGAGAAGAACAAAACTAAAGCCTTCATCCTGTATTGGATACCTACAACCGTTCTATATTTAAACGCTTTAATAAAGTAATGTTTATGTAATCAAAGCTAAGTGGAAAATAAAGCACACGGCTGGTGGGTTGACAAAAATTGGGTTTGATCTCGTTTCTGTACCTGCAGAAGTCGACCAGGTTGATAAAAGCAGTGAAGTCTTTGATCTTATTGGGCAACAGGTTCGCCGTTGGGTCTGAAGAGGGAAGGACGTGGGCTGCATCGTCGGGGGCCTAACCAACACAAAGACAAATCCAGGGATTACAATCAGAATCATCGGGCGAGGAGGAGTTTTGAGTATTACTGATGCAGATGCACAAAGAGCGGCCGTCACCTCCTCTCCTGTTGCTATTTTCTGCACCGATAAGTCCAACTTTTCCACAATGCGCAGAATTGACTTGACCAACTCGTCGTAAAGAAGGCGGCTCAAGGAGCCCAGAGCCGCGTTCTGACTCAGGAAAGCTCCGTCTAGAAATCCCGAATCCTACAGGAGGTGAAATGACGCCAAACACGATGACGGTGGAAAAGAAGGCCAAACAGACACATTTCACCTCTGGAAGATAATTAAATTAAAACAAAACTCCACCTTCAGCTGATCGCAGTCCAAAAGCCCCTTATAGAGCGGGAGGTAATTGGCACTGGCAGGAACTTTCCATTTTCCAGTCCGAACTTCCGCGGACTCAGAGGAACTGTCCTAAGAAGAGAAACAGAAAAAAAAAATCCTCTTTCGTTTTTGCGGTAAGATTAAAAAGAGCGACTGCCACATTCAGTAATTCTGTGTGAACCACATGTAAACAGCATGACTGACCTCAGATAGCGTGATGGGTTTTGAACAGACTCGAATCAAACCCTGGTGCACTGAAAAAAAAAAGAAGCAAGGCTGAACATTGACTTCTGTCCAAAAACACAGACGTACAGAAACAAAAAGCTTCAAGTTTGAATTTATCTGTACACACATTGATTCGTTCTAAACGGAGAGTCAAAATGCATCAGTATCACAAGAGTCAGATTGCTGCGATGTTGAATGAAGAAAAAAGACCAAAACAAATAATTTCAAAACTTTGACATGCATTACTGCTCACTGCAGAAGTGGCGTTTCATAAAAGGTACAGTAGATGAAAATAAGAACGGTCCCAGCCGGAACGCCGAAGACTCTGACCATTCAACCAGATCGACAAAACAAAAGGCTTCACCAGAACAACAGAAACATTTTTGAAATGACCTAGTCAGAGTCCAGAATGAAATCTGACGTAAATCTGTTTGGTTTCCTGACAAGAGCAGTGGACAAGAAACTTCCTCCCAGTCTGAAAGACTTAGACATAGATGTAGAAGTACACTTAAGCTTACATATTTATGTATGGATGGATATATGGTTAATTGGTCAATAGATGGATGGTTAATTGGTCAATAGATGGATGGTTAATTGGTCAATAGATGGATGGTTAATTGGTCAATGGATAGATGATCAACTCGTGAAAGGCTGGACAGTTAATTGGTTGTTGGATGGACGGTTAACTGGTCAATAGTTGGTTGGATAACTGGTGATGAACGGATCAATATAACACAATAGGAGATTAATAGATCGTCCATCCTAATCCCACCCACCGTTCAAGACGTCAGCCACTGGATCCAAGTGTTTTGCGGCTCCACCTACCCACTGAGCTGATAAAACTCCACAGCACTGGTCCTTTGGAGGCCACGGCCACAAAGACCTTCAGGATGGACCTGCTGCAGGCAAACTGCATCCTCTCGCTGTACTGAGGGAAGGTGTCAATCTGCACCACCAGGAGGCGCTCCAGCAGTGGGGTATACACCTCTGGAATCTGTACACACAAAGGAGTTGCTACAGTACATTAGCACAACCTTCTCCCTCTGACTTACTGCGCAGTGTCCTCATGTCTCTACCTTGTCCAGATGAATAAGGACACTGGCTATGGAGTCCAGGAAGCTGGGCAGCTGGTAGAAGCTGTCATCTTCCCCGTCAGACTCGGTCAGATACATCTGCTTGCAGCGCTGAATTAACTCCGTGTACATCAGGTCCACGTCTTGGGGGCACACCTTTTTGCACGGCTGCGCAAATAAAAGACAAACAGGATAAACTAAGAGCGAGAACACACACAGTAGTAAATCGCATTTATTGCGGTTTCATGAGAAAAGCAGCTGATTGGGCATTTAAAGGCTGCGATTAACATACAGCTGCAAAGAAGCCATATCCACGTATGGCGATGGACAGCTCCTTGTGCGTCGATTCCATGGTTTTAATGATGCCGCAGAACTTCTGCATGAAGAACTTCAGCTTGCTTTTGTGCTCATCAATGTTGTCCGCCACTAACAGGGCAACCTGGGAGAAAAGTCAGCAGCAGCACAGGACTTCAGGTAAATGAATCAATAAATAAGTGCACACGTGTAATAACATCATAAGCAGATGAAAGGGGTTAGGATTGGAGTTTTTGTTTTCCAACCTGTTTGAGGAAGGCTTCGAGCGCGCTGTAGCTCGTCTTCTTCATCTCGCCGTTGATGTGTCCGCAGAGCTTACACATGGTCTCGAACAGAGCCCTGTAGTGGTCCATGAGGCAGCCGCTGAACTGGGACGCATGTCTGGCAAACAACCGCAGCCCGGCTGTCGAAAGAAAGACACACTTTTATTCTAATTTAATAATCTTTAAACACTGTTAGGTGTAATGGCGTAATTAGACCCACCGTAGATTAAACTGTAGCTCCAAAAAAAAAAAAAAAGAAAAAACAACAACTCAGAAATGTTTTGATTTCTTGAAAACAAACTTGGAAATTTCTGACTTTGAAAACTTGCAAGAAAAAAAAAATCGGAAATTTGGAGACTAATCTCAAAATTTCAGAATTTTTCTAGCAAGTTTTTTTCCAGAAAATTTCTAAGATTAATGGCAAAATTTCTGAGATATTTTCAGCAAATTTCCAACTTCTCAAACCTGGTAATGTCCAAGTTTCCAAGACATCTTTTTTGGCATAAATGTACTCCTCCTTCTTTTCTATCTACAGTGGCCCTATTACTCCTAATACATAGATACTGTGTTGCTTTGACTAAAAAAAAAATAATAATAAGGCTCACCAAATGTGACAGCGTAGCGATTCATTTCCATCTGTGAAAGAGTAACAGCCACAAAGTTTTGGTATACAGCTTTTTAAAAGTCTTCAGACCTCTCAGTCTTTCAGATTTTGTCACGTTACCACAAACAATGTGTTTTTTATTACATTCTGATGAGACCAAAACAAAGTAACACATAATAGCGTCGATGCACAAGGACAGATTAAATGTTTACACCACGAAAACCGGAAGAAGAGGAGGCGACGCTTTTCTTCGACAGACAGAGGGAGACGAATCACAACGTTTTAGAAATTATAAAAGGCACAATTTTCTGTAATTCTTCCTTCCTTTTTCCATTTCCCATTTTTTTGGCCTAATTTTTGTCCTGTGTAAAAGTTGCATAATTAATTTTCTTGGAAAAAAAATCTGAATATAGAAATATTTCTTTTTTGCTGAAGTTCCTCGGATTTCAAGAAATAAAAACCTTAACTACGCACACTTTACTAAAATATAAAGACCAGGAAGCTGTAATTAAAGCTAAAAACAGTTCATTATTACACCGACTCAAAGGAGCAGAAATCCACACATCCTTTACCTTCAACTTCACATTTATGCACTACTTTGTGTTGGTCCATCTATAAAAAAATGTAATAAAATACTCTGAATATCTTGGTCATGTCCGAATATAAAAAAGCAGATAAAGCGCATTAATAACCTGAGGAGTGATGGACTTCAGGGCATATTGAAAGATCTCTTTGGATGTAACCGGGTCTGGAAGGGAGAGGAAAAAAAAAAAGTACTTTTTTTTTATCTCAATATAAGTCGACGCAACGTAAATATGTCGACAAGCGCATCATCATCCACCTTCTTCCATGGCTTTGGTGAAATTAACCATCAGGGCAGTTAAGCCTCGTAAACATCCAGCCACAACCAAAAGCTTTGGCTCTTTTGTTGAGGAAGTCATCTGGGAGACGGAAGAGGGAGGGAGAACAAGAGAATCAATCAGTACAACACACGGGTCTGCTAACAACAGATAGCAGCTTTTTCATGTCTGTGTCTAATTTTAGATGCAAGTTCTGAACGTTGAGCTGGTGGGAACTCAAGATTACAGCAATCGGTCTCAAACCATTGCACGCTTCTTATCTTTTCTGTGCTTTCCCGGCTCCAAATGAAACAAAAGGAACGAAGAATAAAACACAACCTGCTCTTTGAGCTCCGCAAGATAGACCTTGTACAACTTGTCGGAGTTGTTGACCATTTCGCTGGGATGAACCTCCGCCAGAACCCCGAGCAACTCGTAGATTTTGCCGAGAACTGAGGAGGACAAAGAAAGGGACGCTGATGAGCTCAATCACCTCATGTCCAAATAAAAGAAGAAAAACAAAAAAGAACTCACCCGAGTCGGGTAACTTGCTCCTCTGACAGAGTTCACTATAGAATCTGTTGAAGATGTCGCCGATTTTGAACTCTGCAGCCACGCTGGAGGCCTTGGTTGATTGAAGAACCTGCAGAGCGGTCAATGAAAGTGATGTCAAGAGAGGAACAAAATGTCTCCTTTTAAGATAAAATGCAGTAAGAATGAAGTCTTTCAGATCCCTGTTGAAACATTTTATCCCTCTCATCTTACCAGAATTGTTTCAAGTCATCTACATTTGAAGGGGTTAGATAAATACAATAATCAAGACATAAATTTGTATTTACTTGTCAACTTTGTCTGATATTAAAGTTTATTTCGTAATGTGAAATAGTTAAGTTACTAACTTATTTGTACTCAGTCGACACTACATAGGAAACAAAAAGCTTACCTTTATAAGCAGCTCCAACACTGGCGTCCTACATTTGGCAACTTTTTCTTTTGTGTACGCGCCCATGCACATGTCCTGCACAACGAAAACAATGAATAAACTATGAAACCATTCTGCTAGTAAAAGTAACATAGCAAACATCCTAGACTGTGGACGAGCTCACTCTTATGTCTGTGGCATAGGTTTTCTCCCAGCCTTTGACTCTCGGTGACACTTTGTCCAAAAATTTCTCTAAGAACAGCAGAATTTCCACACGGGTGTCCCGCAGCTGAAGAAACAAACAAACAAAAAATATAAAAAAAATAAGATTGTTATGTTGACTTTGTGATTGTTTAATGGCAGAATATTGCAAAAATGCTCACCTCCTCCAATGGCAGGGACTTCCTGAGGAAGCTAAGCAGGCCATAGTCTTTTGAGAACAACAGTGACGCCTGTAAAGCTTTGTTAGATGGAAATAGAGAGAAAGCATGTGTCAGTGCTTCTTCAATTCATATTACAAAAAAATATTTTTATGAAAATCAATCTGATTTCAGCCTCAACAAAGAAACTAATCTGCTTGTGGATAAACTTTGCAAGAACCTAATATGTTAATATGGCAGGAAAGTGTGTGCTTTGCATGGTTTGAACTTCTCAGCATCTTTGTTTTGCTCAGAAAACCACGTGGTTAAAGAATAACAACAATAGGAGCTCAGGTGCAGTTTTGGCGGTAGATCTTTATGGTACAAGGTATGAAAAAATGACTTTAGCAGGCTTATTAAAGTATTTTCTGCACGACGAACAAACAACTAATACTTGTGCATTAGCAGAGCGCCTTGTTCATCAGCATATTTCACCGCTGTCAACAACTCAAGCATGAATGAGTTCAAACTGTAGTTCTCTGAATGGAGTTTGGCGCCGTTTTCACTATGAGACCACCTCTCTTACCCAGTTCATTCTCAGTGGTTGTTAGCATGCACTCCTGCCCCAGATCACCGATTATATCGTGAGATTTCAGGGCTGCAGAGCGACTGTCTTCATCTGAAAGTAATTCATGAAGTTTGAGAAGAAGCCCGTGAATCCCTGAAACGGGGACGCTTTGGGAAGACATGGCTCCAGCCACCCGTCCGAGCTGTAACAGGCTGCTAAACGCACCACATTACTTGAGCTAGCGCGAGAGCAGCCACAGAATGAAGGAGGTCAGAAGAAGCAAAACAAACTGCCAGCGGAGGGATTTCACTCAAATCCTACACCAGGAAGAGCGACAACAGGAAGTCACCTGGAAGAGTTTCAAAATGAAAGCCGCGAAAAAAACCCATTTTGTTTTAAATACAGCCTATATTCACTGAATTAGTAACATATGCACATGTCAGAGAGCGAATAAACAACATGAATCGGCAATGTATTTTACATTCAAACAGTAACAAACGTATAGAAAATTAAATGGTTATATATTAAATTATTTAGTTAGGAACTACGTTAGTTGCAAGCATTTATGTCGTCTTCTTCATCGTCCAATAAATTTAGTGTAATTAATAAAGAGTCCCCAAAGGCTGATGTAGCTGCTTGAGTAGTGCCAAGCAAACATAAGCAGTAAGCATTTTTGAGGAGGTCAGAATTTAACTATTCACTTGCGGTTGTGGTTTGTAACAACTTTACTTACTTGACTTTACTGTCTGAGTACAAGTAAAAAAGGATCGCACTTTTCAGTTTAACATTTTTTAATATAATTTAACAGATTTAGTCAAGTCTGATTAAAATTCATATTAGCAAAGTAACTAAGGTAATCTGAAACAAACATTTTTTCATGAAACTTTACAGATGACGCCTGCACTACATTTAACCTTCCAGCAGATGTCATCAGTGAGCGATGTTTGCCCACGGGTCCTATGTTGATGCTGGAAATCTTTTATTAAAGGCCAAAAAGAATAAGATATTACCTTATCAAGGTTTACATTAAATATATTGCGTACAAAATGTATCATGCTTTAGAAATAAATAAAATCCAGTTTTTACGTTTTCTTAAATGTATTAAAAGTCTGACGTTGTGCGCAATCTCGACCACTGAAGCAAAAAATTATAAAGTTTTGGTTCATAGACATTTTGCAGCGAGTCTAATTTTAAGCCCTTCTAGGACTTGCTAGATTAGAATGTTCTGATTTACTAACCTTAATCAGTATTTGTAATTAGATTTGGATTGTTTTTACTAAGGTCCGTGATATATATTTATTTATTTATTTATTTGTACAGCAATTTAATTTGTCTAATCAATTTATCTGAGTTTTCCCGTTTCATTAAAATTGTGCAAAAAGCTTTTAATTGTATGGTTTTATAGTCGGGTTTACTGTATTGCCGTAAAAGGACACTTACTTGCTGGCGACTAATTTCTGCAATGCATTTATTTTGAAAGGCTCAACAGGATGTACCAAGCATTATTTTTTTTGTACTTCACCAGTTTAAACTTCGGGGCACCTGTTGTTCTCATAGGACTGTAGAAAACTCCAGGGCGCGTGCATACCTTCACGGTCACCAACCAGTTGCGGTGTGTATCACATGGGGATAGAAGGAGCTCCCACTCTGAGGAACTGAGTTGCACTTTACCGGCGTTTACGTCGCGACTGTAACCGACAAGGATATCACAGTGTCCATGTGGATTAAGTAACTTCTTTCCGTTCTGGTGATCGGATTTTTCTCCGTTTCTGGATATTTCTCTCCCTCCCTGTAATGTTTGAGGATTCAACGGCAGGTGCGTACGTTTACTTTCTCAGCTATAAGAAATGTTTTTAAAAGGCATTTGATCAGTTAGCGGAATACCGCGGTCAGCAGAGATTTATGCTCTCACAAATAGCACACTTTTAGCAACCTCTGTTTTAGACAACTTATACGTTAGTGTTTGTTGAGTTGTATTCTTTCTAAATGTACCCCCGTATTACTTTTAGGAAAACTACCTTTAGCTTTTTCTATCGTGAACACGTTAGTTTGGCGTACGCTAAAACATGAAAGATGCGCGTCGGTAACAATTACGTCAGTTTTAACTTGGAGTATTTTTGTTCAACTAAACGCCGACATTCAAAGTCGTAATTTGTCAACTTGAACTGGTCCATCCTTTGTGAGCAGACCACATGAATAGTAATATACTTTTTCAAGAAAAAACGTTTAAAAATAATGACGGTATCTTGTTTCTCATGAAGTGGCGCGTTTGTTCGTGTTTACGCGCAGAAACACCTCCACAGCACACTGATTCGCCTCCAAAAATATACTTTAAATAGACTTTAAGTTTGCGTGTCATTAAATAATATATTTTTTATATGTAAATTACAAATAAAAGTGGAACATGTAACATGTAAATCAAGTTATTTTAACCTTAAAGGGTTTTCCCTGCCAGGGATCTGTGTTAAATTATCTTTACTATAAACAGGGGGCTGTTATTATGACATGTTATCGACATCACAATAAAACGACCTACTTCCCTGTTCAAAGCAATGCCTTACATTTCAAAATGAAGTGGACATTATGAACTGTATAAGGAAGATGTAAATATTCACTTAAAATGTTCTCACCAATATTGTGTGATATCTATTGACCTGATGATGACTATGATGACAAAAATATTTTAAAATTGAACTATTCTTATTGTCTCTAGATTAAATCTATCACTGCTTAAAGTCTCACAGAAACAACTACTATTAAAAATTATATTCTGTTGTTTTCTGAGATATAAACAGATTTCTGTTTATTGGTGATCTTATAAAACCAGCAGTAGAAAGTGGTTCAAATAGCCAAAGTAGCAATCCCAATCCTTTGAATTCAATTAGTTTCTCTTTACAATAAGTATGCATCATTTCTAACTGTTAAAATACATAGTAATTGATTGTCTCCACTGCATAGTTAGTCCCTGTAGTAGTCCTTGTGAATTTCAAAGAAAATTTAGAAGATTTACTAGTGAAAGATACATAAGCAAATGGCTGAAATAAGTTCTTGCATCATTTTCTGACAGGAAAAGAACAGCAGACGGCAGGAATAGTGATGTATTATTCCTCGTCATGCATTGCGCAAATCAAACTGATTGCATTCCTGTGTCACTGCCATAAAGCGGTTGATGATTTCATAACATTGCCTTTGCTTCTGACCAGATTAACGCTCACAAAACTCTCTCTCTCTCATTTTGACAGCGTCCTCCATCCCTGCACAGCAGTGGTCGGTCTGAACACGGAGCTGAATCGAAGGGAAACTGGGATCGAGGTCCCAGGGCCACGGGACCCCAAAGGCATGCTTGCAGCTATGCTGCGTCAGAGCAGTGGCGGCGGAGGACCGGGTGGATCGGGCGGAGGCAGTGGGGGTGTCAGCGGGAATAAACTCACTTTAGGCATCTCCCGACTCTCCAGCTCCAGCCTGGGGTCGGGAAGCCCTTCCAGGCTGGCCAAGAACAACTCGGTCACCTCGGACAACCAAGACGCCGCCCCCGCCGATCCAAACTACATCATGCAGCTCGTCAGCGACGTGCGCAAGTTTGCCGACGTGCTCCTGCAGCTCAAAGAGGTGTTCAACTCCAAAGGTGTGTTACGAAGCCTGCTGTCTTTGCATGCATCTCGTGTGTTTGCTTTTGCTGTATTTCTCTGCTGTTGATGGAAAGTGACTGAAGCGGTGTGTTTTTATTACTAAGCTGAGTTGCAGCTTAGTAATAAAAAAAAATAATAATAAAAACATGCACTCACACACCATCAACCTAATCTGAGCTTAGCTGAGCTTTTTCAGATATTCCAAGTGTCATTGGAGGGGACCTGTGAAAGATTTGTTTCCACAACAGCCACGTGGATGTGGGCTTTGCACCCAATTACACAACATCACTATGTCACACTCGTGTGAGTGTGTGCGCTTTCACATATGAGCCGAGCGATCTGGTGTCAGTGTTCCGTACCAAAACATGTCTCTCTTGTGCTTTCTTGTTGCTTTGTTTGTCCCCCACATGAGTCCCACACTAATTGTTGAAGTCATGGCTTTCAGCATCAGCGAACGGAAAGGAAGAAAACAAAACAAAAAAAAAAAAAAACGCTGAACAGTGTAAGCACAGCGAACGGGATTTATAACGGAATGCAGCCGTCGACATCGTCCTCTCACTTGTTTACACACACTGTTGCTTTCACCACAGTGCACACTACAGCCGGGCCCGGCTACCTGTTTTGTCCCGTGGCGGCCTTGGCTGTGCGGTCAGTCAACCCGTCTTATCTCAGTCTTGCTTTAGTTCTTATCTTTTCCTGTAAAGCAGAAAACGATGTTTATTTTAGCGGAGTAACAAAACGCCACTGAGGGAAAAGTTAAAAGCTGTCTTGAAATGATGCACTAACTGTCCCCCGCGGCGTGATTATCACTCCAAGTAAAGATGTGTAAAAAGCTTGTGAGTGTGAAGTCAAATGAAATCTTTCTTCATTGAAGCATCAATAAATTGGACCAGATTTCTTAATTTTGGGGGATTGGATGATAGTTTCAAGTGAAAATAATTGTATCCACTGAACTTTTCTATCTCCACCAGGGTCTAAAAATCGCCCTCTGGCCCCTCTTGCTCTTCTGTGAGAAAGGGATGACTGATATAGACCAGATATATAATCATTATTCATCTATCATTTGTTTTGGAGTGAGGCTGAAAAAAAAGTTCTAACTTCTTAACAGGAACTGTGTGTTCTGGTCAGATTGGAGTAAAGATGTTTTCATTCCTGAGGTGTTTTAGTTCATTCTAGGTGAACTTTGGTTCGTTTCCCCTATTGGTGCGGCTGGTTTGAGCACTAGGGTGCCGAGCAAACCAACTCTAAACCAGTTTGTTTATGGCAGCGTACGCTACAAACCTGAGCCAAACGCCTTAACGTAGCCAAGTTCATGTTGCGTTGTGCCGTACAGTATGGTAAATAAAGCAATAAAAAAGGTGGTACATGATTTTTGCAAAAGTCTCATGCAGCATTCAAGATGTCCTCTCAAACTCATTTGGTAAACTGAGCATTATTTTGCCTGAAGGTGATGCCAGGAATCTTACTAATGACATGACATGATTAAATTTCCCCCATACACACAGCATTTGTATTTGGTTCTGTTTGTCCTAATGTCCACTTTTAAGTCTGATTGAAGATCTATAACGTTGTTGGCATGGGAACCTTGTTGGAAAACAATTGAATCTTCAATTTTTGATAAAATAAAAAACAAACTCCAGTAATTCTTGTACGAGAGATTATGTAAAAAAAAAAATCACAATGTTTTGCTTTAGAAAGCCCTAATTGATATAAAGTCAAGTACATGGTGGTGTCGGCCATTTTTGTTCACTAGCAGCACCATGGCTCCCAAAGCATGATGGAAAGGAAATCTCAGATTTTTCTTGTTTGTCCTATTTTATTTATTTATTTTTATTTATTTTTATTTTAATTTCCTCGAAAGGTGCAGTCCAACACAGAGCAGCTTGAGCAACTTTTCAGTAACCATGTTGGCAGACTTGCGGATCGACGCAGTAAACCACCATGTGCCAGGGGATTTAAACCTGTAGCTTTATGGAGCAGAAGAAGGCTTTAGCTACAAGTTGATCCCTCGTGGTTGTTGGATATTGTCTGCCTGGAGTCTGGCGTAATCAGATAGAGTTGCAGTTTTGAGTCCGTTTAAAACCAGATTAAACGGGATCGACACACAGCGTGTGAGCACAGGTCCCTGCTATGTGGCCCAGTTGCATAGCTGTCATTTTAGACAGTTTGGCTTTGCTGCTAAGGAACCGTTGAGAAACCAGTTTGTAATCCCCTGTTCACTCAAAATTATAATTATCTATGATTGCTGGTGAGATGCATCCTGAACTGAAACGTCAGTGCCTGTCAGTCCTCTGAGCTGTTAATGCAAACGATTTATAGGTCTAGCGAGTACACCTTTTTCTTCTCCTTTTTTCCCCCCCAAATTGAATTAAATGCATGCCAACATGTGTTAGAAAAGCAAAGGATTCCCCTGGGATGGTTATTCTTGTCTAATTACAGGAAGGGGCAGATTTGGATAAACGCAGCCACATTGCTACCTTGTACAGCCAATATATTAGATTATGTGTTAAGACGAGGCTTGTTAGTTAGATTAAAAGTAACTTTTGAAAATAAGACTGAAACTGGTCTTCATTAAGCCAACATTTTTGTTGACCTAAAGTTTTACGATATTTATTGGTGCTACTGTAACACATCCAATTGTGTGTAATGGTGATGAAGTTCCTATAGACTTTTTGATGACATTCTAACTTATCGAACATTTCTGTGAACGACTCCCGTCTACTATGGAGGAACAGAAACCGATACGTGGGAGTGACCAGATTGTGCAGTGATTGGATGAGATGCAACTTTCCTCCTAATTTATGGCCATATTGTCTCTGAAGCACAACACAATAGTTCAAACCTCTCATTACTCTAAATCTTTTCTTTCCCCCACTCCCCCCACACAGACACAACCCCTTCTCCCCTCAACTTCACAGAGCCAGTAGTCACAAGCTATATTCAACTTAGGGCCCTGTACCCCTCGCAACAGTGCTCGCATTCACGGTCAGTGATGTGAGACTGACACTCATTGTCCCCGAGAGGCATCTCCAGACGAGCATGCTTCTGCTATCTGGCAGCTCTCGCACAAACGTTTCTTTCCCAAGTCAAGAATAGCTCATTGCCGCAGGATTGATCCCCTGGGTGTTTTGTTTTTTCCCCCCCTTCAGTACTTGTTTTATTTTTCAAGCGTTGCTTATTATCCTTAAAAGGACACTGTTGCATAGTGGCTCCGTAGTTGTGGCTGGAGTTGGTGAGGCGTGGTAGGATTTCGTTATTTACTCACGCCAGAGAAGATGGGGTATCGGGGTAATTCGCTGCCAAGTCAATGTTTGGGGGGGGGGGGATTTCATCATCAGGAGTTTGCTTGAAAGGTCCTGGCCTGCTCCAGTGAGTGCCTATGAGAGACATGTCAGCAGTTGAGTATGATTTTACTTTGAAGGACGATGGTAGCGAGGGTCACAGAGGGCATTTGTTGAGCTGTGGACATGGACTCCGTGGCTCTAGTGTTTGGACTGGGGAGGCCCTCTGATGCTCCCCGTCATGGGATTAGTCTGTCAACAGCCAAATGGTGCATTGGTGCTTTCCGTGAGATCAGGAGACGATTGTTATTTGTTTCAATATGTGCTTAAGGGCTAAACATGTTATTTGTTTTGTAAGCATAACCCGGTCTTAAAGGGACAGGCGTGTAATCAGGTGTTTTATTGCTTTGAAATCCACCAGGCAGAGTGGCGGTGATGACATTTGTGTCATTTGCTGAAGACTAGAAATGGCAAAACAAACCATGTATTAGCTATAGCTGCATATAGCAGGGTTTTGACACTATTTCTAATTTAATTCTAAAGCGTGTCTATTGTTAGACCAGACTAGTAATAAATTCTTATCCAATCCTTTTGGGATCTCTCACTGTTTGTATATTTTTTGGTCCTTTCCCATGGAAAATGAGGCTTGACCAGGGCTTGTGTGTTTAGCTGCATTTCTTTCTTGAACTGAACTATTTACAGAGCTATTTCTGTCACAAACTGCACATATTTTGTTTATCTTTCTTATAGAAAGTACTCCCGGTCCAGTGTTTTTCCATGTGTGTGTGTGTTTTCTGTCCCTCTCTCTTATTGTTCTCTCAGCTGCTAGGTCAAGTTTACTTGTATAGCACATTTCATCTCCAAGGCAGTTCAAATGCTTTACATCATAAAAGCATAATAGAGTATCCAATTATGAAACGAGCAATTAACATAACACATTGTCAAAATGCCATCATCAAAATCATCGTGATCACCATGGTTACTGCTCTTGAGCTCTGATTTGCTGAAAGTAGGAAGTTGTTCCTTTCCACTGTAGCCACATACTTAATGAGGTTTTACCAACTGACAAAGAAACCCAAAATCAATCTGAATTTGACTGTATTATGATTCAGATCAAATTGGACTGCATGCAGTTAGATCTGAATTGTCTTAAACAATTGGATTATTTCTATATAATTGGATCTGAGTTGGACATTTGCTATGAAACAAGCCAAGCTGAATTATTCAAGCTTTTCAGACATGTACTGATCAAAGATATGTGCCTCATTTCCAGTGTGAAAAGATAACAGAGGAGCTGCTGTTAAACAGGGTGTTTGTAATAGGTTAATAGTTTTTTTTTTTTTTTTTTTTTTTTTTAGAAAACAATTGGTGTACATTTTAAGCTATTTTTAGCTTCTTCTGTTAGAGATTAGTGTGATTTCTAAACGACATTTCCAAACCGACCAGGAAAATTGCAGAAGACATGTGTCAAACTCTGATCCTGGAGAACCAGTGGCCTGTGACGGTTTAGATGCATCACTTATTCAACAAACCTCAATTGACTGGCTTGACTGCCGCCTCCGTGTGCAGTGAAGTTTTCTCCAAATTATAGCTACTCATGGCCTGTATGACCAAACATGGAAAAAAAAAAAAATTCTTTTGTCTTTAAGCAAGCTTTTGCAACCTTTGTGCTTTGCATGACTTCACTTTAAAAGCTCCCTCTGGTTATGAAACGGCTGAGTAGCACTCGGGCATAGTATGTCCTGAAAATGACATACTGAAAATGACGGTTCTTGGAAAACCTTCTTGTCCTGCCTCACTGAACCCAGCTTAAACTGATCTCCGTTGCGCATTCTTTCAAGAAATACCTTCAGCGCACTGTAAACTGGTAAAAGCTGGAGTGTACTACGACTGCTGGCCATATTTTTGTTTTGTAATTTGTTGCTGTTATTGGATAATTCGTGCTGACTTAGCTCTTACGTGTTTCTCTGTGATTCACTTTGACTCACAGCTGTCCTCGGTTAATCAGTGTGGGATTTAGCGGCTCTCTTTGTGCACACACACACACTCTGCCGTACAGGATTTTAATGATTAACACACACCTACTTAGTATGTTTCCAGCAGACTTGTGCAATGACATACTGTAACATACCATCAGCAAGTAACGGCCCAAATGTTTGCACAACTGTTGATCACCGATGTGAAATGTCACTTAACCTACATGACGTCTGGTTTACTTTTTGGTATGCTTTTCATTCGTGGGAAAATGAGCATGTTCTCTCCTTTTGGAGGTGGGTTTAATATTCTCTGCTGATGCAAATGCCTTGTGGGAAAGCGGTTCTGCTCTGGGTCCTCTGAGAAAGCCTCGATGCCATTTTAGCGAGCAATAGTCTAAATCACCCCTCGCGAAATACCAGCCTAAAATTAGCCTCTGCTCGGGTCTTTTCACAAACCCTTCCAGACTTTCTTAATGGCAGCGGCTAAGCTTTGTTTAACTTTAGGCAGTCTATCCCCACTGGGTCTGGGATCCACTGTAAAAGCTTCGCAGCCTCCCCAAAAAAAGTTCCTTTTATGGCTCTTTTACTGCTCCCCGACTTAAAGTCACTGTAAATTGTCCCGAGTGCAAGACCACACAAGCCTTTGTTGTTTGCTGAATATCGCGTTGGAGTCAGAGAGCCTCGGTGTGCTCACAGATCTGCTGAACTCTCTTCGTGTTAATTAAGCAGCCTTTCAGGATATGTTACATTAGCTTAATTGTCCTGGGTGATCCTCGTTTTAAGGACCAGATAATTTCCTTCTGGGATTAAACTTGATGGGTGTTGTGACATATGGCGGACCTATTTATCCCATCTGCCCGAAGAAACAAAGCATGACATGACCACACACACACGCTGCCCTGTGCGGGTAATAAATGCATGCCGTGTACAGGTGATAAAGCTGAACTTGTCTGGCAAGTTTGTAAGATGTTTTCATGTCATGGGAGAACCTTCTCAGTGCATCTACTTTTCTTTTTTTGTTCTGTTTTCCTTAGAGATTTATGATGATAGCTGCCTTTTTTTCTGCTGGAGCAGCTTTGTTGTAGGAGACTGTCAACGTCTGTGACTCTGTAAGGTCAAGCTTCAGGATTCCCACACTGCCTATGAGAAGTTGGGGACTGATGATGATATTTGTTGGAAAAGTCTTGTGCTTCTTGTCTGTTTACAGCTGATTTAGGGTGCAAGGAGGTCACTCTAGAAGCTGGTGTCTGTCCTAGTATGTCTGTGAAAATGATTAAATGGCAATATTGCAGTCGAATAGGCAGTGACATCCAGTTAATCAAGTGCTCAGAAGGGGCTTCCCCTTTAACCTTTTGGGTTAAAACAAACAGAAATGTCAAATCGATCCCACACATAGGCTTAGGGGTGCCCCTCCTCAACTTGTTCATGCCTTGGATTAAATGTCAATAGCATTAGAGGGATTTACTGCCTACCTTTTTATAATGTCTAAAATATTGATTAATGCAATCAGCAGAGATGAAAACTGAGCCAAGTTTGCGCTTGGAAGACTGAGAATCTCCTCCAGCATGTGAGCTAACTCAAATTAACTGATTGACACATTCGAGTATAAACTGTGCTGGCTACATTTGTCTCCTGCGATTATCCGTCATGAGATTTAAACACAAACTTAAAACAAAGATGTATAACATGACATAACTGCTTTGATTTAAACCAGAAAATAGCCAATACTCTTGCAGCTGTTTCAAGGTGCCCTACTCTTAGCTTCACTACTATTAGTTGTCATCTGTCTCGTGAGTTACTCATGTTGTTAAGGTGAATCATTTTTATCACCCTTATCTGTCTCTGTTGTTTTGACAGAAACTACACCCTAAGTGTTGGCGCTTTTTTCCTCTTCCTGAACATTGGGTCATGCTCACGTGTGACTTGCTCGGCCTCAAACTGACTAAAGCTTGGTACTTATTGAAAGGCCAGTGAAGATGTTATTAGACAGATAACCAGCTGTACTAATGACCTACAACGTTTGATAAATTTAGGAACTCTGTCTGTGACATCTTGTGTTTTTTTTTTCTTTCTTACATTTATTCCTGATGTGTTGCAGACAAACAAGGAAACGACTCATCTGTGGCATAAGTTGATTTAAAACACTTTGACTCAAAGTTCATTTCCCTTTATCTTGATCAGTGGACTATAAAACACCTCTTTGTTGTTTTCCAACAGAGGGATTACACTGAAGCCAATCTTTCTTCAGGGCAAACTGCGGCTCAACATGGCTCTACATGTTTGTTTTCTCAGACAGGCCGAATACAAAGCGCCACAATAAATAAATCATATTTTTTTGGCTCGTTTGAGGTCTCAGTTTCCAGATACAACGAACACATAGCCAGCAGATATTTTGATAATATTAGAGCTGCTTTGTAGTACAAGCCAATGTTTGATCTTATGGTAAAAAAGGCAAGTCTCTCCTGTTTTCTGCACTCAGATTGCAATCGCATTGTGGTGTTGAATTTGCCAAATTACAAGACTTACAAGCAAGACGTAGCTGAACACTTCGAAGCATTATAAAGTCCTACTTCAAATACATCTTCCAAGGAAATGCCGACCGTGTCACTCAACAAACTGTATCTGATGACCTTGTTGATTGAAGGGGTGAAGCGGAGTCTTGTGCTCACACTGGCCCCATTATCCATCTTCATTAGGTTGAGAGTAGTTTGGCTTGTTTGTCCGAATTGTCCCTTTTGCTGCAAATTTTTCTTTGTGACGCACGGCACAAACTGTTTTCTTGAAGCTGTTTTTGTTGTTGCTTTGACAGCTGTATCAGCATTGTCTCAGGATTAGGATGATGGCTAAAGCTAAATGCTCCACTCACCTCCCTGCACAGTCTCTTGACAGGTGCAGGAAAAAGGCCACCCCCATCTTTAAGCTTCTGTCCAACAGACTCCCTACTCTCTGGCTGCTGGACACAACTTTTGGTTCAGCTATTGAGCCAAATGCCTGAACAGTTTGGCTGCCAACAAGAGGTTACACAGTGTGTGTGTGTGTGTGTGTGTGTGTATGGGAGGGTGTGGGGGGCATTCCAGCTGTGCTTTTCTTGAAGCATAGCTGGAATGCCAGCTTTCAGAGCTGGGCGGTAGAGGTGGTGTCCATGTGGTGGTTGTGGAGGGGGTGATGCGTCCCATGATGATGATGATGATGAGAGAGAGAGAGAGAGTTTGAAGTCTGCAAGTTCAACCATCATTGATCATATTTTCTCATTTGCATTGGCTGAATAAAAGCTAACAAGCTTGACGAAGGCAGTTGCTTCCAGCGTGGCGACAAGAAAGCCCCCCCCCGTCTAGGTGGAAGGTGCTGTGTGTCTAGCCTAGGGGTCTCTCTCGCTCTTTGTGTATGCAGTCATGGGGAAAAATGGCTTCAAAGGTTTAAGATCCAGGAGAATGTTTCAGTGTGACCGGAGAGGTCTGCAAAGGCTAAGTTCCCTTGCCTTTTACCAGCTGCATGTAATCTGCTAATCCACAGAAGGGACTGTCGGTGGTCTGTCCACAGAAGGGGGGGTAAAGAGGGGTAAGGGGGTGCGCTGACCACAGGAGATAAGCTGAGAGAGAGGTGGGAGGGGATACCAAGCCGTATTCTGACTCTTCATCTGCAGTGACCCTACAAAGCATTAGAGGTTAAGTGGACTTTTTCTTTTGGTCAAGACCACCGTAAAGTGCTGCAAATACCTAAAATTCAGACTTAAACAATGGGGTCAGTTTTAGACATGGCTTGGTAAAGAATGTGGCTTTTCACCCCCAGGCTGCTGGAAATGAATCACTTTTGAACAAAGGTCATTAGTACCAGAGTTGCATTTGGTTGTCACGCTAAGACAAAGGGCTGAAAAGTCTGAAGGGAGCCAGTTTGTTGCGCCTTCGATGACTGTCCTTTAAGGGGAATAAAGGATAAGGGTACTTGTCGGAGGAGTACGAGGAATGTCCAGCTGTAGTCAAATCAATTGGGACAAATGAAGCTTTTAAACGACGGCGGTCAATGCTTTCCTGTCCAGCGTCCCGTTTCTCCTCCTACGTGATTGGACCCGGTCCAGGTGGGGATCTGTTCGGGGAGGTCACAAGAAGATTCGAGTTTGAAGGATGTATTTCACGTCAGTCCTACAGTAATTCATTGGAAGAGTTGCAAGGGGAGGAATGCCGCCCAGTCTCTCCGAGTCGAGGCCCAAATGGAAAGCTCAAGATGACAAAGAACTGAGTCACTGATAGCAAGTATCCAAATGGAGATTAGTAACATGTGGTGTACATCACCCTAACTCAGCTGTTTTTATGTTTGAATCGTGATGCTTTTTTGCTCAACAGAAGTGCTGGAACATGTTACACTGCCCACCCAAGAACACCAAACAGTTAAATTATAAACTCAATGCATTTGAAGTACTTTTAACAATAAGAATCCCTTCCTTTTAAGACGGCTGTAACAATGTTAGTCATCGCTTTTTATTACCTTGACTTGTGAATAACTGAAATGTTTCTTTTCATGTCTTCTGGATGACATCAGTGCATTCAGGCTTCAGATAAAACTGTAAAAAAAAAAAAAAGCCATTCCAACTATGAACTATGGACACTTTGGAAATAAACATCAGGCTCCCACAGTTGCCTGTACTTTGACCCCCTTCATGTTCGCACACTAATACTTTACATGGTTTATATTATTATTCTGCTGCTTTGTAATTTGCTTTTCTTTTGTTGCACCTTTTTAGAGATGCAGTGATCAGATTTTTTTTCTTTTAGATAATTTCAGATCACTGGTTTTTGTGAAGACTTTACCTGGTGATACAATGTTCTCTTCAGGAAGGAACAATGTTACAAATTCATCCACGATGAGCATTCAGAATATTGTTTTTCCATAATTCTGGCATCCAGCAGTCACTAAATGTTCATTTTAAGTAACCAACCAACCGTTTGCATTGTTGATCAATTGCAGATAAATAAATTTAAGTCTAATTTATTTTAGACACCACCCACATAAAATCCCATTTTCCCTGTAGTTACATTAAAGTTTTAAATCTTCTTTTTTAATGTAGCCTTTATTGTTATATCTTGTAATAATGGGCGTTTGATATGTGATCCCTTTAAATTTTGGGGTAAGGATGACATGAAACGGGCTGTCATTATTTTTGGAAAGCCGGGCCGCTGAAGCATCTGCTCGGTGTTTTAGTACCGAGATGTCACCTCGATTGTGAGCGATCTGACAATGTTTTCATTATGGATTTGCCCCCCCCGCCCCTTGCCCAGACACACGCACACACACACCACCCCACCTCGACCCTTTGCTCCCGCAACTCCTGCCCCAGCTCCCAAACAAGAGACTGGAATGCTGGGTTTCCATGACGCTAATGAAGTAAAAACCTGGCAATGCGTTGCTGGCAGGCTCCTGATCTGCGGCCTCCTTCTCATCAGGATCCGAGTCTGATCCCCATGTAGCCTTCATTCACCAGGGCTTCATTATGCCAAGGAATGTCTCTCCTTCTCTCCTAGCCGGCAGATGAAGCTGGGATGTGAGGGGTGGGTGCACAGGGGTAAATTTGGGACAAATCCCAAGGGATAGCACAAGCCCAAAAAAAAACACACAAATTTCCAGTCTTCGCTCAAATTCCGATACTCCCACAAATGACTCCTTTCGCACTTTCTTTTTTTTTTTTTAATCTTCTAGAGACTACTCCATTTAGAGCAAAAAAAAAACAAAAAAACAAAAAAAACAAACAAACTCCAAAGCTTCTTTTCTCAAGGAGCAGGAAAAGCTGTTGTGATTTATTGGTCCATAAATGTGGCATGCCCATGAGGCAGCAAGGCTCACTGTTGGCTCTAGGACAACAGACAGCCTTGGACACTGCAGAACCAAAGATTTCCCTGTGGAAACAAAAAACGGAACATCACCTTAGCAGTATGTTGCCTTGTGTGTTTAGGAGCCCTTGATATAAATTTCTTTCGTTTTCTTAATTTCCCCTCCTTGTGAAGAATCACAGTACTTCCTCTAAAACAAATCCACCTTTTACGATTTCCATTTAACAGTTCCTCCCTGCTGGGAACGAGCCGTTCTCTCTTTGTGTTGCACCCAGAGTGGCTGCGAAAGGGTTAAATAATCAGTCTCTTTACATTATCCTGTGTCCTGCTGGGTTGGTGGATGCAACTATAATGTCTTGCTAATTGGCTCCCTTTTAAGATTTAAAAAAAAAAAAAAAAAAAAGCAGGCAACAGGCCACCATTGATGAGTGGAGCACTTGGAGATTGGCAAATGAAGACCCTCTGTGTCTTTTTGAGGAAGTTATGGTTTATGTTTGCATTTAATAAATCTATTGCTTTCCAAACCTTGATGCTTTCAGGACTTTCAGTTTGCTGGACAAACGATTCAGCCTTTGGCTTTGTTGTAGAGATGCACTGAAAAACTGGACAATTTTTAGCTTTGTGTTCTCCAATGAACTGCTCAGAAACTAAAACGGTGTCAGAAAACTCAGTGTGTGTCCATATAAAGTCAAAACTTTCCAAAAATGTTGAATGTATCCACAAAAAAACGGGACTATAATGAATAGAACATTTTGGCACAAGTTAGAGGTGCTTGTGTAAACTTTGCCCTTTATCAAAGTCATTGCGGTTTTGACTTATGTTTCCCAAACTAAATTTTATACGCGTTTCCTGCTTCTATGGTAAAAGAGTCCAGTGAAAATGATGCATGTGCATTGATTATGTCAAAATAAGTAATCTCATGTTGATGCATAGTTATACGAAAAGCACACTGGCATGTTTCCTACCTCATGTGGCTCTAAGACAAAAGCACAAAAGGCTGTTATGATGAAAAACACACCAGGATCTCTGTACTGGTTGGGTCTGTACTTGGCAAATGATGAAGATAAATGAGCACGGTTGCTATGGTGAAAGATGGGCTTTTACAGGTCCTGTGGAGAGACGTTTGAAAGCATCATGGTGTACAGCTGGTTTGGACTAAGTTATGTTGGCAAGAAGTTGCTAACTTTTATGCTAATAGATGGAGCTAATGGTTGGTCTTTGAAGAATTTCTCCTATGTCCCTTTTATGTTTTTGCCTTAATTAGCTTAATTACTTTATTAAATATTTTTCATTCATGACAAAAACCATCTGAAAACTTGCTAAGCCCAGTAACGGGGCGCTGAGGCAGTCATCCAGCAGCCTGCTGTGTTTTTGAGTAAAAAATGTTTAAAGTTGACAGGAAATTTGAAAATATGACGAGGTAATTATGTTATTGGAAGACATTAACAACACCCATTCAACAACTATGAAACCTTTAAAAAAGGCAAACATAAAAAAAGTACATTTAAAATAATTTTGACTTGTGACTTTGTTTACTGAAGTTGTTGGCATGTAAAGCAGTAAAGACGGAGTTCCAGTGAATAAAAAAAAGACACATGACATCAGTCTCCCTATGTGTTCATAAACTAACCATACTATATTGCTATTGTGCTTCCAAACTTTTCACCAAAGAGACTCTTTAACCTGTCTTTGCTATCACTGTTGTTGGTGTATTAAAAAACCCCACAGGCGGTTAGGAATCCAGTCCAGATTTGTTTCATATCCATTCTATTTATTCCAATAATATCCAATCATCCAGGCCTAATACTAATAATACAGTAGAAGCGAAGATAGTTTATGGTGTGATGTCTATTGATAGAACGTTATCCATTTTGGAAAGCCCAGCTGTGATTGTACTGTGCCGTCTCTCCTCTCAAGCAACCATGAATGTTTACTACAGTTGGTGAGTTTCGGCCGTCACACGTTACCTGTCTGTTGGTTGGCGTGAACTTATCAGTCCCATCAGCAACCAGCATTGTCATGCGGCCCCAAAGAGCCCAGCAGCTTTTTGTTGTCTGGCAGCAGCGTTTGTCTCACTCTGTGGGAGGGGAGAAGAGGGCTCACGAATAAAAGGCAAAACCGGGAGATGGCTAAAGTCTTTCTGATCCCTCTTTCCATGACGGTTAATCCGGGGGCGATCGTCAGCACAAAATGTGGCTTTTTTTTCCCTTTTTTTTCCTGCCTGTAAACAGTCTGCATGCGTTTCCAGTGAGGTGTGACTAAGAGGCAACCAGTCGTTTAAACACCTGACGTAGATAATTACAGTGTGCGTTGTGTTTAAAGCATCAGATGACACAATGTGTCCGGCTGCCTGTGTGTTCAACATGTTTACAGTCTAGTTACTGCAGAGCTTCTGGGCCACAGTGACAATTATGTTAGCATTTGGTTGATAGATGAGGGAACGGATAGAGGCGTCGCTGCTTTTAACCGTTTTGTCGTCCTCACGTGAGCGAAGGCTTCACCAACCTGTAATTCTAGCAAGTCGTAAAACTTTGTCGTCTTCTGACTTCTCGCTCATTGACATGTTCCCTTTTTATGAGCCTTAAAGCATGCCAATAGCAGAGTTTCACAAGGTTACTTGATAACAAAGTGCATTTTGTCCTTTTGTGAATGTGTGTGTTGACTCACTCTGAGTGAAATGTGTACACCTGGATGCCTGAAATGCCATTGTTTGTATAATTAACTGAGGATATAGCCTGTAATTATAGAAATACCACACATTTAGCAGTTAGCTTAGATGGTTTCGCTGCATAGATGATGCTGTGACTGATTGACTGGTATCTGAGGTTATCACCAATGTGACCACAGTTTACTGAATCCTACTGATTTTTCTGATAGGTTACGGTATACAACTTTGATTTTATTTCTGACCTTGACATTTAAATCACAGTGAGCAACATTATTTATAACCCTTTGTTATAAATATATGGTGGTGACCTCACTATGGTAAAAATGATTAGTAATACTGATATCTTGGGTGGGTCAAAGGTGTCCAAGTTGAGTTCTGTTCACCAGATTTTGTTTAGTAGCAGCTGATTAAATTTGGTTGAGTACAACAACAATATTTTAGGTTTTTATTGGTATAAAAGTTAGGGATGCACCGATCCACTTCATTCACTTCTGAAACAGTTATCTAAGATTTAGTATTGGCTGATACAGAAACACAGACATAAATGTACTTTGCACCAGCAAAGCATGCTGAAATACACCAATAGCGTCACGAAATCAGTCATTTAAAACAACACAACTTTAACTTGTTCTGTCAGTGCAAGTACAAGCGTAACAGCCAATGTAAAGTAAATAATAAAGAAACTGAAACTGAAAAAAGCAATAGGTTGGCTGCCTTGGTCAAAACATGTATAAATAATCTGCAACAAACCTTGTTTCAAATGGTTCAGAAAGTGCAATTAGGAATTCAAATCTAACGTAAAATAAATAATAAAACATAACGTTAGTCAGAGCACAAAGCATAGAATTGGACTGAATAGATTTGCTCTCATGGATTGGGCACATTGTTACCGATACCTGATGTAGATCTGTTTTCAATATCTGTTCTGGTACGGATAACAATATCAGATCGGTGCGTTGCTAATAATGGTTTGACTGGGATGGTTGTTGTAAAAACACCCTCAGTGGTAACAGCTGACTTCCTGAAGTAAAGCAGTCATAGGTAGAACTAATTGGGCCTTCCTTTCTGACTTCCAGAGCATCAGGATTCCCTCCATCAGGCGGTCCACGAGCGACTCGGCGAGCTGCTGCGAGTCCTAAAGGCCATCATCAAGAAGCACCAGAGCCTCAACTCTGTGGACATCCTGAGCAAAGCTGGAACGGTGATCGCCACAGTCAAAGGTATGCTGAGCTTTTGCCAGCTCTGCCTACAAAAAAAAATGTGTAAACACACAGCAGAGCTGTCAGGTTTCCTGTGAAACATGCCAGCCACTCCTCCACTCTTCCTCTGGTCTGTTTTCCGTCTCTGCCATATCTGATCCTCCCTTCTCTCATGACAGCCTACTCTGCTGAACATGCATTTTCTGTGTCCTGCAAGAAGAATAACAAAGCTTCTTAAAGTGTCCATAAACTGTTTTCAAAAACAATCAGCTCCTTATGGGAGGCTTTGAGATATGGTTTAGCTAATATGTTCTCTTTTCCGTATCCTTTGGATCTAGATGGGTGTGTTTTACATTTAACTTGAATTTGACATAAAAAATTTGATGCATTCAGGTGACAAAAAAAATAGATGATATGAGATGAAATTTCAGCAATAATTTATGACAAACCAACTTATTTTGTATTCACAAATGGAGTAAAGGTTTAATAGAATACGGTGTAGTCCAGGTTTGATTAAACCCTGTGTCTACGCCGATAACTCCACGGTGCTCCTACTGCTAAAAACATTAAAATACTCAAACGGAAAAGATTTTCTAAGTTTTAAAGAATCCAGGTTTTACTATAAAACCATCCACTCAACGTTTAGTCAAAGTACTTTTTATTTTGAACACATAAAGAGTATAGTGCAGTCCTCAAAGGAAGGCCCAAAGCAGATGCAAACATTAACAGTAACTAAATTTCAACCAACTTTAATAAAAAAAAAATCCAAAAATTGGTAAATATCTGCTGTAGCTTCCTCAAAGAGAAACAGTTGTGGCCAGGTCAACTAACATTAGGCGACTATTATACTAAGAGACCAACTTGAGAACTACTTCCTTTTTCGCTTCAAAATAAGAGTCTGAAACAGGTCTACAACAGAATATGGAACTAATTGCTCTCACCTTTATGCCTGGGGCTCATGATGGCCTAAGCTAACTTCACCAACAACTCAATAACTTCCCAAAACTGTGTTCACTAAGACAACATATATTATTACAAAAATCTAAAATTAATGTAACCTTTTGGGAATAGTTAGGAAAGTTTAAAAAGATTTTCCAAGATAAATGTGGAACTTCAGCCCAAAATAATGATTGATTTTCTTATGCTTTACTAAAGCACAATTGAAGGATCTGATTAAGACTATAACATTTTTGAGTGGGTGATGGGGTGAAGCTTATAAACATGTCATTTCCTGCTCTTTATCTTTGAATGCAGCCTAGTTTTGGGCAATAAAACCAAAACAGATAAGTCTTTTAAAAATCTGGAGAGTACAGAGTCTTGAAACTGAAAATCAGGAAGTGCATGATTTAGCTGTTTTGAAAAAAAATATTCCAAATGTCCTTGTTGTTAAGACTGATTAACAACACACCAGAACAAACTCCTAAACAAGTTTCCACAATAATCTGCGTGCAATGTACACATTAAAGCTTTTAGTGACTAATTCTGGGGATCTTCTGCCACTAGGTGGTCAGAATTGCTCACTTCCTGACCCTCCAAGCCCCACCCTGCTGTCCTCTTAGTAATGATGTGCTACTAACTGTCCACATGTCAATACATTTTAGAACCAAATCTCAAAGCTTTTCAGGTAAAAAAAAAGAAAGATATGATGAAGTTGTATCAAATTTTATTCAGTTTCAACTTTCTAAGAAAGTAATTTTGACTCAACATAAGATGAAGTACAGAATTCCTCCCATGATTCTTGGAATGAAGTCGTTTACTGCTCTACCTCGGCTTCCTTTTAAGTTCCGCGGGATCCCAAAGCGGTCTCCGGTCGCCGAATGTCGGACAGGTCTTTGCTGCTGACGAGTTGCTTCGACGGTGTTGTGCGTTTTCCATGCAAACAATACCATTTTTCCCAGATGATGTAACTTCCACATTTGGACCGTTGGTTGGGGCCTGAGCAAGTAGTGGCATTGTATTCCAGCAAGCCTCAGGATGTCCTGTTGAGTGGGGGGGAGGTTAGGGGTGGGACAGGAGAGGAGGACATTCAGCGACCCAGGAGTTGTGTCCTTTTCATTGGAGGTGGCCACAGTAGCTGCTCCAGGATTGCCAAGAAGCTTCCCAAGGACAACGGAACCTGTTGAAGTCATTGTTGCCTCGACCGTCACCTGTGGCCTACTCAAAGACAATACCATCTTTTTCTTTTTTTTTCCTCAATGGATCTGTTTTTGTTGTCATCTTCACGTTCCTTAAAAGATTTGGAAATGTGGGATTTTTAAGGTGGTTCTGAAGCGTTTACATATAGGACTTGTTGCTGGAATCAATGAGGCTTATTACGGTTAGAACGAGGCCTGGAAAATCCTGTTAAGGTGGGTCGTGGTTTTTTTTTTTTACGTTTAATTTAAGAAGTTTCTACAAAGAATCGGGACATACAACGGAGAATGCTTTGTCTCATTTGGAAATCTTTACAGGGCGTGTTACATTAGTTTGATCAGACATGAAGGAAATCGTTAACCATTTTTGTTGGCCTCCCCAATAGATGACAAAACTATTGAAGGTATTTTTCCCTCGTTTTACATTCCAATAAAACAAGCAAACCAGAAAACTAAAAATCAAAAATAAGAATGTCTCTGTTCATCGACAATAAGGTTGCATTTCCAGAAAGCTTTCTCCTTTCTCGGCCTTTGAACTCTAGAAATCTTCATTGTTCCAGTGGAAGGGAAGGACCGAGGAAACGACGGAGGCAGCAGAGAGCGCGCGCTCCGTGACATCACTGATTTATTGTTGCACATTTTCTCTGCTTTTCGACCATCTTTTTTTGGGGGGTTATTTTCTTTCTTCTAAGTCAGAACAGGAAGTTTATTGTGGAGACTGATTACAGCTGTATTTGCGCCGCTTTCCCTCCCCCACCTTCATTCTGTCCTCAGTCATCACCGTGTTTAGACTCGCAGCAGGAAACTACTGCTTGGCCAGATTACAGCAAAATATACACACTTGCAGTCCCCTGCTTATCTCTACAGACTGCCAAAGTTGTTTTTGGACGCTTCCAGAGGGGAGGGTACTGGGTGATTTTCGGATTTTTCAAATCTCAGCACGTAAACAGATTGCCAGGAACTTCAGGTTCTTGAGGAGTGCACCGTGACTCCAGAACGTTTCATTAGCGCCATGTTTGACATCACCAACAGGATGACGATGAATCATACCATGGAGCTGATGCCTCGAACAAAGGAGGCACACAGCATTCATCAGTTCAGTATCCTGCCAAAACCTGACTCAGTCTCTCTTTATTACATGTTACCAGGAGTGAACTTCAATGAGGTGAACGAGGAGAACAAGCAGAAGCTTTTTGGGGAGATCTACACCGCTATCGACACTTTGGCGTTCACCTTTGGCAATGTGTAAGTACGATGTCGGTGTTGGGCAACCATTGTAGAAACAGTTATTGTAACAAGGTTATTGTTCTTTTTTTTTTTTTTTTTTAATAGATTCAAGTCATTTTGTCTTTTTACCACTTATTTATGCACTTTTGGTGCGTTTGCACCTGACTTGAATCAGGTGCAAACGCACAAATTGCTGAGTTGAAAAGCAATTTCAACTCAGGTATGAGTTGAAATTGCTTCAACTCATACCTGCAGTGATTACGAGTAATTTAAAGTAGATCTGATATGAATATCTGTATCTGTCTTGATATTAAAACCTTCTAATTCTAGCAATGTTGCCAATCCATAAAAGCAGATCTATTCAGTCTAATTCTATGATTTGTATTCTGAGCGATGTCGTGCTTTATTTAATTTACATTTAGAATTTCTAATTGCTCTTTCCGAACCATTTGAAAGAAGGTTTGTTGCAGTTTATTTTTTACATGTTTAACCAAGAAAGTCAACCTATTGTTTTTGTCACTTTCAGTTTCTTTATTGTTCATTTTCACATTACGTTTCACATATACTCTTAATTGCACTGGCTGAACAAATTAAAGTTGTTTTTACATGTTTGACCGAGCTTGTGAAGCAGTTGGTGTATTTAAGTGTGCTGTACTGGTGCAGAGTTATAAAATACAATTGTAAATCAACACATTTATGGCTGTGTTGTAAAAAAAAAAAAAGTAGTCGATTCAGCACCATTTTTCTATATCTGATCGGTATCGGCCAAGACTAAGCTTCGGACAATGGTATCAGAAGTGGAAAAAAAAGTGGATCAGTTCATTTTAGACATTAGACATTCGCCAATCCATTGGCAAGAATTTCCAGTCACTGAACAACAGCATGATTCTTAATGGTGTTTAAAATTGATTAATTTTGTATTTTTTGTTATTTTACTTTGGATTCCAAACCATTACTCCAGTCGAGAAACCCGCCACATTTTTTAAAATTTCTTATGTGTTGTTGTCCTTGGTGAAAAAACCTGAATCATTCCTAATCAGAATCTGCTGGTCAGTTTTGAGTTGTTTTAACATAGAACAAATAATCACATCACTTTGCATTTTTAACGTAGTTTTGGGAGTTTCTGTCTTTTCTTTCAGAAACAAAAGGAACATAAGCTTTATTGATAGATGACAAATGCACTTATTTTATTTTATTTTTTATAATTCTTGTCTCTTTCCTCGGCTAATCTTGCTTTTATTTTTGTGTTTCCTCTTCCAGAGTGTCTGACTTCCTTATGGGAGATGTAGAGAATGGATCAGTGTTGGGGCTCCCCCTGACCAAGAGAAGCAGGGTAAGGAAAGTAGGACAGGTGGCCTTGTGTTAGAAGTCGCCGCCTTCTATTAATGCACCTAAAATAAAAACAAATGGCTCATGTCCTGCGGAGTTTTCACAGCAGGATGTAGCTTACTGAAACCGAATATGAAAGATTAGCCAGCAGAGTTCAGAGTTCAAAGGTGAACCAAGCCCTCGTCGGCTGACACAGTCGCCTTAAGCATCCTCCCCTGGTGATAAATTGTTGTTTTCCTGCTGGACGTTTTACTGTAAAAGTGGTCTAAGGAGGAAGTTGTCTCTCTGATAAGGACTGTACCATGCATGTTACTGGAGCATTCTGTTTTTCAAGGAGGAAGCACTTCCTTTCCTCCCTTCTTTGTATTATTGTTATTTTTCTTTTTTTTAATAAAGGCATTTTGTGTGTTTTTCAGTCTTCTGAGAACCTCTCTGTGGAATCTGGAGGATCCGGTCCTGAGAAAGATGATCCGCCAGGTAAGACGGCTTGAACACACAGCTACTGTACTCTCTGCGCCCGCTGTGTGAAAGGGTCTGGATGAAAACTAATCTTCTCACATTGAGAGGCAAGAAGAAAAAAACTTACACGTAAATGATGTGTAAATCAGTATTTAGGTGGAGCTGGTTCTTATTTTGTGGAGCTTTTTTTTTTTTTTTTTCCATTGCCTGCTTTGTCTGAAGGATCAAGTAGGTAATAGACAATCACCTTACTGACATAATACTTCTGCTGTCAGTGTTGGTTAGCCTTGACGGTATTAGCCCATATTGCTAGTAGTCAAGGTCAGACTGAGCTCTTCCTGGATATGGCGTTGTGATCGTGCACGTGGCACATCCAGCAGGTTCCGGTTTGTAGAGCCTCCATCGGTCATGGCAGAGCCCACCTCTTACAAAGCTTTTTGTTGGATTTCCTTCGCAACCACAGGGCCGTCTCCGCCGGTTCGGCCTGAAGAGGTGGACAAGACGCTGCAGCGGCAGGACAGCGGAGTGGAGTCTGTGCTGCTCTACGCCAAGGCATGGTCTAAGTACACCAAGGAACTCCTGGCATGGGTGGAGAAGAGGATCAGCGTGGGTGAGTTGGACCACTCATATATTTGTAGTTGTGCTCCTAAAGGCTTCGGTGAACAAGACTGTACGACAGGAAAGCATTGAGAGCAGTTTCTCGCAAGGACTAAAGAGATTTTCCTCAAAGTGTTGGTCTTTTACTTTGAGACGGTCAGAGGAATCAGCTGGTGAAAGAAATTGGGCAGTGACTCATCCTGACTAGTGATTGGCAGGTTACGAACTCGGAAGTCATATTATTTTCTTACCACACACCATCTGTAAGCACTGAAGGCAACCGTTCTCTTTGTTGAAGTCGTTACTGCAGGAACAAGAGTCAAAGTTTGCTGTTTTTACTTCATAGCTACGCAGATGATGCGCAGCTCTACATTATGATGTCACCGGGTGATCCATGCACTGAACAGATGCTCAGATCAAACTAATTTCCTCTGATTTCAAGGATGTGCCACAACATTCTCCAGCTAAACAAAAACCGAACTGAAGATATAACTTTTGAACCCAAAGAGGAACGATCTAGAGTCAGCGCACAGCTTCATTTATTACAGCTAGAAACTAGTAATCAGGCCTGGAATCTGGGTGTAGTGATGGACTCGGACCTGAACATTCAGAGCCACTTAAAGACGGTAACAAAGTCGGACTTCTATCATCTGAAAAACATTTCCAGGGTTGAAGGACTAATGCTCTTTTGTAAAGTTTCTAAAGTCCCTACACTGGCTCCCTGTAGCTCAGAGAATAGACTTTAAAATACTTCTGCTAGTTTATTAATGACTGAACAGCTTAGCAACACAGTGCGTTAAAATCTGCTGCTGTTGTATCAACCCTCCAGACCTCTCAGGTCTTCTGGTTCTGGTCTGCTCTGAACCAGAACCAAACATGGAGAAGCAGCATTCAGCTTCTGTGCACCACAAATCTGGAACAAACTTCCTGAAAACTACAAAACAGCTGAAACACTGACTAAAAATCCACCTGTTTAGAGCTTCCTTTGATTCATAATAATTGCCTGACGGTTTTGAAGATGGCATTTGACATATGTAATGTTTACTACTTGTTTCATAATGTTTTTTATATATATATATATATATATATATATATATATATATATATATATATATATATATATATATATATATATATATATATATATATATATATATATATATATATATATATATAATGTTTTTACGGTATAAACTGTCTTGTTGCTGAAATGCTCAAATAAACTTCACTTTTAAATGAAATCAGAGGAAATTCAAAATCTGTCAGAAAACGCTTCATTGTTGGTTCAGTGTTTGCTTAATTATATTCTCAGCATTGTTGTGTTTTCGTTTGTTTTTTCCTTTAATGCTAACTGAACTCCAGTTCCAAGATTTTGCTATAGTCACCACTGTTTGCTCAGCTTTATTACTGGTTTTATGTCCAAACAAAAAGATTTAAAGAGATTCTGAATGAGGGGCTTTACTGCGGGTTTGTTTGACGATATTACCTAACTCAGGGTTTGAGTTTGTAGTGTGAGATCTTTTGTTTGTTTGACGAGTTAATGAATGCTTTCAGCTGAACGCACAAAGCTCACATTCGCACTGTACAGGACAGACCGTAAAGTACCATCGATCAGCACAATAACAAAAGCGGCGTTCAGAAACGAGCTGGAAATGTTCTCCTTTTACTTGCAGATGTCGAGTGTGCCAAAAGTTACGCCAAGATGGCCGAAACCGCCAAGACTCTCGCGAGTCAGCAGGTGAGGAAAAGGAGGAAAAAAAATGCCACAGCTCATTCCTGTATCAGACTAATTGCAAGCGCTGACGTTCAGGAATTTTTCCCCTCCCACCTCTAAGGAGTTCATGCCGTTCCGTGAGACGTACATGGCCGCTTTCAAAAACGACATCGAATACAGCCAGCTGGTACTTCAAACCGCAGCAATACTCCAAAGCAACAAATTTGTGCAGGTAAGCCATGAAACCAACTGCGGCTTCATTTTTTATTTTTTTTATTTTTTTATTTTTTTTTAAGTAGGATTGAAACGAGATCTTAAAGACGGTGTGTCTGTGTTTTCAGCCTCTCCTGGGTAGAAAGAATGAGCTGGACAAACTACGAAGAGAGGTCAAAGAGCAGTGGCAGAGAGAGCAAAAGAAAATGGTGAGTGGTCAGTTCTGCTTAGCAACGTTAATTTAGAATAGAAAAGAACGTACTTTAGTGATCCTTAAGGGGAAATTATTTATTTGTTGACGAGCTACTCCATCCAAACTGTTAAATACTAGTAAATACAAATATGACCTTAAGCAATGTACAATTTATAAAATGTATAGAAATAAGCGTGACATTGTAAGTAATTTAAATATAACTAAATGTAAAATAAATAAAGTAATAAGCACACACATCTTAATCCATAAATAAATCTATGAATGAGTCCAAATAAATAAACTATATAAAAAAAATGTATTTACTACTGCAAAATAGTCAAACAGTGGTCAAACTAAAATCATCAGATGTAAAATGAGTGCTTGCTTATTTAAATTGATTCTATAGAGAATCACAATTCCTCATGCTGCGAATTCTGAAGAGATTCAAATTTAAAAAATAAATAAATAAACTTTTAAAATGCATCTTTGCCATTCGCCCACCTCATACATTTTCAATAGATTTTTTTATATATTTATATTTAAGAACAACCCAAGCAGCTAAGCTAACCTAATGCTGGTAATTAGAGTTACCGAATTTGATACACAAACCCCAATTTTGTCTAAATATGACCTGATGGGATTCAATTTTTTAATTAAACGTTCTATTCCTTTGCAGTCTTTTCCTCTTGTCAGTCAAATAATTTTAAACAGTAAACCATTAAAATAGAAAAACTCAATTCTGAATTAAAAATCAGACCGGTAGACACTGGAAGATTTGCATCTTTGATGTTTATTGTAGTAATTTCTCAGTAATGTTTCTGCCCATTAATTACCTCTTTTTTTTTTTCTATTTTTGTCTCCAGCAAGAGGCAGACAGCGCTCTGAGGAAAGCCCGGCTGCTGCAGGCCCAGCGGCAGGAAGAGTACGAGAAAGCCAAGGTGAGCACCAGCCGCCTGGAGGAGGAGCAGACTGCAGGAGGAGGAGGAGGAGGCACAGCTGCAGCCAAACAGCTGGAAAAGAGGCGCAGGCTGGAGGAGGAGGCCCTGCAGAAGGTAGAGCGCATCCTCCAGTTTTTTTATTTATTTTCTTCCTTCCGAGTGTCCCTCATGTTTAAGTTGTTTTGGATCCTCACTTTTTCAGGCCGAGGAGGCCAGGGAGCACTGCAAAACTTGCCAGATCGACGTGAGCGTGAAGAGAGTGGACCTGGCCAACACCAAGAGCGAGATCATCACTCAGATCAGAGAAATGGTCTCCCAGTGCGACCTCACCCTCAAGGCCGTAAGTTCACGTCTGTAATGTTCACACATGAGGCGTAGATGGAAACGGAGAGACCAAGCAGCGCACGATTTCACCGTTGCAGGTGACCGTCAACTGGTTCCAGCTGCAGCAGGCCCAGGTTGTGTCTTTACCCGTCAACCACCAGAGCCTGTGTGAGAACGCCAAGCAGTACGAGCCGGGCCAGCGTTACATCGAGTTCGTCCGGAGCCTGCCGACCAACGGGCCCCGCGTGGAGTCGCACTCGCTGGATTCGCCCATCACCCCCAACGCCTGGTGAGATGCATGAATATCAGACAGATTATGGCTTCCAACAGGGCTGCTGCACAATGTTGTTTTAGTTATCGATTAATCGGATAAAAAAATTGGTACATTTTTTATTATTATTCAAACCTTTTTTTGTACAATAATAGAAATACATTAAGAGATGAAAATAAATTATTCAGTTAGTTTTTAAAATGAGAATATAATATAATAAGAACATTTTATTGCATACATGCAGTAACATACAGGATTCCTATATTTGATCATTTGTAGAATAGGATGCATCTGCATCAACATGCTAAGCTCTTTCTACAACTGTTTAATAAATGGATAACAAAAGATGCTGTTTTTGAAAAAAGTATGCCACTTGAATTTTGTGTAGATCATGTTTAAAAGTTTTTTATTTGATCTTAGATGAAAAATCCACATATTTTTTGTAAAATAATTCATTTTTACACTCTAGTTAGCGATTAATCGATTATGAAATTAGTTGACTTGTTATTTCAATAATTGATTCATGGCGATTTATCTGATTAATTGTTTCATCCTTCAAAGACTCCCACACAGGGCTCCAGCAGCTACACTCCACTATGCAGACATTACTGGATAGAAGTTAATTGTCTCCCCACAATGTTCACAATTCTTTTGATTAAAAAACAAGCGAGTCCTACGAATTTCGGGATGTAATTTTGGTCCCATCAGCTGGGCGTGTTTTCACACCCTCTGTGATAAATATACGCCGGACCTCATGGAGATTGTTTTGGAAAGAGTAATGCGATTGGGGCGGCGGGCTGCTTCCTGTGGAAACGATTGCGGTCAGCGGTCAAAGCAGCTTCCCGTCAGTTCACCTCAACTTCTATGATTTTCAGCTCCCACTTTGCTAAGATTAGCTGTCCCGCTAATTTGGGTAATTGACGTTGGTCATCTCTCTGAAGTGTTTTTAGGGGGAAAAACTACCAAAAAAAAAAAAATCAGAAAGGGTATTGTTGACATAGGTTTGTGATCTCTTACACACACCCATGCACATACCAGACGGATGGGAATAAGAGAGCGCTTTGTTCTCACTTAGTTTTCTCCCAGCCCCCCCGACTCTGATCCCTCTGATCAAAAGAGTTCAGCTTGGGAGAGAGGAAATGAAACTTTGGCACATACACACACCCACGCTCGCATTCACCCACAACACTGCTCCCCAAAAGCTTAAATATAGAGCGAGCGCTGACCTACTTAGTGATGAATTGTGGGACACTTTTGGTTAACAATGGAGAGCATCGTTTGTTGATGTGCAGGAGTCAGTTAGTCATCATTATGCAGTAGTTTATTTGTGTTTGGTGTCCTGATCTCATGATATCAGGATTAGTCAGGGATCCTGTCACCGCTGATGGAATTTACTAGCATAATTAGGAGCTTAATGCCCGTATTTATTAATCTAATTATAATTCAGCGTCTCAGTCCTGAGTTTTGGCTCATTTGCTTCCGTGTTTTTTTTGTGTCTTCAGGTTGCCTTCAAACAAGCGCTCACTGAGTGGGAGCCACTCCTCCCACAGCAACCTGTCGCAGACATCCGTCACCTCCGACGTGGTGGGTGGAGAAGACGTGGACGGTCACAGCAACTCCCACCACGCCAAGATCGCAGAGAGACGCTCCAATGGTGGCACCGATATACAAGGTAGATTCGCCTCAGTGGGTTAATTAGACATTTATAGGAAAACAAATGGAGGGAAACTGTGCAATTTGGGCCAGAACTTAGGATTTTTATTTTTTGTGTATGAAACCTTTCCTTATTAATTACCATACTACTGGCAAGAAGGAGTTTATCCTTTCTATATAAATCCATTCTGCTTAAATTACAAGCTTGTGATCTTCTTTTCAGTCCATCTACTTTGAAATGTAAGTTGGCTTTAAATATACTAATCACAGGTATTAAATTTTGTCATGGAGACTTTAATCTCAGATTGTATGCATTTATTTTTCTGACGGAATTTTTCTATCAGTCAAAAGTTTGCGTTGACTCGTGTTGACATCTTCACTCAATGAGTTCTGTGATTGAAGGCAGTTGAGACTATCAGTAACAGGCTGCTAATGCTTTCTTGCTAGCTAACAAGCAAACAAACAAGCCATTAGCAGCCAGCTAGAGAGCCACAGGCATATGAGAAGCAGAAAGTTGTTGCCAAGAGCCACAAAAGGCCCCAGAAATTTTAGTTTTGGCTCCTTGCTTTTCTTTTGTACATCCTTATCATAATTTAGGTCTTAAATGTTATCCATAATGGCCTTTAACAGGTCTTAAAAAGTCTTATATGTAATAAATAACCCTCATAGATCTTATGATGACATTCTGAATCAGAGCTGTTCTTTCAGTGGCAGAAAGTACAGGACGACCTTTACAGATATGAGTATCAGTGATTAATGAACTCCCAACGTTTACTATAAATATTGAGAAATTCCACTTCATTTGTTGCAAATGTTGGCATTGGAGAGCGTTTATGAAGGTAGATGGGTGCAAACGTTTTTTTTACTCATGTTTGGATTCCCCTTTCTTTCACAGCACTTCGAATTCAGGGTCCCTTCCGCCCCTGGGGTTCAGCCAATCAGGGCGGTGGGATGTGCAGTGACTCGGAAAGCGCCGGAGGGAGCAGTGAATCGCGCTCCATGGACTCGCCCACTGCAAGTCCAGGTATATTAGACTTGCACCTCTTCACTCCTTCCCCACCCAGTGTTGTCTGAACTCACAACATGCATGTTACACCCTGATTTTATATTTAAATCACTTGCTATCACACTGAGCGACTGAGGCAATAAATCACTGTTTATTATTTTGAAAGGCTTTATAGAAAGTTTGCCAAAGAACGTGAATGTGTGCTGAGATGGCAGCTAGAAACAGAAGATATAGTGGGTTTTTTAATTGCCCCGGGGCGTCTGACATTTTTGTTTGAGTGATCTTGATGTTCACCCAACGTCGCTGGCATGTTCTCTCACAACCAGGAGGCTTAGCAACCGCACACTGTGAATGTTATGCAACTCTAATACAGTGCGTACCACCATAAAAACGTGTGTTGAATGGGGTTTATGTTTTCCATGTTGCTATGCCACTGTACTTGAGGTGTACTGGTGCATCGTGTCACTTTTTGTCACGTTTACATCACAAACTTCAACGTGCCTTGTTGGGGTTTATGTGTCAGAGCAACACAAAGGAGGGAATAATTGAGAAATGATAACTTTCAGTTGTTCTTGAAACACAAATTTTGATGTTGCTTATCTCCAAAATAAACAACAAAAAAAATCCTTCGATTATAAAAACAAACAAAAAAATCTTAACATATGCGTGTAATATGTCAGCATGTTGTTGGAGAACATGGGTGAACAAACGGTATCATGAAGACCACAACAAGCGGAGTTGGGTCAGATTGGGATTGTTTTTGACCTGCATGCAAAATCCTGCATGTGGAGGTAAACTGAAACTGAATCAACAATGAACAGGCCTAGTCAAAGTCAAGACCTAAATCCAGTTGAGAATTTGCCGTAACATTTAAAAGCCTACGTTCACAGTGCAATCTCTAGATGCCCAAAGCTGGTGGACACAAACCCTAAAAGTCTTGCAACTGTAGTTGCAGTGAAAAGTTTTACTCAGAAAACATGAATAAAAAAAATCATGATCCTTTATTTATTTTTTTCTATGCACCCTTTGTCATTTAAAATAAAAATAAACTGTTTGGGGAGAAATAACCTCTCCTGATTGGTGGAAGTTGGTCCACCGTTTGCATTATCGCCGGTTACAGATTGAGGATTTGTGCCGCCCCATTGACCATCGTGAAAGTGTGAACAATGTGCGAATTTATCTCCGATTAGCCCCCTCATCAGGTTCTTCAGAAGCCAAGCAGCGTTAATAAAACAATCCTACAGGTGACCATTAATCAGCCGCTGTGGATGGCAATCACTAACAATCAGCTGCCACGTTTAGGAATCTGACACCTTTTCACATGCTGCATTAAATCATCAGCTCTTCCATAGGATGTTTCACCCTGTGCAGCAGGAACGGATAAGATGATGTGTGTGTTCTGCCTTGTTGTTCAGGGGATTTCAAGAGAAGGTTGCCAAGAACTCCCTCTACGGGAACCATGTCGTCTGCTGATGACCTGGACGATCGAGAGCCTCCCTCACCACTGGATAACGGTGAGTCGAACCAGAACTTTTCTACTTCCTGGTCATTTGGAGTTATTTTACCCTTGCTGTGTGATTTATTTTATTTTTATTTTTTCCCCTAATCTGTTCCTCTCTACGATCATGTTTAAAGCTTACTTTCCCCTTCTCATTGGCAGGTTTAAGTGAGATGATGATAGAGACGGCCAGCTCCCCGGGGCCGTTCAGAAACACCCAGATGTCCAAAGCAGCTCAGACCCACAAGCTAAGGAAGCTCCGCGCGCCCTCCAAATGCAGAGAATGCGACAGCCTGGTGGTGTTTCACGGAGCCGAGTGTGAGGAGGTAAAACTCGCATTCCTTGCTTTATTTGATTCTTTTTTTTTTCTTTAATGAACAGAACGAGAAACCCGATCCAGGCCAAAACCTTTAGTGTTCAGACCTTTTTAGTAACTCCAGCTCACTGCATTCAAACGTCAAGAAAAAGCCTGCCAAAGTCACACAACAGCTTCTTTATCACCCACGGGAGCAAAAATTTGAAACAAAAACTGAAGGGAAAAAAAAAAAAAGGAAAAACGCCACTTCTACCCCCCTTAATCAAAACCCTTGAATGAGAGGGAATAAAAGAAAAAATGTTGAAAATGGTCACATTCTCTCCTCGGAGACCAAACTAAGGGGGGATCAGACAGGAGGAAACTGAAGAGGCTTTGTTTGTCTTCTGAAGAGTCCTCTCCATCATCCCTGTGCAGCCTCCCTCTTCTGTTGACTTTAGATCAAGTTTCTGTCCATATTTATTAGATACACTGAGGAAGGCAAATAAAGGAGTCACTGGAAAAAGATAGATTATGTAATGCCGGTTGACATATTGACAGGAAGCTGGCATAAGTATTCCTGTGGCAGCATGTTGGGAGTCCCATACTGCTGGTCGCAAGGATGTCTTGGCCTAATCTGAAGTTCCCAGGAAATATTTCTCGGAGTTCTATTTGTGTCTGCAGATTTACGCACTTCCTGTTCTGTATTCCCTTTTCACTAGAAGAATGTTTCTTTTGGCACTTTAGTGTGTCTTTGTATTGAAATGTACTTGGCCTACCATTTTTTATTATTATTTTTTTTAATCTGCGGTCTGCTTTTGAGTTGTTTTGTTTTATTCTGTTTTGCTTAAATTGCCCGTTGCTGTGTTTGCAGTGTTCATTGGCCTGCCACAAGAAGTGCCTGGAAACGCTGGCCATCCAGTGTGGCCATAAGAAGCTCCAGGGGAGGCTTCACCTGTTCGGCATCGACTTCACGCTAGCGGCCAAGAACACTCCCGACGGCATTCCCTTCATCATCCGGAAATGCACATCTGAAATCGAGAACAGGGCGCTCAACATCAAGGTATTGTTATTCCACTGTAAAGCCTGCCTACAAAGCCGTGACACGCCTCGATTTAAAAGTTAACCAAACAGTTTTCAGGTTGCGTGGCCTTTTAGAGTCGGTGGCCCCGGTTTCTCCTTTGTGAGTCAGAAAAGGCCATCGCAGTTTCCTGTGCTGAAAGCTTTTTTTTTTTTTTTTCTTTTGTGCTCTGAAGGGGATCTACCGCGTGAACGGTGCCAAGTCCCGGGTGGAGAAGCTGTGCCAGGCGTTTGAGAACGGCAAAGACCTGGTGGAGCTGTCTGAGCTCTACCCCCACGACATTAGCAACGTGCTCAAGTTGTACCTGAGACAGGTAGGCTGCTTTCTCTTAGTGTTTGAGTCCTAATTAAAAAACCCAAAAAGCAGGACTTTCTTATCAAGTTTGGTGCTTCTTTTGCACTTTGTGCTCTCCAGCTTCCAGAGCCGCTCATCTTGTTCCGTTACTACAACGACTTCATTGGTTTGGCGAAGGAAAGCCAGCGCATCATCGTGGAAGAACTCGAAGCCCAGCGGCTCAATCCTGGCGCCGCTACAGCGTCCCTGGTCAGCGTGGAGCTCAACAGGGTGTTGTTCAAAATCAAAGATCTGCTGAGACAGCTGCCTCCAGCGCATTACAAGACACTACAGTTCCTCATAGAGCATCTTCACAGGTACAGAGGGAAGGAACTTCTCCAAACATTGCTTTAACATGGGTATTGATCCACTTCTCAGGGTGTTTTCACACCTGATAGTTTGCAAGAATCTGTTCGATTGGGGACCAAAATTGCAGCATTTGTTACATTTTCAGTTGGTGTAGTTCGTTTTCACGCTACTTCAAACAAACCAAACCCTTTGAAAAGCCTGTTGCCCGGCTTGCCTGTACTAGGAAACAAAATGAAAACCTCTGAAGAAGACACTGAGCGTAACTTCATTCTTCACGAAATGCAAAACAAAATGAAGTGGTGCCAAATTTTAGCTGATGTAGGATTTCTCTTTCGTCTTTGGCAAAAGACCACAAGCCATTTCTTCCAGTAGCAATAGACTTGACCATTTGGTTTGGTTGCATTTAACCAGATTGCCCCACCAAGGGGTCTCTGGTCCACTTGGCCTTCACATGCAGATTCACTTCAGCCAAATTGAGACCAGAGTTCGCCATTTTGATCCTTATCAGAGTTCAATTACATTCAGACCTCCCCAAATGAACCAGACTTCCTAGACAAAAGAAGTAGAGTTTGATTGAAGCGGACTAAACAGGTCTGATGTGAATCCACCCTCAGACTCTCATCTCCTTTGCTTCCTTTTAAGGGTGACCGAGTGTTCGGAGGAAAACAAGATGACAGCTAGCAACCTCGGGATCATCTTCGGCCCAACGCTGATCAAGCCGAGGCAGGCAGACGCCGACGTCTCCCTTTCCTCTCTGGTGGATTACCCATACCAGGCACTCATGGTGGAGCTCCTCATCCGACACTACCAGATGATCTTTGACACCCCCCTCAGCCCTCTGCGTCTCACCTCACCCACAGAGGCGGATTCTCACTCTCGCCTCAGCCAGCAGGAGAAGGAGCAGCTGAGCAGGCACTCAAAGTCACTGGGAGACATCAAGGAGGTGAGAACTTGTCAATTTCCACCCTTTTGACCAGTTTACTAAAGCATCTACTTGTCAGTTAACATTTATTTTCTAATTTTTACAGCAGAGCTCAAAGGTGTTTAAGAGACATTCCTCCATAATACCATCTTCGCACTTATTAGCTGAGGTTCAGGAGGCCATGCCAGCCCTCGATGGAAATGACTTTGAACCTGGTCAGTGTTCATCTTAATAAAAAGCATTCCTTTAAAGCCCATCTGGATTTGTAATATATGCACACTTTTGATCTGTGTTCAAAGGCGACGAGGTGGACTCGGAGACCCTAAATGGGATGTTGTCATCGAGCGTCCCTGAGATCGCAAAACCCAGCGAGAAGGGTCTGTGCCGCTCGCAGTACGTCACGGTCAGCAGGGTTCTGCTTCGACACCCTCGCAACAAACTGGTTTCCCGGCCGATGAGCATGCCGGCCGAGCGGGTTCTCGGCCGGGGCCAGGTGGACGAGAACAACACCCGGAACAGCGCCAACTGGGAGAACAAGAAGGGAGGCGGCTGCAGCCAGTCCATCGAAGAGGTGGACGAGACGGAGAGCTCCAAACTGCGAGCGGGCGCGCATTACCGGAGCACCTTCATCGACACGCAGACGCTACGGAGAACGTGGGACAAACAGTACAAGTACGACGTGGCGTCCAGAGCCGCCAGACTGGCGGCCAGCTCTCCGTCGGAGGGATCCGCGCTGGACGCCAGCGGCTTGTCGGCTTCTGTGCCAGCCTCCTTAAACCACGGGACGGCGGGGAGCACCATCAGCACCATCTACCCTAACAGACCTTACACAGTGGCGGTGCGACCCAGCAGGACTTTAAAGAGGGAGGAGAACGTGTCAAGGAACAACACGATTGCGACAGTTTTTAGAGCGCCGAGGACTCTTCAGCCTCCGCCAGGAACTTTCTACAAGCCTCCCTCAGGGAGCAAAGCTAAAGGGCAGCAGAACTGTAAGCTAGCGAACAGCGCAGAGGAGGATGATGATGAAGAAGAAGAGGAGGAGGATGACGACGATGAGGAGGATGAGGAAGAGGAGGAACTAGGAATTGAGATAGAAGTTTCTGTTGATGAACCTCTTGAGGAAGTCGACCAGGCAGCCATGTCTCATTCTCCCAGCTCCAGTCCTGAAGAAATGGGTCAAAACCAGACGAAACCTGTGTACCAGAGACTGAGGCCCAGGCGCCTTCAAGAGGTAGAACACAGAGAGGCTCATTTCGTCTGAGTGAAAAGTCCTGGGCTTCGAGAGTCAATATAAACTGTGGTCAAAGGTGAACGAGTTCCATATTAGTCCAAAAAAGCAAGCCGTCTTCCAACTGTTGATTTAATTCTCAGAAGACCAACAAGACGCACTTAAACCACTGCAGACACTTCAAATCTTGTAATCACTTGCTCACAACACTCGGCACCATATTTATAATTTCTATAAAACTGTGCAATTGTTTTTTATATATATATATATATATATATATATATATATATATATATATATAGATATATATATCTATATATATTGTACAAAGTTTCTACAAACTTACTATGGATGTTTGCTTTAATGCCAAAAAGTCGGGTATGAGTCATTAAATTAGTGCATAGAATTGGAATCACAACACTGAAAACAATCCAGTGCACTTAGCTCGATGTGAATACCGATGGAGCAGTGTTGTCCCCACTGTGAGAGAGAGTGTTTTAATCTGTTACAAGTAGGTTATTTTCTAATGATTTGTGTATAAATCTGGGTAAATATATGTACACACATGGCGCGTTAGATAGCTGTACTGGCAGCTAAGACATGTTCTAAAAGGAACAAAATAGCAGAAGCTAGTTTTAGCCTTTTGCGTTTATTTTTTAACTTGGATGATGTCAACTTTGTCTGACAAGTTCTTACAAATGCCACTAGTGGTTTTCACCCCACTGTTTGTAATATCACTTTTAAATTTTAATAGCCAAAGCTTTTTTGTTCTTTTTTTAAATTTTGTTTTTACAACTTTAGTAGTCTTACCAGTAACAAACCTTACATGTTTGGTTACATGTAATAGGAAGGACGTCATTTATTTAAACTGTATCTGTTTTTTCATTTTTATGTACACAGTTGATAAACTGTTAAAAGGTTCAATGTATTAAAAAGGAGAAGAAAAAAAAACAGGTACATTTAAACAAACACTCTTTTGTAACTTATTAAAATATATCTGGCAAATTCTAAGAAAGATGCTTGTTCTTTATTTTTAAACATTCAGTCATTTCACCGTCTGCTGATGTAAGCGGGCAACTAGCATGGGTTGAAACATATTAGTAACACTTCTAAGTTACAAGTTTTGTCATTTAATCATAACATGTTTTATAGTTAGTGAGAAAATTCAAATGTTACGCAAGACCAACTATAAACCTACACTCCCACCTGAAACGCTCAGCTAGGGTGTGATCGGGGTGCCATTTACCGAAACCACGAGAAAAAAAAATCGGAAAACGCACGCGGGGGTGGAAAGCGCGCGCGCGCGGACAATGAGATCCCACGCGGATGGCTCACTAAGGGGAAGTGTGGGTCCAGGGGACTTCCTTCGCAACCGAGCCAGGTCGTAGTGTTTTTTTGTTTGTTTGTTTGCTTGGCAAGAGCCGAACCCGAAATTCGCGTCGAGTCGGACCCGGGCTTCTGTGGCACGCGCGTTAATTAAGGAAGGCTCCAATACGTACAGATAAAAACGAAGAAGAATGCACGACGTGAAGTTGTGTTAATCTACTTATAGTATTACAGAGTTGGCTTTTTACTCTGTTGAGGGCAGAAATGAAGTAAGGTAAGTTCATTGGACTGTTCACAATGCGCATGTGCTGCCTTGCTCTGCTCCAATCAACCCCTCATCAATTTGCTGTCACAACAAGCAACACAATGGAGCCGCAAGATGTTGACACTAAATCTGAAAATGGAAGAAGTTACACTGGTTAATTTAAATCTTAAATAATATGTCTGTTTTATTTCAGGTTTCGGTCTATAATTAAAGTTAGTCTGGCGGGAGGGGTTGGATTTATCTTTAGGCCTAAACTAAATTAGTGGAGGGAGAGAATTTAAAAATATATATATTTACAGGTATGGATAACTACTTATTTGAAATTTGTCCTGTAGAGAGTTACTAACACTCGCCACTAAAGGTTGGGATTAACTGTCTTTTCACGGAGGGTTATCGTGTTAATGGAAATGGAAGTTCAGAGGATTTTAAAGGTTTATTCAAGATTTTAGGCAGGTTCACATGTAGACAGCAGCAGGAGACACTTCCACATACAAAGATGTATGTTGAAAACAGGCTACATCTGTGTCATTCCTTGTGTTAATCCAAGCAGGCTTACCCAGGCTGAAGGAAAAAAAAAAGAATGAACTGTTTCTCATTGGTCAGAAGAAAGTACATTTTGCATTGCAATATAAATTGAGTTTGGGCACAGTACATTGCTTAAGTTCAGTGTGAAGTTACCACAGTCAAGAGATGATTTGGGGCAACGTAAGTGCTCTCATTACCTGCAAATTCTGGATCACTTCAAGCTAATTTCTGCTAACAAGCTTGATGAAGATGCTGATTTCATTTTCCCAACAGGATGCCAAAGACAACAAAAGTCAGTTCGTTGACCCTGGTATTATTGGTGCTGTGTCGGACATCCAACTGAATCTATTGACCTTTTTTCTAGAGGAAGATGAGAGACACCAGACCCCACAATACAGATGACCCAAAGGCCACTATCAAAACATCTTGAACCACCTTAGTGCAGAGCCACAGGCTTCTGGATTTTCATTAGCTGCCATTAAATATAAATATCTAGTCATACTGTGAGGAATAAATGTTTATAATATCGTAGTTTCGTTGTCTGAATTAAACTATTGAAATAACCTGTTGAGTTTCGAATAACTCTAAACGTGATTGGATTGAATTGTGATGAGATTTTATCACACACGCCCCTCAATAAATCTATAACCATGCCTGTAATTACAGTACCTAACGAAGCCTCCGTTGGTTAAGGACATGAAGGGCTCTGCCGGTGGCAGAGGGGCGTTAGCCGTCTCTCCCGGTGCTCAGAAAGTAGATTAAATTCAATCCTCTTACGTATTCACGAGGTCTGAAAACGAGCTGCGTTTGCAACCACAGGGAACAGTTGAGAGAACATGGGCTCTAATGTTTTATTTTTTATTTCCTGTGCATCCACCCACAGCTGAGGTGTTCGTCTGAGGTAAGAGGCACGTCAGTGTAATGTTGTATTTACTGTAAACACGCTGTGGTATAGTAGCTACAGCCCAATCCAAAAAGAACAAAGTGACGCATACTGACACTCTAATTGTTTTGTAAATGTAGTAGGAAAGAGCAAGATCACTTTGCTTTCTAATTAAGACAGATTGCAGCATATTTGTAATATGGACACCTCTGTGGCTGTTATTCTGACTATGAAGTGTGTTGAGCTCATTAACCGTCTTTATGAGCCATTGCTGGCTTTGACGTGGAGCTTCCTGCAGCTCAACGGGCCGATTACATGAAGGACGGCTCTTCCCAACACAGTGGATCATTCTGGACTGGTTGCGTACAGGTCTGCCGGGCCAGAGCCGACCCCCGTGGGGTTGGGGCGGTGAACAGGAGCCACCATGGGGTCAGGAGGTCAGGTCAGGCTCCTGCTGTGGAAGAACTGGACCATCCGCAGGCGGCAGAGGGTAACCCCTTCTCATCTGCGCTTTATCCGCCCGCTTTAAGACCAGCAGCGTGGGGCAATTATTAAACATGGTGGAAGTTGGACTCCATTAAGCTGTTACTGCTTCCAGAAACGGTTGCCCAATTGTTATTTTCAACAAATTAAATACCTTCCTGCTACATCTGCTCAAGTGTTGAATGCTTTAAGGGCTGCCACACCCTGCTGGGTCTGAACAGGCGCTGGAGGATTACTGGTCTTTTGTGCCAGGCCTTCTTTATTAACAAAAAAAACAGGTTCATATTTAATACCATAGGAATGCTCCGAAAAGAATCGTTAACATAAACTGTAAATGTTCCTTTGAATCAGATACGGTTCTTCGTGGAGATCATGTGGCCTGTGATGCTGTTCATGGGACTGGTGTGGCTGAGGAGAGTGAACCCGCTCTACCGTCAGCATGAATGTGAGCCGACAGCTAAATAAGGAGGAAAAAGCTGCTACCGCTGTCATGCAGGCATTCCTGGGGGTTTTTTTGTTGTTTTTTTTTAAATAAATGTTGCATAACTATTTAGAAATGTAATGTTTTGTTCTTCAGGCCACTTCCCTAACAAGGCCATGCCCTCAGCCGGCATTCTGCCATGGATCCAGGGAATCGTCTGCAACGCTAACAACCCCTGCTTTCAGTATCCCACCCGTGGCGAATCTCCGGGTCTGGTGTCCAACTACAACAACTCCATGTAAGCTTTGACTAGGCCATTCCAACATGGATGTGCTTTGATGTCTGTTGTAGATCCGACCGGCTTCCCCTTTCCCTTGCTGAAAGAGAATCCTCACAGCATCCTGCTGCCACCACCTTGTTTCATGGTGGAAATGATGTAACAATGTAACATCAGATCACGTGTTTTGAACTTTGTAATTACAGTATTGACATGTATAACACACTGTGTAACAGTCGGTGTTTGATAACGGGGTTTCACACACACACGTAAGAGTAATGTTTTTGGATTGACATTAGCCGAAAAATTACAGTGTTTTCATTTACATATTACTCTTCATTAGTGTTGACTCTTTATATAATATTACATAATTAATCAGATCTCTAACGAACTTCTGAGACCCTCTCAGAACAGCTGCAGTTTACACACTGGATTTCATTTAGGGGTATCACAACAGCAAATCTTAATTTTCTAAGTTTTATTTGCAAAAGAAAAAAACGTGAAAATTTTCTTTACACATCCATGCGTGGAGTAGACTATCTTCATATGCTGTGTGATGCTAATGAAGACAGGGTGTGTTTGAGCTGTTCCTGATGATTCTCCGTAGTCTGGCCCGGTTCTACTCGGATGCAGAGGAGCTTCTTTTCAGCGACCCCGAGTTTCTGCAGGTGGGTCGCCTCTGGAGGGAACTGAACGCCATGAGCAACTTTATGGACATGCTGCGCACTCATCCCGAAAAGGTCTCAGGTCAGTGCTCCAGGCCTTCGTCGACTTCCTGCAAAGTCCTTTACTCTGAGCTGTTTTATTGGAGCTGGTGTTACCGCTGCAGAAAAGAAGAAAAAAAAGCTTTCCCTTAGGTTTTAATCCGGAGTTTACGTGAGTATTAACGCAGTTTACTCTCTGGTTACATTTAGCTTCTGGCAGAACTTGCAGTTCATGTCGGCTTAAAGACATTCATAAATGAGTTAATCTAATGGGATTTATGAAAAAATCCTGTTTCAAAACTGTCATCTCATCTGAAAGTGCATCTGAGGTTAGTTAGATCTCACATGCTTTCCCATCATTGTGTCTGGATGCTTTAACACCATTATATCACGCGGGCTTAAGGCGGGTCCGAACTCTAAGCTGCTTACTTTGCGATGTCTGGCCACGTCAACCGTCCGCTTTCTTGTTTCTTAGTGAGATTGCCGATGCATTTCTTCCATCTATTGCTCAGTCAGACGGTGCCTTGCAAAGTATTCATACTCCTTCAACTTTTTTGTTTTTAGCATTTTTTTGGGTCTGAAATCGTCTGGAAGCAGATTTTATACTTCGCTTCTCAGGCTTCACATGTAAATATCGGCAGATTGCTGATCACCCAAAATTAAAGACCATCAATGTGGTGCTCATTAAATTTCTTTGATCTAAACATTTTAAAAGTCTTGAGCAGTCTTTAATCCTTTCATTACCTTTGACCAAGTTCCCACACACCATTATGCTGCCACCACCAAGCATAACTTTCTCTTTGCCCTAAAAGTTGTTAACAGTTGGGCAATTTAATAAATAGGTGATGTCAAAAGGTAATCGATTGTCATGGGTTTTGTTTAGGGGTATGAGAGTAAATGGGGTAGAATACAAATGCATGCAGCATGTTTGCAGATTATATTGATGAAAAAAACATGCATTGTTTTTGCTTCCAGTTCACAATGTTGCTGTTTCACACAAAGTTGCCATAAGATACGTTGATGTTTCTGTTTGTGACATGACAAAATATAAAAACAGATCAATGAGTGCAGCTGCGTTTACATTCTTCTCTCCCACCTCAACAGCAGCAGCTTCATGCTTTGGGAGTTATGGTTCACCATAAGTTGAACTTGATAGTTTTTTTATTTAATCCACCCGACATTTTACATGGTGCTGACTGATGGTGTTGTTTAAACAAGTCAGGCTAAAAGATTTACCTTTAACTTCCAGATGCTTAAAAAACTCACCACTCTTCCATAAAGACCAGATTTGTAACATGCACGATATTTACAGTAGTAGCAGAAAAGGAGGCTGAATACAAAAACATACACCCCAATTCAGATTTTTGTTTGCCAGCAAGACTCGACATCCCTGAGATTTTCTTGATCATGGACTACTTTATTTTTATTTTTGAATTATTTTTGGTCTGTACTAACATACAATAAAGTTTGTGAGTTTAGTTTGACAAAAAAATAAAATAAAAAAACGTAAGGGTTGATGGAGTATGAGTACTTTTCTGTGATACTGTATCCAATCTCTTTGTTCCACTGGGAAAAAATGAGCCTCCGTAGTGGGAGTGGATTGATGTAATTCACATTCCTGTGAAGTTCTCATGAGCTCAGAGAAAGAGAATGAAATTCTCATGAATAAAGTTACAAAATGAGCGACATTAATTCACGACTGCTTGTATTACACAAACATATAGAGTCTGCGGTTTTGTCAGATGTAAACATTTCACTCTGAAGGCCCCGCGGTGCATCGTGCCGCTCCGCTTGTTTTACGGAATCAGTTAAGTTCCCTGTATTCGTGTTCCCACTTGTTTTTATGTCGTATGTTGTTTCCAGTGGATGGAACATGAGTGAGATCACTCAGAACAAAACGGGCAGAACTGGATCGAGACCAAAACTGCACTCTGCCCGACAGAGTAAACTCCGTTCAAGCGCAGGCAGGCCGATGGAAACATTGTTACAGTGTGTAGAGTCGGAACATGCGGGAAGCGCTCAGCGCATTGATTGCTCCACTGAAACTCACTTGTCGCGACTTGTCCGCGGTATGTGCCGCTAGGACTTAAGGATTTCTCCGCCCGGACCGGTTATTCCAGCGCGAGGAGGCGCCGTTATCCGTTGAGGCCAGTGGTGCGTGGACCCACACAAACCGCTTACGTTATTTGCCGCAGGTCGCGGAGTGAAGGTGGAGGCGATCCTAAAGGACGACGAGACCTTGACGTCGTTCCTGCTGAGAGACATTCCCCTGACAGAGTCTGTGGTGTATCATCTAGTCAATGCCCAAATCAGGCCTGAACAGGTACACACGTTCAGAAACACTCACACACAAAGCCAGGAATACTCACTGCAGCCTCTAACTCAGAATGTAAATCCTGAGACTTTACACCCAAAAACAATGAGCAGTGTGTGATATAAATAAAGTTCAAAATGAACATGTTCAGCCAAGAAAATGGAAGGAAACATTGATAATGTTGGGTGGCAGAGGTCCAGAGCAGTTTGGCACTTTGGAAAATGTACATTTAATGGCAGGCCATATTTGATATGTAGCATTTTTATAACAACTGTAGTTATGCTATAAAATGGCACTATGTGTCTGGAAAACATAATACTGCCCCTTTAATTAGTAAATGGTTGAGAAAAGAAGGATTCTTGATGAAGTTAAAAATATGAGCATCTGCTTTATGAGACTGTTATACAGCGGAGTCTTCAGTCAGAAGCTTCTTCAGATTTGCTGTATTGCAGACTGCTACTGGTTGTCCTACCTGCCCACAGTCATCAGCATTTATGACTCTTTTGATGAAACTTGGACTGCATGATCTACATTTAACATCCTACTTGGGATTAATAAAGTATTGTTGAATTGACTTATTGTCATAAGTTTAGCGTGTATCTATATGTTTACTTTACTCAACGTATCAAAGTCAATATAATAAATAATTTTAATACAACTGGGATACTTATACATTGTGTTATATTTGCAGTCAAAATGTAGGATTTTTATCCAATGCCATACCTCAAAAATTACTTCATATTCAAGAGTAACATAAAAATTCTCCATTTAGATTAAAAACATTACATTTTTGTTGCTAATTTAAAATTAAAGTAACACACATAAGTGGGGAAAAGTCATTAAAGTCTATTATGCAGCAAAACCAATAAAGGGAACTTCTGGTAAGAGCAAAAAGAAAAGCAGTGTCTAATGGAAAAAAACATAAGGAAGCATAACTGAAGAAAAGAAGACCCAGAGGTACTGTGAGTTTTGGTTTCTTGCTAGAGATCTAAAGCATTGCATTTCTTGGAGTTGATTTAAAAATAAAGTAGTGTGACGCGTATTTACTAAAATTCCAAATAAATTAACAAGAAGGGGAAGAAAAAACTCTTCCTATGTTCCTTCCTTTGTTTTTCCCTCTTGCTCAACACCCGCAAATTCCTGGCAGCAGCTCAAAACGGCATGCCAGCCTTGAATGTTACCGTTTATGTTCAGTTGTAAACAATAATGCAACAAGACCTACGTGGATTGCAGCATGTAAATTATTCAACTCACATACTGTAGTTCCAAGGCCCAAACACAAAACCTTTCCTTGCCTGAATTCAGCCAGTGAATCCCTCCAGTGTTTTTGACGCGTAAACAGTGTTTGTGCTAAAGTATTGTAAAGGTGACCTTTAAATCTCGTGTTTAAATGCTACGACCTCCTGTTTCAGTTTGCCTTCGGGGTGCCAGACTTGCATTTGAAAGACATCGCCTGCAGCCTCAGCCACCTGGAGCGATTCCTGATTTTCCAGAGCCATAGAGGACTCTATTCCGTTCGGAACGCCATGTGCATCCTGACCCCGCAAAGGCTGCAGATCATCGAGGACAGATTTTATGCCAACGTGGATTTTTTCAAACTCTTCCGACTGGTCAGTGTTTTATTCACTTATACAGTTGTGGTCAAAAGTTTACATACACTTGTAAAAAAACATAATGTTATGGCTGTCTTGAGTTTTCAATAAGTTCTACAACTCTTATTATTCTGTGATAGAGTGATCGGAACACATACATGTTTGTCACAAAAAACAGTCATAAAATTTGGTTCTTTCATAAATTTATTATGGGTCTGCTGAAAATGTCACCAAATCTGCTGGGTCAAAAATATAGATACAGCAACAAAATTTGTCAATTTTGGTGATGTAGCGAGTTGTGTCAATCAAATTAGCTTCATGTCATGGCCTCTTCACTTCTTGTAAGTGATTCTGATTGACTACAGCTGTTGACTTCTCATGAGCCCATTTAAATAGGGCTCATTTGACCCAGTGATTAGACTCAGCTACAAAAGCTACAATGGGAAAGTCAAAGGAACTCAGTGTGGATCTGAAAAAGCGAATTATTGACTTGAACAAGTCAGGGAGGTCACTTGGAGCCATTTCAAAGCAGCTACAGGTCCCAAGAGCAACTGTGCAGACAATTATACGCAAGTATAAAGTGCATGGAACAGTTGTGTCACTGCCACGATCAGGAAGAAAACGCAAGCTATCACATGCTGCCGAGAGGAGATTGGTCAGGATGGTCAAGAGTCAACCAAGAATCACCAAGAAGCAGGTCTGCAAGGATTTGGAAGCTGATGGAACACAGGTGTCAGTCTCCACAGTCAAGCGTGTTTTACATCGCCATGGACTGAGAGGCTGCCGTGCAAGAAAGAAGCCCTTGCTCCAGAAAAGGCACCTTAAGACTCGGCTGAAGTTTGCTGCTGATCACATGGACAAAGATAAAACCTTCTGGAGGAAAGTTCTCTGGTCAGACGAAACAAAAATTGAGCTGTTTGGCCACAACACCCAGCAATATGTTTGGAGGAGAAAAGGTGAGGCCTTTAATCCCAGGAACACCATGCCTACTGTCAAGCATGGTGGTGGTAGTATTATGCTCTGGGGATGTTTTGCTGCCAGTGGAACTGGTTCTTTGCAGAAAGTAAATGGGATAATGAAGAAGGAGGATTACCTCCAAATTCTGCAGGAAAACTTAAAACCATCAGCCCGAAGGTTGGGTCTTGGGCGCAGTTGGGTGTTCCAACAAGACAATGACCCAAAACACACATCAAAAGTGGTAAAGGAATGGCTAAACCAGGCTAGAATTAAGGTTTTAGAATGGCCTTCCCAAAGTCCTGACTTAAACCCCATTGAGAACATGTGGACAGTGCTAAAGAAACAGGTTCATGCAAGAAAACCATCACATTTAGCTGAACTGCACCAATTCTGTCAAGAAGAGTGGTCAAACATTCGACCTGAAGCTTGCCAGGAGCTTGTGGATGGCTACCAAAAGCGCCTAGTTGCCGTGAAAATGGCCAAGGGACATGTAACCAAATACTAATGTTGCTGTATCTATATTTTTGACCCAGCAGATTTGGTGACATTTTCAGCAGACCCATAATAAATTTATGAAAGAACCAAATTTTATGACTGTTTTTTGTGACAAACATGTATGTGTTCCGATCACTCTATCACAGAAAAATAAGAGTTGTAGAACTTATTGAAAACTCAAGACAGCCATAACATTATGTTTTTTTACAAGTGTATGTAAACTTTTGACCACAACTGTATATTAAGAAAACATAGTTCTTGGTTTGCAAATCTCGCTGAAGTCAGTTTTTGCCATGTTAATTATATTTTTGTTTAGGGTGGATAATAAAGATGCAACGTTTTTTTTTTTTTTAAAAGGGGCCTGACAGAGCAGCTCTCCCTCACTCACCCCCCTCCTTCAGACTAGCCAGCAGCAATTAGCAAACACCTGGTAAAACTGAGCATCTGCTGAGCTCATTATACAAGTTGCTTCTCAGAGCAACGCCAGTAAAAATGTTGTTAAAGGGTCAATAGAGGAGCCATGTTGTGATGACTTCCTGAAGGCGAAGTGTCAAAAAGAGCATGTGTTTCTTAAAGAGACAGAGGCCCAATTTCAAGACGTTACATTACAAAGTAACATTTCTTTTAAGTCATATTTGATATACATAACATTTTTAGAGAAGGTAACATAGTTACTTGATTGTGCTACATAATGACTCAATGTGGCTGGAAAACACATAATACTGCCTCTTTAAAACAGAAACTTGTGGTGCTGGTTTCAATTTATTGCACGGGGGCCAAAGATATATTAAACACATCCACAAGAGGCACTTTGACTACAAACTTATTTTAACCATCAACAAGCTTCTGGGTTGGTTCTCGCAGCATATTTGACTACGTCTCTTGCCATAAAAAGTTCATGTAAATTGGTCAGCTAATGACACATCATTAGCTTTTTAGCAATATTTAAATAAGATTTCATTTGGATTGAGGTCAGAATCTTCCAGATGTTTGGTCTGCTTTATCAACTCCATGATGGTTTTCTTTTGAGTTTGGTGATTTGAACTGTTGATCGAAGTTCTCTATCTTCATTTTTGGATTCCTATGCATTAGTAGTATTGGTAGTTCATCTTCTTAATTAAAGCTTTTTTCCTGCTCTTTAACAGAGAGAATATTTACATTATTTCTGTATGTTCCTTTCTGTAAAGCTTAAGCAATAAGTCCTACACTGAATAAAATAGCACTACATTACAAACAAGAAGTTAGTCTAATATTTTAGAAAAAAACTTTATGATGAGGAACAAATCAGCTCTGCTTATCGGTTTTTCAGCCTGTGGTATTGATAAATCTATAATAAAGTCACAGTTAATGTTTAATTCATAGTTTAGTCTGGCTGGCTAATTATTGAATGACCAGAACACAGAGTATGTGAACTGTGAACTAGAAGGAAAAGGATCTGGCATTGTAGTGGCGAGTCTATTGTTTGTCAAACCAAGCATCCTTCATTAAGAATCAATCAGCCACTGCTGCACTGTGGTGACATTTTGTACACAAGCAGAAGAAATCAAATGTATAAAAACCTTAAAGTTGCATTTTATGGTTTATTTATCCAGTTTAACAAGCAATAAATACAGATGCAGATTTCTGTTTGTTACTGTTTCTCCCGCCCTGGTAAAAATGAACAAATAAAGGCCCAATCACAGTGCATGCTGGTCCTCCACCAGTCCCTATACTTATAGGAAATGGCTCCATAGTTACAAAAGCAAATAAAACACAAACAATAGCAAATTAAGCAATTGTTGACCTATGAATAAACCTTGTAAATAACCCAAGACTATAAACTAGGAACACATTTTACCAAAATATAAAAGAATAAATACCTCCAACAGACATGTTTACACATATTTTTGTTTTAAATGATAATCTGAAAATTTCCCCATCATGCATTTTGTATTGGTTGGTTGTTTCTGACTGGGAGCGGTGTATTTTTGCAGTTGGCAATAGGACAACCAGGAGAAGACAGAGGAGCTTCCTTTGTGCAGATTGTCATGCTAGTTTTAACAAATGTGAAAAAAAAAACCCATACAAATTTAATGAGAAATTACGTACTGGAGCTTTAAAAAAGTAAAAGTTATAAACAATCATAAAAAGTTTTACAGTAATTGTTGTAAAAGATGACTTTGGCAAAACCTTCTGTCAGTAGATAACCTTTAACATCAAACAAATCTTGAGTCATCAAAAGCCTATCATTACCTTATTTTTTTAAAAATCATTTAATTTCCTTTTCTTCCACATCAGCAGTTTGGGCTCGTCAACACATCCCACTGCAACATTAATAAGGACAGAAAGTACTCTCAGGTGACACATATGTTTAAAGACAGTAATAAAGTGGATAAACATCAGTTTGTATTTGTTTTACAAGCACCATGACTCACAGGGTGGAGCAGATGTTTTTCAGGAAAATACAGTGCAAGTAAACACAGCATTGTTCAGCTGTCATACTGAAGAAAAATGTGAGCAGGGAAGCACGACTGGAGAAAGTCCAAAAACCTGCTGTTTTTACGCGTATTAACTCAACACAATCCTGGTCCTAATGTCTCATGACCACACTCACTTTTTTTCAGTGGATTACCATTTAGCTTCAAGATAAACAAAAATAGAAACTTCCAAAAATTAATTGAGCACTAAATGAGGAAAGCACTTGAGCTTAAATAACCACGGATAAATGCCAACAACCTGTATTAGCAGGAGAGCAGACGGACTTGGTCTCAGTCCTATTATTAGCTCAGCGCAACGGATGGTGTTTATTCAGGAGTGTGTGCAGGGTATTAAAAAAGTCTGACAAATGATACATCAGTAAGGCAGATGCGTGTTGATTTAGAGGAACTTTTCTAAACTATCAACATGCTTTTAAAAAAACTCGTATTGTGACAAACGAGCCACTGAAAGGACCCAAGTTTGCCCAAAGCTTTCTGTTATGGAACAGCAGTGAAGAGTTGTGTCTCGAGGCTCAAGTCAAGTCAAGTATATTTGTGTTGTATATTTTAGCAACAAGGCACTTGAAAACGTTTCACATGATAACACAGTACCAGAAAATGGTTGTATTACCTCCACAAACTTCATTGGAAGTGCTGAAATCGGCTCTCGTTGATGTAGACACGTGTCGAAAATTCCTTGATATCGTTCCCAGGGAAGCGCCCGCCTGCCGAACTCAACATCAGGTCCGGGTTGAACTCTTTCGTCTGGAGCTCTGTGCAAAGTGTTGCGTGATTGGTCAAAATTTTTTTTGCCTAAATTCGCTCGGACTGCAACTTTGATATTTTACTTAAGCTGCTCCGCTTCAACTAGCCGTTTCTGTGTCTGCCAGAGACATGAATACTATTTGAGAAACGTCTTTTCTGAGATGGCAAGGAATTATGTACATTTGTACGGGCTCTTCACTAAATAACTGCAAAGACTGTCAAATGAGTAAAAACGGAATTTGCAACATCGTTCTCCACAGGGATCACCCCCAGGTGGTCTACGCCGAACAACGAACAGTTCAGAACCATGTGACATCGCGCTGACTGTTCGGCTTGGGATGAAGCATGTGGGAGCCTTTAGGGTTGCCTAGTCTCCATAACAACCGCTAAATGTAATCAACATGGCAACCAATTTCTTAGGAGGCCAGGAATGAGCCTTTTCTTGAAAGAGCTTAAGGGCACCTCTACCAGTAGACTGGCAATGGTTGTCACTCTGTTGTTCTAAGGACAATAATCCAACATATCCAATTGTGATATGGTAAACCAATTACCAACTGGTAAACCAATTGTGTCAATGACAAACAGTCAAAGATCCCTCTGTCTACTTATAGCTTAGCATATAGACAATGTTTAGTGAAGAGTAAACAAGACTGACAATGAGACAGACAACAACAGATTCTGCTGTCTGCCTCATCCTTACCTAGGCACTGTCCAGTGGAACCGTTCCAAATGGTATTTAGTGTTTAGTGTCTCTCTCTGACTTTGCAGTAGCGAGAAAATGCTACGAACGTTCTTAGCAACAAAACTTGTTGGGCAGCTACTGGGTTCAATCCAGTACAGCTGCAGCGACTGACAAGTGTGACTTGAAGCTGATGTCTCCCAATTGTTCACAAAGACAGAAAAGAGGAAGGATGTTTCCGATGGCAGCTCTTGTGTCTTGGCTTCGTGCAACATCCTGAACCTTTCTTCTATTGTCTTGTGCGCTCTTCTGGAAGCTGCTTTGGAAAACCCAAACAGTACTCAAGTAAAGACATGGGAAACCAGGGGCAGGCAAAGGATCATGTCAGTTTTCCAGATGTTTTTTTTTTTTTTTTTTTAATCTCAAGAGGTTTTTTTGCTCTGTGTTTTATGAGAAATGTTTGAGAAACTTTCACTCATTTTCTTTTTTTTGGTCTAATGATATCGAAAAACTTGAAAAGGTTGCATCGTTTTCAATGTTGTACTGGGGAAAAAGAGAAAAATCTGGCACAAATTCATCCTCTTTCCACCATCTGCTATTGTTTCAGAAGAGTAGAAGATTTTGTGGAGAAATAAATAATCGTGCCTTGCCTGTATGTTTTTTCAAAAATGCAATTTAATTTATATTTTGACTTTGTTTTTTTCATTTTTGGTTTTGAAATCCCTTCAGATCTCATCAAATTCAACAGCAACATTCCTACCATTTTTTGGACTTTCCCTGCAAATAAAAATTAACAATCATACACTATTTAACTCTCATATCCATTTCTCCTCAGCTCCCTCGTGTCCTGGATAATTACTCTGATGGCATTGACATTCACTTCTGGGTCCGTATTGTCTCCACCGCTTCGGACAGACTGCGAGATGTAAGAACCGGCCCGCGGAGCAAACCAGTAGCTCCCCATTCAAAAGTTCACGGTTTCCTATTTTTAGTTGGCAGGAAACAGTTGCTTCCCTTTTGCCTGACTCTGCCTGAGTTTTTACGCAAACAGATGGTAGGTGGGGGGTATTTTCTGGTGCGTGTTAGGAAATCTAAATACAGAGCAAGCCTGTTTAGCCTGAAAAAGAAAGATAGCTCATTATTGTAGGACAATACTGTGGGGGGAGAAAAGCCTCCAGTCTAGGAAAAGTTGATGAAGGGTGACAGCTGATGATTTCTTTCAATTTCACTATATTTTTGTCACTAAAGTGTTATATTAAGGACTAAGCTAATTTTTTATGTTGATGTTTCCAAATCCACATTCATTGCTGTTGACAGTGCGACATCCTGCTGGCGAGATAGTTGTCTCTGCAGACCGTGTACGCTCGAGGTGGAACATGTAAACATGTCACTTCCTGTAAATCAGATGAGGAAGATCCTAAAACCTAGCAAGTAGAGAGCCTTGAAATATTACTTTTCAAGAGTTTTTTTTCACACATTTAGATGCATTGAATCATCAAATATCACCCAAAATAAATACAAAAATGGCGTTTTCAAACGGGGATTTCCCTTTTGTCAAACAAAAGCAGTCATATCAGTCTGATTCTATGTGGACATATAATTTCCTCGCTCTCGTTAAATCACAAATCAACTGCTACCAACCTTCTTTTATTACTTAAACTTCACAAGCTGCATCTAGATCTGTTTCCGGTCTTACCTTGCAGCGAAAAAACTGCTTAAACAAAACCTGCCTGTCGACACGAAGTAGACTAAGCGATCTCTAAAAGCAACACATCATCATTAGAATTTGATGATCCGAAGCATTTAACTGTGTAAATCGAAGCATCCTGCAAGAGAGAAAGTAAGTTTTTAGCAGCACAGTATTTTCTTTTTGTTAAATTCAACTTCAAATGCACATCCTGCATTTCCTTTCAACTACAAGCCCAGCTTTTGAAATCAACCCTGGATCTGTCTTCCCAGCTGTTCCACAGGAGCAGCTCCAGGGAGTTCATCCAGGTCGTAACGCCTCTGTTCCAGAAGAATCTGTCCTTCAGGGAGGTGATGGCTGCTGCCTCCAGCCTGGTGTGCGGCTACACAGAGGGGGCTTTCTCCAGGGTTGCCTCTTTTAACTGGTACGAAGACAACAACTACAAAGCCTTCCTGGGAATCAGCAGCGGCTGGGCCAAGGGTGACTACACCTATGACAACAGCACCAGTGAGTTCAGCACTTGTTTTACAAAACACAGCAGATCAAACCACAGGTGTTACTGCTGGAGCTGAGGGGCAAACTCATGAAGCCACACAGAGGAAGATCTGATCCTAAAACAGCGTTACTAACACCATGGCAACTTATGGCAAAAATGAAAAAAAACTTTGATTAAATCTAGATTAGATATTATGCTTTAAAGGGGCAGTCTTATGTAAAATCAAACTTTTTTTTTTTAGCATTATGCCATATTATAATGTCATTACTTTCATGCATGTTTGAGGAATCCTTTTATCTCCATGGAAACCATTCAGCTGTGCAAAACACCTGGGGGGACCTAGCCCCGCTTTGAGATGAAGCTCCTCCTCAGAAACTTGCAGTTTCCAAGCTTCCGCCTCACAGAGTTTCCAACTCCCACAACTCACCAACTCAGCTCCTTCAGACTAGCCAGCAGCAATTAGCAAACACCTGGTGGAGCTGCACCTTCCGCTGAGCTCATTAGACGAGCTGTTTCTCAGTGCAATGCTGGTAAATGGTTTTAAAGGGTTAATAGAGGAGCCATGTTGGAATGATTTCCTGAAGGTGGAGTGTCAGAAAGAGCTGGAGTTTCTTAAAGAGACAGAGGCCCAATTTCAAGGTGTTAAATTACAAAGTCAAATTTGTTTTTAGTCATATAGTTACTTGATTGTGCTGTAAACTGGTGCTGTGTGGCTTGGAAATACACAAAACCTCCCCTTTAAGGTTCAGATCTCCCTCTAGTTATGTCTATTTCAGCAGCAAAAAGGACTTAAGATTCTTAAGAACCATCGCTGTTTGTGGCATGCAGGTTGCTTGAAATAAAAACTATCTGGTTAAAGCTGGTGGTTTACTAATGCAGGTGAAAAAAAGGAAATAAATTTCTGGCTTTATAAACTGTTACTCCTGGATTGTAGGTGACTCCAATGTTTTCATTTGTAGTTTGAGAAATCCTTTTCTGTTTCATGATGCCTGTTGTCATAATCTGTGTGTTTTGGTAATTTAATAATAAACTGACTTCCTCTGTTACATCAGCTGACTGATAACTATTTGTCTCAGCTCCTTTCTGCAATGACTTGATGAAGGAACTGGAGTCCAGTCCTGCCACATGGATTGTGTGGAACTCTGTGAAGCCAATGCTGATGGGTCGGATCCTCTACGCTCCAGACTCACCAGCTGTCAAGCAAATCATAAGAAATGTAAGCAAATGGCTGTTATGTTGATTTTTAATATATCATTGTTAGTATTTTTCTTTATATATTAAAATTATTTGGGTATATACAGTTATTTTTATGATTTTAATCTTTCTCTATTAGTTGTAATATTTAAGTATTGATAATTTACGTTACGGTGTAATTTAAATTCCCTTTATTTTACGTTTTATGAAGCTACAACCGTAGACTTGCATATATTTTACTGGAGCTTCATATGAAACATAAATACTGGAGCAGATGTTGGCAAGATTAAACATAGACTCAGAGCCACAGGGGAATAAGTTAGATCCAAACATGTGCAGACTCTAGAATGGCTTAATCAAAGTACAGACTCAAATTCGAGTCTGTACTCTGTACTCGGCAGGACTGGGAATATTTTCCTTACAGACTCGGCCCATCCAATCTGACTGAGGTTGAGTGTCCAGATGTTCAAAACTGCTAGAGAAATACACCAAAAGAAGGATCTATATTGACTCTTCATCATATATTGGTTCTATTTTGGCTAAATGCAAAATATTTTATTGTGCTGTATATTGCATTGGTGTGTCATATAATCCTAATAAAATATGTTCAAGTTTGTGGCCGTACCGAAATAAATGGGAAAAATCTTTTGGGGGGAAAGCTTTTATGGTTGAGGAAATCTGATTGAGAGTTGATTTGTTTAGATCGATTGAAAACATACAACTAGAAATGCACAGGAGCAACCAGAAACATCAAAGACACTCAAACACGACACCTAGAAAGATAAATGAATATGGCCACCCAGACATCTCGGTGACGTCCCTATCTGTGTTTCTCTTCAGCGCTGGCTCCTCTGATGCGGTGAACAATGCGTTTCCACCCCAGAAAAAGTGATCAGCTTCCCCCATGGCGTGTCCAGGCCTTTGTATCTAGATATAGATAAGTGTTTGTCAAAGCCGTTAAGTCTCTGGGTGGGAGGTGGGTACAGGCAGTCATGGTTGGCTTGGTTGCAATGGAAGAACACAAACCGATCGGCGGTGTTGACTGCTGCCCAGTCCGTTGGCGCTGCCGCTTTTCTAGATGTGCCTTACGCCGCCGTGGCTTTTCCTTAAAGACGTGAGAGTGTGTAGAAAGGGTCACACACCCTCATGTTTGTTCCTACCCAGCCCTTTATAGACCTCTTTGTTTTCCTCTTGCCTCAGCTGGAATCTTAATTGCACTAAGAATGTGACAACCACTGGGTTAATCCATTACTTTACAGGAGGGGGAAACAAAGACTTTGGCGGCTCTTTGTTGTCATGCATCAGAGTGTTTCAAGGAAATGCTGGTCAAGAACTTTGTGTTTTAGGACCATGCTGTCGTCATACGTGGTTGCTCTCGCAGAATATTGAGCTACATTGGTCTTATCTACATCCTGCTGTACCCGAGCCATGTCTGTCGGATTTTTAGGACATACAATTAAAGGCTGAATATATCCTCAAACTTCAAATATTCCTCCATCGTCAGAACACGCCACATCTTAGCTCCTACTCGATTTTTTTTTTTTACAAAATCGGCTTTCAGGAGCCTCCCCGTCCGCCCTCTCCTCCTCTGTCGCCTGCTGTTTTGAAGTGTCTCATGGAATGAGGAAGCTCCCGGTTGTGGGAACCTGACTGGGATTCACTGGGCCGGCTGAATGCATTCAGCCAGTCGTCACCAGCGGCCTCCATTGTCACCCCCCGGCTCCATTGTCCCCTTTGTCACCCGAAATCAGACACACACAAGAGGAAGGCGTTTAATTGGGTGTACTCTTGAGTGCTTTTATCCCCCCCACTGCACATGACTGAATGCTGGAGTAGCCGACCTTGGGTGCGCTCCTACACAAAGCACTGTACACATGCGGGGTTCTGAACGATAAGCGTGCAGTAAATATTTGACGATCTGGCACCGAAAAGGCCTTCGTCGCAGGTTATCTGTAAAAGCGGGTGGGAATTCTTTGTGGGAGAATGCGCGTGTTGTCTTTGCAAAGCTTGTTTTTGCACAGTTTGATGTGGGAATGGTATGTAGCGGGAGCTTAGGGTGTATGTGTGACTGCGTGCATGCGTGTGTGTTTTTTTAAGCGTCCAAGCTTTGAGTCCAAGTTTGGATTGGGTTTGGGTGTTATTCGCTCCTACCAGTGTTTCCTGCAACCTGAATGCATCTCTCTATATTTTCTTTAGGGGATGTTCAGCTTCTCACTTTCTCCTCCGCTGCAGGCAAACACAACGTTTGAGGAGCTGGAGAGACTGAGGACGATGGGAAAGGCCTGGGAGGAAGTGGCTCCTCAGATCTGGGCTTTTTTCCAAGATGGAGTCCAAGTCAAGATGATCCGGGTGGGACAGCGTTGCAGTCTGGCTGAATAAATAACTTGCGAGTTTATCTCGCACCAGATCTGCTCCTTGTAACATGGGAGATGTGCACGATGACGATCTTTATCACTGCTGCCATTCAGCTGAAACTCAATGCCCAACTATTGTGCCTTTGAATAAGTTGATAAATGATGTTATTTCATCCCGAGCTTCTGACCATTTAGATTAAAGTTCCTGCTCGAATATGGAGAATTTTCTCGATACAATGACTCATCTCTTTTGCTTTCCAGTTTATTTATCAAAATGCGAAACTAGGTCATTGTTCAGATTTACGCCTGCTTGAAACCAGATATTTCCATATACATAACACATCTTTTTCTTCTCACTCTCAGAAGGTAAATCTGATCAAATTTATCCTGTTTTACAGGTCAGTTAGGATTGAGAACATTATTTCTATTTGCTAAATGCCAGAAAAACAAGATTTCTTTTAACTGTTTGCAAGTATCAGTGGTGAAACGGCCTTTTAAACTGCATGACTTGGGCCGAATGTTTTGAATATCCTTCCTCAAACTTCTCACATTGGCCCCTTCCTCCTGGAAGAAGTGATATAACCGAGTCAGGTTTGTAGGCCGCTTTGCCCGCCCACATCCTTTCAGCTTTGCACACAAATTTTCTATGAGAAGGAGATCTTTGTGGTGGCCACTCCTGAACACTGACTTTGTTGACCTTAAGCCACTTTGTCACTAATTTGGCTGCATGTTTAGGGTCACTACCCACTTGGGAGATCCATTTGTGTCCAAACTTTCACCTCCTGGCCTGAGGTGTTTCTTCAATATTTCCACTTAATGTTCTTTCCTCGTGATGCAAATCTAATTTCCCGCTGCAGCAAAAACACCCACAAAACATGATGCTGTCAAACATCACAGTTAGGAAGCCATTGCCCTTTTTTTCCTCCAAGTTCTTCCAAACACTTAAATGTTAGTTTAAACATACCAAAAGAAAATCTCTTCTGAAATGCAGATTTTTTTTGTCCCTGTGTACATTTGCAAATGCCAGTCAGCCTGTTTATGTTGATTCTAAGTCATAACATCTTCCTTCCTGAGTGGCATTTCAGGACATATAAATAACGAAGCTGTTTTGCTCAGGAGGGCTCTCTCTCTCTCTCTCTCTTTCTCTCTCTCATGAGCTTCAGACAACATTCTTACAAGATATTTTGCCTTTGTTTAGGAGTTAATATGCACATTTCACATTTTTAAACAGGTTTAATTAATGTTCATTCTGGGATACAGAACATTTCTCCTTCCTGAAAAGTATAGTGGCTGAATATTTCTACAATGTTTATACTTCTCTAATACTGAAACTGCATGAGCAGATAAAACTGCGCCTTTCAGTCTCTGGAAATTGTGATCAAAAGCTGTTAATTTACCTACAAAAAGAAAGAAAATCATTCTTGGTGGTGTGGCTTCACAATGCTCCGACGGGGTCATCATTTTAGTAGGTTCCACATATGAATTTAAAAAACAAAAACATAATCGCACACTTTCTTTTTTGTTACTGTGGCATTTTGCAAAAAGAATACATTTATCTAAACATGTCTCTTTCTACAGTGCATGTAAACCCATGAATTGATCTGTACATTTTTCAAATTAAGCTCAAAACTTTATTTTATTTCAGGACACCATCCGCAATCCCTCCGTGATGGATTTTATAGACAGGAGCCTGGAAGACGCGCCGTTCTCCTCTGAACACATCCTCAACTTCCTGCACAACGGGCCGCCAGAGGAGCGGCGCTACGACATGCCCGACTTTGACTGGCGAGACGTCTTCAACCTCACTGACCGGGTCGTTCGGATGCTCAATCAGTACGGGGATGTGAGTAAGAAACCACAGTAGCGCATTTTATATTATCTGCCTCTTCGCAGAGAGCACCAATTTATTCTTCAGATGTTTGATTAGCTTGCTAAAGAAAAAAATCACCCCCCCCCCAAAAAACAATTAATCTCACATTTAATAGTTTTATTTCTTAAAATATAGGCAGAAAAAGTGAAGCATCCTGCATGATCTGAAATTAGTAATAGTGTCTCTGCAAGACAAGAGAGCTTTTGTACAGCTAGTAGATTTTTTGTTCTTATTTAGAGGATTAACATTCTTGCAAAATCCTTCTTGTCTTTTAACATTTTTGGCCTGCCATGCAAGCATTTCTGAGGACACTCACATACTTTCTTGTTTGACATGTTAGGCTGGGATTTTATCAGCCTAAAAATAAAATCAAACAAAAAACAAACTGGAAATATGTTGTAGATGTCTTCTTTGGTCATTTTACGTGGTCACCTTTTCAGCAGGTGATTAGCAATGCTTATATCTGTTAATAATTTGCGTTTAATGTGTGAAATTATGCCTTAATTATGATCAAACTAGCATAATCTTCTGTTCTTTAAGTATATTTTTCACCTACAGAAGAAAATCTAAGAGGTGATTTTCACATTTTTTGGCAGTCTTAATAGTAGTTTAATGTTCTGAAGGTCTATTTCTTCTATTCTCTTTTCAAAATGGGAAAGGCAAGAGAACATGCCGTTCCAATTAGGTAGACGTGCGTTGGTGTAAGTTCCCCTTTGGTCAGAACTTCTTTGCGATGAACGTTTTAATTATTGTTCTGGCAGCTGGATAGTTTATCTCCATGTTGCCTTGATGTTAGCTTCCACCTGGCTGCCTGTAGGAACACGGCTGGCACTGAGAGGTGACCTGTAATTTGTAGTGTAGGATCACTTTGCAGTGGGTACACAGCAAAGGGCTACATTTACGCTACTACAACTTCCTTTAACTTTCTGTTCTTAGCCTTGCCGAAGAACCTAAGCCCTTCCAGCTTAGTCATGATCTTATTTCTCAGGTTAGCTGCACGTCTGGGCTTCCTAAGTGGCCTTGATACCCATTCTCATGCTTGGATGGCAAGCATGACTATGTATCCCCCTCCTAACCTGTTGTCTTGATTACACCTTGCAGTAGCGTCTTTGTTGTTCCGCGCCCGTCTGTATTTATGATAGCCAACAATAAAACACTGAGCCAGTAGTCTCTTCAATGTGGGATTTTGAAACTTTACCTTCTCGTCTGCATACAGGCTCTTTTATTAGGCTTGCTGGTATTTCAGCCTTTCAGTAGTTTTCTCTTTGGTCTTCCTTGTCAGAATTTGATTTGAGTTCCTTAAAATCTGTTTTCTGTTTAAGCAAAGTTCAAGTAATCAAAACTTTGTTGGGTTTGTTCTAATTAACTTGTCAGGTCTAGCAGTACTTTAACTTCATTGTGGTTCCCACGAGGTTACACTGAGCTGTGCTAAAAGACGACCTCTGATGTATTTTAATTGGAAATTGTCAATCTAAATGTTTCGCCGTATCAGACGTTTTGGTCTGGTGTTGACACAAACACATTCCAACAGCGCCCCAAATTTCCAGATAAGCCTAAAGTTTCAGGACAATTATTCAAAATTTTCCCCATTCTCTCTTGTGACTTTGATGGTAAGAATTTGGACAGTACTGCCATTATGTTCCTCTGGAAATGTCAGGCTCCAGGTCAGGTCTTTTTCACAAAATAATCCAATCAAGCCTCGCATTTGTCAAGCTTAATGCCCTGGAAGCTAAGCACTGTGCTCTAAGCACTACTCTTGACGTTTTTAGGAGATTCTTGGCTCTCCAATTTGTTCCCTTTGTACAGAAATGTGGTAGTCCACCCAGGTGGGCATGAGCCAAAGCTACAAAGCAGCTGGCCACTCTGTTTTGTTTCATGTTGATTGAGTAGAAGTTAAAAAACAAAGAGAAACCCTTGCGTAACGCTTCTTATAAGGGTCATCTACATTAGTAGGGGGGAATGCATTTAAGACAAAAGAGTAAACTGGCCCTTTTACTGCAGAGGCTCATCAGAATGAGAAGTATATTGCCCTGAAGGGGTTGAGGACAGGGGGGTGTACCTGGATACAAGGCTGGGTAGGTGGTGGGTGCACTTTGTTTTTGTCCAAGTTGAAGCTTACAGCACTTGAGTTTGACAGGAAGAGTGGGAGCGACTGAGGCCGATTAGACACAGCTGTCACTCCATCGACTATCCTTTATAAAGCCTCAACAATAACCGTGAGCTGAACGGTTGGCTCACTCACATTGGTGGCATGTTTGCATATCACACCACCTGAAGAGACTTCACTGTTCGTGTTGGGGAAAATTTCCATAAACAAAGAGATTCTCCCCTAAATGTCACTTGTTTATTAATATTGTTAAGTCTGAAATTGCTCAAATGCATCCAGACCCTTTTTTTTTTTAGGTGTATATCTGTGTTTGCAAAGCAAATGGTGTTTGTGTGTGTGTGTTTTGGGTTGAGGAGGACTGTCGGTAGCCTCGGTGGTAAATAGCTGTTTTGGAGGCATTCCTTTTGGACCACAGCCGTCCTTATTTGCATGAGTTTTCGTTGAATGGTTTCATCGGACACGCTTTTCAGGAATGAGACAAACGCCTCTGCAAATGTGTAAGGGGTCTGTGGAGTCTTGGGCTAGCGCTGGTATTTGTGGGCTTTTCATCTTTTGAGCCACGCTGGAGACATTGCTGAAGCAATAGCAGCTGTATGATGGCAGCCAGTCCACAACTTCTTTTCTGGCAAAGATAGCATTACAACAACAGAACCCTTCAATACAAAATTATCATATTTTTACCCTTCAAATGAGTTATTCAGGGTTATGCTTGTGTGACTGGCATTAACATCTCAAATATTTGACACCAACATTTTCTTTGTGTACTTTTAACAGCAGCCCATGTGCTGCCTGTGGTACTAGAGATTAAGAACCATGACCTTGAAACATTTGCAGTTTACTACAAATGGTCTTTTAGTTAAACTGTAAAATAATTTTACATTTTGTAATGTAAATAAAATGCTGTCTTGTTTCACACTGAACAGAATGAATTGTAGTCATATCCATTAAATTCCAATTGAATTACAATTAGCTGGGATTAAAAGCAAGTATGTTAACATGCTAAGCTGATACGCTAACTGCCAAACAACTTGATATTACTACTGTTATATTAGCATGCTAGCATGTTAAACTGAGCTGCTAACTGCTGAACAACTTCACCTTACCATTGTAATATTAGCATGCTAACATGGTAAGCTGAGAGGCTAACTGCTAAACAACTTGATATTGCTATTGTAATATTAGCATGCTAGCATGCTAAACTGAGTGGTTAACTTCTGTTCAGCATTGTAACTGAAAGTCGGTGCCATTGTACTCCATTCTGGCTTTACTCTTATCTATGTCCTAATGGATGCTTGTCTCTCTTTTATTCCCTCTCTGACAGTGTTTAATTCTTGATAAATTCATACCTCTACCTGATGAAGACGCTGTCACTCATCGGGCCTTGGACCTGTTGGAGGGAGGCAAGTTCTGGGCGGGTCTCGTCTTTACAAACATGTTCTCTTGGACCACCAGCGTTCCACCTCATGTCAAGTTCAAGATCCGAATGGACATCGACATAGTGGAGCGCACCAACAAAGTCAAAGACAGGTTAGATTTGGCTTCCAGCTGATTGTAGGTATGAAAAAAACAGGATTTAAAATGTGTGTTCGCTTTTCTCAGGTACTGGGACCCGGGCCCCAGAGCTGATCCTATGGATGATTTCCGCTACATCTGGGGTGGCTTTGCCTACCTCCAGGACATCATAGAGCATGGGATTATCAGGACTCACACAGGAAAAGAGTGGCCTCTCGGTGTCTACCTACAGCAGTTCCCCTACCCCTGCTACGTGGATGACCTGTGAGTGGAAACATTTCGTTTGATACACTTCGTCTGTCAATAAGTATGTCCTCCATATCATTTCTTTCCTCTCTCCCATCTCCTTCCTTCAGCTTCATGCTGACGTTGAACCGCTGTTTCCCCATCTTCATGGTTCTGGCCTGGGTCTACTCCGTGTCTATGGTAGTTAAGAGCATAGTTCTGGAGAAGGAACTCCGTTTGAAGGAGACCCTGAAAACGATCGGAGTCACCAATGGTGTCATCTGGTCCACCTGGTTTATTGACAGCTTTTTCATGATGGGCACCAGCACAGCTCTACTGACCGCCATCATCATGGTGAGCTTCACATTTGTGCTTCCATGCCTGCATGTCTTCCACCTGAATCATCTAATTTATCCCCCTGTCTGTTTTCGATATAAACTCACTTCACAGATCATAAACGCCAAGTAGTAAACCATTCTACAGTCAGTCATCTCTCTTTTTTTCTGGAACAACTGAATTGATATTAATAGCTCACTTAATGCATACTTTCTCAGTAAATCATTAATGTCAGAGTGACTGATACCATGACATCACGAAGATTATGTCAGAGTTCTACGAGATTTGCAGCAAAGGACTTGTAAATGATTAAAAGCGGGCAGAAACAGCACCTTCTTTATTTTAATACGGTGGGCTTATGCGACCCCTTGTGGACATTATGTGGATCAGTGTTACACCAAAATATCCACATTTTATTTACAAAGAAAGAGAATGATGATGATGTTGTCTTTTTGATTGACCAAAGCAAAACACACATGTTGATACGATTACAGTATCTGAACCTCGTGTGTGTTTCTTTCCTGTCTTCAGGGAGGGAGGGTTCTGAACTACAGCGACCCTGTCATCCTCTTCCTCTTTCTGCTCTCATTCACCACTGCCACCATCATGCAGTGCTTCCTGTTCAGCATCTTCTTTAACCAGGCCAACCTGGCAGCCGCCTGCTGCGGCATCATCTACTTCGCCCTCTACTTGCCACACATCTTCTGCTTCGCCTGGCAGGAACGCATCACCAAAGACATGAAGATCATGGCGGTGGGTGCCTCCACCTCAAAACACGGTTGTATTTCTCTTTTAATCGATAAGCAGATAGATGCCTTGAAAAAGAATTCATCCAACTTAAACCTCCAAATATCTTGTCACTTTACAACCACAAGCAGCATTATAAGGGCATGGAGTTATCATCAATGAAAATGCCATTGGCCCAACTCGAAACTTACCGAGACATGACCACATCCTTAAACCGACAGGCTGAATGGGAGAATCTACTGATATGACATACACCATAGCCCACTTCTTCATGAGAAGTAAAAATGCTAGTCAAGTAGTGGTGGAAAGGACTTGACCATTCTGATTAAACAATGCTTCATCATGCAGAGTCTGCTGTCCCAAGTGGCATTTGGCTTTGGCACAGAGTATCTATCCCGGTATGAGGAGCAAGGGATGGGCCTGCAGTGGGACAACATCCAGACCAGTCCTTTGGAGGGAGACGAGTTCTCCTTCCTCACGTCCATCTGCATGATGGGTTTGGATACGGTTCTCTATGCTGCTCTGGCCTGGTACCTGGACAACGTTTTCCCTGGTCAGTGTGTTGAAATGAACCAAAAGGCGTGCTCTCGTCATAAAAATGTGCTAAGGTTCTGGTTTTATTTTTTTGTTTTCTTCTTGTCATCACAGGACAGTACGGCATTGGTCGCCCCTTTTACTTCCCCTTGCTCCCATGTTACTGGCTCAACAGTGTTGCCCCAGCCTCCGGTATTTCATTCTTATCCTGCGTGGAATATGTTTTAGTGACTTTACACAAGATAATATGGGTGATTATGCCAGGATACTTTATCTTTTTCCAAAGGAAATTACAGTACGGAACTGGAGAAAAAAAGCTTCGACAATCTGACAAACAAGGAGCAAGGAGAGAAAAAGGCTGCTGCGGAAACCGCCGAGCAGGTGGAACCACAAGCTAAGGAGAAGGAGGACATACCTTCATGTGAACATCATGATCAGCGTGAAAAGCTCAGCCACACAGAGCCTGAGAAGAACCAGAAGGACGGTAAACCCAGAATATGACTGTAGCTGCCTTACAGAGTGCTTTTCCATCCCAGACAGGATTCATTGTGTGGAACCTTGATGACCTTGTGTGTGTTTGAACTTGTTGACATTTGTAAACTCACACCTCTCACCTACCAGTCTCCTGTTTAGTTAATCAGTAGACTTTTTGACTCCGTATTGCATTCCAGGCACATGACTTCATCAACCGTTAGGCAACAAAACACATTTGTTTCACTCTCTGCATGAAACTAACACGGTTTAAACTCAGAGACATTTAAAGTCTCGCTCCAGACGGTGGAAAAACAGAGTTGTTTTTGGTATCCACAGAGGAGCCGTTCTTCGAGGCAGAGCCAGCAGATCTGGTGAAGGGGGTCTGCATCCAAAACCTGGTCAAGGTATTCAGCAGCTGCTCCTCGCCGGCCATCGACGGACTCAGCATCAACTTCTACGAGAGCCAGATTACGGCCTTTCTCGGGCACAACGGAGCCGGGAAGACCACCACCATGTATGTCGCTTAGACTCTCTGTTGGCATGTAAGCGGAATGCTGAACGTAAGAGAGAGTCTATGTCTTCTCTTTGTCCCAGGTCAGTCTTGACTGGAATGTTCCCTCCCACCTCGGGGACGGCCACCATCTACGGCAAGGACATCCGCACGGACATGGACAGCATTCGCATGTCTCTGGGAATGTGTCCTCAGTACAACATCCTTTTTCAGCAGTATGTCACTTCTCACGTATTTAACTAGCATAAGCTGTGCTCTGAGAAAGACATTCTTGACCCTTAAATGATTTCACATTCAACCCTTAAAGATTTGTGCTTTTCTCAACCACAAATCTTGAAGCATTGTGTTGGGATCTCCTGTCACAGTCCAACACTTTTGGCATATATCTGAGGTTCTTATCTTGCTGGAACGTGGACACCTGCCCTCATCTCAAATCCTTTGAAACCTCTAACAGGTTTTCCACCAGGACTGCCCTATTTTTAGCTCTTCCTGTTACCTCAATTCAGTTTCTTTATCCTTCTGACCATGAATTTGGCACAGCTGCGGTTCCCCATGGGGAGGGGACTGTACATGGTGTTGTACGCTGTTTTATACCCTACATAGTCTTCTACATGTAAGCCAAAAAGTTCAATGTCTTCTACTTTCTTCAACTCTGTCCCACATACCTTTGTGGCTTGTGCCAAAATGCAAACAGGACTTTCATAGCTTTCTTTAAACACAAGGTTTCTTTGGGAAGTAATTTGTAGAGTACAAAACTAACAATTTCCTCGTATTCCAATTCTCTTACCTGAGTTGTTGCTATAGGCATTTTGACTCTTTGATTAAATAATGTTCTCATAAAAGACCTGGGTCTTTTAGACGGACAGCCATGGTGTGGTAGGTTTGCCACCGTGTCCTGCTATTTCATTTTTTTGATAATGAATTAAAAAGCTCTTCATAGGGGTTTAAAACCATTAAATATTTTTTATAATCTAGCCCTGCTTTAAAATTTTCCACTAATTTATCCCCGAATTGTTTGATGAGCCTCTTCATGATGCTGTTTGTTCTTTAACATTTTCTAACAAACCTTCACAGAGCATCTAGATTGATGCCGGAGACTAGACACTAGAGTTTCACTTTCCTTCATAAATAATTTCTTAAAGCCAACATGTATTTTCAACTCTCAATTGTCCAGTACTATCACACATAAACCCGACGAAAGATATTAAAAATTGAAGTTGCAACTTGAAATTTCAAGCTAAAACTTCAAGTGGTAGCACCTTTTGAAGTTTTAGGTTTTAAGTTGGAAAAAACGGTGGCACTCATTTGTACCAGCTGCTTGTTCCTCAGCATGACGGTGGCAGAGCACATTCTCTTCTACGCGCTGCTGAAAGGCCGTCCGATAGCTGAGGCTGAGGAAGAGGTGGAGAACATGCTGCAGGATCTGGGCCTTCCTCACAAGAGAGACGAACTGACCCAGAATCTCTCAGGTCTCTTTAGAATCGCGTGCAATCCCTGCCCTCTGGCACACACAAAGAAAACACACATTTATCTGTTGTTTCGACGTCCAGGGGGAATGCAGAGGAAGTTGTCGGTAGCTTTGGCTTTTGTTGGTGGAGCCAAGGTGGTGATCCTGGATGAGCCCACCTCGGGGGTTGACCCGTATTCCAGGCGCTCGATTTGGGACCTACTGCTCAAATACCGTTTGGGTAACACAGATTATTCTAATTCACACCACAGGAAACTATCACCCGTATTCATGATTATGTGATACATCAAACATCCCTCCATGTTTCCTTCTCTCACCATCACTCGTCTTGATTTGTGGTTTTCAGGACGCACCGTGATCATGTCCACCCACCACATGGATGAGGCTGACCTGCTGAGTGACCGCGTGGCCATCATCTCTCAGGGTCGCCTTTACTGCTGCGGCTCACCCATCTTCCTGAAGAACTGCTTTGGGGCAGGCTTTTACCTCACTCTGGTTCGCAGGATGAAGCACGAGCCTCCTAACGTGAGGAACTGGGAAAATGAAAGTGTTTATTTGTCTGAAACACAGTAGATTGAAAAGTCTGTGAGAACTGCTGAAATGCTTAACGTCATGTAGAGCAAGCTTGACTGACATCTGTAGTGATGTGTAAAAAACAGTATAGTAGAAGTACAGTTTTTCGTTTTTGCCTGAACGTGGTCATTTAATCCTGGTATCGCTTCATCTGACCAACCAGACTAGCTGCGACTGCACACAGGACTGCTCGTGTAAATGCTCCAAATGTTCGAAGTTTAAAGTCAACCAGGAAGAAAGCCACACCCCAGACAGACAGCTGGATGGTAAGACATTCACCTCATTGTGATGTGTATGGTCAGTGGTCAGTCTGCTCTCCTGTTACGAAAACAGTGGAGTGTAATCTCTTGATTACTGTCCTTTCACAAAATATTACCAAGTAATTTTGGTCGTGCAAATGTCTTAGTAAACTTGAAATAAGCTAAAATAACTCAAAAGTAACTTTTCAGCAAGATACTTGAAGACACCAAAACTAATTTACAAGTAACTTTTTTAGCAAGAAATAGGAGCTTGTTTTAAGTAAATAATTTCTTAATATTGATGAAAAAGTCCCAGTTCTATTGGCAGATACATTAACTTGTAACATGGGAAAAATGTCTTGTTTTATGTGAAATAATCTGCCAGTGGAACAATAACTTTTTCATCAATTTTAAGGATTTACTTACTTAAAACAAGCTCTTATTTCTTACTAAAACAAAAAGTTACTTGTAAGTTAGTTTTGTCTTATTTCAACTATATTAAGATATTTGCACTAGAAACTAAACCAAAATTACTTGGTAAGATTTTGTGTTTTTGCAGTTAACTGGATTGTAGTCAGTCCACTGTCAACCGATACACCTAAAACGCATCTGTTTTAGTTATAGAAAAATTCAGATTTACGTTTGACTTGCAATGTCAATGATTTTCTTCTATGTTCTTCTTCACTGACTATCATTCTAAGTGCAGGACAGCACTAAATTGGCACTGCTAACAAGCATATTGATAAGTCTCTATGAATATTTGAATAAAACTATGTTTCAAATTTCTATTAGTCTTCAGTGGTCAGTAACCGCACTACAGGATAGTAGGAAATTGTTCACTGTAACATATTAAGGTTTTTAAAGACGGGATAGCAATGACCATAAAATCCTTCAAACTAATTTGACCCATCCTGGTGAAAAAAGGAACATCTTACCTCTTCCACCCACCTTCAGGTAACATGGAAAGCATCACAGCGTTGGTCCACCACCACGTTCCACAGGCTCGGCTCATCGAGGCCATCGGACAGGAGCTCACCTTTCTGCTGCCGAATCGGGACTTCCAGCCCCGGGCGTACGCCAGCCTCTTCAGGGAGCTGGAGGAAACCCTGGTGGACATCGGCCTCAGCAGCTTTGGTGTGTCCGACACCTCGCTGGAGGAGGTCAGTGGAACTAATCGAAAAATAATTATAGTTTCCAATTACAGCCACATTTTAAGCCCATCAAAAATCTCCTGGTCCCTGTCCATTACAATGTCTTAAATAGTCCTCCTAATGCAGTGAACATAAAAGTTTAAATAACCCAAAAAGGTGTGGATCTTTTTAATAAAAAGTGTTCACCATTAATCTTAAGTCTAAGAAATGAATCTACTTTCTTGCAGATTTTTCTGAAAGTCACAGCAAATGGGAATGCAACCAACAAGAAATGTAGTCAAGGTATCTCAAAAGCAAAAGCAAAAAATAGTAATAGTGGTTCCTCCATTTTGTGTCCTTGTTCCACATTTTGTTCCAACCTGCCATTTTGTTCTTGTTGCCAACAATTAACTTACAAGTACCTTTCACTTAACTTAAAGAAAAATACTTTTGATTATCTGTTGTGAAAGTGCATAAGAAACATCTTTAAGATAGGATTTGACCTATTTTCTTTACAAAATGTCTTGTGTAATAGGGCCAGAAAAAAATGTGCACAAAAAGTTCATAAACCTTACAAAATACAAAATGGCGAAGGGGCAAAATGACTAACAAAATCCCCTTATAAACTCCCCACTGTTGTAAAAAGTGATTTTGTATCCAACTCTAGCTCTAACCATGTATCAATCTACCTCCTACCCTGTGTGTCTTGTCTTTTGTATAATTTCTTTTAAACCTTCAGACAGGAAATCATTGCAACAGATTTCTCGAGCTAGTCTCAGTGGATTCAACAGAGTGGCTGTTGATGTGGAGGCACAGAAAGGTGACAAAGGCTTTCAGCTCTCAACAACTGCAGCTGTTGTCTGACAAACATGTTCTCTGAGTTTTTAAAGAAAGAGAAAGTAATGCTGTGACATTCTGACAAATGTCACAGCATTTTTTAAGACAGAGCAAAGGCGGATAGTAGGTTGCCAATGCCTGGGAGGCTTATCATTGTAAAAAGGCAGCAATTTCCAGGGTGAGGTTGGTACAAAACAAAACCAGACTGTCTACATGTGAGATTCCTACAAAACAACACCTCATCATGACACCATTTACATTGTTGAAAGATTGGTATAGGATTTAACCCCATACACCCACAGTTTGCTCCACCTTAAGCTAGCTGTTAGCTTGTGTGTCATTAAACTAAACTTGTTAGCATCTGGGTAATTTTTCTACAGCAGAACAAAGGATATTTTTATATTTGAAAAATATACTTTGGTATGTTTTGCAGGACAACAGCACAATGAGCATCACATCGTAGTAGCCAACAAGACCAGCTATTTATAATGAGCTTATGCTGCATTTGATTTATCTCGGAAGTCGGAGATCTGGGAAATCTCAAAAAGATGATCCATTTAATGTGTTCACTAATAAATTGTTTTTGTACAGCAGTATGTGTTCCACTTCTTCCATGAGACACAAAACGAATGAAGTTCTAATAGATTATACTTGCAAGTTTCACTGTGTTTTATATGAATGGCAGCCATATTGGATAATGAACTCAGGGCTGACAGGAAAAGCTTGACTTTTCAACTAGGATTTCTAAGTTCAGGTCTGGTTTTATTTCCAACTGAGAACTCAGAAACTACAACTTCCAAACATGGCACACCGCTAGCCACCAACTTCCTCTGGCATGATTGCATTATAAATAGTAAACTCTATTAGTCTTGCTGGCCAATAGATTTTGACTACTGCATCTAGAACTCAATGCTTGGGTAGCTACGGCTTTAAATATATTAGTGGAAGTTACTGTATGCCAATGTGGTCTCTGTTTTCTTTTTCAGAGACCAATGGCCATGGCCCTAATGAGTTCCCAGAGGGCAGCGAAGGTAAAGGATCCTACCAAGTCAGAGGCGTCTGTCTCATCATCAAACAGGTCCTGGCCCTGCTAATCAAGAGGTGGCATCATGCCACACGCTCCTACAAAGACTTCATCGCCCAGGTTACCTTTCTGTGATTTTTCATGCTAAGTCAGCTACTATTTATTATACTCAATGTGCTTCATAGTGGTATGAATATGTTTGAAAATCACATTTCAGAACTGTTTCGTTTCATTTCAATTGTTTCAGTGTAATTATTTCTTTGGTTCTGGTAGATTGTCCTTCCAGCCAGCTTTGTCTTCTTGGCACTGATGTTTACTCTCATAGTCCCGCCTTTTGGAGAGTATCCAAGTGTGACGCTCACTCCTTGGATGTATGGGAGACAGTACACATTCTTCAGGTGGACGCAAAATCATTTTGAATTCAGCTAAAATAGACGAAGTGACGTGAAGTTAGAAGACTGAAATCTCTCCATTGCAGCAATGAGCGTCCCATGGATGCACAGATGAGATATTTTGGGGAGGTTTTGCTTGACAAGCCTGGTTTTGGGACCCGCTGCATGGCCGATGAACCTTTGGAGTAAGTAGATGTCATTGCTATGGATGCGTTTTGTGTTTATTTTCTGGAATACTTTGGCTCACAGAACGGCTCGATTTCATCCCATCCTAGAGATTTCCCGTGCAATAACATCACCACAGAGTGGGAGATGCTGATGGTCAACCCTTCCTTGATAGAAATGCTGGAGAGCCCAAAGTGGACTCCTCTTAGACCCTCTCCAGAATGCCAATGCAGCACATCCAAGAAGCTCACCATGCTCCCTGTGTGTCCTGAAGGAGCTGGAGGCCTCCCGCCTCCACAGGTCGGTTGGTGCTGAACATGTCCAGACTTTTGTGCAGAAAAGCAAAACATTACTTTAGATAAATCATCTGATGAGAATCTAGAATCACGTTTTTTTTCTTTTCTTTTCTTGTTTTTTTTTTTTAGAGGATCCAGTCAACTGGAGATGTTCTGTTTGACCTTACTGGTAGGAACATCTCTGACTACCTTGTGAAAACGTATCCCACCCTAATCAGGACCAGGTATGGAGGCTTTGAAGCCCTTAAATGAAAATATGTAGACTTGGATTGCAGGACTTAATTGGAATCGTGTGAAATAATGTAATATCTCTGTTTGATCTCTCTGCAGCTTGAAAAGCAAATATTGGGTGAATGAGCAGAGGTAAATACCAGCAATATTACACAGTGGAAAATATACTTACAATATCACATTTATATTGTAAGTATACCAAATATATGTATTTCACCTTGAAATACAATTCACAGACAGATGTAACTGTTTGTGTTGTATTTCCCTCTTGTGGTCAGATTGTTTACTGCAGTTACTCCTCTGACTTAGATGTTTAGATGCTTAGATGCAGGTTTCATAAAGAGGTTTTTCTGTGGTGTCCAGGTATGGAGGGATATCAGTGGGTGGACAGCTTCCTGTTTTAGGAGTGCAGCCGAAGACGCTTCAGGACTTAGCAGCTCAACTGGGACAACTTCTGAACCTTACTGGGGTGAGGCTGAAAGGAATAGTTAAATAAAATTGTGTTAAAAGGTTACAAGTAGTTTCTTGCAGTAGATAACTCCAATCTCTTTTGTTTCAGGTGGTTATTTAAAGAGTAACTGATGGGTATTTAAAAAATAAATATAGAAAGGAGGTGGTGCAGCACCTAAAAATCTTTGAGTGAAAATGTACTGACAGTGTAAGCCCTTTTTAGTGAGAATAACTGTCCAAAAGTGGTGCAAAAAGGTAAAATAATTAAAATAGCTAAATAGCTTTTAGTTTTCATAAAGAAATTATATGTACTGATAATGTATTTTACACTGTCTGAATTTTCTATTTTTTAGTCACCCTGACTAGATTTGGCTTACATGATCTGTTCTCAATTTCTCCTGTAAATTATCATGTCTAAATAGTTTCACCAATAAAACTTGGTCCATAAAATAGCATTTGCACAAACTGCTGTGACGGATAAAGTGTTTGTTTTTTTTCTTTTTAAGACGGTCTTCTTTAGTCTTATGATCAGCTCTTGGGACCAACTAATTTGCATTTATCTGAATCAAGACAGTAAGAGAGTCAGAAGTCTTGACATTCAGTTTGAGTCTGATCTTAAGTGTTGTACTGAGAACAAATATTGCTGTAGCTCCTTGTTTCACGCAGGAAGATAATTTGTGGTGCGCAGCCCTCTGCTTATGTTTTTCTGACGTTTATTATATTAGCTTCTTTGTAAGTCACTGTCCAATGCAAATAGGACAATAAATTAGAAATTCATGACATCAATGAAACAAGATGATTTTGACGTTTAAAGTATTTTAAGAAAATAAAAGTCAATTTTGGTCTTGGTTCTTCTTGATATGCTGATCTGAATTTATACTGAATAAAGGAACCAAGACAGTTAGCTACTACTTAAAACCTTTAATCTATTATTTTATGGGATTGTTTGGATTAACTTCCATTTAAAAGCCTTTTTAACATATTGTTGCTTTTAAAAAGGTAACTTTTTTTTCAGGGTCAATACTCCAAAGAAACACTTAAAGGAATAGGGAAGTTCCTCAGGTACATGGAAACAGAAAACAATGTCAAGGTTAGTCCTTTACAGCTCATCAGTCGGGTAATTTATCTAGATATGGATCAAATATGAAATACACGATACATGCTACATTATGGTAATCAGTTGCAGTTTTTCCTAGGTCTGGTATAACAATAAGGGCTGGCATGCCATGGTGTCTTTTATGAATGTGGCCAACAATGCCATCCTTCGTGCAAATCTTCCAAAAGGAGCAGATCTGAACGAATACGGGATCACAGTCGTCAACCATCCTCTGAACCTGACCAAAGAGCAGCTCTCTGAGATCACCGTGTGAGTGTCCTTCGTCCTCACCGTTCTTCCTCCATCCATTTTCTTGAATTGTTCGCCTATCGTGATTAGAACACAGCAAATGATCTTGTTTTCCTTTCACCCCAGCTCATGAAAGCTCTCCCACTTCTCCTTTTCCAGGCTCACCACCTCGGTGGACGCAGTGGTGGCCATCTGCGTCATCTTCGCCATGTCGTTCGTCCCAGCTAGTTTCATCCTGTACCTCATCCAGGAGAGGGTCACTCAGGCCAAACACTTGCAGTTTGTCAGCGGTGTTAGTCCACTGGTGTATTGGACGGCCAACTTTCTGTGGGACATGGTACAGTGGCCCAGTTACCTTCTTGAGATTGCTGGCACAATCTAGGCCATGTAATTAGAGCTTGAACCGAGGCTCTCTGTGACTACCTCCAGGTGAATTACTCCATCAGTGCAGCGATGGTGGTGGAAATTTTCCTGTTTTTCGATAAGAGGTGTTACACCTCACCAGCCAACCTGCAGCCCCTTATTGCCCTGCTCATGCTGTATGGGTGAGTTGGACTAAGTCCTGTTGTCTGTTTTAAAGGTCCTTCTTTTTTTTTTTTTCAAATGGAGGAACAAAAACAGAAAAGTAAGTTAGTGTAACTATACCACAACTGGGTTATTTAGGAGCAATCCTGGCCCCAAAGAGGAAATCTCAATTACTATTTGCACCCCTGATAAAGAAATATAAAAAAAAAATTCCAGCCTTCTTACTGTTTGCATTTCACACAAAATAATGTTACAAGAAATAATTATTTCACAAATTCACTGGTGCAACACTTCTCAGTGCTCCTACAACTCCTTTTTAGTAAAAGTAAGTGGATAATACTTTGACTTTATTCATTTTTCCAAGCTGTATAGGAACTTTTTATTGGTCATCCATGAGCGTCTTTTACCTTGGGTATAAGAGGTGCCCATTTATCTTGGCCACTAAATGGAAAATCCAAGAGAACATACCAGCAGTCTAAACATAGCTACAAGAACATCCCAACTCCCCTAAACATACCTTTATCTACAGTCAGAGTGATAATTAAACAGTTTAAACAAATGCAGCTGTGACAAACGACACTGTTTAAGTTTACTCTGCCATCAGGCTCAGAAAGTAGGACGGTAGTGAAGGGGAAAAAAATTAACAACAAAAATCTTTAAAGTTAATTTATCAAGAGCTGCAAATTTTTTTCAATTTCGTTTTAATTAATTTAATTTTCTGATATAACTTTTAGTGTCTTTAATAGTTTGCCAATCATTGTTGGGTAACACTGTAAATCTAATATGATGTAGTTCCTTCCCAAAAACATAAGCAAATAATCTTTATTCACATTTTTTCTTTCAATCATTTGTTGATGATAAAGTTCCCTCCCCCCCTGCTATTGTTTAAAAGGTTTAATCAAAACTGTTACTGCACTCTCCTCTTATTGACTCCTCTGGTATAGCTGCTGCATGAAGCAGCATGTTCTCCTGTCTTTCTCCTTTTGGAGAATGCCTAAGTGCATTGAGGATTAATGTTGCCTCATAGGGAAGCAAAATATCAGGGATAATTGATTGAATAGTCTGAGACAATCTAATCAAATTAAAAAAATTATATATATATATATATATATATATATATATATATTAGAGATGTGCCGATCAGGTTTTTTCCTGCCGATACCGATACCGATCAACCATGAGGGCCGATACACCGATACCGATCACCGATACCGATCACATAATTATTATTTATTTATTTTTTATCATAAACACTACCGGTTACATTATGTGGAAAAAGGAACCATCAATTCACCTTAATTTAGACAAAAACTTGTTTTTAATAACTTTTTCCAAGAAGAAAACTAAACAAAACAGGCATTGTGCAAATTGTACTGCTATTGATACTACTATCTTTAACAGACTGATAACATATGACGGCTCTGAAGAGGCTAAATAATGCAAAGAGCCCAAATAAAACCTCTCAACATTGCCAAAAAGTTCAAGTATAAAACTTAACATTCAAAGGTAAAAACAGGTTCCATTACAATAAACAATCCAGATTTACAGAATGAAAACTTCCTGTTAGCATGGCGGCTAGCTGATTACTGCTAGCTCTGATTGGCTGTTTCTGACTGAGCGGAGTAATTATGCAGATCAGGGAGGAGATCGATTATTTTTTTAGAGATTATCTGTCTCATGTTAGGACAGCGAAAGTTTTAATACGTAGGTAAAATGTATTTTTTAAGTTAGATGCTGCAGCTTTAATCAGAGGTTCGGTGTGAGAGTCACTACCAGGTGGAGCAGAAGCGAAGCTCCGTCTGTCAGATATTACTACCTGTAGCGTAGCAGCGGCTCAACAGCGAGAGCAGAACCAGCGTCTGACATCGCAGCTCGAAGACTTAAATAATTTTGCGGGTTATTTGTTTAGCTTTCTGACCGTCATGCTAATCCGGGTGAGTGTTTGTAGCTGTGCGCTGCTTTACCTGCTATCTGATCGCTCCGTATGTCTTTTTTACTGCAGTGAGCCTCGATGTAGCCAAACTCCGTCAAGTATGGCATTGTTTTTATGTCGTATTAGATTCGTTGTGTTGATGCATTTTGACCTGCTTCAATTTTCCCCACAACACGCAAACTTCCCCATTCACTCAGTGCGTTATAGTTCCACATCGCTTAGGATTTGTTGCTGCGCGTTTGCGCAGAGTGAAGGAAAGAGGAGACCAGCTGCACAGTCAGGCTGCGAAATGAGAAGCAGGTGATCGGTATCGGTAAAAGAGACAATGATCGCCGATCACCGATCATGCACTTTTTCACGAAAATCGGCCCGATTATGATCGGTGACCGATCGATCGGCACACCTCTAATATATATATATATATATATATATATATATATATATATATATATATATATATATATATATATATATATATATATATATAAGTGTTTGGGAAGTCAATAACCACTTGTTAAAACCAATTCTATATGGGATTTTTTTAAAACCTACTAAATAAACACTAAAAGTTAATTTTTTCTAAAAGTTTACATTAGGAAATTATGCAATAGCAACAAACAAGAGAGAGTTTATATCAAGACTTTTTCCCTTTCGTTACCAGTGTTGGCAATAACTGATACAAAATGTATAAAATATTGTTATGAACAGTTGGAAAATTTTAAATTGTCTGGAAATACAGATTTGTTGTTAAGGTCCACACCTGATTCGGACAATCATGACTAACAGGATGTGAACGGGTATCGGGTATCGTTCATCGTTCATCGTTTCAGACGAATTGACTCTCTTCCCCAGCTGGTCAGTGACACCCATGATGTACCCCATGTCCTACGTCTTCAGCGTCCCCAGCACAGCCTACGTCTCTCTGTCCTGCATCAACCTCTTTATCGGGATCAACAGCAGTGCCATCACCTTCATCCTGGACCTGTTTGAGAGCACTACAGTAGGTCCATGGCGAATATCAACCTAAATTCAACAAGTTTCCCTCTTACTTACACTTCCTTTCTTTCTTCTTTTCAATTCAGGCTCTTTACAGATTCAACCAGATGTTAAAGACAGTGTTGCTCATCTTTCCCCATTACTGCCTTGGTAGAGGTCTCATAGATATGGCCATGAACCAGGCTGTGACTGACGTCTATGCTCGCTTCGGTAATCACACTACTTTTCTGTGTCTCTGTATCATGTCTGAGCTCGACGAATGTCCAGTCACTCCATGTGTCACAGATCAGATTCTATATATTCACTTTAGTACTGCGGCTTGCAAAAACATTCACACCTTTTGGACCTTTTCTTATTTTGCAACATTGGAACCTCTGAACTAGATTGTATTTTATTTGGATTTAAAGTGATAGATCAAGATAAAGTAGTGGATAATTGTGAAGCATGTATTCTACACACTACACCAAACTTTGAAAAATGATTGCTTAATGCAAACACCATGTGAATGTGGCGCAACTACAAACCTACCAAGAGCTTTGATGAGAGAAGCAGCCAAGAGAGCCATAGAAACTCTGGAGGAGTTGCAAAAATTAGGAAAATACTATAAAGCCCGTTTACATGGACGTGGCTTTAACTTGCTCTTACACTGAAGACTGTAAATATTGAGCAACGAAATGGGAAAAAAAAAGTTTAATGTGTATGAATACAAGGCCTTGTACATCCTTCTGAAACAGCTACAAATAAGAGATATTACAAGTATGCTGTGTTTATCCGCGGCCTCAGGTGAGGATTACAGTCCAGATCCCTTTAACTGGGACTTCATTGGGAAGAACCTGTCCTGCATGACCGTGGAGGGATTTGTTTATTTCATCCTCAACATCCTGTTTCAGTACCGCTTCTTCCTGGATCACTGGTAAAGGACAGGGAACCTTCACAACACTTTTCTAAGATGTAATGTCATTTCCAGGATTTTGGATTTACTAAGAAAGCTTTTTTTTATTTGTTATAATTATAGGATTCCAGATAGCCCAAAGCCTCATATGCTAGAGGAAGATATAGATGTGGCTGAGGAAAGGGAGCGAATCCACAGGAGTAAAAATACATTCGATATTTTACGCATAAAAGACCTGTCCAAGGTGAGAGATTTCAATATGTGAGGATTAGACAGAAATAAAGTGATTGAAAACTAAACTAGTCAGGATTCGTTTCGCTGTTATCTGACCAGACGTACAGAGGAACAATCATCCCCGCAGTGGATCGGATCTGTGTTGGAGTTTCACCTGGAGAGGTGTGTCCCGCTTTCTTTAAATCCGTCCCGAACAGCTGCTCTCAGCAGTAGACAGTCGGATAAGTTTTTATTTTTTTCATCTTCATCTGCAGTGCTTTGGTCTGCTGGGAGTAAATGGAGCCGGGAAGACCACAACGTTTAAGATGCTGACTGGAGACATAGACGTGACGTCAGGAGAGGCTACTGTCTCCGGCTACAGGTTCATGATATAAACAATACGATTTAATGTCAACATTAAAATAGGTGACACAGAGTAGGTAGTGTGACATATTGAGTCTGTTTCTAGTTTTTTTTTTTTTTTTTTTTTTTTTTTTTTTATCAAGTCACAGCTTTAACCACACATTTGATAAGATGTGAACACTAGGATTGTAGCTTTGTAGTAATCTGTTCTCTCATCCGATCTTCAATACTAAGTTGCCTTTTGATGCCACGCTCTGTTTCAGCATTTTGACCAACATCCTGGACGTCCACCAGAACATGGGTTACTGCCCCCAGTTTGGTGCCATCGACGAGCTGCTGACAGGAAGAGAGCATCTGCACCTGTACGCCCGCCTCCGAGGGGTCCCAGAGTCTGAGATCAGCAGGGTGAGATGATGCATCTTTCATGATGATGACCATCATTTATTGCATTTCACTTGGGTAAATAAAGAATGAAATGTTCCACAGAGCTTACATCTGTACACAGTATATATTTTCTGTCTTTTTCAGGTGGCTGAATGGGCCATCCAGAAGCTGGGTTTATCAGAGTACGCAGGTCGAAGCGCTGGGACCTACAGTGGAGGAAACAAGAGGAAACTCTCCACCGCCATTGCCATGATCGGCTGTCCTGCTCTGGTGCTGCTGGTGAGCATTAAACCATCCGGCATTTCAAGGTAGAACCGACAAAACTCTGCTGTGAACATTTATAAATATGGCTGTCGTGGTTTACTTCCTGTCCCTCAGGATGAGCCCACCACAGGCATGGACCCCCTCTCCAGACGCTTCCTTTGGAACTCCATCATGAGTGTCATTCAGGACAGAAGAGCAGTGGTCCTCACCTCACACAGGTAAACCGAGGGTTGCTGTGGATTGAGCTCTACACATGCATGAGCTTACAGATGTTGCCTCACAATGCAATTGCTATTTCATTCAGCATGGAAGAATGTGAAGCGCTTTGTACCCGCTTAGCCATTATGGTTAATGGATCCTTCAAATGTCTGGGAACTATTCAACATCTCAAATACAAGTCAGTCGTTGCACTTTACGCTCGTTTCATTTCTAGCAACAGTAACCGACCCGTGCTAAGCATAACTTGATAATATTACTATTGCGATCCAGGTTCGGTGACGGCTACGTGGTGACCATGAAGATCAGGGCGGCCAAGCCCGGCTGTCTGCCCGACCTGAACCCAGCCGAGGCGTTCATGGAGAGCACCTTCCCCGGCTCCATCCAGAGGGAGAAGCACTACAACACTCTGCAGTATAAGATCTCCTCTCCATCGCTGGCCAGGATATTTCAAATGGTCCTGGCTAACAAGGACAAGCTAAACATAGAGGACTACTCTGTGTCCCAGACGACTCTTGACCAGGTCAATGTACACACAGAAACAATCCAGAGTTTGAGTTTTCTTTCCTATTACATTTGACCTCTGTATAATATTTTACAATGGTCCTGCAAAGTGTACACCTCTATGTATTCTCTGAAAAGTAAAAATCATATGAAAAAAACATTTTCAAACTTTTTTGACCTTTAGTATGACACCTGTTATGCATAATTCAACTAGGAAAACAAACAAATCTGTGATGGGAAAAACATATAAGAATAAAAAATGGCAATCTAGTGTACACTCTTAAACTGATAATTTGCTGGAGCCAATTTTAATTCAAAAGCAGCTTTTGGTTTGAAAAATGAAGTTCCTCTTTACCTTCACCCCTTTGAATGTTTTGGGTCGAAGCTAACTCGTATTTGAATTTCTTCATAATTTCATTCATATGCAATGAAAAACAAAAATAGATGCATTTGATAAAAAGCAACCCCACATCATGATGCCACTAACACCGTGTATCATTGTGGGTATTTTGTTCTTTCGGTTAATTCCGCCACATTTTTGCATATTTTAATCCAACTCAATTGTAAAGGATACATGTCACATTAAATTTAAACTGATTTAGTATTATTTGATGCTGTTTTTTTGTGTGTGTCTTTTTTACATCACCCAAATGTGGAATTTCAACAGAGATGCGTACAGTGTTTAGAGCCAGTGCTTGTGTTTCTGACTAACTACAATGTTAAAACATGAAGTCGCTTTTTTTCCAGTCAGCTCTGATCTCATCTTCACCTGTCTCTCCAGGTGTTTGTGAACTTTGCCAAGCAGCAGTCCAGAGAGGACGACACCATTGTTCTGCACCCGAAAGCTGCTGGTGCACAGCGGTACATTGAAACCACAGCCATCAAGTCTTACAGGAAGTAAACCGAACCGGACGGGCGCTCCGGGTGTTCGCTTCACTGCTCCGTTGATTTTAGTGACCTGCCATACAGCTTCTACTCTGGTATAGTTAAAAAAACAAACAAAAAAAAGCTCTGACATCATATTTAACTGACCGGACTGTTTTAATTGGCTTAAACAAGCGTGGAAGAAGGAAGTCGTGTGAATCAATTTTTTTTCCTCTGTTGCGTTTTGATAAAACAAAGTTAGTATAGTGGAGCATTTATGTGCCTGCTGCATGTTCCGCGCCCTGCTCGCCTTAGAACTGGGTTTTACAGACTTGAAATATATAGAGGTGAACCGATTGCAGTTTTCTGGCCAATCGCCGATCTTTAAAAAAATCTGACCCGCCGATTCCAATTTTGAAAGACACCAATTTTTTCTTTTTTTTTGTCTGAAAAGTCACTAAATATAGAAACACAGCTGCTAAGTCTGCAACAGTGGTGTGACTATTGTTAATCATGCTTCCATAATTAAGATTTTATCGCACACCCCTAATGAAAAAGGATGGGGACATCTTCCGAAGGAACATCAGAAAATGCGAAGCCCGTCGGCTGGGAAGAAAGCATAGCTCTTTGTACTTTCTGCTTCAAATGCCAAGCGAGAAACTTTTCAACTGCCTTTATATCCCTGTGAAAGAAGCACTTGAACAAGCTTAGTTTTTCATCTTTTTTTGCACTTTATTGATTATAAGTATCACAATCTCCCAAGTTTTGACAGTTTTTTTAATGAAATACATTTACTGATTATTACAAAATCCTTCGGCTGCTGCAAACTCGTTTTTCAGCCCGTTTTTTTCTTTTTGAATGTTTAAATCTTCTAAATGCTTTTCTTATACATGTCCAGCTCTGATTGTTTGCTCACATTTATTACACTTGGTGTCGTTAGAAGGTGAGGAATAAATGTGAATGTTTCTATGAGAAGCATCAAATAAAGTAAAGTGCATGTTTCTTTAAGATGTGCACCTTTATTTGTAGTTAGTCACATTTTATTTTATTTCTTATAAAACCTGAGTTTTGAAAGAATAATTGTTTTTAAAGTAACTACACAGTGAAAGCATATACATGTTGATTTCGAATGGTTGCTCCACATTCAGTGTTTTCAGTAAAAAGCTTGACAATTTAATGACTAAATGCTTCAGCAGCATCCCCCTGAGAGCACAAAAGCGACTCTAAACTCTTAACATCAGTTTGTAGGTTTGCTACTTTAGGCACTTACTTATAAAACAACAACCATTATTTCTAACATTTGTTGGCTAAAATTCCTTAAATCTTCATTTAAAAAAAAGAGTTGATGAATTATCATGAAATGAGAACAGCCAGCATGCCTAGGTGGGCCCCATGTGGGGGATAGGAGGGCTGGTATATGGGTCCCATATGGGTTTGTCCGCGGGTTCCACGATGGCCCCACATGGGTTTGCCCATGTAGGGCCACAGCCCACATGGGCCCTAAATGGGCCCTACATGGGCAAACCCATGTGGGGCCATCGTGGAATCCGTGGACAAACCCATATAGGACCCATATGGCCTGCCTCTTTTTCCCCACATGGGGCCCACCTAGGCATGCTGGCAGGGAAAATGCTGGTTTTATAACAGAGATGCAAAATAATGCGTCCTCAAGCTTTCCTGAAAAAGCTAGCCAGATAAATAAAATGTTGCAACAAGTGGAAATAAAACACAGAGAAAGTGATACATTTACTTAAAATCCATTAACATAGTGGTGTTGGAAAGTCAGTCCTGAGGGACCAAAGACCTGCAAGCTGATGTTTATATCACACCATGATATAAAAGTTTCATTGACATGTTCCCACCTAAATTGATGGCATCATGAGGAGCTAATTCAGCTGCTGAATCTGAGTTTGCGTGGGACCTCAACTAAAACATGCAGGACGCTGACTCTGCAGGACTTCAGTTGGACACATTTGGATTAAAACAAATCACTTAAACAGTGTCCGCCTGTGCTTAATATGAATATACTAAAATTCATTCTTTGTCAAGCAGAAAATCCAGTAATTAACTGTTTTTTTTGTTTTGTTTTGTTTTTACAATCGTTCATTCTGTATTATGACCTGAACAGCTTGATTTTTAGCACAAAAACTAAAAGCTGCATGGTAAAACGATACACTTATGTCACTACTAAAAATGTTGGTCCATGTGTGCTGAAACTGAAAATAAAATAAAATGTTCTCAGGAGGTTTTGAAGGCTCAACTGTAGTGTACATCTAAATTATTGCGTCTTTTAAGCCCATCAGTATTAAAATTGCATAGTGGTGGATTCGAGAAAACAATAGCACAGGCCTAAGCAATTATCAAAGAATCAGGGGAATAATGGCCGTCCGGACACTTGGGTAGTCTTTGAACTCTCGTATGTAGGCTCTGTGCTTCACTTTGGCCCAGATCGTCATCTGAATGAACCCGAACAAAGTGTATATTGCCACTGCAAGACAAGACATACAATGAAAAGCAACGACATGTTACTGTAACAGGCGATCTTTGATCTTTGGCTTTTATAAAACTATGACCGGCTGATAACGTTTTCCAAATTATGATCTATGAACAGCATTCAAAACATTGATTCCACCCTTCTTGCCATTAACATTCGTGAATTATTTGTATTAGAAACAAAAGTGATGTCCAAATCTGTATAAGATAGAGCACAAAATGATTACAAAGTTCACATTGTAAATTGATTTCTTATATTAGTGATTAGTGCAGTTAGCATGGCTACATTGACTAAAACATCAATCTCAGTGAGTATATTCAAATAATGTATAACCTTAGCTTAACTCTACGATAGACAATAGGCTGGTTACATTTCCAAATTTAGCGTATTTTACAAGCCATCGAGGCTATAAGAAGAAGAAGTATTCAACCTTCCTGTTAACTGTTGAAAGTCTCTTACAGTGAGGATAAACTTCTGACATTTCAGTAACTTTGTACCTCACTGACACTGGAGATAGCAAATTTTGAGTCTTCTTCCCTCAGTAACAACCTCAACACTGGAGATTGTTGTTAGCAATTGCAACTTGAAAACTGTCACGCATGGTCCAATTACTAATTAGAAGAAGATGATCTGTTTGAGTTTCGGACTGACTGTTCAAGGGTCTTGGCCAGTTAAGCTAGAAATATCCTAATTCTGGTCGCCAGCTGATTTCTTGGTGAGTCTCTTGTTTTGCCAATTATGGATGAATACATCACATACCTGGAAGACACTGGGTCATGACTGTGAAGCTCAACCAAGCTCCAACCTACAGATGTCAAATGACAACGTACAGACATATTAGGATTATAATTAAACAATGAAACTTCACAGCTGTTTTAAAAATTTACGGTACATGTCATTTTGTGTAATGTATAACATAGTTGCTGTAAATTTTACCTCATAAGTATAATTTGGACAGGACACGAAGAAAAACAACCATGTGAAGGGGTTCTTGGTTGGCGTAGGAAACCTTCTCACTCTGAACCCTGATGTTTCCACAAATGAGAAAAATAAACAATCGGGAGGAAAAAAGGACTTTAGTTGGCCTGATTCTTAAAAAAATGGGATTTATAAAAAAAAAAAAGATCAACAATTCACCGTCTGTTCTTAGGTTACTCAGACTCATATGGATGGAGAGGTTGCCGATTTCACACATCTAAAGCAAAAATTCACAGATCAGAAGTCTTGAGTTTAACTTTACCCAGTGTGAGCCTGAGTTTACGTACCGCAAATGTGAATAGTGCATACTTGACTTGAAGTTCTCCATATGCTGTAACAGAAATATGTCAGAACACATAAAAAAGTCACAACACATAAAAAGCAATTAATAATTATTATTGTGTAGCCATGGTTTCCTGTATTTGTGCAGTCCATAACTGCAATAATACTTGACATGGAAAGGCTGCGTGGGGACGTACACATTTAAAGTCAGGTAGTACCATTACTAAAGTTATGCAAAATAGTCTGAAACTGCCTCCTGGCCTAATGCTGCCATGTGCAATTAATGCACATTTTACAAATACCAAGATAGAGGACTTCATGATCCCTATTGTTTCCCGAAGATGCTGATTTTCTGCCATCATCTCAAAATTAACAAATCACTCTTCTAATGTAGCAACAACAATTATATTAATAACAGCGCAATAATGGAAATGACATAATTTCATTGTAAATCCAACAAATTTCAGTTTTTAGCAGATTTGAGTTTTCTAGTATGCCCCCAAGTGGACAACAGGAGGAATAGCAATAATCGTGATTGTGTTACCAGTTTTGCTAACAATAACCCTGATGTCAAAGTCTACCAGATGTACATATTTTTTACAATAAGGGGATAAGTGAAATAATCCCTTAATATCTGCACATGGCTGGACTTACATGGAGGTGTATACAGAGGGTGGTTAATGTAGTAGGCTAACCAGGCAGAGAAACCCCAGTAGTAGGCACAGTTCTACAGAAAAGGAGCAACAAAATTTGAAGACAACGTTGTTAATTGTCAAAAAAAAGTTTCAAATGAAGTATTATGTAATTTTGTACAGCAACATTCATCAAGGGCTAAGTCCTGTAGCTAATGGTTGTACAGAGGGGTTAGTGAAACTAACTTTGACTATCATCCTGAGTGGCATTGTCCCATGGGAGAAGCGATGCACGAAGATGGTCTCCATCAGCCTCTTCACATAGTGGAACGTATGGCAGACACAGGCCAGTCTGGGGGACAAAACCAAACAAGGTCAGAGGTCTAAGATAAATGAAAACTGCTTATTAGTTTAGATTTTTAAAAGGGAGATTCTGTGAAGTTATCTTCTCGTCCGTGTAGCAGACAGATGGTACATCACAAGTAAGTGAAATTTAGTGAAGGCAGTAAACTGCATACTCACTTTTCTACCTGATTCAAACCTACTGAAACTTAAGACCATAAAAGACTGTTAAGTTTCATGCCACTTTTTAGCCGAGGAATGTGTTTATTATTACTATGGTTAGGTTGATGAATGCTGCCAGATGTATGTATCTATCTAATTTGATCAATCTTGCTGAGATTATTTTCACATGTATGCAAGAATGTTTAGCAAAAGAAAAATATGGAGCCCCTAAATTGAAAAAGAAAAACTTTATTTTTAACTTTATTTTTTCCCTTTAATGTCTTTTTAGTGGCTCAGTAGAAAAACTATTAAATACTTCAAAACTAATGACCAGACTTGCGTCGCTGTTTTCCTACAGACAAGATGCTGTACACTAGATATAACAACCCACTGCCATCATTTGTGTCTCTCTAAGGGAGTGGAAGAAACTTTTGCATGTTTGTTGTTGTTATAGCCTCATATATGGTACATTCCTGTGGTTCTCCGTGCCTTAATGCCCGGAAACTATTCAGAAACATAACTTTATTGTATCTGTAACACAGATATTGTTAGGCTGAGAAAGCGGAGGAGTATCACAATGGTCTGTTTTGAAATTGTTGCAGTTCAATGTCCTACGTCGTCGAGTAGAAATTGAGGACCTTACAATTTACCACCACTAGAGTGCGCTGCTTTTCCCTAGTGATACCATAAACCTGTGGGAAGTTCAATAAAACCGGAAAAACGCTGCTTTGAACGCACGTATCTCCCACCTCTTGGTTGGAGGGAAGTTGAAGTTCACAGTCAGTAAATATATAACTATCATTATCTTTATCCAAAAACAGGCAACTGGAAAAATGACTTTAATAGCACAAAGACAGGAGACGGACTTTGGCTTGTGGCTCGTGATGACTTCTGCTTTGTTTGGTTGACATTTTGTTTTCTACTTACGTAACAACAGGATGGGGACTGGAGGTAAGGGCGTATGTGTGAGAGTAGATATATGGCACTCGAAAAAAGAAGACGAGGTATGTGAGCAGGGCTCCGATATACTCAGCAAAAAAGACCTGAAAACAAAATAGGCTTATATTAATTCTTGTTTTTAGGATGTAAGTAAGGTAAAATAGTGCATTAGTAAAGTCTTCTCACTGTAGTCCAACCTAACTGTGGCCCAAGATCTTTGAAGTACATGGTGGCAGTGGTTCCCACTGGTAGGTTCTGTAAGATCTCATCATCTCTGAGCGACTTTCCCCCTTAAAAAGGGGAAAAAGTATTTACATACAATGTTTATTGAGTTATTTTATAGAAGTTTTTTGTTCACACACTCTCCACTTGGAGCTTTCATCCAGATTATAGATAGCGTGCCCTGCTAATTGGATGGCATTTTTAGAATTTCCCATGGGATAATTGTCCTTAATATCTCTATGAGCAAATTCAAACTGTGCAATTTTTCACAGCAAGGTAAATTTGAAAGCCTTTTGAAACTCACTTTCATTTACGGCCACATAAGATCATGAATGTCCTCAAAGGGCTGGTTGTGGCAGAATTTAACACACTGTTAAAATATTAATAAATAGCTGTTTATAAGATTAAACAATATTAATTATTTTTTCACAATGATGTAATTTGGCAGTATACAAGTAAAAACTGCTTTGATTTGATTGATAAATTAATATTTAAGCACACAACCATTATCTTTACGGCTCTGTTTTTGCGTGTCTCTAAAAGTCTTGAAGGCCACATAAAATGTTATCAGCCCCCAGATTTGGAGGATCACCTTCAAGCAGGACAGTGAAACTTAGACATACAGACATACAAAGACCTGTCCTAAATTACAGACTTAAATTGAGCATAGTTAGCAAAGACAAGTCCCATGCGTCATTTACCTTCAGCGACACAATTTTGTGCCACTATTTCATGGTGTCACTTAAAATCCCTATAAAATACCATGAAGTTTGTAAAGTGACAAATGTGACCAAGTTAAAAGGACTGTTTGCGATTTTAAGGCACTCTACATCATTTTTCAGACCTACAAAAAGCTACTACTTAGAAAATCCTCAATCTAAATTTACCAGTTGCCCCAGTTATACCCACGTTAACCTCCACATGGCAAAACATAAAAATAAAAAATAGCAAACAGTTACACAGATTAGATCACCACTTAGCTCTCATGCTGCTTATGAAGTACCTGTAATACATGCATTTAATACTGAAATGAAAAAATAGCCACTTACTGGTATCAAGTCTTAGTGCCTGTCTTGCTGGGTACCACTGAGGATCTGAGCAGAAAACACACACACGCACACACACACACACGCACACACACATACACACACATAGAATACGTATACATTCACACAGAGGCACGGATGGATGGAGTTTGCATTGCATAAAGAGTTTTTGGCTGGAGGCCTTGCAATAATTGACCGCAATGGAATAACGTTAAGCTGCTTTGCTCTAATAGAAGCCGACAGCCTCAGGCTTGGCAAACATTTAGCAACATCTCTTGACCAGAGACAAGCTTACAGCAGAAACCACTGCAAAGCTTTGAGGTAACAAACAAGAAATTGTTTTGAACAAGAAACCCCTCTGGGGAAGAGGTTTTATATCAAGTGTGTTCAGGTCGTTGGAACTTCAATGCAGAACAAGTGTGTTAATCTTCATCTTTGTCCAGTAAATCCATTTACAGAGAGAGATATTCAAGTAGCAATAATAATAAAAAAAAACTCACATGATTTGTAAAACAGACTCTTAATATCTCCTATTGTAGAGTGAGGATCCACCTGACCAGAATACAAGCAGAAAGTATTGGTCCCATTGAATGAATACCCGTGAGTCTTTCAATTATTTAAACTCTGATGCTTGTGTGTTCACACCAAAATCGATCGGCATACCTTATCTAAAAAACAAAGCTGCTCCTTTGTCGTGGCATCAAGGACCTCCACCTGGAAAATGATGTAAACATCACCTTTACCGCCCCGTTAGTTAATAATGGAGAGCAATCTGTCCTATTAAATGGTAAATGGTCTGCAATTGTATGGCGCTTTATCAAGTCGGAGGACTCCAAAGCACTTTACTCTTCATTCACCTTTACTGGAAGTGAGGCTGACATGCGATTGGCATCACAAGACCCTTTTGTCACAGCAGGAAAAGCAGGGGCAGCACCTTGCCCAAGGGCAAAATGACTGAACCAGCAACCCACTGGTTACAGGATGAAAACCTACCTTCTGAGCCACCATTATACGCTTAACAATAGCCAGTCAACTCTTATATTTATTTCAAATAAATTATATTTACAAATATATATTTTTATGTAAATCATTGTAAATATACTGGACTGCAATTTTTAAAACCCATGTCAAAAAGCTAAGAAATTCAGACTTTTGTGTTTTAGACATTCAAAATATTCTTACTATTGATGCTTCCACTAAACTTTAAATGCAATGATTGCTTCACATTTTCTGTACTGTATCAGAAGCTTCTCTTTGTCATGTAAAACAGTTTGACTTCTTGCTTCATTTGATAAAAAAAAATCTACAGATTCATGAAGGAATCTGTAGATGGAAAAAGCAGGATACCACCACTCTCATATTCTTGGTAAATATTCTAGTTTGAACTTTAAAAAATCTTTACAACGGCTCCCCATCCTTTGTAGAAATGTTTTACTCTCCACACTAAAAAAGACAAAACATTCATGCATTTCAAGAGAACTGTGTGAGTGAATATATTTGTGTTTTCTGGGTATGTGCTAAGGGGTGTGTGCGGTCTGTCTGAGATGTTTCTTATCATTTTTATGCTGTGAAATATTTTATTACTGTCTGCATTTAAAACTTGCTGAAACTCTGTATTGATTAACATATCCTACAGTAGAAAGTAACGAACATGTTATGACCTATGCAATATTTTAAACGTTTTTTTGTTTGTTGCCTCTTACAAAATAAATATACATCTAACATCGATCTATTTAATGTACAGGTAAATTTTGCTCCTTATGACTTAATGTTATTTCTGCGGTTACAAGTCCTTGATTTGCTTATTTACCTTCTTAAAGTCAGATACAACTTATTCTGCATGAATAATATTTAAGCTTTTCATTATTCTACATTTTTCTTAGACAACAGTAAAACACTCAGTAAGCAGAATTCAAGAACGACGGAGGGCAAGTTAAAAAAAACAGCAACACATGATCAGTTGTAGGGTTGGTTGATGTGGACTTAAAGTGGTCCAGCCAAACTTCACTGAGTTATTGAGGTCTTGCGTCATCAAAAAAGATTTATTTGCTCTTTGTTGGACCTACGTGCCACGTGAAACCCTACTAGGGGGCATGCCTAACCCCCTAACAACATATCCTCCATGTTCATCGGAGGACTCAAACCCTTCCACCAAATTAAGGTGCCAATTCTGCAGAATACCTTTCATTTTTACAAATTTCGGATGAAATGACCAATAAATGAATCATTGTAACTACTCCTATTTCTAGGTATCCAAAATGTTCAAAGCATAACAATCTTGCTCTGAATAATGAATTTTGGCCCCCTCAGAAGCTCTGTGTCTCTTGCGCGCGTTTTTCCGTCTTAATTAGTCCACGTCAGTGGTGATGTACAGCATATGCAAGGAGGGCGCTGGATGGGCCCACAATTTGCCCTGAAAGCACTCCGTACTGTGCTGCTCAGCAGAGCTGTCCCAGCTAAATTGGTTCCTTTACTGGACAGTGTAATAATCCACTAATGGATACCTGAGGATTTGCTGAGTGCACAGTCAAGAAAGAGAAAATGAGTCATGCCACGTTCATTGTAAAAGAGCATTCATCGAAGGACTTTATACCAGCACAAATCTGTCTGTACATTGAGGCTTAAAGTAAAATACTAAGCAATAGACTTCAGGGCTTTACATTAAAAGACTGGAGTGGATGTTATATAGTCACCAAGTAACTTTTTATGAATGTATTTGTAAGTTTGAGACTATAAAGGGCTGTCACTAAGTGTGTTCAATATCTGTGATCTCAAACTTGACCTTTTAAACCTGAATATCTTATGACCACTCCAAATCTAAGATGTGCAAAAATTACAAAAAGACGCACCAAAATAATCCTTTATATTACCTTTTATATTATGAGTATACAGTATTTGATAAGTATATTGTACAAATAATTGCTCTCACTATTGGTTATTATGACACCACAGGCTTCACTCGGGTCAGTTTGTGATACAGAGTCGTTGGAGCTTTTTTTTTTTTTTTTTTTTTTTTTTTATACTACAAATGCTGCTCGGCTAAAATAAATCAGCTAAGCGTTTGGCCGACAAGGACACTCATGCAAAATTAGTTTGGGCTATAAATGTTGGCGTGTACATTTGTTGATGCTTCACTTTTGCCCCATTAAATATAAACCAGAAGTGCTTGTGTGCGATTGAGTTAAATAGTGATTATGTAGAAATTTTTTTTACTACAAATGGCTGCCCGGCTAAAATAAATCAGCTAAGCATTTGGCCGACAGGGACACTCATGCAAAATTAGTTTGGGCTATAAATGTTGGCGTGTACATTTGTTGATGCTTCACTTTTGCCCCATTAAATATAAACCAGAAGCGCTTGTGTGCGATTGAGTTAAATAGTGATTATGTAGAAATGTTTGTGTGTCAGCTTTCGCCAACCACTTTTAATGAGAATTTGATTTTTGTGTAAGCGGGTTGTAAACAGATTGTATTTTGTCAATCTTATGCACGAAATTTGTTTTGACTGAAAAAATAGCAGACATCAGTTGGGTTGTTTTTAAAAAAAAAACCACGATGGTAAATGTATAACACTTTTAATCTCAGCTGGTTATGCTAATGACTGGCTAATGCCAGAGACTTTGGCTAAAACCAGTTAGCCAAAGTCTAACATAAAAGCCTTTTAATTGTTAAGCTAGTGCTAGCTATGCTCAACATTCACATAAACAAGCGTTATTTACTATAAATTTTCCTATCAAAATTTGACTGTGCAAAAATGTCACATAAGAAGTTAGCAATTTTCATTCAGAAGTAAACTAAAAAAGTAAATTTAAATGGGTCAAATTCATAGTTCAATCCTGTTGTGTTCTGACCCAGGACTAGTTTAGCAGGATAAACCATATTGGATTATTTCAACCCAGTGGCTTTTTGTGTAATGCTATGCTGTAGTTAAATGAAAGTTTCTTGTCTTTAGAAATGTCTGTTCTCTTTAATATGGCAGGACGCTCATTGCTAGTGTCTTTTGTTTGCTGAGCAATTAGTTAGCTTAGCATCTTCAAACAACAAACAAGCCTGCTCTGTTCTGAAGACAAGTTCTTCCTTTAATTACATCCTCAGCAGAAGGGACACAAGTTCAAATACTTTCTCATGAAAATTAAAAAAGCTGTCACAATGACATGTTTCTCAAGAGATCAGGTTTCGTCACCCTCTAATAAACTATTTAAATAATTGTTAATTTGCTCTCCATTTTTGCTGTTGAGCTTCTGGCAATGGCAAGGTTCCCAGAGCAAAGTTGTAATTAGCTTTAGATTGTAGGCTTGTTGCTGTTACAGAAAATTACTTGTCTTTTTCTTCATTAGTGATCATCAGACCACATGAGACATGAGTAATGTGAATGGAGAACACAAAACCAAGACACAGTTTAGAAGGCCTATAAAGTTTACACTTTCTTGACACTGCTTACATTTCTAAAACTGCCCAACTGTGTTTATGTACTTTTTTATTCTTAAATCTCCTTTACATTTTTACACAAGACATGGTTCTTTGTTTTTAAAAGGTCAAGTGTCAGTAAAAAAAAGTGTGCGCTGACTTACCTCAAAGAACGTGGTTCTGCTCATTGTGCTGCTTGGTAATAATTACGTCCTTTCTACACCGGCACAAAAAGAAACACAGAACAGATACTCATTCCTCTCACACACCCGGTCAGAAATAGCTCCTCTCCTTTTCAGGACAATCCCCGGACTGACCCTTATTCTTTTCAGTCCTCTCTGCCTCTCTCCCTCCCTTGATCCGAGAGGCAGCAGGACACAGAATCACAAGATGCGCTCCACACATCCTGCAGCATACGGTCTGATCCTTTCTGTTTCAGTGCTGCCGCCTCCTCCTCTTTGGAACATTGTTTTCTTTTCTTTCTTTCTTTTTTTCTTAATTAAGGTGTCTTTAGAGAAAGGGCTTTATGCAAACTGGGAGAAATTCCTCTGGAGACAGACTGCTGAAGAGCAGAGGAAAGTACACAGATGTACACATATTTTATGAGATGCTCTGCAGGCATGGACTGTGTAGAAAAGGAGAATATAAAAACACAAGCATATGCCAAAATGTCAATGGTAAATGGACTAAATTTATATAGGACTTTACATTAGAGCTGCATCATCCATTTGCTCTCACATTCATAGACTTATTCACAGATCACTAAGCAACTTGGGGTTAAGTGTCCTGCATGTGGCAGGAGTAAACTGGAATTGAACCCACAAATTTTGGATTGGGGGCTGGGGGGAACTATTCTATCTGCTAAGAATAGTCTCAGGCAGTCAGGTTGGATTTTTGAGGTAAGGATAGATTAATGTCATACTCAGATTTCCTCCTTTTTTTCCTTTAAATTGTGCCTACTTCAAACTTGGAAATTCACCTTTTGCTATAGTAAGCTGGATATGTTTGGCTCAGCTGGGCTAATTAGATATGGAATTCCACAGGGCGTAATGTTTGGACCACTTCTCTAGTTTATATGACTCCACTTTGTAAAAATATTAAATAAGAGGACACATTTCTGTTATGCAGATGAAAATGATCAAACTATTGGTTGCTGGAAGGAAAACTCAGCATTTAGGTTTCACAGATCAAATTAATCAGTGAATTAGAACACTGAAACGTCTTGGAGGTGTAAAAGACTGGATGACCTACATGACATGAAACGGCTGCGTGTCATCTTTTAACCTCATCACCTTAGAACTGCTTTAGCTTCTCTCTCTCTTTACATTCAGTGTTAATGTAAAGGTTCTTGCCCTAATCTTTGATTTTTAATATTAATCTTATACAAGATAGGATTCTTGTACATCTCACATCATTATGTTATATCGCTACAATTAGTAATGCCTCTGAGAGATGCGGGGAAAGTAGGTAATGCTGTTTTAATTGTACATTTTTAAAATTTCTTTCAACATTTAAATCTCTGAATGGCCAAAACTTGTGAAATGAATATATTTCTAGCAGAACACTTAGCTATCGATTTTAGTAATGTTGCTATAGACTGCTGGAAAACACACCAGTGACCTTTTCTCACTCTGCCATCTTTCCTCTCCATTTATTTGGAGTTATTGTTGCCAATAACGTTGCGCTCTCTCTCACTCTCTCTCTCTCTTTTGATGGAAATTCTGCCGGGTCGAGTGCTTCATTGTTTTATGTTATTTTTACTGTCTTCACCGCCAGTGGGTCTAGACAAATGACCACTCACGCCAAGTCTAGTTGTGCTGGGGGCTTTTTCCTATTAATGAGCGCTTTATGATTTGTCAACTCCCGACTGCACTTTACCACAGTTGGACTGAACTGTTGTAACTGGATTTGGATGTGAGTCTGATGACAATGGAATAAATGTTAAACTGAATTAGATTCACCTTTATGGGTATAATTTATAAAATAGAGTTTTACTTTAACTTTTTAAAAGTGATGCCATTTTGTCAGGCAGAACTTTGCAAATTACTTGTTGGCTTTTACAAGTAGGCTGGATATAAACATTAACTTTTTTTCCAAAACATTTTTTCACATTAATACAGCATATAACAGGTAGTGGACAGACTGACTCAGGTGAGTGGAATACAAATCAATCTTTCAGATTTTATACACAAAAAATCTTAGAAAATTACCCATCATTTTCCCTCCACCTAACAATTAAACCCTACTGTTACTATTTATCACGTACAATAAAAAAAAATGCATTTAATTTTGAGCTCACGCTCATTGGTAAATTTCAAGGGGCATGTAGACTTTTATTGAAGCATTATGTAGGAGAGAGGTGAAACCTTTGCTCCCATCCCAGCATATTAGCTATAAAGACATAAATGAAAACTTAAAAGTCAGTATTTAATTCAGTTCCAGTCACCTCACGTCAACTCCAGCGCTTAATTTTAAGCTATCCATCAAACCTTTATCACAGGAATTACAACAGCTATTCTACATGACGGTCTGTTCAGAAAGGTACGTAACCTTGAATGGCCTTTTCTCCTCTCATAAGGTGTCATAGAGCGCCCTCTACTGGCGAGTTGGGTTAGTGTACCTCTGTGACTGTTGAGCTGGTTGCTGGAAGGAAAACTCAGCATTTAGGTTTCAAAGATTATAAAGCATTGATGTAATAAACTTATCTTTGTGATAAACAGACCTGTGACCATGTCTGCCTTTAAAATTCACCAGAATTTTTTATTCTTTGAAATATCTTTTTTTATTCTTTGAAATATCTTTTTAAAGCAACATGGAACAATTTTTTTCTGTTTTCAAGGTGTAGCAGGAAGGGAAACTTTGCTTATTTGCTTGGAAATAAAGAGACCATTTTTGTTTTTAGGGTTTCTGGAAACGCAGGCGCTCTCCCTTTTAGCAGCTTAGGGATTTTAAGTTGTGGAAGTCGCTGCCTATGATCAAAAGTCCGAGGCCGCATCGCAGCCGGGGCCCGCCGCCCGCTGATCCCGAAGGTCATTACTGGCTTTTCCATCAAGCTCCATCACCCTCTAACCTGTGAGGGCTCCGGCTCGGGGCAGTTTGAGTTTTTCTTCTTCTTATCTCGATGTGGAGTTTGGATGGAAAGGGGCTAGAGGCTACGGCTAAACATAATGGAGTCACTGCGGGGTGAGGGGCCGGGATGACGGCTGGGAGGAGACATTTCCTTCTTCTCTCCCCCGCGGAGATCTGAGGCCGCGACCCCGCCAGAGAAGCCTCTGTGTGCTCGTGCAATACATGCTTACCTCTGAGCCTCTGAAGTTGGACGATAAGCCGGTGGAGGCTCTGCTGAGAGGAGAAAGTTCGCGCATGATACAAGAATGAGGTCCTGTCCCCGGTTAATAATGTTTTCTCGAAATGTTGCTTTTAGCTAAAAGAAGAAACTGATGTATTTATAGGTGCCCTTGGTGAAGATGTAAAAAAATGTGGGAAAATGCAACTTTAAATTCTGGGTAGGTTTATTTAGTAGGGAAATAACTCCATAAGTCTTTGACTAACCTCCTTTTGCCGGTCAGGTAGCAGTTTCTGAGAATGATTGGAGCAAACAAAAGCAGATCTTTAACTATTAATCTTTGCATCATCTTTGAAACTCTCTTATTCTAAAGGATTCATGTCTGACCAGAAGTTTATTTTGGGCTGGGTAAACTTTTCATTATCATTTTGAAAGACTGTGACAATACTGTGTTTGTATTCGAAACGTCCCGGTATTAAAAGGAGTCGGGTTCCCAGGCAAAACATCATCATAACAGGGGGAACGGGGAAGTTTTCCACACTACAATTTCCCTGAGAGAAAGTAGTAGGGAACACTCTGCAGTTTAAAGTGGTGGTATTATGTAAAATCTACTGTTTTGAGTTGTATGTCATGTTAAAATGTTATTCCTTTCTCAAAACATTTCTGTAGTGTTGCTGTGATTCTTTCATGCATATTTCATGCAAACAAAGTTTTTAAGGTGCTCTGCATTAGTCAGAAAAGAGCAAAAGAATGATCGAAAACAGAAAGTGGTATAAATGCTCAGCACTAGACAATATGTTCGTGTTTATGACAGGAGGACGAACAGCTAGCCAGCAGGTAGAAAGAATCGAACAGTGGTTGGGGCGTAGCGGACCTTCAACTAATATTTCTTGGTTTGTTTTCCTGCCTCCTTTACCAGCCTGCTCATTGCCTGTGTGTTGGTGAGAAAAATGGGATTTCTCTTCAAGCTCAGTGGTCAGCGGCTAAAAGAAACATTCCTCTATGTGATTTCATATTTATACCCCGAGGAAACAGGGAAACAGATTAGTAGTTGGAGGTTCCTATGAATCCCGATGAACTTACAAAATAAATACATAAAATGCTAAATGCTAGATTAAAAAAATAAATAAATAAAAAAAACAACCAAAACAACAAATTACTATTCCCTAACAGGTTTATTTCCCCTCAAACTGAATGAATGTAGTTTATGTGTTTCCACACATTGTTTCCTGGGGGACCAACAAGTCCATCAACATCTACAACTGTTAAACTTGCATATTTATTCCAGCGTGCACTTTAAGACCTCAATGTAAGTTTTCCATTATCGTCTATGCATAATAAACCACTACTATTACCTGCCTGAAATATATATATATATAAAAAACAATAATATTAATATAAAAAAATCTTATCATAATTTCACTTTCCCAGGACACACTTATCTCTTCACACAGCAGATTCTCCTTAAGCTGATTTGCAGTGCACCAGTGAAAAAGCTAGATGCCCCGCAGCAGTTCTACCACCTGGTTCCCACGGGAACCAGGAATCCTGCGCTTGAAGGGTTACAGCAGCGTGGACTGGAATCCAGATAAAGCAGCCAGGTGGAGCGCCCGAAGTGAAGCTATGCTTCGCGTCGAAGCGGCTGCTCTGCACTGGCATTTATTTATTAATTACCTGATTCAACATTTACTCTCCCTTTCACGCTGCGGCGTGGCTGCTGCTGCAAATTGCAATCTGCACAATAATCTGCAACTGAGAGATTTTGTATTACTTGAACACGGTCCACTGCACACTCTTTGATTGTGTGTTTTTTGGGGAGCGGGGGGGCAGGTGTTTCCAGTTGAGATGATGCTCCGCCAGCAGGGGGCGATAGTGACACAGCGCCTTGGGTAAACGTGTTCAGAAAGATGGCGCACTGGCACATCGAGCAACCATTAAATAATTTTTTTAAACAGATTTTTTAGATTATTCAGCCTGCCTCTTGTTGCTGAAATGGAAATACAGAATGTTCTGAACTGAATCTGGAGAGCAAAGGACTAAAGTTCTGCTACAGGTGCAACAAAGTCGGATGTAATTTATTTTTTTTAACAAGTACAAAGATTATATCTGGCAAAAATCCTGATATTCACACTGTATCCACACATGGATACAACAAAATATGTGATAATGTTATAACAAAATAAAATCCAGTCAGGTCTACTTTTATTTTAACTCTAAAAAAGTTTTATTTTATGATAGCCCTTAAATTTTATGTGTGTGTGTGTGTGTGTGTGTGTAGGTGTGTGTGTGTGTGTATTCTAACAATTTAATGTTAAATGAATACATTTATCTATCAATGTGCTAATTGACCAAGCTGGAAGTTAAAACTTACAATAAAAGCTAATTTCCCCTATTTTTGAATGCGTCTTCAAGGTAAAGTAAGGTCATTTTATTCATCTAACACATTTTCAGCAACAAGGCAATTCAAAGTGCTTTAGTTTTTGTAATATAAAGAACATTCAGCACATTCAGTGCAAAAGTATTTGCCGCCTTACAGAGTTTTTTGTTTGTTTTTCAAAGTTAAAGCCTTTTTGGTCACATACAAAAGTTTCTATCAAACAAATCTTTAACAGAAAAAGCTATCCTGAATAAAGACAAAAGGCAGATTTCATATGAGAATTTATCACACTAAAGGAAAATCGATATCAAAATCCACCTGGGTCTATGTGAAAACATAACTTGACTTGAAATTCTATTGTCTGGTTAGCATAATGCTAACCAGGTTAGCACAACGTCTAGTTAGCATCAGGCTAACCAGACAAATTACCTGTTTTCTTTGGGAAAATATTATTGCTAAGCTTAGAAAATCATGCTTTGAAATATTAATCCATCAAACACGCTAATGAGACAGAAGCTGTCATGGATATTATGATCTGAATCATGTCTTCACCATGTTAAAACAGTTAAAACACTAAAGACTGACAGTATTCCCTCTCAGGGTCTCCTCACCTTAAGTATCCTAGAGCTTTGCTAAATAAACATTCATAAAAGATTAAACAAAAAAAAAAAAGATTAAAGTAAAGGTTGGGGAGAAAAATCAGAAGGCAAAAGAAGACAAGCTCTTGAAATAAATAAATGAGGTTAAATAAAATCGCTGTAGGCATTTCTTAGTCATTGTCTGCAAAATAAATCAATAACTGAAAAACAAAACAAAAAACAATACAATACAAGCGTGTTCAACATCTTTGGACCTTATGAAACTCAGGGAAGCAACACCAGTAGATGACATGGCACCTCAAATTATCAGTAGCTGCCTTTCCACTAGTTTGCAAAACTTTGTCAATATAACAACCAGATATTGCCATTAGTGCAATCGAGGAAGAAGAAGAAAACAGGAAGTAGTTGGAGGACGATGGCACAATGTTTTTTTTTTAATGACTCATCAGGTGGACAAACTGGGTTTCTTATTTAATGGAAACACCGCGATTGCAAAATTGTATTGTTGCAACATTAGCGGAATATTGACAAAGGTTTGCGAACATGGCCACAACCTTTTTATATAACCATATTAGTTTCTGTTTGTCTCATGAAATCTTGTAATTTTCCAAGGAAAAATATTTGTGGCTTTTAATAAGATATAAGGCATAATAAATAATAAAAATAATAATACAAGCCTGAAAGAGATGCTGTAAGAGAGTTGTTTTCTGCACTAACTTACTGATTTAAAATAACTTTTCACTATTACTATAAATTATTCAGACGCACCTTCCAGATACACCTTTTATTGTTTCTCTCCGGCTAGTGAAATATGTTATTTAGAAATTCTCTTTTAAAGTTCTCTGCTGAAAATAAAAAAAATAATAAAAAATGTTGGGGAACTGTACAAAGGATAGGTGCTCTAATGCACCTTCTGAGGCAAAAAGCAACCTTTCAGTCTAACTAGAATACTAATGGGTTTCTTAAAAGAAGGACCATGAAATTCTGCAAATCTGCAACTTTAATCAGACTATAACTCCAAAGAAAGCATCAAAATTATGGTCAAAGCAAAACCAGAAACCGGTTAAAACCAGATATTCACATATGGTGCCCAAAAGAAAAACAGATAGCCCTTTTATTTCTTAATGTCAGACGTTAGGTCAATTAGGAAAGTGTCTGTCTGTCTGTCTGTCTGTCTGTCTGTCTGTCTGTCTGTCTGTCTGAGTTAATTTGTATAGCACATTTCACCAAAAAGGCAGTTCAAAATGCTTTACATCATAAAAACACAGTCATAAAAAACACCATACATGTACTCTGGGTTGCACAGAAATTACTCAAGTAAAAAACTATCCTCACATCGAATTGTTTTATATGCAATACCAAGCTGATAAGGTTGAGAACTGTCGCAAGGACACACAGTATACACTGTCAGTCTTTGACGTACTGAAAGGTGTGCGGTGGCTGTCCTGATAGAGAAGAAACAGAGTTGGGTGCCCAACTAGTTAATCAAACTTGCTAGTATCTGTTCAGATTGCTGGAAATGAGGGAATGTGTCTCGAGAAATGTAGGCAATTGGTCCACTCGACTGTGAAATCTCCGCGGACCGTTTGCGCGGAGTCACTGCAGCTCACTGAACATGAACTGTACATCCAAGTGTGTGGGAGCCTTAACAACTCTAGGTGGAGGAGGCCATACTGACAATGAATATGACTGAGTCATGTAGCCTTAAACATTTTCCACACAATCCTCATTTGATCTCATCTTCATGTCTATCATAGCCAAACAACTCACCCAGCCAAAACTGTGTCTGCTGTTAACAACGCCGAAGTCTGCCGCCCAGCAAAGATGATGGAAATGTTTCACCACATTACCCACCACAGATAGAAGGCTCTTATAAAAAGGGGTGTCAGATGCTTTTTGTTGTCATGTCAGCGCTGTATAAAAGACATACTCCCTTGGTGGGCAAGACACTTGAAGCAATAAGTCAACATGTTTCTTTGTGTCAGTAAAACCTAATACATCATTGTTTTCATTGGTTCTGCTCACATGACGCCTGAACAGATGGTGAAGCAGTCTGCCTCACTGAGAGCTATAATAAAAGTTTGATTAACTCCAGCAAAGTCTCTGTGAGGATCCTCTCTTACCTGTCATGAGGTTTTTAGGATTCATCTGTGCGCTCTCTTATTTCAGACTTTTTTTTATTGTTGAACACAACCTTGGCTGTCATTTATTGCTTTGTGAACTAAGATTTGATTCTTTGTGGATTTGTGCTCATGTCTGTCGTTAACTCAAAGTGTCTGACAGGTGGTTAATATGTTCAATGGATATATTTCTAAGATGCTTTGTGATTTACCAATGATTGTGTTGGTCTATTACAAGATCCAGTTCCCTTGGAAACTCCGGTTCTTTCCTTTCATGCTAATGTGTTGATGTCATGTTTCACCATCTTAACTTAATTAATTTTCAGCACGTCTTCATAAAACAAAGAATCTCTCCTTTCTCCTTTATAATACGTTACCTTTCCCTTAAAGAAAAATGATATATGAAACACGCAATGTGTTTCATATATCATTAAAACAAAATCTCTCGAGATATCTAACAGAACAACCTTCAAGACGGACATCTTTTGAAAATTAAAATTACATCAAATACTGAGATGGAAGTAAAGCACTCCCAGTAAATGATCTCAACACATATATTTTTTATTTTGTTCTCTTGCTTGAAACAGGCAGACTTTTTTTCATTTTAGTAATTTCCCATCAAACTTTCCATTTATGTACATTTACAAAAAACTGTAAGGGTGTAACATCCACCTCTCAAGATGATACAAAATACACTACTGACTATTAGAGGACAAGGCCTGATAATATTTTAGAAATTTTTGGGAAAACTAAGAATTTTTTTTTAAATGACTTCATAAATCAAAAATGGTGCTTTTAAAAATCAGTCATGATTGAATAATAATCCAGTCGAGTTCATGTAGTGGGATTTTACGCTTGTCTAATTCCAAAGTGGTTCTTAAAATCTTTTTTTTTTCACAATGGAAAACAATGTCTCATAAATCTAAATTTATTGTAAAAAAAAAAAAAACACTTCATCTATGAAAATATTTTTGTTAAACAGCCCTTCAGTTTAGAGGACAGTAAGCAGCTAACAATTAGCATTTTGCAGTATTCTCAGTTTGTTTACATGTAGGCCATATTTTGTCTGTCACGGTATTCTTTTATCATACCGAATACACAAAATGCTACAAGACAACCACTTTAAGGTTTGTATTTGAGGTAATGTTTTAGATGAAGTCTGAAGCTGCTTTGGTTTATAAGTCGCAGCTTCAATCTGAGTCGATTTTTCCATTGTACGGTGTTTAGATTAAGAAGTCAAAATGTTCAGTCTGTGTAGGTTTTTCGGCAAAAAGTTTTGGCTGCATATATTCATTGCTCAACTTTTCAGTTTGAGTCGATTTTTCAGCTTGTTATGGCCAACGAATCAAACGCTGATTTGGACATTTCAGTGAAGACAGGAACGTCAGCGGATTATGATCTGTAAACACCACTATGTCAGTGCCACCACTTAAATAAACATCAAAATGTTTTAGGGCTAAGATCAAAGCAAACGTCTCCATCTCAATCACAGAGTAGTTCAACTGATGCTTATTGAACTTTTTTGAAAAATAGCTCACTGGCCTGCCAATCCCCAGATCGTCAGTCTGTATAAGGACAGCTCCAGCAGCCACGTGACTGGCGTCCACATAAAGCTGGAACGGATGTTTAAGACGTGGTGCAGCCAACTCCGGAGCAGCACTGAGGAGTCTTTTCACCTGCTCAAAAACCTGTTGACAAAGTGTAGACCGTTCAAACTTTACATCTTTACGCAGCAAATTTATCATAGGCACCACAACAGATGAGAAGTTTCGACAAAAACATCTGTAATATCCCACCAGCCAAACACATTAGCTCCTTCTGTGTAGCTGGAACAGGAAACTGCTCTACCGCCTGAACCTTCGCTGCCACAGGGCGGACCTCATCTTGGCCATCCACACGACCTAAATAGGTAACGGTTGCCCTTCAAAACTCACATTTGGCCAGGTTGACCGTTAACCTCGCCCCGCCAAACGAGTGAAAAGCTCCTGGATGCGCTCCACGTGCTCTTCCCACGTGTCCGAGTACGCCACAACGTCGTCCAAGTAGACCGCACAACCAGTCATGTCACCAACCACTCTGTTTATTAGTCTTTGAAACGTCGCTGGCGCATTTCTCAGACCAAACGGCATCACCGTGTAAGAATACAAGCCTGTAGACGTAACAAACGCAGACACTTTACGTGCTGCTTTGTCAATGGCACCAGCCAGTAACCCTTTAAGAGGTCAAATTTACTAACATTTTTGAAACTTTGGGTTCCTCTTGAGTCTTTTCTACATAATCCCTAAGATTTAAGTATTTTATTTTACTGTTCTATTTATTCTTGCCTGTTTTTTTAAATTGTTCTTTTTTTCCCCCTCTTTTCTCTTAACGGTCTTGAGGTGACGTGGAGTGGAGGAAGAAACTAACACATCAAATGTAGCTAAAGCCAAACACTTAGTTCACCAGGCAGTGTGTGTGACTTTAATGCCAGATGGAGTTAATGTAGGCAAGATGTATTGTCACATTTTGATATGTGATCATGTTGCATCCCTGGTAAAGAGACTTTTTAAAACTGGAGGCTGATATTAATATCATAACTATTTCTTTTTTAAGTGCCGGAAACGTTGCCCTTTCACAGTCTCTTCCGACCGAACCTTGTGTTTTGGGTGGGCTAGAAACGGTCTTTGTTCTAAAAACATTACTCATTTTGAAGTAGTCAACAATGACGCAGTAACGGAAGGTGAAGTGTTTGTGTGGTGAAGAGACAGGATCCCCCAACAAAGCTAAAGTGCTTCCGTTAAAAGGGGGGAAAAAAGGAATAAGCTTTGCTATTCTTTTAGCATTTTCTTTCTTAAATGGTTTTACTTACAAAGGTGTTTATGTCAGGCCTACATGGTGCAGTTCAAAGACTCTTACAGGTGCTGGTCATAAAATTAGAATATTGTGATAAAGTTCATTATTTTCCATAATGTCATGATAAAAATTAAATTGTCATATATTTTAGATTCATTGCACACCAACTGAAATATTTCAGGTCTTTTATTGTTTTAATTTTGATGATTTTGGCAAACAGCTCTTGAAAACCCAAAATCCCTGTCTCAAAAAATTAGAATATTATGAAAAGGTTCTCTGAACGAGCAATAAAAATAATCATCTGAATCAACAAAGTAACTCTAAACGCCTGAAAAAGATTCCTGAGGCCTTTAAAAACTCCCAGCCTGGTTCATTACTCAAAACCGCAATCATGGGTCAGACTGCTGACCTGACTGCTGTCCAGAAGGCCATCACTGACATCCTCAAGCAAGAGGGTGAGAAACAGAAAGACATTTCTGAACGAATCGGCTGTTTGCAGAGTGTTATATCAAGGCACCTCAGTGGGAAGTCAGTAGGAAGGAAAAAGTGTGGCAGAAAACGCTGCACGAGAAGAGGTGACCGGACCCTGAGGAAGATTGTGGAGAAGGGCCGATTCCAGACCAAATTAAATTTTCATCTCCATAAAACTTTTCAGCAGATGGAAGCATGAAGTGCTCCAAAATCTTCTGATAGCTGCTGCATTGATCCTGCCCTTGATAAAACACAGTGGACCAACACCAGCAGCTGACATGGCACCCAGACCATCACTGACTGTGGGTACTTGACACTGGACTTCTGGCATTTTGGCATTTCCTTCTCCCCAGTCTTCCTCCAGAGTCTGGCACTTTGATTTCCGAATGACATGCAAAGTTTGCTTTCATCCGAAAAAAGTACTTTGGACCACTGAACAACAGTGGTCCAAAGTGCTGCTTCTCTGTAGCCCAGGTCAGGCGCTTCTGTCGCTGTTTCTGGTTCAAAAGTGGCTTGACCTTTGACCTGGGGAATGCGGCACCTGTAGCCCATTTCCTGCACACGCCTGTGCACAGTGGCTCTGGATGTTTCTACTCCAAACTCAGTCCACTGCTTCCCCCAAGGTCTGGAATCGGCCCTTCTCCACAATCTTCCTCAGGGTCCGGTCACCTCTTCTCGTTGTGCAGCGTTTTCTGCCACACTTTTTCCTTCCTACTGACTTCCCACTGAGGTGCCTTGATATAACACTCTGCAAACAGCCGATTCGTTCAGAAATTTCTTTCTGTTTCTCACCCTCTTGCTTGAGGATGTCAGTGATGGCCTTCTGGACAGCAGTCAGGTCAGCAGTCTGACCCATGATTGCGGTTTTGAGTAATGAACCAGGCTGGGAGTTTTTAAAGGCCTCAGGAATCTTTTTCAGGTGTTTAGAGTTACTTTGTTGATTCAGATGATTATTTTTATTGCTCGTTCAGAGAACCTTTTCATAATATTCTAATTTTTTGAGACAGGGATTTTGGGTTTTTATGAGCTGTTTGCCAAAATCATCAAAATTAAAACAATAAAAGACCTGAAATATTTCAGTTGGTGTGCAATGAATCTAAAATATATGACAATTTAATTTTTATCATGACATTATGGAAAATAATGAACTTTATCACAATATTCTAATTTTATGACCAGCACCTGTATACCTAAAGCTGTGTAGTGAGCCTGAGTCTTGATAAAGAGAGCATTTCAGTTGTCTTGAAGCAAATAGATAATCATGGTTAGCTCCTTATCTTCCTTTGCACTGCATCTTACAGATTTTTATCTCTTTTCTCTATATGTTTAATCAATCCACAAGGATTCTGTTGTCTCCTGCTTGCTTTTGAGTCCAAACAGTCATGATGCTAATAGTTTTTTTTAATATCTTGAGCAATGGCATTATATCATTTAACTTTTAGACAACAGAAGTCAGGAGCTGAAGATCACTTTACAGTTTTAGTCACACGAACACCGCCTGCCAGCATTTTGTTTGGAGAAAACAAAAGCTCAACTTATTCTACGACTGTTTTATGAAAGGTCATAGTGTTAGTATTTATTTCTTTATTAGTATAGTTTAAGATATTTCATTTAGACATATATTCTAATGGGTGCACACTTTAGTTAATGTCTGTCTGAATGGTTTATTTATGTTTGTGTTTTGAGGTGCTGCTCATAGGAACCAGCTGGTGGAGGATCCTGGGGCAAACCATCCACAAACTACTGAGACTGAAGGGGGAGATGCCAAGATTATTATTTAATTTGTCACTTAAAATATTCACTTATTGTTTGTGCTAAGTTAAATTATTTTGCTTTATTTGTTTATAGAATGCTTTAGTTAATTTTGTATTTATTTGTTCTTTTGTTTGGTCAGACATCCCTCCTGTGGTAGATTTGGGTTACTCCACCCCTATTTAAGCAGCCTTTGTTCTTTGTTTGGTAGGTCAGTTTTGTTTGTGTTTAGTTAGAGTTCAGTTGACCTCAGTTAATTTGGATCCAAATTTGTTATTTATCCTTTGATTTATTTTTGCTTCAAATCTTTATGCTTTATTAATGATTTTTTGAATAATTAAATGGAAACCTTTTTTCTACTTTGAACATTTTTTGTCCTTGTTTGAGTCTGGTCCCTCACACATGACATTATTCTGTTCATAATTTCTGCTGTGTTTGAACCCTGACTTTCTCGTTTGTCCTTCAGGCTTCTCTACCACAGCAGCCCACAACTGCATATTGTTGGTCAATCCATCAATAAGGTCTTATTGTGGTCGTCTTTTTCTCTCCCTTGCCAACCTATATTAGAAATCCTTCGTTCCATAATAGCCACTATCTATTCTCTGAACATGTCCACATAATCTCAGGCCTGTCGATCTAATTTCAGACCTGCCTTTTCTGACATTTTCATTTCTGTGCTGAGGAACCTAACAGCTTCAAGTCCTGCCATCTCCACCGCTGACTTTTATGTGACTTTACATCACAGTGGATTTCACCTTCCATTTTTCTCCCTGACTCCTGTCTGTCTCCGCCTGCACTCTCTCCTCTCGCTGCATTTTAAGGATAATCCCAGGTATTTAAACTCATCCCCTCTTCATTACCTTTCCTCCTGGTGGCTCCATTGTTCCTCCTGTCTTCCTCTCAGTCTTGCTTCTTTTAACCTTCGTTCCCCTTTTTCTCAAGAGTATGTGTTTGTCTAGACTCTCTTTCACCTGCTGAACCTCTTTGATTACAGATCACGATGTCATCTGCAAACATGGAGGATCCTCCCCGATTTAATCTGCCATGCTGTCCATCAACATGCCAGTAACTGAGAAATTCACATTCACGACTTTTCGGTTTTGCTTATCTTAACATCTTGACAGCAACGTTTTAAAATTTGTTTTGTTCTTCAAAAAAAAACAAAAAAACAACTTTTCAGTTGGGATTTTGTAAGTGTCTCTCTTACAGGTTCAAATCAAATTTCACTTAAAATAGAAATAACATTTCTTTTACAACAGAAAAGAAATTTGTGATTTAAAGGCTGAAACATACGTTCCACCGCAAGACAAATCCCAGCCAACAGAATCCACATAAAGAATAATAATCAAACAGTGGGATTAATTTATGGTCCAATTTGATCTCAATTTTGTGAAGAATGACGTAAAAAAAAAAAAAACAAACAAAGAAAGGCTTCTCCCATGACCATAGCCTGGTGTAATTATCACTCCTGTTGGCTTAGTACAAATATTGAGCAGGCCGGCGTTAGCTAAAAACACCGATGGTTCAATTATATCAGTAAACAGTCATCATTGTTCTTAAACTGTTTGCTCAAGGGATCCCTGCTGTGTACATAAAGGTCCACTCAGCAGCAGCTGCAGCGTGATGACTGCCAGTTCAAACAGCAGGACATTCTTTATTCTCATCGAGGACGACAGATGTGCGTAATTTATGGCTGTGCTGGGGGCTTACAGTGTCATATTATGTTGAGTTTAGCAAAAAAACGAAGACCCCCGTATATGTAGTCATCTACGACATCTGTTTATATAGGTATATGAAGGGATGGCTACACATTTCTTATGTCAACAGTGCAATATTTTTTCCCATATTTGGCTTTTGTTTCATAGTTATCAAGACCTGGAAAGACCCAGGTTTAATTCAAAGCATTCTTTCCCATTCTTCGTAGGAACCCTGTACATATAAATGCATCACATGTGCTTATTGGGGCTTTAGGGAAAAAAGATTAAATCTAAGACCTTGATCTAGAAGGGCTTATGCCGCATGTAAGCAGGCAATGAGATGTTTTGCTCCTCTGACTGCCTCGTTAACTAAGCACCACCAGGGAGAACACCTAGGTGTTGAACCGCCAGGAAGGAGCCTCAAGTCAAAATAGGGAAATGGAAATGACCTTCTGGGTAATAACATGCAGTGTTTGGTAAAGGTCAGGGGCAGAGAGGCAGGAAAGTGGAAAGCGCGGGGGAGAGGGGAAAAGCGAAAGCCATCGGTAAAAGGTTCTGAAGATTGTGGATTACACCAAGAGAGGAGCAGAAAAGGCGATGGGGTTGCAAAGAGGCGAAGCCGTCCGCGGGTGGAAGCAGACTATAAAGAGGCAGACATCAGATAAGAGACAGAACAACAAGACCACGTTAATGGATATAACTTCAGGATTCTATTAGTGGACAATAAAAGGGATGAGATGCGGGACGAGGGCAACAACGTACGTGAAGAAATAGCAGACAAACTGCAGATAAAAATCGATAAATGTGTGCCAAGGAAATTAAAGTGGGCAGACTGGGAGACAAACAGCGAAGGAAAAGCTGCAGGAAAAACTAATCAAACTATCAAAATAGAAAAACATTACTTTCACACTTTAGAGGATGTCTCACACTTTTTTTTTCTAAGGAATTACCACATGCTCACTTAATTACTACGCTTAAACGATGGGGAAAATTCAGAAGCCGTCAGAGCAGAAAGTTACCTTCGCCACTTTACATGGCTTTCCTGTATTTAGCCATGAAAATCGTCTAAACATGAATCTTTCATTCAGTTCATCCTCTCACTAGGATTTTGGTTTGTGTTAGATCACCTGGTCAGTAAGGTGGGGTTTTTTTCTCTTTTGATTTGGCCTGTTGAAAAGGAAAATAAGTGTTAAACCTGAGCTGTTAATGTTAAAAATGTTCCTTGTGTTGTTTCTTTCATCGTTTTTACTTTTAGCCATGAGTGGTTCTTTGCCAATATGGAGGCCCTGAGCGGCATAATACAATAATTCAGTTCAAACAAATAAATGAAAGAAAATTACCTAAAGTAATGAACTTTTTTGAGGTCAAATGCCTAAAGAAGCTATTAACCTTGATAAACTAAAGAATATATGCCAGGTGAAGACAACTGAAAATGTTTTTTAAAGATGTTTTCTAAATTTTAAAACCGACTTGCTAAAGACCCACTCCAAGACAGGAGTTCAAACTCAGGTCAACCTTGCTGTGTATTTTTAGTAACTACGCTTCTGCAAGTTTTCATTTCTAATACAGTGACACCAGTACAATGTTCAGTGTTAATTAGTGTCATGATTGAAGACGTTTTATGATTATTGCTTCATGAATATGAAGGACGATACTCATTTAGCTTTAATGTTTCAAAATGACAGTCACAATTATAAACACAAGATCTAAAACAAGCACTAAATAAATAAAGTGGCATAATATTAACTTTTGTCAATAACAATGGATTGGTATAAAATCTGTTTAATGTTTCTTCAGCTTGTATCATATTTGCTGTTTTTGTTGTCTTTTTGTTTGTCTTGTATGTATAATAAATCTTTTGATTTTTATGTGTCACTGGTAAAAATGTTAATTATTAGGTCAAATAAGAAAAAAAAAAACTCAATTGAAATCGCATCTGTTGTGTAATTTTTGGTTGGATTCATGTGTACAATTTGTCTTATTATATGGAAAATATACTATATATTGACAATTTACACAATCTTTTGAGTGTTTAGAAAATCGAAGTTGAAACTTTGCTGTTAATTTTTTAGTAATTATTTTTTTTTCCATTACTTCACCTAAGGAGATAATTTTTGTTCTAAGTTTGTCCTCCTTCACCATAACTTTACATGCAGCAGCTTTCTATTTAACCCCTCCGCTTTACATTCCTGTGGAACTCAAGTTAAAGCTGTAATAATATGAGCGTCAGCAGGTCTTAATAAAATGCTGTTGACATGTGGCAGTGGGTCGGCCTGGTTGATTTAAAACGGCGGACCAATGCTTCTGCATGTTTTGGCCCATTAACTACAAATTGCCTGAACTTTACACAGCGGTGAACCGTTTTCCAAAGCAAAGCTTGTGGTTCCAGATTGACTTATTTAATATTAAATGCTCATTAATTTTAAGATGACTTGGAATATTTCACAAAAGATCTGAACATAGTGTAGCAAGCTTCTTTATTTTTCTTACTCTTTAAAAGAGATGCAATATGGAAATGTTCTAGTGATGATGTGTTTCATCTGATTTACTGGCAGGAATTTACAAGCCCGTTATATTTAAGGCTCAAATTTATTCCTGTATGAACTCAACAGCTCAGAGTTTGCTCTGTTCTTCAGCATTTTGGAGACAGAGCGTTGCAAACGGAGAACACAGAAAGTCAAGTCAAGTGTAGTTCATTGTGTTTATGCATTATTTTATCCTGTGTTGAGGTCAGAGGTCATCGCCATAGTGACTCAGCCTCAACACATAGTAGTGAACAACACAGTGCCTAACAATCACAGCCAAAGGTTTGGAGATTGACAGAATTGCATTCAGTCTAGGTTTCAGTAAAGACTGATCGGATCAAATGTCCTTCATGAAAATTTATTCAATCCAAAAACTCTCAATTGCACCGATTTTTTAAAAATAATTTGTTTTTAGCACTGCATTGATGTTATTGTCACCTCAGCAGGACGAAGCAGCTAATACTGCATCGTCGTTCTGATGAAATAGGAGAACCAGGCTGGTTGCTTTAAAAGGGGATTGATGTTTGAAATCGTTATATTTTCTTTCCCACCCGACTGTGGGTTCTAGCTCCGAGGAAATCTGCGCTGTAATCATCGTTTGCTTCAAAAGCACTTCAAAGGCGTCATCGGGAACTTCAAAGAGAAAGGATTTAGCTGCTGTGAAGCTCGAGGGTTCCCGAGAAATTCCCACGAGAGCCCAGACCAACACCTAAAGTCCCTGAGAACGAGCAGCATGGCGCTCAGTGACACGCGCAGACCCCTGTTCATCATTTATTACAGCTCAGAGGAAGCACAGAGTTCACCACAGAGAAAAAACTTTTTAAACTATGGGCTCATGTTCAGCAATAATTTTTTAGTTTTTTTGCTTGCACAGAAAATTTTGGGACTAAAAAGAGTCCTCTCTCCAAGAAGACATCATAAAGTAACTGAAAGTTTTCAAGACATGTCCTAATTGGACTGCACATATTGAGGTAAAGTTATTTTCTCTCATTAATCTTACATGAAGAAATTTAACAGTGAAATCTGTAAATTTTTGCTCTGTGTGTATCTAGATATTCTCTTCAAATTGAAACAGAATGTTTGACCAGGTGATGTAATTATGCTAATTGCTATTTGGGCTTTTACTTATTTAAGCCTCTTTGTTACATACTCTGCAGTGCGTTGCATGGCGAAGGAAGTGTTTTTGTCGCAGTTCTGGAAAATACACAAGTTTCGAATCCAGCTCAAAAAATGTTATCGAGAAACTTGAGGGGGTTTTTTTTCCTGAAGTTGCCGTGTTTCCATTAGGCAAATATATTTTTGTCATTACAATTTTGTGCATTGTCGACAGTCTAGCATTTCCATACGAGCACTTTAAGTGTGACCAAATCCCAATACACAACAGTTACCTTCACAACTTTCATAAAAACTGTCATTCAGACATTGATGGCTGATTTCTTTACACATTATAGACATGATTAAGTATTCCTAAGTTACTCTGAATTTCATGATTCCTCCCCCTGTGAGACAAAAAAAAAAGGTCAACTTGGAATTGAAATAAAGGCAGATTCACATCTTTGTGAAAATCCGTCAGAGCCTGCTTGAGTATGCTCACTGCAGTGTGGGTGCTGACTGGCACAAGCACATGTAAATTCTGCTGAGCCGAGAGAATGCCAGCATAATTATTTCAAAAAGGAGGTGCTCAGTGATCCAGAGGTTATTGGCATGTCAACTGAGTGTCCTCCCCTTCGCGACAGCAGCTGGACTTTAGTCACACGGAGAAGTTTTAGGGCTCACCTGAGTTTGTGGTTCTACCTGATTGGGTGCTGATGTCAGCACCCTTCGTCCTTTGGGTCTGACACTAAAGCTCGATGTGCGATCGCCGGAGGCTGTTCCATGTCTTGGGATTTGTTCTGTACTGTTGTCCTTTTCCATGCCAGAAAGAAAAAAAAAACGTCCACCAATTCCAAATCAGCCATAGTTTATTCAGTAAGCAAAGAGACGCTCTTGATGTTTCTGCACTCGATGAGACGACATTTATGTCTCCTTGAGATGAGAGTTCATCTTACTTGGTTCTTGTACACTTGACAACTGTCAGCATTTGACATTGCTGCTTCAGACAGGATGTGGGGGTGAATATAAACTTCAGCAGAAAAGGGAAGTGTTTTTTTTTTCTTTCAGAAAAGCTTCAGTCTCAATTATATGTATGTCAGTAAGACCACCTGTCAGGGTGATTCACAAGATGTCAACTCTAAATCCATCCATTCTCTCTCTATGCTCACGTTTTTACACAGGGTCAGAGGCTGGTGTCCATCTACGGTGGTTATCAGGCGAGAGGCAGCATACACCTTGCAAAGGGTTATGACACGGCAACATGGAGATGGATGACAGAGTATAGGTGTTAGGGCCATTGTAGAAAATAAAGAGAAAAGAGCAGTACATTTCTGCCAAAAAATAAGGCAATTTCAATTTGAAAATTCAAAATTTTGCTAGAAAACTCTGAAATTTTGAGACTGACAGTTTCAAGAAAAAAACTGGGACATTTCTGAGTTTGAAAAGTTGAAAATGTTTGACTTTTGGAAATTTTCTGACTTTGTAAATATTCAATTTCTTGAAATTTTTTCAAGAAAATTTCTGAGATTAATATAAAAAATGTCAGTATTTTCTAGCAAATGTAAAATTTTTGAAACTCAAACATTTCCAAGTAACAAATTTAATTCAGTTAATCTTAATTTTTTTGTGAAAATTGACTCCTTTTTTCTGTCTTAAATGATCCTAATTCGTCCTTTTTTACTAGGAAATGTGGCTTGACTTGGCTCAATTCTACTCTTCAAATTTCAGGTGGATTTCCACTGCAGCTTCGTAACACCTCTGGTGCGGAGCATGGCTGCATATAAAAAGTACTTGCTCCTTGGATATTTTACCATTTTATTGCTTTAAATAAATGAATGTAAGTCAGTGAGTCCATGACAACACTAGTTGTATGATAAGAGTTAACAGGTTAACAACAAAAAAAGGACAAAACTTTTAAATTCAAAGTGAAACGTAATTTCTGCAACTATAGCTACAAAGAAATTTGTTTTACATAAAATAAGAAAGTGCACAACACTCTTTAAGTCAGAAGATGCACATTTGGCTGCAATCACAGCATGGAGTCTATGTAGCTTGTTCTCAATCAGGCTTGCTCATTTAAAACTAAATGTTTAACCTTTCAGGTTTCTTTTAAATGGACAGAGAACACAAACAAAAGGTAGAAGAATAAAGTTTACATCCATTGCCAGTCTATTTGTGGTTGAAGGATGTGATGCAATCACATGAAATTGTTGCTTTTACGTTGGTCGAGAAACCATGAATCCGAGTGGAAAAGTCGGAACCCCGCTCTGAAAATGCAATACGGATACTCTATTTAAAAATGCAACTGTATAAAGAAACTGTATACTCTCCCTTTTAAAGTTAATGTCTCATTGAATAATTCACACACACAGTACTGCACAGCTTCTCAAGTTGATTAATTTTAAAACTACTCCATTCATCCCAAAGGGAAATTAAACTGTGTAGAAATGTTCAACTAAGCAAAATTTCTTTGAAGAATGGCTGTAGAGACAGAAACGTCTTTGGGCAGGAAGGGTTGCCTGTTGTGGTCATTGTGTATTCTAGCAGATCAGAGGAAACCTATCGAGAATGCTCAGAGCTTTTCTGTATTTTATGAAGCACATTTGTTTACACAACCATCTCCAGAGCAGTCCCCAGAACAGAATCCATTTGTTGAGGTTTTTTCAAAGTCCCAGCTCTGGTGATTGGACTCTTCAGAACAAGACCTTCGGCATCTTCTACAAACATTGAAGGATCCAAGTTTCCTCTTTATCCTCTTGTGTAAGGCCTCTCTGTTGCTTCTTCTTCGTTGGTTTTCTAGGAGGTGTACCCCGAGATAGTTATAACCTCCACAATCTCCACTTTTTCACCATGAAGCAAACAGTGTTTGACATTTTCCTCCGTCGCCTGAAGTCTACATTTATCTCTTTTTTTTGTTCACATTTAAGATAAGATTGTTTCCCACACTATGCCACAAAGTGTTCCCTCAGCCCTCTGTACTCAATGCCTTGTCCTTTTTTGATTCCTGGGAAAGTTGTCGGAGTATTTCCGTACATGAAACATTCCATTTCCCTTCGGCGTTATGAACGTATCTCTGAATTACGTTGAATTTGAACTGACTGCGGCTTTGTACCCTCAGGTCTTGGCGTTATGTGAAACAGGGACCTTCTGTTGTTCAGACAAAAACACAAGATGTCAACGAGCCTGAGCGGCTCCAGGACTGTCACGCTTCATGTTAGGTTGCACCACAGAGAGGCTCATCAAGTCAAACAAACCCTAAGGCCACATGTTGGTGCAGATTCTCAGCCTACCAGGTAATCCTAAATACAAGGCAGCTAAATCTCTCGTCTTGATCCTTAAGGGTATTTCAACTCCCATGAAAAGATTCTTTAGTTTTAATCAACTCAGGGGATTGCTTGGACTTTTTGGGTGGATGATGCTCCTTCAGACAATAGAGATTCTGTTTACAGCTCTCTTAGTGGAGCCTAATAGATTTATTTTTTTTACATTTTATTGATTTTCTTTGAAGGCACTCTGCAGTAATTCATTTAATATGGGAAATAATCACTGGATGGAAGGATAAGGCAAGATAGAAAGCATCCCACTAATGTGCTATTTGCGTGATATCCAAGTGTGAGTTTTGTTAAATATGATTTCAACTGAGATTAGTGGACCAGAGTTTTATGTCTGATCATTTGTATTTTTTTAAATGTTTTTTTTAAAGCATTTCTTGTCCTGGACTTTCCAATATTACTCTTTGATTTGTCGTCAGATGCCGCTTTGTGGTTGTCAATTCAGTCAATGAAGCATGTCTCTTTGTTCCTCACAAGTTGCGTTTCCATTACAAATAAGCTTAAAACTTTGTCTATATTCCGTTGATGTTGAAAAACACAAATTTCGCAATTGTGGTGTTTCCATTAAATAAGTCACTAAAAAATATTTTTTTAATGACTTCTTGTTCACACAAATCATTAAAAAACATGCTCCAAATACTTCCGGTCGTCTTCTTCTCTTTGTGGTTTGCACCAGTGGAAGCATCCATGCGGTGACAGCATAATATGAGACACATAATCTGTGAAAAAATTCAAGCTCCTCTGCATCCTCCCTGTGCTACTATTGTCGTCCGTAGAAATGCATCTCTCCTGGACAGAAACAACCAATCAGAGCCAGGAGGAGGGTCAATCATTCTCAAGTATGTGCTACTAAATATTGCAATGGCAGAAAAGCAAATTACCGTTACAGGAGAACTGTTTATCTGATGTCATCAGTGGCCATAGCTAGGTTGTGGAGAACCAGTACATACACAAGGTTGATTGACAGCACTAGGACCCTCCTCCTGACTCTGATTGGTTGTTTCTGACAGAGCAATGTATTTATTCAATTGAAGGCTGGACCATAGGGAAAAGGCAGAGGAGCTTGATTTTTGAAAAAACAAAAGCTGCGTACTGCAGCTTTAAAGGAGTTATCATGTAGACGTAAGATACAAGCAACTCGAACCCTCACTCTAGAGCCCCAAATAAGTCAGTTATCCCTTTTAAGAAGAGTGTAATGCTACTGCTGATGCCTTGTGTTGTTTCTTTCGCACCTTCATTTATTTCTTGTCAAACACTCTGTACCTTGAGCATGTGCTGATGATCCTTCATAAAGTAGATTCAAAAACAAGATTTAATATTAAACCAACGCGTAGGCCCAACTCATCAAGCATTCTTGGGAGACTTCCAGCTGCCTTATCAAGTTCTGAATCTGATTAATGAATTTTTTAATAAAAAAACTCCTTGCGCTTTGATGTCTCATCAAACAAAAAACCTCTCCCATATCATTACTCCGGAAATAAAGCGAGTTGGACAGCAAAGGTGAACCGAAGGCTCTTATTCTCCCAGTGAAGCCAGATTAAAAAAAAAACAAAAAACGCGTAGGTAGAGTGGAGGTGACCTCGCCTGGAGCCAAATGATCTGTGAGTGTCCCCGGTAGTGGCTTGCTACCCTGCAGAGAGCGAGATCTGCGCCTCAGCCATCGTTTCGCTTTATAAATGTTCAAACCGAGTCACTGAGCACAACAGAAAATAATGGGGGAAGGTTCGACTGAGCACCGCTCCCCCAGTGTGTCAGGCGTCAATCCCAGAGCTCAGGATGGACAGCTAATGAGAGCCGAGAAGGGGAAGCATGACTTCTGCGTAGCGCCAGACCCAATGTGAGATTCCCCCTGGCAGGAAAGGACTGCATTCATCACGGTGCCACATTTGGATTCGGCACCGCGTCTGTTTTTGCGTTTCTACCCAAACCGCCCCGCTGTTTCCTCTCAGCTGCCGTGTCGAGTTTTCTGTCACCGGCAGCAAGCGTAGCAGTGCGCGGTGTATTCTGCCGGCTCCTTACGCGTTTCATGCTCGGAAACCCCCGAGGATTGTCAGATGTGGGGAAGCGGGAGGCGAAAACAAAGCTCGTTCCTTGTCTCAGAGAGGAGGGATGGGTAAAGCGCTTTAGTGTTTTCACACTTTTTACATTTCCAGTAAGTAGAGTAGGTAATAGGAGTACCTCAAAATGAGAGGGGAGGTTTTAAAAGAGCCTTAAGCAGTAGATGATAATCTCTAGATATACAGCATGTGCAGCTAAACATGATATGACAACCACAGACCTCAACCCGATACCGATACAGATGTCTGAGATTTAGTATTGGTTGATTCTGATCTGATAGAGAAAAACAGAGCTGCATTGACTTAAAACGTTTCTTTTCATCTTCACAAGTTCGGTCAAAGATGAAAGAACAAAACAACTTTAATTTGTTCAAGGCAATTAGGAGTATAACAGCCAAAGTGAAATAAATACAGGAACTGAAAGAAAGTGACGGAAACAATAGATTGACTAGCTTGGTAAACATGTATAAATAACCTGCAACAATCCTTTCAAATGGTTCAGAAAGTGAAATTAGGAATTATAAAGATAATGTATAATAAATAATAAAGCATGATGTTGCTCACGATACCCAATCTAGGATTTCTGCCAGTATTGGGGCCGATATGTACCACTTAATCATTTCTGAACAAAATCCAATTGAGAATCCACAAAAACATTTAAGAATTGATGCTCACACAGAGTCATCCATCCAGCCTGACTGAACTTGAGCTACTTCAGAAAGAACTGTTGATTTCCAAGACAAAATGCCAATAAAATACATCGGGGTCGGTACTACGACAAAATCCCAAAACACGATTTACTGTTTGACCTCCTTAGGTTTAGATTTATTTACATTACATTATATACACACACACATATATATATATATATATATATATATATATATATATATATATATATATATATATATATATATATATATATATATAAAAGCAAGAATATTCTCCTCCTCTTGTCTGGAAGTGTTTCTTTTCGCTTCCTTTATAAGGTGGAGAGCTGTTGGTGCGTGATAAGCAGACATTAAACCGGAGTAATGATTTCCCTCCTTCTTCAATCTCAGATGTTCCTTTTCTTTTATGGGTGACCCTCATAAACTCCTCTGCTGCCCAGGAATCTCTGAGTCAGTTAAATCCAGCGCATATAGATTTTTTATTTTTTTTATTGTTATTATGAGAAGTCTGTCATCCTTATCATGCTATGTAGCTCTCTGGGACAGGAGGGATTCCGGTTGAAGGAAGCGAACGGCGCTTTTAGATAACGTGTACGTCAACTCGCCGCTTTGACCCCATCTTCTACTTTTAGCTACCCCCTTTTTTTTTCCTCAAGAAGGCCTTTTAGATATTTCCTTCCTCAAAATGTCCCCTTTCTAGAGATATGCTACATTCTTTTCCTATGACTTGTTTGGAAAGTTGTTGATAAGAAACCTGGATAAAATTTCTTATTCGAAAGAAGCCATTATTAGACATTATTTGGGAATTATTATTTTATTATTTCTCTTGCTTATTTTTTTTAAGTATTACAGCTTTAAGCAGTGACGGAAAATGACCTTTGCGTACTTTCCGATTTGTAACTCAGTCACATTCACCTTGTCGTAACGCCAGCCCAAATGAGAATGATCCAACCGAGAATCGCTTGACTTTCAAGAGAAAATTTAACATTTAGCATGCGGGTTGCCTCTGCTGTCAAAAAGAAAAGAAAAAACGGAAAAAAAAAACACACCGTTGTAGGAAGCTTAAATTAAAAATAAATAGTCTGACCTTATACTAAAAGGTCTAGCAATTAATTCCTCTTACCTTTGATTAATAATTCCTATCACATTGTTCATAAAGTTAATGCAAATTTCGCCACAGGCTCGGATGTAAAATGGTAAATGATCCAAAGGCGTCTTTTAACCTCTGCTGGCTCCTAAAGAATTCGTTTCCAATGGGGTTTCTCATTAACACATCCATTCAGTCTGGGGTCTCGGCATTCCATCGATGCAGCACTTTTACAAAGCGCACAAACTGATTAGCATATCGGGGCCGCGTGCTGTTTACATCCGTCTGTAGGAAAATAAGGAAGGCGCACATGTGATTGAAAGTGTCCTCTGGTCAGATTAGACCCCAAATGAGGTTTGTGACTTGTATAAAAATTCATATGTAAGGTGAAAATAATAATACTAATAAAAAACGTGATGCTGAGACATGGCAGATGCATGTTTAAATGTAGAAAGATGATCTGAAAAGGGATTTGGTTTCTGTCTGTCTGTCGTGGCGTATCCGCCTCACTCCTGGCTCTTGTTGCTGTAGGATTAATTGCGGGCGCAGCATCTGGTAAGACGGGCAGAACGAGCAGCGACACGGTTTGTTTTACCGCCATGTTATGTGTAGCCAGGTGTGTTTTTGACGCGGCTGCTCTGCAGTTTAGCTACGTTTCTACTTTTCTGTCTGTTTCCAAAAATTACACATTCATGAATTTTATGTCTTGTTCCAGTGTTCAGGGTCGCACCTGTCATAAGACTAAACTTAGCTTGTGGGGTTCAATGGATTCAAAGTGAACCAAGGTTCTTCCTGCCGTCAAGTTACCAACAAATAAGGAATTAAGCAAAATGTATCAACTAAACTCAAAAAGATGTCAAAACCATTTGTTTGCTGATTTCATTTTCCATGAAGTATAAAAGTGTAGCCCAGCACCATGTATGGTTCCTGTAAGAAACGTCATTTTCTTAAAGTGACTGATGCTGCTGACAGCGAATCATGCATAACTTTATCATGATTTTAGTGAAAAGTGGTTCTGTCCTTGACTGCATTCATAACCAACAGTATAATCCCTTCCTTGCAATAGTCAAATAAAATAAAATTCAGTCAATATAAAATTACATTGCTTTTCTATTTTTGTTCGCAGCAAAAGCTATTAAATATCCTAGTGCAACAAATTCCTTTGAAAAATTAATGCTTTTATGGCCACAAGAAATGCTGTTTACACTGTTTCTTATAGGATGTGTTTAATCTTGTTTTTTTTCTTTCTTTTGGGTTTTTATTAATTCTCTGTCTTTCTTCCTGTACCATCAAGCGGGGGGAACAAATGGAAATCAACCTTGGCTGAAATTGAGTGCATTTACAATCGTATCATTCAAAATGTCCATTAATGCACAACGTCCCTCTACAGCAAATGAAATAAGTGAAGTTAAATGAAGGCTGTTTAAATCGTAAAGTTGATACTCCCTCATTTTAATCCTCTGCTCTGCGAGAGACTATTTCTTTGTGCGTAAGAAAAATGCTCTGGAAACCACACACACATTTCGAACTAAACATCTTGGGTTATGGGACTGCAGCAGATACACACACACACACTTCTGAGTTTGGCAGACAGCACAGCTCCTACCGCAGCATAAACACCAGTAGAGAAAAGTCCTGACATTGAAAAGGATTCGTGAAAAACAACTTCAATGAAAAAAAAAAAAAAAACAGTTAGCATGCTAACGCTAGCTTAGCCTTTCTGCCGACTGTTCTGCTTGAAAACGTCCGACAGCAGAAGAGGTGAGTCTGTGATACAAATTGATACTTTTGATGTTTTTCCTGAAAACTTGTACAGCTCCAGTCTATTGAGGCTGTTGTTTGTGTGGAAACTCTGTCAAGCACTTCAACATCCTGAATATCACTGGTGAGTAAGTGCACTACAGCTAATGTGTTGTCCAGTGTGTGTCATGTTATCATTGGTTATGAAAGACAACTTAGTGCTTGATCGTTTTACATTTACCTAGAGTATTATCAAGAGAAGCAGCCAAAAACGAACCAATCCGCGAATAGGCGAATTTTCCACAAATAATTTGGAGTCATGTTCCAAATTATGGAGCAGAAAAAAATTGTGAATATGGGAGTAGGCAGTGACTTTCTGTTCTGATTAAATACAGTGTGTCATTTGACTCTACAGTAAACCTACTGGTTTTTCAACCACATGGAACCAGATGTAGCCGATTTTGTTAACTGTAATGAAGCATCAGACCAAATTTCAGTATTGACCAAAAGCCTATAAAAGGTGAAGTATTATTGTTTTACAGCCACATAGTATCATTTTATAACATAATAAAGTAACTATGTCACCCTCAATTGTCATAAAAATGCTATATTCAGAGAAATGTGACTTAGTAATTCACAGCCTTAAAATTGGGCCTCTGTCTCTTTAAGAAACTCCTGCTCTAGCTGAAACCCCGCCTTCAGGAAGTCATCACAACATGACCCTTCTATTAACCCTTCAATAACTAGAGTCATTGCTCATAAAATTAACTCAGCATGCGCAGTTCTGCCAGGTGTTTGCTAATTGCTGCTGGCTAGTGTGAAGGAGTGGAGTGGGGTCGTGAGGGAAAATCTTACTGTACTCTTACTGTACGTTCAGCCAACTCGCCTTTTTAATCGTCTAATGAAAAACAAATTCTCTGTCTCTTCTCTCTTTCCAGTCGTGTTTTTATGGCGGGTTTGAAATTCAACCGAGCTACGATTATCATGCATGGCAGCTCATGATGATCAAACACTCAGTGCGATGTTTAAAGACTGATAAATTAATGATTCAACATCAGAGCTGGAGGAAGAGTGATCAAACAGGCAAACAAAAAAAAACAAACAAACAAAAAAAGCCTTTCATTGTTGCCAAATATTGATGTGCTGAAGGACACTTTGCACTACAGAGGCACTAAAGAGCTGCTTTGTAGGTATGCAGCAGGGAAACGGTTTGTGAATGAGAACAACGAAATACTTTCAGATAAATGTAAAAAAATAAAATAAAATAAAAAATACTGGTTATAAAAATGCAAGAATTTCTCACGCTGGAGGAGGGTTCTGCCTTGAGATTAAAAGTCGTAGCGGTGGGCTAAGTTTATTTCTGTAGGCGTGAATAACCTGGAGCTCCCCTCCTTTTTGTAGTAAAGCCAGGCTGAAGGGACAGATGTGATATGCGGTGTTGTTTCCTGCTAACATCCCTGAGGCTCCAGAGTCATCCTTAGCACAGAGTTACCCCTTTTTTTTTTCTTCCCTTGTGTTCAGTTTCTTTATTCCACCGACTCTGATGCTGCTGCCTCAAAAAATGCCTGCAAAGAAAAAAAATGTCTCTCCCCTACAGACACATAAAAAAATAAAAATAAAAAAAAATGCCTGGATTTGGACACTGATGGACTGAAGCTATCTCAGACAGGAGAGTATGTTCTGTTCTCTCTTAAAAAAAAAAAAAAAGAAAAAAGAAAAGCCTCGGTGTTGCATTCCCATCCATTCCAGTCTGTTGTCCGGGTGCACACGCACACACACATGCACATGCGCGAGCAAGAATCTGTTGTGTATCATCAGAGTTTGAAACCTGAAACATTTTTGTTGCCAAGGTGAAGGTACCTAATTGAACGAATTATTGATGGTTTAAGTTTCGAAATGCATCACTTTTGTTTCATTAAAGTGGAATCCCTGGACCTGGTGAAGCTGCAAAAACAAATGTGATGAAAGTGACTAGCAAAAACTCATAACCCTTAATAGATTGTGCTCGCGCAGATAAAAGCAAATGGGCTATCATCACAGAGCGCTGGGCTGTTAGGAACAGGATGCCACATTACTGTAACCACACGCTCTTTTTTCTCTCTCCGTGTTCTCGAAATGGCATAAAACAAACAACTTTCAGACTGCACTTAATCTTGCCATGAATGTTCCCTTTACACAAATTGCATTTTTATAATTTGTCACTTCATCCCGTTCTCTCTTGTGTAGCTGAAGAAGCTGAAGATAAACTGAAGTTTGATGTTGTGTCTTTCAGCTGTCAGTAGTTGGTTGGATGTTTAGATAAACCAGTGTGCAAGATGTACTTGAATGCACCGTAAAAGCCCAACTGTTGGGATTGGACCGGTTTAATGATGCAGGTGACTGGATTTGGACATTAGCTTTTTTTTTTTTTTTTTTTTCTTTCCAGTGTCTGTAATGTTTACGTTCAGCTTCACGTTGTTTCAGTTGAGTAATTCAGCTTAGCTGCACTATGTAACTTTTTTTAAGTGTTTTTATATATTTATTAAAAATTATCATTATGTCATGACGGTAATATCTCTCTCTCTCTCTCTCTCTCTCTCTCTATATATATATATATATATATATATGTATCTGCTGTAACTGCAGACCAAACTAGATACCTTGTGGCGGCTGAAGGACGCGCATGCTGGCATAAAGTTTTAGAGTTTTAATTCGGTCCACTTTTCTTTCTTCAAAACCTTGATGTCCCCAAATAGCAGAGCTTAGTGATAGCTGGGAGTCCTCTCGGGTTTGTTTGGTTTTGTTGCACATGTACAATCAATAAATTAGAATACGCATTTCGGTGAGACTTATTTGTCAGATTAAAAATCCCGCTCGAAAATTGACATCTTTTAAGCAGGTGTTAAACACCCTTTTCATTAAGGCTACATCTGATGTAATATTCTAATTTTAAAAGCTTTCAAAACATCCATCAGTGAGTAATTAATCCATCTAATGTGCTTCAGTTGGTGACGAAGCTCCCAAAAACAAATGGACTTTTCAATGTTGTAATTTATTGAATGGGTCTGTTGTACCACACAGAAACATGCAGTTATGACACAATTCTATCTGAAACCACGTGTGTTCAAGACCGACAGGGTAGCACCGGATATATTCAGCACAAGTGTTTGTGTGTGTGTGTGTGTGTGTGTGCGTGTGTGTGTGTGTGTGTGTACCGTTACACCTCCGCTGTTGTGTGGTGAAGAGCATCCTGACATTTTCCATCCTCTCTTCAATGTGATTCACTCCAGCAGATGAAGAACCAAAGCAAAAGTCAATATATCTCCAGTGTTGCCCTTTACATGCTAAGAACATAAATACAGAGTTTTATTAACTGGAACTCTCCTCGACACTGTGTGTGATAAACTGGTGCTAAACCAAGGAAGTGGAGCGAAAAGAAAATGTCCAGGATCCAATTACAGCTTATGGAGATAAGAGCACCGCATGTAATAACTCCAGCTTTGGAATAATCAATATTTCTCCACAAATTTCTTTTTTATGGTCAAAACTGTGTTTAGAAATAAATTTGAGTGTCTGTAAGGCATAATTAATGAAGCCTCGTTGGCGCAAGCAGCGAAGATGATCAAAAACGTATGGAAGAATTGGGAGAGTCACGTTTTTAACAACAGGAAGAAGAGGGTAAAAATGCAAGGGAGCAGAAAGGGGAGAGACAAGGGCAGAGAGGGGATGAAAAGAAAAGGGAGCCTTTCTGCATCACAATGTCCTCACAATCTTTTTTTTTTTTTTTTTGGTGAAACCTCCAGAGAATAGAAATACTCCTTTAGAAAACCAAATCCACAGTGGGGAAAAAAAAAATCATTGAACTTTTCGGTATCTAGAAATGGAGCTGCTTTCAGACTTCATTTGTTTCTGTAAAAGCGCGTGCTTTGTTGATATCAGAGCCACGAGTAGAATCTATTTTAAAAAAGAAATAATAAAAAAACATGTTTTTTCAGCCTGTTTATTTCAATACCATCCATAGTTTAAACAGAATGCATTGGAGGTATTTTCGCTGAATTGCCTTTAGCAAACATAAAAAAACAAACAAAATAAAAATACATCACAACCTTGAACGTTTCTGTGTGCATAGTGTACAGTAACTTGCAAAAGGTGTCACACTTTGTAATTTTTATATTTCACAAGGACTTTTTGGAATAGTTTTGCAAAACTGCACGGAATTGCATGAGTCTCAAAATTGTAAGCCATTTTGAGAATCATTTATCATGTCAATAATAAAATTATTATTGAAATTAAAAGTTTTACACATGAATCTGACAGAACTCATCTATTTATATGTTCTTAAAGGGTAAGTATTATGTAAATACATCATGTTATAAAGTTATTCCCTCATGAAAAACCTTCATGTTGCAGTGATTCTTTCATGCATGTTTGAGAAATCCTTTAATCTCCCATGGCAACCATTCATCCATGAATTACTTCTCAATGAAGCGCTGGTAAGAATATTAAAACACAATACTGCCCCATTAAGATTTCTCAGTTTTTAGCCACTTACTTGACTGTTTCACATACTTTTTGTACTCACTGTTCAATATATTTTGTTATTTACAGACTATCTGGAAAAACGATGCTCTTCGACAGCTGTTTCGTAATTTGAACAAATTGCTACAACCGAATCTTCCTGTACTCCTTTTCTCCGTGGCAGCCCAGGCGGGAGCTTGTGATGACTTTCAGTCGTGGACGCTCAGAGGTGATACAGGAGAATATAGAAAATCAGGATCCGGAGAGGTATACAACGAGGAAGGTTAAGTAAAAACGTGGCCACGGCGTGAAAGTAAATTGCAACACTCTATCACGAAATAAAAACCTGGGATGTATTGGAAACCACAAATGGGTTCCATTCTGACTGGGATTCCTCATCGTCCGCGCTGTCTTCTTATCGTGTCCTGTCCGGCCTGGACCAATAATCTGGATACTCTGATGGAGCATTTGGACACCATGCAGCAAACAGGGATTTTTATGTGATGATGACGGCCGTTCAAGCATGTCTTTTTGAATGCAGAGGGCAGCTTTGCTATACACCAGCTGCCTAATGCTGTCAGAATCTCCAGCCGTCCCCACCTCTTGATTTCCACTGACCCAGCATAATTGTAAATGGATTGTTTTGCGGGGAGTCAGGAGGAGGAGGAGAAATGCAACAGGGGTTTAGGTGAGGTGATAACAACAGGGGGCTTCAGCAGCAGTGACTGGCATGTAAAAGTGAGGCAGATTTTCTTCAAACAGCCTCGGGTAGAGTGTTGTTTCTCTACCAGGGCGTTGAATGCTTCTTGCAGCAAAGATAACACCGGCCATGTTTTGTCTTATGAAGGAACAAGAATATGTCTCTTGCATACAGTGTTGATATGATTTACCATTTCATCTGGTAAAATGGTATCATGCATATGAGACGCAAACTAACATACATAGAACAAAACATTATTTCAAATTGCTAAATGTCGGCATAATGGGAGAAAGAATTTCCATAAACTAAGATTACAGTGTGCGTTAAAAATTCGGGGAAGACCAGATGATAACGTCAAAATACAAAATAGAAGAAAATACAGTAAAAATACAGTAAAATTGGCGGGAAAGGTTTATATTGTTAGTTTTCCTTTTTAGTGACATGTTCTGTTAATAAACTGAAATCAGTGTTTGGTCATAAAGCTCATTAAGACGAAGGCTTGCAAGCCTAAAAACAACATACCAGCAGAAAAGGAGGGACTGTGGAAACAGTGGAAGAAAACATTCAACCCAATTGTCACTGAGTTTGAAGACAATGACACCAGAAATGAAGGAAGTGTGGTGTAAATTTCAGAGCTTAATAAAAATGCTAACAAAGGAAAATCCTAAACATGTTTTATCTCATTATATGTTTTTTTTTTTTCATTTTTTCATTTGTACATCTAGTACCAGCTGTACATCTTTTGCTTGAAATCATGGGATTTATGGAGAGCAAATGTTAAAGTCTTGGTTAAAATAAAAGTTGCCTCTAATTGCTGATTCTCTTGGCCGGAGCTCGTGGATTTTGTTAAGTCTGTGTCCCAGATTTCCCAACTTTCCACAGAAGGACGTTGGTATCTCATTGGGAAGCCTGCAGCCTTTTGTTAAAATGCTGCAGCCTGGCATTTAACATCAGGAAGGTTTTTTTCTTTCTTTCTTTCTTTTTTTTTTTTTTTTTACAGCAAACGGCGACTACTGCTCTGATTACTAATGGTCATGACTGCTGCCATTTCTACTGCAGCTGCTAAAAATATGATGTATGTTCAGAATTCAGCTGATGTTTTCTCTCATCTCCGCGGCTGCCCTTGGGATGCTGAATTACAAACGGTGAACATTTACACCTGTTCATGATTGATTCCCCCCGCAGGGCACTTCACTCAGTAAAATGTAAATATACAACTTGAATGATATTTCACATAAACTCTCACGTGTTTGACGAAAGACCAAACGTTCACTGGAGAGGAGTTGTGCTAAATTGGTAAATTCTTTACATTTGCAGGACTAAAAACTAGTAAAGTAGTATTTTGTCCCCTGTACCGTTTAAGAACAGGCATTTGTCAATATCCCAATTCTTAAGCTGAATTAGGGTTGCGACAGTGTCGATGCAGGGTTGATGCAGTTTCTTTTTATTGTTTACGGACTAAAATGACTGATTTTGCGACACCTTTTTCAAAATGTTCCAGACAAATTTCTTTCAAGCTGTACCGACTACAGTGCTAGTGAGTACTGTAGCCAAAACTAATTTTAGATCTCATCATGGTTTTTTCTTAAGTTCATTAACACTTTTAAAAAAAATTTTTTTTTACTTTTCAAGTATATCTAAAACAAAGTAGCATTAAAATGCCCTCTTAAATTGAAAGCTACAGGTGGAGCCCTATGCTAGAACTGAATATAGGTCTAACATGCTGCATGTCCAAAAACGTCCTTGCGTTTCTGTTTCCTTTTTTCAGACGTTTTTCTGCTGTTCTGCACCGCTCTCCGTTTTCTCTCGACGTGTCTGAGCTCTTTGGTAAACCGTCGCTCGCTGCTGTAATGCGCATATGCATGCAAATTAGTTCTCTGAAAGCCACAGGAGTTTCCTACCCAACTCTGTTACCGCAATGAATTATACACCACAGAGGTGGATATAGTTTATTATCACATGAATATGCAGATTTGGGTTTCAGGGAGGGTGTTTTTAGGATAGATGCAAAGCAGGTGCAGCGATTCCTCCCCCCCCAGCCCCCCGGTCCTATCCCTCTCATCTTACATTTCTGTTTTTATTTTGTTTGTTTTTTTACTAGAAGTTGAGTTGTGATAAATACGAGTAACATAAGTAAACTGTAAAGTTTGGAAAACTTTATATAGGAAGCATACATATGAGCAAAAGTGATTTTTGAGTTTGTGTTTCATCATTTCAGCAATGTGTGATTTTAATTTGGGAATTCATTTCAGTGAAAACTCTTTTTCTTTTCTTTTGAACAAAAAGTCTGTTTTGTTGCTTCTGTTTTCCGCTTGTTTGGGAAAGGACGTTTCCTCAGCTGCTGCCCTGCATCAACGTTGTCGCAACATGAACCAAGGCCAAAGCTATTACACCAGAGGTCAGTGGAAGTCATGTTTTTGTGGGTTTGAAAGGTGTTTTTTATTTTTTTTATTTTTTTTTTAACCTAGTGTCAGCCAGTTTAGGTCTGCAGAATTATGGATTTTTTTTCTTTTTCAATTTCTTTACTCTAGTGTGTGGGAGGAGCAGGTTGGGGACTACAAGACGTACAACAAAATGAACATGATCGGGCCACGGCAGCAAAGAGCTCTGACGGATGAATGGAGACAGAAAAGCTCAGTGGAAATGGTGAATTAATGCTTGAAAAGCAGCTCCAGTCTCCAAATTAACAGATTTGCAGCTTTTATTTGTTAACATGCACATTCGCTCAGTCCCTCCAGTGTGTTGCGATGTTTCTTTTAACTGTTTACGGACTAAAATGACTGATTTTGCAACACCTTTTTCAAAATGTTCCAGCCAAATTTTTTTCAAGCTGTACTTTTGCCATGACGATGTCTTACAAAAAAAATTGAAATTGCTGCACATAACCATCCCCCAAAAAACAAACAGGATTTTAACATAGTTAACATTTAAAGTGCAAGTAATATTCTTAAGTACTTTTTAAAATACAAATTAAATCATATCAGTTGTTATGAGTTGTTAAAGTGCAAAAAAAGAGAGAAAAGAAATAAATTCTGCTTTGGTCATTAAATTTGACATGAGCATTTATTTTTTAAAAAGGTAAATGTTACAGTTTAGTGTCACACATGCTGTGTGAGACAGGAAGCTGAATTAGAAGGATAAAGTACAAAGTCATTGTTTTATTTGCAAAACTAGATCAATTTTAACATTCGACATCGGTTACAATATTCAAAGTTCAGTTTTTTTTTAAAACTCAAAACCAGCAGCTCTCCCTTACTTGTTCCAATAAAATCGTTTTCTGTCGTTGGCAGTTCAGTTGTAATGAGTAAAATGAGTTGGAATCTGTATGTGTTAAAGTAGGATAATCAGTCCTGCTGAGTCATGCAGAGAAAATCCTTCGTCATATTTCAAATTGGTGAATGGCCCAGAACTAGACTGCAAGTTTAAGGAGAAAAAAAATCTAATCAAATCCAATCACAGAAATAATAACAACCAGTCAGCTGGCTTTAAAAAGCAGACAAAACCGCATCCATAAAAGACACAACATAACAAATGGACGTGGCAAAAAGAACTGTAACTGTAAGTATCCATCCATCTGTCCCGTAAACCAGATTTATCAGTGGAGGGTCGTAACCGGAGGCTCAGCCCCGCCGTCAATGAGCGAGCGAACAACCTACAGTACGTAGAGGGTGATTACAGAATGAGTGATATAAGCGATGCTTATCTGATGGATTGCTGCTTTGACAGCAGCAGAAAACCGAGGCAATCAAGTAAGAGGCTTTGGTGGAAAGTCAGAAACCAGAAATTGAATCAAAGCCCCAAACACAATGTTTCTACATCTTTTTTTGATTATTTTCTAAATTCCTGTTTTCAGACTCCCTCATTAAAATTTGTTTCTGTTGACTTCAGTTTTGAGTCGATGAATGAAGGTTTTTCAGCGAATCTTTACTGACAGAACAATTTCTACAATTCCCAGAAGAAACATTTGAAGTCAAACACCAAACAGGACATTATATGTAAATAGGTTATCTTCTTATTTCAGTGTAAAAATGATTAAACTGCTTCTTTTTTTTAGTTTGTTTGTAGCATTACAGCATAAAACAATTCTCTTTTCACTTCTTATACCAGCTGTCAGTGCTTTGGTTGCCACTGACACAGTTTTGGATTTGTTGCTCTCAGATATCCAAAGAAATTGCCTTTCTCCTATCTTTCCTCTTCTGTTCTTTTTCTCTAAGTAGATATGGGAATATGACAAACAACAAACATCACCAAGCTCTGGCTGGAACTTTGATAAGGCATAAACAGAATTTGCTATGATGCAAATAAACTGTGTTTCTGATAGTGTTGTTGTACATTGTCTTACAAAAGTATTCACAGCTACTAAAGTTTTTCTTTTCTTCACATTTTTATAGTTAAATGTCACAACTGCAACTGTTTACGTTTTTGAGTATTAGTATTATGACTAATACAATAGTAATTTATATTATGTAAAGTGGAAGCATTAGCAGTTTCTGATACAATGTGGGTGGCTGCCCAGGGCGGCTTCTCCTCTTGGGCGGCATGAGCTGCCACACTGATAAAGAATTGTGCAGTTTCTTGATTTTTATGTACAGGCTATGACCACCCCTAGCGTAGGCTTTTTTTTTTTTACATATATAAAACTGTGGAAAAATGCGATATACGTTTATATTAATTACTCTGATACGTTTTAAAAAGACAGGAACCAGATGTCTTTGCAGTTTGCCACAGGAAGATCAGAATCAGAGCAAACTTGTGGAAGTAGTGTCCAGAGAACGAGCTTTTTGACCCACATGCAAAATTCAAGACACCTTTAAACATGCAACTGGAGCTACAGGGGGATACTTAGGTCAGTGTTTCAGATGTTCCCCATGCTTTAACACACCTGATCCACATTTTTGCACTTCAGCAAAAGCCCTGTTTACGAGCCGTCGATTGAAATCAGACGGCTCACTTTGGACTTGACTCGGGTGCAGAACACAAATCATTTCACACTTCCCAGATGTTTTTTTTTTGTTTGTTTTTTGCAGACAGGAAATATAGAGGCTGCTTTATGTTGATTCGTCACATTTACCCGGAGGTGAAATTCACTAATCGTTGTGGGTGAAAACATTGACTGTGCCACCAGGACTTCTACAGGGTGCTGTAGCAGCTCCAGATGTACAAGAGAAAGTCAAACAATGCGCTTCGTCCGACTTGTTCGAACCAAACTTGTGTGGGTGGACAAGTGTTCTCAGCAGAGGGCCGGGGACTGAAGGAGATAAAGCACTTTCCCGCACACTCCTGACAACTCGCAGAGCTGGCGGAGAGCTGCATTGCCAACAAGTTTGTCAAGCGATTGAAAAAATAACGTTGGCTGGAAGTCAAAGTATTTAAAAATTCAGTATAAGCACTGTACAGAATTAGCAGAGGACGCCACGAGGCCCCTTCTTCCTAATCCGACACTGATAGGTTTTCAGAGCTCATTTCTACTGCTAAATAAATGATTTGCATTCACATCTTTTAGGTCGATTGTGGCAGGGATCTAAAAGGAGGGAGCGCCGGAATCAAAAGTTTATACTTTTTAATTGCCTCTAAAGTCTGAAGTTTTGGTTTTCTTGTTTCCGTTTACAGAAGGTTGGACGAGCGCCACTTTCAAGCCGCTCCGCTCTGAGCGTATTCTTAAATTATGCAAATTTTTTCTTTTATTTTGCCCTTTTCCTGCAGCGAGCCGTTTTTAGACGGCGCACTGCTTTCGCGCTGATCAGAATGACAGGACTATTTGATGAAACAGCCCCGCGCGTTTGTTTCCCATTGAAAGGATCAGTCCTGATCATTTTTGGTGATCCCTCTCCCTGACTTTTGAGCACCAGCCCTGAGAGATGCGGCTCCGGGTTTCATTTGTCGGTGTCACAAGCCATAGCGGGTGAAGGATCACACAGATGGGGAAACAATGAGGTGCTAAGAATAAAATAAATAAATTAAAAAAAATAAAAAAAAGAAAAGTGCAATGGTAACAGGTTAATATGCATTTTGTTCCTCTTACAGGTTTCTTGTTTTTTTCTTCTTTTTTTTTTATCAGTGCAGACGTAGACTGGACTGATCCATCTGATCAACTAATTTGCTGAATCAGCTGATTGTGGCTGACAGCTTTTCCTTTTAAAAGATAGCTGTGAGATGTGCCAGCACCTTGTCTAACAGCGGGAACGATGTTTTTCAGGAGGGGTACAGAGTTACATTTCATATAACATTTTCCAATGAGCTCAATTTTAATCTCATCTAATAAGGTCAAACAGAACTTTATATGATTTTTCTCCATCAGTAACCCTCCTCTTGCCTAATAACCCAATAAAATACACTAAAGGGGCAGTATTGTGTAAAATAGATTTTTATGATGTTATTCCTTCATGGAAAACATACTTGGAGTGTTGCTTTGATCCTTCCATGCATGTTTGAGAAATCCTTTAATCTCCCATGGCAACCATTCAGCTGTGGAAAACGCCTGGGTGGACCTAGTCCCGCCTTCCAGACAAAGCTCCTCCTCGGTGCTGCAGTTTTCAAGCTTCAGAGTTTCTACTCCCCCAACTTCTCCACACGGCTCCTTCAGACTAGCCAAGAGCAATTAGCAAACACCTGATGGAACTGTGCATCAGCTGAGCTCATTGTACGAGCTACTTCTCAGTAAAAACGTTGATAAAGGGTTAATAGGGGAGCGATGTGATGACTTCCTGAAGGCGGAGATTCAGAATGAGCAGGAGTTTTTAAAGCAACAGAGGTCCAATTTCAAGGCATTAAATTCCAAAGTAAAAGTCATATTTGTTATATATAGCAATTTTTAGCAACTTTTTTAAACAACATAGTTATTTGATTGTGCTATAAAATGACACTGTGTGCCTGGAAAACAAGCAATACTTCCCACTTTAAAATGATGAAACGTAGAAAATGTTTCAGGTGACTGTAAATCTAGAATTAGAAGCGTTTGAGATTTTTAAGATACATCTCTAAAGGACTGTGCAGTGTATTAAAATAAAACTAAAACAAAAAAAAGAGGCCATTCTTAAATGTTTTAAAGCTCCATCTCCCCGCCCCTCCCCTGTCTCCCTGTATCGCGCATCCCTTTTAATTAAGATAGAAATGAGTAAGGGTACGGCTTTCTCCATGCAAATGGGGTTCTACTTGCAATGCAGCAACCCAAATTTGCATTTATAGTGTTTCAGTGAGCTTGTTTGGTTGCGTGTGTTTAATCATCAGGGGTTTTTCTTGGAAAGAAGAGGCTCATTAAAGTCTTGTAAAGCCTTATATTGCTGTCAGCGTTAGTCAGTGCAAACTAGAAGAGAAAGCATCTCGAGGCCAAAAGTTTTTGACGAGGCGGACCGCGAGCACGCGCCTGGGCCTTCCCCACTTGTTCCGACTGAAGAGGCTCCAGAATGAGTGAGATTTATGACAATAATTTGGCTGATACAACAGTGGACACAGAGAATGTAAATAACAGCTGGAATGATTAATTTACCCCCAAAAAGTGACACGCAGGCAGCATGTCAAGTGGGGCGGTGAGTCTGCGGAGTCAGATTTCATTATCAGAGGAATTACTCTCCCCTCTGTTATTATGATAGTGATAAAGACCAGCGATAGGTTGCTGAACTTCTACCGCTCCTCTGCTCTGCTTTCCGAAATTGAATTAAATCTGAAGGGGAAAAGTAAAATCAAAGATTTTTGGGAATATATTTTAGCAGAATCTCATTTTTAGTCCTCTTATGAGTACCGTCTAATGTCTTCCAGCTAATTAAATATTTCACATTAAATAGCCAGTGTTAATTAATGGGATTTCGCTATCACTGCGGCGCTTCGTGGATGTCGCGTGCGAGCTAAATGACTAAACGTGTTTACATGGCGTTATTTCTCAAAGTAGCGCGTTGTTTATTGTAAGCTGTCGTCTGTGTTCAGTGTGAATTATTACAGCTGTTCTGTCCCCACAGTGGATGTTCTCTCTAAATTCATAATTCTTCCCAGACAGCTGAAGACACTTATTGGCCCAGCGTTCAGACCGCTGCTCGTCTTTATTGTCTCCATCAAGCCGCAGCGGAGCTCCCTCATATCTCGGCGATTTCAAATACGCTTCAAGCTGTTGTTTGGCAGCTGTGCTGTTTAGGCCTTATTTGTTTTCTGTATCGTCAGCCTCAGTCTGTGACCGTTTTCCATGCATGGTTTTCAAGCTTTGTCACAGAATAAAGAACTGCACACGGCAGGATTGGTATCTAGCCTGCCTCACCGAGTCGATGTCTCACAAAAACCACCGAAATTTCATTTAAACTGCAGCTGCGAGTCTTTTGGTATGCAGGTACATCTCAAAAAGTGGGAGTCTTATTTTTAAAAGTTATGTATTTTTTGTCACTAATTTAAGAATATGAATATTATGTAGATACATTATACATAGAGTAAAATATTTTAATCATTTATTACTTGTAATATTGATGATTATAGATTGCAGACAATGAAAACCCAAAATTCAATGACTTAGAAAATTAGAATACTTCTCCAAACCTTCATCCCTGACCTGTCTGCTGTGTTCCTTGGTCTATTTATATTGAGACTGAATAATGCACAGGTTAATTCAATTTGCTAATTGGGTGAGACCAGCAGGAAATTGATAGACCTAATTTCACTCTGGGTCATTGGACTAAAACGACCCTAATGCTTCATGCCATTCTTAAATTTTTTTCTATTGACAAAAGTTATAGTTTTTACCTTTCTTCCACTTTACCGTTATGCTCTAGTTTCAAGACACATTTTGTATCTCCACCGGTATCTGTTAGGCTTGCAATTCTGTTTCTTACTTCTTGTCTTATTTTGAAATTATTATTTTACAAATTTTTTTTGCTGTTTTTAGAGCCTTTATGCCATTTCTCCATACTTGTTTTGCAAAACTCTCTGTTGACAAGTTTTCTCACCCTCTTTCAGGTGTTTTCCTTTAGTTCCACCCGTCTCTCTCAATTTCTACGAGTTTCATCATTCCTTTTGACGTTTTTCGGAGACTGTTAATATTTCAAGCAGCTTTTTGTTTATTTCTCCTGGTGGTCTACTGTGTAGGACCTCTGCTGTGTCTTTGAGCGACCCAGATCTACTGTGGTTACCTTTACTTCCCCACAGCAAGGATGTCACCAGTTTGGTAGTCGCCTCCAGGCTTTCTGGGATTATCTTGCACGTTCCTCATGTGGATCTGTGTTTTTGTTTTCTTTAAGGGAAGGGGGGAAACATTTAAAATAAGACTAACCCTAAAATTGGACATGGATATAATAAACAACTTTACTTATATGAGTTTCATATTTATGTCAAAGTAGTTTTGGATGTTTTTTTTGGAGACTGTTCATATTTCAAGCAGCTTTTTGTTTATTTCTCCTTATAGATTGAATAGATTTACTATATATACATTTATTAATGTTGATCACTATCATTGTTTTTCTGTTATGTTTTGGTCTACAGAATCATGGCAAGGATTGAAAACTTGTAAGTTGCCTAGCTTAGTCTATTTTTAAAGGAGCTGGCTGTTTACAGAGAGCTGGATCCAAGCAGTTAGTGGAAGGAAAAAGTGAGGAAGAAAAAAAAAATCAGAGATACTGCGATCTTTAACAAATTCTGATACAAGGCACATATAAGAATTTGGGGAAGATGGGATTCATGAGGTGTGGACCACAGCGGGAGTCAGGGCTGCAATCACTGCTTTTTTTCTGTAAGTCTGCACCTTTTTCGAGCAAACTTTTTCCTTCTTCTCTACTTTCCGATTAAACTCTTGAATACAAGACTTTGAAAAAAGACAATCTTCTTTGTGGAGGGTGTCGGTGACTGCCAGGTGTGCAACATCATGTGTTTCAAATCAATTACCACATGCTGTCTTTGGCCACACAAAATACACTGCAATAATAATAAAAAAGATTTTAGAAGGGCACTTTTTTGTACAGTGAAAAAAACAGACTCTCTAGCACCTCCTAGAGTATATCTGTGCACAATACAACATGACCATTTCACATTTTCTTTTTAAACACAATTTACTTTATTTGGTCTTGTGTAACGTTCTAATCTTTTACAAAATTGAGATTTTTGAGCTTTTGAGATTTTTTTTTTAAATGTAAGACCTAGCCATTATAGTTATTAGGAAATTATGACTGAAATATATCACCACATGTCCATGAGGTCCATCTCTTTACATTTTACGAGATCCACCTATGCCTGTCTAAAAATGTAAGAGAATAAAGTTAAGTAAAATGAAGCGATGGGTCATAAAGGAGACCAAAAATAAAAAACACTGCAGTACACTTAGAAATTGGCCAGTCCACGCCATGGGAGCAACGGCAATCTGGCACTGGAGGAGCATTGTAGCTTTTAATAGCAGCTGGGAGCTGATGAAGATGGGATGCAGTGTGTGACGGCGGCCCACAATTCCACCTGAGAAAAGGAGAAACTGGAGAAGAGGAGCAGAGTAGAAGGAAAAGAAAAAAAAGGAAAAGGAGACTCTGGAGAACTTGAAAATGACAGCAAAGGTCAGGCAGCTAAGTTTCTAATGAGCAAAAAAATTTAAATGAGCATAATAGTAATAATTACAGAGCAAAACCCCTGATTTGAGTTTCTCTCTAAGGAAACATGTTGCATTTCCAGCACACGCTGGTAGTAATCTGAATCCCATTTGCTCTTGTTTCTAAAAAATTTCTTGAAGGGAGGCCAACAACTTGAGCTGAGTCCACAGCAGACCCGCTGGGTTTTTGCTTCATTTGCATTTGCAATTTGGCCGTCAATCATACCGCGGAGTTTCCTAGTCCGCAAGGACGATCTTGTCTATCAAAATGAAGACATGCTGACTTTAACCCTCCCGAGGAGTCAATGTCTAATTTACGTGCTTGGATAGAATATCCAGATGTATCCGTTAGGGAGGAGAGAATGAAGTTTAAGCTGAGATCCTGCAGGAAAGTACGATACGGCAGGATGTTCTGATCGCTAACTTTATGAAGTACACTGACTGTGCAGCTTACTGAGAAACATATGTTCTGATTTACAGACCTGAGTATCAATAATATCTTACATTAGATCTTGCAAAAGTGCTCATACTGGTTAAACATGTTCACATTCAGAAACGTTTCAGTTACAAACTTTGGTGTATTTTGCAGGTGCTTTATATGATTGAGCAACAAAGTTGTGCACAATGGTAAAATCAAACATTTGTGAACAAACAGCATCATGAAGAACAAGTCCCTCACCAGGTCAGTGGAGAGGTTCACAGCTAGCTTACATTAGTTATAAAACATCAGTAAGGTTTAATCAGAGAACCAAACCAGATTAGATCAGTGGTGATTGGTGATGCAATGAAGACATGTAAAGATAAATGTAGAAAAGAAAAAGTTGGACATTGCCAAAGAGTTGAGACTGAGATGAAGATTCACCTCCCAGCAGGACAAGGACCCCAAACATAAAGGGGCAGAACTACAATTGAAATGGTCTGAATATGCTTCTGTGGCCTAGTTAAAGTTTAAATCTAAGCTAAAGTGAAAATCGTTCTCAGTTTGAGCTGTTTTGCAAAGAAGAGTGGACAACGTCGGCTCTGGATGTACAAAAGTCCTGCAGCTACAAGTGCAGTGAAAGGTGGCATTTACCCAAGTAGAAGATGCACAAGTTCATGAGATATTTGCATATATTTTAGATTTTGAATCATAAAAAAAATATGAAAACCATGTGTCATTTACCTTACACTTACACTTGGTCTACCATATTATCTCCAATAAAACTCTTTTTGTTGTTGCAAAGTGAGTCCAGGAAGATGAAAGGCAACTGTGAAATGGGTAAAAAAAAAAAAAAAAAAATTACCATGTGAACTTTCTTCAAAAACATGTCCTGTCCAGCAGTGTGACACTCAGAAATGTTGTGCGAGTTCCAAGAAGAAACCAGAGAAAAGATCAAGAAGCACATGGATGAAAAGGGGGAAAGGTAGCATAGAGAGAACACAAGTCAACACCTTAGAAGTCTGTTTCTAAACCTGCAAAAAGAGAGAGAGAAAAAAATCAAAAACTGGTAAAAACCACAGCAACAAACACATGGATATATAACACCAATTATAACATTACTGAAACAAAGTGTCATGTCAACTTGCAATTAATAACTAGTTGTGTAACCTCAATCGACGAGAAAAAATAAAAAAAGAAGATACAAAAAGATGACCTTCTCTTCTGCTTAACAGTCCTGCCGCCCCGTTTGCATCTCAGTCTGCAGATGAAGTTTCATCTCTTTGACAGCCAAGCTCCAGTAAGTGACAGTGACATTGACTGAAGTCTGATCCCTCCACAAAGCCGAAAGAAATGAACACAACAAAAGCCCGAGCCGCAGCTGAGACAGCAAAGTGAGAAGAAAATCCATTGCGGATGTCTCTATATGAAGAATATTGATGCGCTTTAGTTAATCTCTGGCAGCATACCAGCTCTGGAGGTATAAATCAATGTTTGTAATGACAGCCGCTCATTTTTTATAGTATTAAATTGTACGAAAAGAACCCAAAACAAAGAGAAAAAAACAAGGGAGTGTTGAATCTCCAGCTACAGCTCATTAACCGTTTCTTCCTCCAAGCAGAGACCTTAATGATTCAGCAAACCTCTCAGCTCTCCTGTTTCAACACTTTTAAGCCTGTTTTGTCTTATTAAAAGATTCACTCTGTTGTCCAAACTCATGTTTTATTCCGTAATTTTAGAGGGAAGAGCTGCGCATTATGCCGGTAGTCATCGAGTCCAATAAAATTTGTTAGCTTTGCTGCTGTTTCTTTAATAAGACATGTTTTATATCCGGGTACGGAAAGCCGACATATGGAAAATAAATCTCTGCAGCGGTGAGACGGAGTGAAAACGGCGCGCGCTCGCTCGCTCGCGGTGATTTGTGTACTCGCTTGTTTTTTGTTAATTAATTTCCCTCCTTTTGGCTCCCGACAAGACGCATCCCGTCAGCCGCATTATATCTCTGCTGTGCCACTAACCTGACATGAAGGCCATTCATCACCCGAAGCAGCCCGGCCTCACAACAGGTGGGGTCGCATCAGCTAATAAAGCATCGAAGTGACGGGAAAGGCGTCCGCGCGGACCGGGGGAAGCCGCGCCACGTGAGGACAGATGAGTTATTGCTTCACTTTATCGCTTCGGACAGTTAGATTATGATATCTGTAAATCTGTATTCCAGCGAGAAACATCAGAGAAGAGAGAGGAGATCTGGAAAGTGATGCAACTAGGGTGAAATATCTCAAGTTGCCCAGAGACTTTGAGTCATGAGGGAATAGGGTTATTTTCGGAGAAAGAAACAGAAACTGATTGCCGTCATTGATAAGTGAATGACTCTTTTCCAACCTCTCTCGCTTTCACCCAAAAGTGTTTGTACTTCTTTAAGTTTTTTTTTTTTTAAGAATTTGTCATGTTTAAACATGAGTTTTTACCAAAAATCTCAAAAGAAATAGTTCATGATCAGATTTGATAGAGCATATCTGTGACAGATTTTCAACAGTCATCATGCCACTGGTTGCCAGGTTGATTCAGGTCTGGACTTTGACTGGATCTTTAATGATACTTTACTGTGGAGACGCTGTGTTGACAGTGAGGTACAGTAGCTTTCTGCTACCAAGGACATTATGAAAGTGGGCCAAAACGTTTACCTTTGGTCTCATCTGACCAAAGTCCTTGCTTCTAAATGTTTGTTAATGCTAGCGTTTAACATTTTCTCAGATTTGTAGGACTGAAGAATTGAAATACCAGTTTGCTTGGGTGGAGATGTGTCTTAGCAGCTTTGTGGTTGTGCCATGATCCTTTCACTTTCAGATGATTGGCAGCGCTAAGCTCCTCCTCCTCTTGGCTCTGATTGGTTGTTTCTAGTTTGACTAGAAGGCAGAGGAACTCGATTTTTTTCACAGATTATCTATCTCATATCATACTGTGTCACGACAGAGATAGTTTCAAGTGGGGGCAATACTTCAAAGAGAATGTACAAGGACCAGAGGTCTGTAAAAATGTAAAGGACAGCAAGTTTATTTGGAAAAACTTAATGTGACAGGATCCAGTTTTTGGTGGATAAAAGGAGAATCCACTAAAAAAATTTTGTTTTAAAGAGACTCCTGCTTTCAGCAGTATAAACCATGATTCAACTACACTGTAACAAAGGCATATATCAACACTACATCTTGCCTGAGATAGACAGAAAAACTGTTATCACACTTCAGCTTTATGCAGATGTGGGGTCAGATCAACCACAGCGGTGACTTCTATCGGAGTGAAGGTGCCACTAATGAGCTTTGAGACAAATATGTCAGTGAAATCAGCAAGATCCTTTCCTGGATCATCTGCAGTTGTTTCAGCACCGCGGTGCTTAGCAGCCCAGACGTGTCAGCCGTTGTCAGTGTACAACACATCATGTGGAGGAGAAACAGGAAAAGAATGACAATGGACTCGTATATGCGACTATTTGCATACATTTTTCTAATAAATCTTCAGTTTCTGAAAAAGTGGAATAAAAAGAAAAGATTGATGAATGGTAAAATGATAAATGGCTGGCAAAGAGCTTTATCAAGTCAGAGGACTCTAAAGTGCTCCACAAATGTTCATCTGCACCAAACTTTGGACTAGAACATACCGGAGAATCAACCAATGAAGACATTGAAAGTCCTGGACTTATTAAAATCCAGATCTTTCTTACCTTGAGGTAATGTGGTTTGGGGGTAAGGTGCCAACTTTTCCCCCGGAAAGAAAACAGATTTCTCTCTTTTTTTTAATGTATAAAACAATGTTGATGTTTCATGTTTAAGTGAAAGTAATCTGCCTTATTTTTCAGAAAAAAAAAATAGTTAAGGCATGAGTATGTAAACATTTTTGTAAAATATGGAATATTTGCTGGAGCGTTCTAACTTTTTCACACAACTGTAGATCACATGTTTGTTCATCCTGGTTAAATAAATATAAAAGTGTTTAAAACAAACATAGTAACATTACACCAGGAGTTACCATCAATTCAAAACCAACATGTCAAACACACTGCCTTCAACCTAAATTAGAAGCTGTATCAAAATGATCTTCTTTCTACTTCTTTCTCTCAGAACATTGACGTTTGCTTGCTCTTTGTTTTACTGCACACATATTACCTGCTGGGTCCCAACTCACCAGAACCTTGTTTCCTGAGAGGAGGCTTCACCTTCCTGTTGGGTTAAAACAGACACGTTCCCCAGCTGACAAGGCCAGGCTGCTGATCTTTAGTTCCTCTGTTGGTGGAAACTGCTCCAAAGGACCGATAACTTATTTATATCCTACATAATGAGCAGCAGTATTCTCTTGGACAGCTGATTAAAGACAATCGTGACTTTGGGAAGGTAGTTAGACTGGAATGTCGGCAGTAAGAGGACGGAGCTTGTTTGCCTTCATGGATCTGTAGCCCTTCAAGGTCAAAGTTCAAGGTTTCTTCGACAAAAATGTATCTACAGAAATAGTTATCTGTGTCTGCATACAAAGCATACAAATTAGGACACTTTCTTTGATACATTTTAGTGGAAAATAAGATGCAAGCGAGTCTGTGGAATTCATAACAACGCTAGTGATGAACAATGCATTGAGAGTTCAACAAATAGTAAAACATTTTGGCATCTCTGGATGGGATTCGACCATCAATCCTTCAGCTAACGCCTGGTTTTCAATTCAATAAATATGAAAAGGAAGCAAAAAAAAAAAAAAAATGCAGACGTGACAAATTAAAGTGGAAAGAAAAACCACAGAAAGAACTTAAAACAGTTCTGGGCATCGTCTTTATACATGCAGTACCTTACTAAAGTATTCCTACCCCTTGGAAAACCACCAACACTTCAGTTTATTTTATAGTTGTGATTTAAGCAACAGACTAAGATGACCTTTTGCGTATATATAAATATTTATACATTTGTCTGCATTTACTCTGATACTCTTAAATAAAAATCCGGCACAAGACAACTGACTTGAGGAGTCATCTGTTTCAATCCCAGTTTAAGAAAAGTTGTTCTGCTCTTTTAGAGGCAATTTAAAGACTATAAGGGATCAAAACAGGATGCATTGTTGGAAAAAAACAACAAAACATTAAAAATTGAATTTGCAGTTTGCCTCAAGCCATGTAGAAGAGACAGCAAATATGCAGACGAAGGCGCTCAGGCCAAAACTGAACATAAGACACGTTGGTGGAGGAGTCATGCTGTGGGGATGCTTTTCCTCTATAGGGTCATCTTTTCATGCGAGAACATTAAACACACAGCAAGCGGTATAATGAAACAATGCAACAATGCATATTTGAGTGTGAGAATAGCCCAGTCAAAGTCCAGATTTCAATCAGTTTGATCATCTGTGTACTGTAACCTGGACTCAAAGGGACTAGCCAAAAATGTCCGCCACGATTTGTAAAGATCATTTGGATAAAACGTAGAAGAAAAACGGAATTGTTTGTTTTCCGTGTCGATGGCATTAAACCGAAGTAGTTTGTGCTTGTAACGTGACAGAGTTTAAGCAGCATAAATACATTTCCTAAGTTACTGTACAGCTTTATTTCATTTTATTTTATTTTTTTTGAGAACATGTCAAAATCAGTGTACAGCAGTTCCCCAGCTGCCTTCCTTTGTGGAGGAGCCGTTTTGGTTATTTTTAGAGGCAGTTCCAACACCTATGGCTTTCTTAACAAAACCTCAATCACGAGGCGTCACTCTTTGCACGAAGGCGCTCAAACCCAACGGTACGCTACGCCGACATACCAGGAACAGTCCAAACGTGTGCATAGCTCCTCTGCATTTCATATGGAAATAAGCAGCGCCTGTATGCCGCAACATGAAATGAAAACGGAACCTTGGCGCTGATAGGAGGCTGCAATTACTTTTGTTTTGGTTTTCCTTTTTTTTTCTTCCTCCTCCCTTGTAGTTGGGAGAAGCAAGCGATGAAAGGTGGGGAAGGCGTTCCACCTTGTTGCTTCGTTTCTTCTGCTGTGTTGCGGCGAAAACGGAGCCGGAACACAATGCCTTCAAATAGATGCCGTTCCTTTCATTCATCCTTTAAATGTTTTCAAAGGAGGCCGTTTCATAGCAGAAAACAAAAAAGTGAAAAAACCCCCACTTTTTTTAATATATACATATATATTAAATGAGCATTTTAAATGACACTTTGGCATCCAGAGACAAATGTGGACTGAAGATTAACGACTTTCGGCACAAACTGTTGTGGCTTCAGAACAAGCATCACCGCAGCAGAAGAGAGTACTGAATTGTCTAGCTGAACCTGGTGATGGCACTTTGTGATGTGTGAATAATTTTTGAGTGATGTCCTTTGGCGAGTAATCTTTGGCTCCCGAAGGACTCGGCACATTAAACCACGAGGCGGGGCTTTCAGAAATCCTTTCAGAGAGCAAATTAAGAAGACGCGATTAAAGCCTGTGTCACAGCTAAGGTCACATGTACACACACGCCTTGTCACAATTTCAGCAGCAAAAGTGGAATAAATGCCTGACCTAAAAACCTTAAAATAGAATGAGAAATGAGCAAGATACAGGGTATTCTAAACTCTCTTAATACATCTAAAATGGTAATTAAATACATTTTAAATGACTCACATTTTTACATTTTAGCTGCTGGTAATGGGGTTCTGCTCAAATGAAAAGTATATATAATTAACTAATAATGTTAACACCAGGAACTTCAATGTATCTTATCAAGATTTTATGTGACCAACACAAAGTAGAGCATGTCTGTAAGGTGGAAAGAAAATGATGGAGATTTATTTGTTTTGGCAAGGATGAAAAAAATCTAAGAAGTGTGGCGTGCATTATTAATCAGCGCCATCTGAGTGAGAGATTTGTACAACCGTCGATTGCCACTGTAGCGATTAAAATCCTTGTTTGCTTTATTTCACGTTTTGCACTCAAAGTTCACTATGACAATCTTCTTTCCACTTTCAAAAGTCATTTATTTCTTTTACAACTAAAATCTAAGTTGCCGTTTCCATCTAGAGAAAATAAAACCCTCCAGAACACAAGACTAAACCAGTAGAAAACTTTTTGCCTTTTCTCATTAACACCTGAACAGAATCATACTTCACCTTGATTAACCTCGTACCTGCCGCTGCCGTAATTGGTACACAAAATGAAATGCAGCCCCCTGGTGGTGAGAAACGGTATAAAACAAGAAACATGGCTCCTCCATCCACAATTTCAGCTGCAGGTGTTTTGGGGTTTGTCTTACTAGCATATAGGGTTAGGGTTACATATAGCGAACAAATCCATACATAAGAATGTATCAGTGTGGCTAATGAAATATGATACGTGATAATGTATGGAGCTGTTCCTTTTTTGAAATGTTCAAAACTTGGGATGTTTTATAACGCAAGAATTCGCAAAGATCCACATTTGTCTCAGCGGTCCACATACTGTTTTCCCAAAGGTTTTAGCTAATATCAAGATATTTTGTTTGGCTAATGTGAGAAGGTCCTTTGCATTGTTGGTTTTGGCCTTGAGAGTTTCCATGGATACCATTTTTTTGCTTTTGATTAACACTGACCTTAGCTGAGGTTGGCAGTGGTTTAGATGTAGCTTTGCATTATTTTCAGACCTCCTGGACGAGTTGACCGTTCACTCTTTGATTCTGGTAGGTTAGCCACTCCTTGGAAGGTTTCCCACTTTCCCTTAGTTTTCTTGTGGATAATGGTTTCCCTGGAATCCTAAACATCAGAAATGGCAATCCTTTCCAGTTTGATAGATATCAATAGATAGATAGTCTTTGAAAACTTTCTTCCTGATTCAAGTTGTCAGACAACTTCTATTTGAATGTTTTACTGATTGTGCAGTAATCAGGTCTTGTGTGGCTAATGAAAGATGACTAAAAACATGGGGTTTACCACAGTTAAATTATTATTTTAATTAAATTCAGTTGAAGTTCATTGAATCAAGCCAGCACAGTGAACAGTGTTACATATTTAACTGTTGTTTTGCACAAAGGTTTTCTAGCCATAAGCTAATTAGCAAACCCGGTCCTCAATTTTTATGAAAAACATCAAAATTTAAAACAGAGGCAGTTTTACTTTTACATCGCTGGTTTGGACAGCTTGTTTTCTTTTTAATAAATAAAAAAATAATTTAAAAACGGTACAATATGTTAAAACCACTTCCAAAGATTATGTAAAAAGAAACTGTATCTATGCTAACAAACATAACCCAGGCAGCACTGTGTGGGAAACCCTTCCAGGCGTTGATGTTGTCCGCGTCTCTGTTCTGTAAATGTTGTTAAGTGGCAGCTTTACCTGCTTCTCGGTTTAACTTCTCGTCCCGCTTTTGGTGACAGTTAATATTCCGGTTTCATATCGAGGCATGTCACACCGTGTAATGTGAAGCAGCACAACTTGCACTTGGGGTGACACGATAATTATGTACCGCGGCGACCGAAAATGTTGTGAGGTCATCACTCCCACGGTGTGGTAATTTTCCAGGCCCCTTGAAGGAAATGAAACTTGCCGAATAGCAGGTGAGAGACAGAGCGAGGGACGCTGTGAAGAGGGAAAGAGTGAAGGCAATTGACAGGATAAAAATTAGCATTTGATTTCAGCCGCCCCATGGCAACAAAAACTCCCACTTTTGCTGAAACGGCTGTGGATGTTTCTCATAAAATGCATATTGCATTGCAGAGCCTGAGTGGAGATAATGGCTGTGATTTCCCGATACAATTAGAGGGATATCAAAGAAAATGTTTTATCCTTATAAGCCAGCTGGAATAAAAGTGGCTTTTATTTTTTCTTTTTGGTTTTGGGAGCGTAAACCTGTTCAGGCAGATGTTTCCTTCTTTTGTCTTTTTCGACTCCACTTGAAAACTGGTCGGACGCTCATTTATTTAAGTAAGTTGGCACATCAAGTGGTACTTTGCAAAAGTATTCATACCTCTTGGGCAAATAGGATGTCTGAACTAGCTTTCAAACTTAAATAAAATTGGAAGAGAGAGTCATTCAATTAAGTCTTCTCAGATTTTTAATTGAGTTGAAGTCTGGAATTTGAAAATACCTCCAACACCTTATTGTATATCTTGGTCTATGAAAAGAAGAATCTCTGGAAATCAGTAAACATCTTTTTACCCTATTGAATATTACATCAAAAGTCTTCCTAAATGACTATGGCATTGCTGAAAATGATTGATATTTTTGAAAACTGCCTAAAACTAGGAATGCATGGATTGGGATTTTCTGGCTGATTATTGAAAACATCTTTATACTTGATATAAAAGCACCTGTTAAAAAAAAAAGCGTGTGAAGTTGTGTTAGAAGTTCATAAGAAAAAAAGAGTTAAACAAAAGACCAGTGGAGCTAAAGCACAGCAACAGAAGAGAACGTTGAAATAAATACGTTTGCATTTTATGGATGAGCAGTCAAATTTGGGCAGATGGCAAAAGAAGAAGAAAAAAAAAAGAAAATCCTGTGGAGACACTTAGTTTCATGGGCCTAATTCAGCATGGCATTAATTTGAAATTAATTATGAGCCCAATTAGATTATTGACAGGTACCACATAATCAATACTGCAGGGGGGCAAAATGACTTTTCACAGCAATGGTCATTAATTTAGCTGAAACAAAGCGGCTCCACATCGGAGTCAATTCAATGGAACGACAGTAAAACGTCAATTTATCCCCTCAGCTATGTTGAACTCTGAGCTCTGTTGTTATACAAAATGGGATGAGTTTTTTTTATTTCAGGAATCGTTTATGTGACCCAGAGACTGACAGAGAAGGAATTGTGGAAAGACGCACTATTCTGGGATTTATAGAGAAAGAAGCACTTGATTTAAAAAAAAAAAAATTATGTTGACAGAAGCTGCATAAATAGAGATACATATAGATGAGACCATTTAAAATGATCTAAATGCGTAATTTCTTGGCAAAAATATAATGTGACATCTGAAATCACTGTAGATAAATACATTACTGAGTCTAAATAAAATTGGTTACATTCAGTTATGTGAAGCAGACATTATGGTGGAGATTGAACAGCTTCAAAATTAAAATGTAAATAAACAAACAACAAAGCAGCAGATCAACACAGTGTTTAAACTGTGCAGTGGAAGGATTTCCAAGGTTTTTTTTTTTTTAACCAATAAAAGAAGGGAAAAGTGCAACGTGAATTAACATTTAGTCTGAACTACTTTTCAGTTGAAATGAAGCAAAAGTAGCTGAAATATTTAGTTTCCCTTTAAGATCGATAAAGTATTTTCAAATTTTTAATTAAATTTGAATTTGAAAAAACCAGCCCATTCACATTTTCCACAGACCAACATCATCGAAAACATTCCCACAGCATGATACTCCCACCACTGTGTCCAGACTAATATGTGTGATGTCAACAAATTCTTCCAAATTTGAACTTATGAAAGAATTGCTCAGGAGTATAGAAGTGTCTTAACGGTTTTATATCCAAAGTTCGCCTGTCCTACTTGCTGTTCTTTAAATTCTGAGGTCCGTTCCCAGACTCGGATCCTTCCACCTGCACCAAGAAATATGAACAGCGAGTATTTATGAACAGGCACAGCTATTTGCTCCTAAACTCACAACTCTGAACCTTTCATGGTTCTATCTTTACAAAACATTTTTTTCCCAAACTTACATCTTCGTCATGAATACTTTCTGAAATTGGCTTTGATTATGGTGGAGAGATTGTACTTAGTTGGCCTGAAAAATGACTGGATGTCTTGTTTTCTTTTCTCTGTTATTTCTGCTGACCTGGCTGTCAAACATGCGGACAGTGAGAGCAGTTTGGTGGTTTGTCAACCAAACTAGTTTTCCTGATGCAGCACATCTCATGTTTCTCAGTCAAGGTAAAAAAAAATAATTTAAAAAAAGGAAAAACTTTTTCAGAATTTTAACCTGACAGTTCTTTTTTTTAATATAATTTAGTCATTTTATCGTATTAGATCTGCATTTTTAAATAAACAAAATTACAGAATGATAGTCTTATTACTAAAATATACAAAGTAACTTTAGCTTAATATGACAAATATAGCAAACAGATTTCAAATAAACTCTAAAACTGTAGCTAAAATTGATCAATTTACATTATGTCATGAAATACAAAAATACTGCAAGTAAAAGGAGGAAAAAAGTTCAATCTGTAACAACTTTAACACATTTTGCACTATAGATATTAAACACATTCCAATTTAGGAATTAACATCAGGAATATTTTTTCTAGCAAGCAGAATAGCTGCACTGTATTTGTCTTGGACGTTTAAACTACATGAAAGTCACCGCAACTGTTCTAGCTACAAGTTGGAAAGCTAAGATTAGCTAATTGTTGTGTTGCTAACTACTATTAGCAACAAAAGGGGATATTGCTCTTCATGTTATGTCTTCAAACACTTAACATGTTCACAATAGAGACTAGAGGTTAGGGTTTGGAGTAAGGATGGTACTTGTTTAAAAGTAGTGAAGGCTAACTGCTAGCCAAATGGCTGCAACTAGCTAATTTTAGCTTTTCAGGACACTCAGTCCAAACGTAGCATTTCTAGGATACAAAGCTGTATTAACAGACGTTAACTTGACTTTTTAGATTTGAATGGTGCTGCTTACCCTGGTTTAGCAATTAATAATTTACGGCAGTGTTGAATATTTAAGTTATAGTCCACATTAAATAATTCCCAGTAGGAAGTGACTTAGAGATATTTTGGCTTGATCAAGACATTTCATAATTGAACAGGCTCAAAAGGGAATCTTCAGATAATAATACAACTGAATTAATCTCAGCAATGTTTTGACTTTCACTTCCTTTATTCATGAAAAATAATAATTAATCACAATGAGTAGTTTAAGTATTAAGGGAGCTTTATAATTTGGCAGGTGTGAAACAGAAGCAGGAAGCAGGATGAAACGGGAAAACGGGGAAAACATCCCGGAGCTGCTACTGGGATCAGATAAACATGAGTGTTGTCAAACACACAGACTCGAATCAGCTGCTTTCAGCAGGCAGACATCCAAACCACCACATGCTGTGTTCGCAGGGGAGGAGTGGGAAAATCAATGCTAATGGGGTTCTCCGCAGGGCCATTTTGATTCAATTAGGTCGCACTGATGGGATTTTTTCCCCTGTTTTTTTCTAAAGTGGAAGAGTTGGAAAACAATGGTGATGCATGGGCTTTTACCGAGTGGCACTTGTAGAATTGATCCCTACACGGTGAACTGATGGCAAAAAAAAATAAGCAAAAGGAAAGAGAACAAATGTTTGTCAGACTGACTTTATCTGATTAAAAAGTTAAATAGAGGAGACTTTTTAATGGAAAATCACGTTTTTTTTTATCTTTCAACTGCAGCTTAATGGGACTTTTGTAGTACGCATTTTTACCTTCTACCTTTAAGAACTGACAAAATGTCTAAGTGACCATTGAGACACATTCAACACTCACCATCAAGCACTAGGAAGTAAACATCCTGCCCAAAGACACGTCGCCGAAGACGGAAAGCCAGCAGTGAGACGGAAGAAATGGCAGTTTTCCCTTAAATCCGTCCATCATCTTATCACCACCACAGGCTGATGGAAATGCCAAACGATGTCTGGAGCCCTCAGAGAGAGACCGCCTCATGCTGAGTGCATAAAAATCCCTCCTCCGCTCTCTGAAAAATGCTGTCATCACCGCAGCCATCATATCCATTCATCTTTACCCTTATTATGATAAAAAGAAGGGGCTGAGACGTCTTCATAAATTACTCCGAGCCCCGCCATCGCCTGAGTTAAGGGCACAACTCCCCTTCATTGTTTACCATAAACGGCGAAGCGGCGCATTGTTAAAAAAAAAAAAAAAAAAGGTTCCTGATTTAAATCCCAGCCAGGGGCTTTCGGTGTGGAGCTAGCATGGTGTAGCTGTGCATTTTATCTGGATGCTTTGGCTTCTAGAAGCATCCGCGTTTTAGTGGCGGTCCGAACTGCATTTAGGTTGATTTTGGTTTGCGAGCCGTCCAGGCCTGAAAGATAAGGACCAAGGATTAAGAATTGATGGAGGTGTACCTGCTAACGTGATCTGTTTTCGGAAAGCTAATTACGTTGCGGCGCTGATTGCCCTGCACTCATCAGCACTTTAATATCAGATCAATTTTGACCTTTTGATGACGCATCGACTTATTTCTTCAACTCCGCTGATCTCTAGAAACAAGAATTCAGTTCACAGCTTTTGAACTTATCGCAAATTGTTTCCAAATTATATACGATTAAAAGTATGCACATGGAGTACAGTACGGAGATGAGCTCTAATAATCACCTAAATGTTCCTGGGGGGGAAAAAAAACCGCATAATTTTTGTTGTTAAAAAAAATATCGATTCTTCTAAAAGTTACATATTTTAACTAAATATCGGTGGAGGTGTACATGTATGTTTCAGCATTTATATATATTAATGTATTAGAAAAAAAATCAAACTTAAACTGTATTGCATATTATGCAAACAAAATAGGGCATTTTGATCAGGGGTTGGTTGCATGCAGCTGCATATTTAGTTGCTATTTCTCTTGGGAAAGTTGTCCTGTTGTGCTTTCGAGTCATTGATGTTCCAGGAAAAAAAAAGTAATCTGTGCCATGCAAATTCATCATGGAGGAGACTCTGTTTAAGAGGTTGTGCTCAGTATTCATAGCTGGGCCTGATCCTCTGTGTATTATGAATACTGTATGTCCAGGCAGGCTCTGTATGCAATCTAGCAAGAGCACAGGCAACAGGTTTCATGATTGGAATAAACTAAAATAAAACCGCATTTCCATGAAAGTCGGCATGCTGTCTGTAGAAGGTAAACACGAACAGAAAGAGGACATCTGCATACTGGCTTGACAAAAAAAGAAGAAGAAAAAATGTCCCTATTTTTTACGGGACACAGGGAAGATTCTTCAAAAATGATGGAACAGGGTCAAGAAAACAAACATTTGGAAGCTGTGGAAACTAGATTTTGAAGCCAAATGTTTTCTAAGAGGCTACAAGAGTTTGATGATTGTTTTGTTTTTAGTTTGTTACAAACAGACTTAATACAAAATAAATCTCTTCATAAATCTTTCTGGGTTTTGACACATTTGTAAAATGTGTAAAAACATTTTGCAATGTTTTCACACAAAAAAAATGTATCACCATTTTTATGTGATACAAAAAAAGGTTTTATATCACTTTTTTTAAACAAATGTTTCCATTTTTGCTTAATTTTGTTGAATATTTAATATGCTAGTGTTGAATGTTTTCTTGAGGTTAAATTCTTTTTTCTTGGAGTCGAACCATATCATGACACAGTAATAAATACTGACCTACATTTCTTATTCATAAATCTCTTCAGGTTTTATGACCATTAGAAAGCTTTGTTGTTGTTTTTTGGTTAAGCCAATTTTTGAAAAAGTAGGAAAAATGGCAAAATCTTCTTGGTTTTGATGTATAGTTGGATTTAGTGAGAAGCCAAAAAATTTTTTATTTCTTTTCTTTTTTTTAGCTTTCTAGGAGTAACCAACCTGACGAAGTTAAGTAAAAAGTAAATGGTTTCTGATTTCATTCACCCAAACCAAAAGTTTTGTTTTATATAATGACACATAACTCCGGACCTTGATCCCAACTCCACCATATTTCACGATGGCTATGGTGTGTAGTATATCTTTTTTTATGCCAAACTTACCTCATGTTTTTAAGGAAATTCAAAAATATTTGACTCCCATAATTTAAGAAATATTGTTTCTTCTTCAATTTTGCTGTCATGCTTAAAAAAACTGCAAACTTTATCAACTAGTTTCCCTTTTTTGATTTTATTATCTCTTCATCAGATCAGATTTTTTTTTCAGCATTTAAAAATATTTTTCATGAAATGTACAATATTCACTTTTAATGAAAATGCACAGACATTCTTCAGTGATTTTGTTTATAAAAAATACAAACATTCTTCTTTCACAGAGACATCGTGTCATTAATAATTTACAGGGTCAATCCCTGACGAAAGCTCAACCGCGTTTTCTCATTTACATTGTGGCGAACAGCCGGCAGGTTGCTTTCAAATATTAAATACAACTTTAAATAGACTTTAAATATACAAACAAAGCAAACACTGGAAAGCAAAAAAAAAAAAAAAGAAACAAAAAAAGAAAAATCTGATTTGCAACAAAACAACTAGATTTTTAGCAAAGTACAGTGGACAAGTTTATGACATTCATGCAAAAGATTCGAGTTTTTGGCTGGAAAACTCAACACTCTGCAAATAAGGCATACCAGACTAATCAGCAGCAATGAAAAGTTATTTTAAAAGAAATGCTTTTTATATTTTATTGTAAAGTCACTGGTGTCCATGCTCAAGAATACAGAGCCAGAAAATTCAAAAGGTTCAAGTAGAGACAGCAAAGTTCAACTCTGGTGAAAGGAAACAGTTCATTGGCTGGTCCTGGTATCACAAACAGCGGCTCTTCTTCGTTGCTTCACATTTAGGAGTCATCTTCAGTTTTTATGACATGAAACAGGGTGACATTAAAGATCACTTGGTGTCCGTTGTTCCAGGCGTACAGCGCCCGCTCTCTGGCATTGTAGTCAAGCATGGAGATGTGAAAGTATTGGTTGTGGAACGGGATGTCTATGTACTCGTAGCTGGACGTCTTGGTGGAGTACGCGTAGTAAACCTTCGCTCCCGACAGGTGGGAGTTGGTGATATACAGCGTCCCGCAGATCATGAACGATTCGCCCGCGTTCCTCTTGGAGTACTCCGTATTCCACGTCTTCAGCACCTGCAGGGTGTCGGGGTCTATCTGTGAGATCACAACGTTGCCGGCGTTCTGATTGGTGGCGTACACGGCCCACATTCCCAGTTCGTCGGCCATGACGTCGATGTCGGAGTACCCCCCCCAGGTGTACGGGTACATGTTGTGGAAGCCGGCGAACTCCAGGGCTCTTTGGGCGAGAACGGTGCCCGTCTCGAAGTTGTACTTGACGATTATGTTGCTCTGGTACTTGTTGTAGTAAAGCGAGCCGTTGTAGACGATGTGGTTGGTTCCCTCCCATTTGAACGGGAGGCTGTAGGTTTGAGAGACCACTCCCGACACAAAATCATCTATCGTCTTGTACTCGCGCACAATCTTGCTGTTGGTGTAACTGTCCATATACCAAACCTATGTCAGAGAGGACGGAGGAATGAGTTAGAGTTGCACCTGATTCTGCGGGGACTGGCTACAATATTCCACTCTCTCAAATTCTTTCACGGTAACACCACAAAGTTTTTATTTTACGAGGTTTTACGTGATCGACCAACTTTAAGAAGTGGATAATAATAAATTGGAAGGAAAATAGTTTGCGGTTTTCAGCTCTCTTTACTGTAATACCTCAAAATAAATCCAGTGTCGCACATGTGATGGATGACTACTTCTCTCACAAGAAAAATGTATTTAAGTTTCTTTGCACATCCCAATATTCAGGGCAAAAACTGCAGCACGCGTTTGTATTCGGCCCAATTTACTCATATTCCTCTAAATAAAATCCAGTGCATCCAAATGCTTCAGAATGTCACTTTAAATACATTTTTTCTGTGAAGGCCTCTGAGATGATTTCAAGGGTAAAAAAAAAACAAAAACTAACAAAATTGCCAGCATGTATCAATGTCTTAATGTTTCCAAAAGTTATTTGTTTCCTGGAGGTTTATTGAACAAACAGCATCATGAAAACCAAGCGACACACCAGAGGTATTACTGGTAAATATCCATTACTTAGAAAAAGTACCAGAACTATACATATGCAGACCAATATTTTGGGGATTTTATTATTATTATTCAAAATTTTCCATCAATATTCTTTTTTTTGTCTGTGTTGGACTAACATAAAATTTTAACATAAGGTGGTTGTGTGACAAAATGTGAGAAAGTCTAGGTCTATACATTTGCAACCCACTGTGTGACACCATCAACTATTATCATTGGTAATTCTCTACATGATTATATCAAAATATTACAGCCACAAATAGAAAATAGTCCAACCAGAATCACTGCTTCACTCTTTCTCTTACTGTTAAAAATCTAAATCTACTCCACAAGCGTTCTCCTCTCTGATCTTTGGGGAAAAAAAAGAAAAAACAACAACAAACCCAATCTTCTCATGACTCACCCTGTTGTTTCGGGTTGCTGCAAGCGGATCCGTCATCCAAGCCCCAAACCGGGTTCCAGATGTCTTTATCGTAACGGGTCCAGTGATTTTCATTAATTTCCCGCATGCTGTTGATACAGAAAAGCAGCAATAAGATGTTCTGGGGGTGGTTTCAGTCTCTAACTAGATTCCTCAAGCCAATTTCATGCCTGCGTCGCCAGGGAGCGTGCCCCCCGTGCATACTAAGATAGCACCGACAACCGCATACTTTATTTAACTCGAAGCTTAATTGTCCGACTGTTGTTTGAATCTAAAAGTTACTCTGCGTTCACGGGGTTTCTACCATTTTTTCTGTTTTTTTTTTATCGTAGCCGCGCTGGTCCTTAGTTCAAAACCGTGTACAAAAACAACCGTCTCTTAAATGAAACTGCGGTTTTCCCCTCTTGCCTCCTCCAAAGCAGAAGAAAACAAGAGCCTTAAAAAGCTCAGGGTTAGTTAGTGATTCAGACCCCGAACTTCTGACTAATTCATAGCATCACAAACTTCTCTGGAAAAGGGAGGCTGCAGTCGAAGAAGATTAACACCACAAGCTGCTTCGTTTTCTGCTCATTAGAAGGCGATAAGGGAGGACATGTTACTCCTAATTGCCTCCTTCAAGAGATCGTGGAAGATTTTGCTGTTAAAAGTCATCAATCCAAAACAAGCCGACACGAGCGCGAACCGGATTGGCCTCGTTTTGTCGCACTGGAGTGAAAGTGAGGGAGCTAACCATTAACCACTTGGGATTTCTTTGGAAGGAAGACAATGTTCACATGCTTCAGTGCAGCGACTGACTGGACATAACCTGGCAACATATGCAAAAAAACTTAACTGTACCTGCAGAATGGAGGCGCAGAAAAAATTAGATTCGCAATTCTGAGTGCGTGGAATTCTGAGTTGATTCAAAATGCCCCCAAAATGTATTTTAAAATGCGTTTTAGCTGTACATCTGTGATGCTGTTATTTGTGAGTGTAGTCCCAATTATTCAAATGTTATTTTGAATAATTCTTGAATATATTTTTTTTTTTTGAGAAAAAGCCAGGCGGCTAAGCTAACGTAATCCTGGTAAGTTAAGTTGCAGAGTTTGATGCAGAAACATATTTTCGTCCAAATATAAACGGATGCAATTTGATTCAGTGCACCACCTTCCAGAACTGTTTTAAATAAATGTTCTGTATGTTTACAATGTCTTTTCCTCTCAGTCACACCATTTAAACAGAATCCCCAGATTGTTTGACTAGAAAAATTGGTTTCTGAATCAAAAATTGTTTCGGAATTGCTGACAGATTCGCATCTCTGTCGCAGTAGAATGGCACTTCAGTGCAGCCAATGCACAAGACTCCACTGCTGAAGAGAAATCATACTGATTGTTCAAACTTTACTACAGAAGACGTGCAATAGTCAGTGGAGTACAGGGAAATATGTAAGGAAGATTTTCATCCTGGAAATCACATGCCAAGGTGACGTTTCTAAGTGGGAACATCATAGCATGGACTGTGAATGGGTCAAAAATCACACCTGACCTGAGCAATGCACATGACCAAAACAAAATGAAAAACAAAACGAAAAACAAAGTACTCTGTAAATGTTCAGTTCCCTATGTTATTCCCAAAACTTCATTTGTGGACTAATTCCACTAATTTATTTTTCATCTATTAAGTCATTGCAGACAATTGTTTTGAATTTTATGTCAATTGCACCAAGTTAAAATATTTAAACTGAGAAAAACCCTTGTGGTGTTCAACTCTTGTTTTACCAGCTGCATATAAGAAGCTTTATGAATATGTGGACAATACTTTTTACTCACGTATCCCATATGGTTATTTTTCTATATGCTACCCGGCAGCATAAAAAATGAGGAAGGTGAAGGTATGGTTCTGACAACTTCTGGCTGCATGTAATATTTCTTCTGCTGGTGTTATTCATTTTCCTGTGGAACGCCGGGGCTGTTTTTTTTTTGTGTTTTTTTTTAATAAGACTTCAGAATAACGCTGAGCTCATGCAGGTTTCACAATATATCAGCTTCCTTGAGACATGATTAAAATTCTGACTTAATCCAGTGGGGAGCGGTGGACATAAACAGCACTCACTTAGTTTGCCCATGCAGCTGCGCAGCCTGGTGTCCAGCCGCAGGACTCGCTGGTACAGTTCGTCGTAGTCGTAGGCCCCGATCTCTTCCTGGATGCCCGTCAGCACCACTGACAGGTTCCTGATCTCCTCCTTGAACTGGGAGATGAGCGCGGCGTCCATCTTGTACTGCTCCAGCACGGGGATCAACGGCTTCAGCTCGTCCATCTTGTCCTTAAGCTCCTGAGGTGGGGGAGGAGAGGGAAGAGGGATGGTGGCGGCGGCAAAATGATGGGAGACGGCATGATGATGAGAGACACGGGAGAGGCAGTCAGGAGGGAGACATTGTGCTGTTTGACGGGATCAAAACCTACTTCAAGACGTGATGGATGTGTGAAGCCAGAACAGCGTGGCTATTTGCTGGGAGGAGGGGGGGGGGGGGGTGAAAGCATCTGCTGCTACAGTGACTTGAAAGTTTACGGCCAACATCTTCCACAAATGCAAAGTTACAAAGTTTTACAGTTTCGAAGTCGGCCTTCTATCACCTGAAGAACGTTTCCAGGTCTGAAGGACTGAAGTCGTAGTAAGATCTAGAAAAACTCATCCGTGTGTTTATCTTTAGTTGCTTTGATTTCTGCAAAAGCGTCTTCACAGGCCTGCCTTAAAACAACAACCAAAAAACATTCAGACAGCTGCAGCTGATCAAAAACACTGCTGCTGGCATTCTGACTAAAACCAGGAAGTTAGAGCATGTCACCCCAGATCTACAGTCCTTCCTCTGGCTCCCTGTAGCTCAGAGAATAGACTTTAAAATACTTGATAAGTTTATAAATGACTGAACGACTTAGCACCACAATACATTAAAGATCTACTGTTGTCATAGCAACCTTCCAGACCAATCAGGTCTTCTGGTTCTGTTCTGAACCAGAACCAAACATGGAGAAGCAGCATTCAGCTTCTATGCACCACAAATCTGGAACAAACTTCCAGGAAACTGCAAAACAGCTGAAACACTGAGATTCTTTAAATCTAGACTGAAAACCCATCAGTTCAGGAGCTGCCTTTACATTCATAATAAATGAAACGTTGACAAACATATTTGATGTGTGCTGATAATTTGAACAATGGCACTTGACAAATGCAATGTCTGATACTGGTTTTAACAATTGTTGATTGTATGAAGTTTATGGTGTTTTGCCTGTTTTCATGATGTAAACTCCTTGAACTGCATCTCCATACAGATAAATACCAGAGGACTAAGTTGGAGAACCAACAATGAGGTCATGATTCATTTGCAAAAGATGTATTTTTAAAACTTATTGATGAGAACCACTAAAACTCAAAGGACTGCGGAAAAAAAGAAGAAGAAAAAGTCACAGAACAGAACAATGGTAGAAAAGTGCTGCGGCAGAACTGGGAGAACAATGACCGGGAGATCGAGGCAGAAATGGGCAGTGAGATCAGCACTAGTAAAACAATGGCATGGCGAATCCGGCACAGATGAAGCAAAGCAGCAAACAGAACAAAACAAAAACCCGAGGTCCTGAACCTGCGGCTTCAGAGTTGCGTTTGGTTCTTTAGGCTCTCCACGGTGCCTCTTAACAGCTTTGAGCAGTAATGTTGTAAAACTGTTCCGATATCTAAAGCGAAGAATCATTTTTTCCCCCCAAGGCTGGTGTAGATTCTGCAGCTCAAGGCAAAATCTATTTGGGAGTAGTAAGAAAAATGTCTTTCTGCATTGTAAATGTTGCAAACGCCTGATGTTGAACAAGAGATATTTCCCAGACATTATTCAGGAACAAACTCCAAACTATTTTTTACATTTCTTCTGATACTTCCAATGAATAAAAAGGGAAAGCCTAATCACCACAAAGGTCAAGAATGGTTCTGAAATCCAACATTTTGTGACAAAAATCTCACAACTAACATTACCTTTCGTTGATTGTGTCCCACAGTCACAACAAGTCGTTTTCACAAAATTATAGGGTAAGAAAACCATCAACAACAAAAACTTCAACAATTTCTTCTGGTTTTTACATCAGGGTTTAGCATCAAAACATCTTCTTCAACAGAAAAGTAGAATGTTTGCTCAATGTGACTTTTCTTTCTAGGAAAAAAATGTTTTTTTTTCTCCCCAAAATAACTTGACATAAAAGCAACTTTTAACTATTTCATACTCCAGCATCTGCTGTCCAGGGTAATCTACAGACCAGAGCTACAGCGTTACATCATACTGTATATTATAAGTATTGTAACTTATGTCTTAACTTTTTTCATGGGCTTTACCACCTTAGTAAAGCCGTTAGCCTGTTAGCTCAAGGGAAGGGTAGTAACTTGTTACATTTACTCAGCTATATTTTATTCTATAAAATTTAGAGAAAAATTAACCTTTAGAAGTAGCTTTGTAGCACCACACTTTTTACTTCTACATGAACAATGTTATTATGAAGTAACTTTTACTTTAGTAAACTTTCTGCCTACAGAAGCACACACACACAGTTTGTGTTTAAGTGAGACTTCTTGTTTGTTCACATGCTTCATTGTCCTGTCATTTTCGCTCTGCTGAATCTGCTGTTCCATTTGGAGGTCAAATGAATACGAAGTAAAAAGAAGATAACGCCACAGGAAGAACTTTGTCCCGTTCTACAGTATTTCTATTACCTGCTGTAAGAAAGGATTCAGAGAGTTTCATGTTGGGAGGAAAAATATTTGGAAATGAGTTTCTTAGCTTGAATTTGTTGTTTTATCATGATGTTCTCTTTTTCAGATAAGCTTATATTTTTGTTTTTTGATTACCTTATTTTCACAAATTAAATCAGATGTTACAATATATTAAATTGCCCTTTTAACCAAATAACTTTTTAGATTACTGATTTTACTTCTACTTGAGTACAAATACGTTTTTGGCCACTCCACCCACCTCTTCCCACAAGCTGCACAGAGCACATCTGAGAAACTGGTGATGAAATGTTACAAACATGAAAGCCGAACAATAGAATTAATGAAATGGAACAATCATACAGGCTTTTACCTCTCTATTTTATGGGGGCATTTATCAGTGAGTCATATCAAAACACAGAGCAAGCACTTTAGAATTAGCAAAGCGCTAAGGTAAACTGCTTCACATGAAAATATTGTCAGCAGGAGTGAGGTGGCAGTTTTCTGTAGACGACAGTTGGATGTGCTGAGTGAGCCAGGATAAGGCTGCTGCATGAGTTTCAGATTTAGAAGTGTTCAAAAAATTGGCTTTCCTTAAAAAAGTCTGTGTGAGCAAGAGACCAAACATCTCTTACTGTGAAGAAAAACATACAATGTACTGAAATCATTGAGTTACGAGGGATAAAATAATAATAATAGCAATCTATATCAAATGATACTCTTGAAATTTGTGATTTTACTGCACTTTAAAACCACTGTGGTTTTAAGAAAGTGCATGCCATTCAATTCAACTTCATTTTAAAAGGGCAGTATTATGTAAAATTGACTTCTTTGAGCTTTACATCATGTTGTAACATTATTCCCTCATCAAAAATATACCTGGAATGTTGCTTTGATTCTTTCATGCATGTTACAGAAATCCTTTAATCTCTCATTGCAAAAACGCCCAGGCGCACCTAGCCCCGCCTTCAAGGACAAAGCTCCTCCCTGGAGCTACTTCCGCCTCACAGAGCAGCCTTCCCCCACGATTCCCATACTCAGCTCCTTCAGACTAGCCAGCAGCAATTAGCAAACACCTGGTGGAACTGGGCATCAGCTGAGCTCGTTATAGGAGCTACTTCTCAGTGCAACGCTGGTAAAAACGGTTAAAGGGTTAATAGGGTGGCCATGTTTGATAACTTCTTGAAGGCGGAGTTTCAGGAGCTTTTTAAAGCAACAGAACAAAGTAATTTCTTTTAAGTCATATTTGATATATACAGTAATTTTAACCAAAGTTAACATAGTCACTTGATTATGCTATGAAATTGCACTGTCTGGCTAAAAAACAGATGATGCTGCCCCTTTAATATGGTTCAACATTGTGGCTTTGTATTGGCAGTGGCTCATCTTGACTGATTTTGGGTCTAAATTGGACACAAAACATTTTAAGCAGGAAATCCTGAGGCCCAGGACTCCAAAGTGCTTTAAATTCAGTGTAAAATGTGGGTAGAGGGTCTCTTCTGGGGTGCGGCGGTGGAACAGGGCTGAAGCACAACTCAAGTCAGGAGACGCCTTAGTCCTTCATGTGGCCACGACAGGATCGCGTCCCAGCCTGATGACCTTTGTCTTCCTTTCTCTCACAACACACTTTCCTGTCTGACAACTGTCAAATAAAGGGCAACAAAACCCGCCTCTTCTACTTATAGTGTAAAAAAAGGGTCTAAAACGAGATCTGAATGAAATACAATAAACCCAGGCAACTAAGTGAAGTAAACCCAGGGGTTTAAATGAAGCGCTGTGATAACAGGGTGCTTTGGAGTACCTGAAAATTCTTGGCCATGATGGATTTCCTGTCATCTTCAACCTGTCTGAACTTGGTCCTCAGGCCTTTCATCTGGTTCTCCATCTTTATGACATATTGGAAATCCCTCTGAGTGCGCAGGTTCAGCACTTCAATGGACTGAGACATGTTCTGCACCTTAAACGAAAAAGGTCAAGGTCAGCAACGACCCGAGACGGTCTCTGTTCGCAGACTGATCTAATAGCATGTAATCAATACATTGTACAAATGGCTCAAAGTACTGCCACTGCACTGTAAAGAAAAGCTCAAATTTATGGTAAAATTCATATTTATATGGTGAAATTCTGGTAACCGCATTTTTTATACAGTGTAGTTAGTGTATATTTTCTTTATATATATATATATATATATATATATATATATATATATATATATATATACCTGCAAGATCAATTTTAATATTTACACTCAATAAGTGTTATTCTCCATAACATAACTGTCATTATATGGTGATGTCAAAATGACCACCAGTCAGTATGCAGCCAAAATAAAGCTGTATGGATATAGTGTGCTTACACAACACACGCATATTATATTTAAAAAAAATGTTAAATTGAGGCATTCATGAGAATATATTTAATTTGTAGCATTTTTCATATGCTAGGGATTATTATAGGATTCTAAAATGTTCTGAAAGTATTGGAGCTAGCCAGTTTCCCATTACCTTTTTCTATTTCTTTATGTGTAGGTGTGCAGGTCTTTCCACGCGTTGGCTTGTTGTGTGGGAGGTGGTGATTAATGAACATGGGGTCACGGCGGGTCTAGCTTTTGGACTTTTGTCACTACACACCGAACAGTAGAGAGGGCTGTGTTTACTCTATGAATCACATTTCAGGTACAGGGGAAAAGATCAAAGACAGCAACCTGAGAAATGATACACAGTCTCCACAAGCTGTTGTAGTCAGTTCTACTGTTTGTACCCGATTACCACGTTTATTAGCGTCAGGTCAAAACAAGCTGTGTCACCGTAGATGTAGGGCTGTTGTAAACGAATATTTTAGTAATCGAGTAATCTATCGATTATTCTTACGATTAATCGAGTAATCGGATAAAAAAAATTATAAAATGAAATATTGGTAAATCTGGCATAATACCGATGTTACTATCAGATATCAATATCAGTCCAATTGTTCATATTTGAGCATCCCTAACAGTTGCTTTTTTGTAGTTTAGAAAACTAACCTGTAACAATAATAGCTCACTTTCTAAGTTAACCAGAAGAAAAGTTATAGAAAAATCTGAAATTATATTGAATTTAATAACAAAGAGGCAGGCTCACAAATATGCTTATAAAAAATGTCTACAATCCAGCTTTTAGTTTATGTATTCATCTTCAGTGAGTTTAATAGATTAATTAAACTCACCTTGCCACCTAACCTGTCACGCTTTGGGTTTGAAAATACGGGAAATGCCGCCTGGAGTGGGAGGAGAGGGCGAATGAACGAACGTAAGATGGGGTGGAGGGGAGGAAATAGACCAGCGGACTGACGAACCGTTAGACCGGGGGACGAACACGGGGGGAAGCAATACGGGATATTTACGACACCTTCACTGGTCACACTCAGAAACTCATCTACCAGCCATGTACGATGCGCTCCGCCACCCGTTTCTTCAGACCGGGATATGAAATGTATTGTGCGGTTCGTCGGTAAAGCTACATTTACACGGTAAGCATCAGCTACTCAGCCGCCCGCCCTGTTCAGTCTATCCGCTCACCTCAGCGCTCTTCCCACCGTTCGCTTTCAACCAGCAGCCCCGGAGGAGAAATGCTGCCGTACTCCAGGCATTCCCCCAGTCATTTTAAGGATGCTCATTGGTTCCCCAAAAACGATAAAAAGTCGGGCATTATCATCAATCAATAAAATCCCCACGGGCCAATCTTGAAGATTGGACTTTATGCCGCTGAGACTTAGCTTTTGTCAACAACTCAGAGGCGGAAGTGAGAGCTCCGCGCAACGCAAATGAAGTCCCGGCCGGAACACGGTGCGCTAACTAATAAAACATAAATTAACGAAGCTTCGAGGCAGGTAAATTTTCCTCGAGGAATTTTAGTAATCGAGGTACTCGAATCATTCGAGGAATCGTTTCAGCCCTACGTAGATGTAAGCGAGATTGTGTTTGAGGGTAAGTAAAGTACATTGAAGGAAAAATGTGTTCTCCAGGGTCTATAAGTCTTTGGTGAAAAATAAATATGTGACAACTGGTTAACGTTCTGCTTGTAAGCACTGAAAAAGAATTTTACCGAATGCCCATCCAATTCTATGTACACATTTCTGACTTTACTGGCTACTGAATGTGCCAAAAATTTAGTGGTACATTATGAATTTGTACTCTTGTGGGCTAAACTTGTTTTTCTGCACATTTGATATGGTCAATAAGACTTAGATCAGATGAATTATGTTGTGTTTGGCTTTGTCTTGGAGCTTTAATGACATCTTGCCAGGGTTGAGCACCTTCTAGTTTCAAGTCAGAAAGCCAGTGGAATTAGTTGCACTAGGCTAGGTGAGCAAGCTACCTACTGCTAGCGATACATGCCAAAGATGGGTTTCTCCACATTCTACGCAATCAAACCCTTTAATAGGAGTGCACCAATTGCAGTTTTCTGGCCGATCACCAATTAAGTTAAAAAGCCTAACTTAACGATTCTGATATCTTTTTTTTTTGGTCTGAAATGTTGCTATCAAAAAAGTTGCTGATTTGGCTACAACGGGGTGACTATTGTTAACTGTAAATGTGCAGACATGACCTGGTCGGGAGTTGGTCAGTAAAACCTCTCACAGGAGAAAAGAAAAGCACAGTGGTTGATTTTTAGACCTTTGCGGAGGTTGATAACATCGGTGGATAAGATCGGCTTCACATGTAAAAAATGGTAAATCACCGATCTCCCAAAATTAAGGAAATCGGCACCTATAAATCGACTGGCCGATAAATCAGTGAGAACTGTTCTTGGTTTTTATGAATTTGTTTGCTTGTGATGCTCTGCTTACATGTCTACAGCTACTGTTATTTTTATTTAATTAATAATTATTAAATTAATTAAATACTATAAATAAATACAGCTGACAGAATTTGATGGATCATTTTTATATTTAATGGTGCTGAAAAGGATATTTTGTGTTTCTGCTAAAGCAATTCAAGAGTGTTTTTCTTTAATTGAGCTTCTAAATCACAAATAGCCCTAAATCTTTTTAATGCACATAACACATGGTAGTAAAGATCAACTTCTTTCTTTTTAATTTCCATGTGTTTGACATTATTGAAAAGCCTAGACTCTACGCTTTCAGAATCTGTAAATAACTCAAAATCCCCAAGTAGACATCTTCATGAAAAAAGTTTTTCTAAATGTGTGCAATATATGAGATACTGCAACAAATGAGAACGCCAACGAACAAAAAGGTTGCAGGCATTTCAGGCTTCCGTATGTGTGCCTGTGCGTGGCGCACTGGGGGAGGTAAACATCCCTTTTGTAACCATGCTTACCTTCTCCAGCAGCTGTCGAAGCTGTCTGCTTTTGGCATCTCTGGAGCACAAGCTCTGTTCCGGTGCGACCACGGTGCAGATGCAGCGGCCGTCAGCGTCCTGGGCTGAGCTGTACACCTGCCAGCCCTCCTTAGGGCCGATAGTCTGCAGGTACAAACAGACACAGCAACACTCAAAGGCTGGAGCGCGGCCATTTTAATAGTAGCTGAAATTATACAATGCGCTACGTTTAAATCCACAAAAAATAAATTACATTTAACATAAGAATACTCCATCAAACCAATTAAAACATAATTCTAATATGGAAATTTGGGTTTGGATTTAATGAAAACTTTGTAAAATACCTGCTTCAAGGTTGTCATTGTTCAAAAGGTATTTTTAATCCAAGAATCGAGCCTCGTCAAAACACATTTGGTCAAATAATACTGAACGAAAGGACTCTACAAACTAATTATTAGATGGGTTGATATGATTCGGTCTATAAAATGTATTTAATTAGATCATCACAGATCATACTTCAAAAAAACCAAATGAAAACTGGGAAAAATAGCTATCTGTTTTGCTATTTTCAATTTTCATTTGGAGTTTTTTTTTTTTAGAGTCAGGCCCAATTTCAAGCTCAACACAGACAAAGTCACTGCTTTTCACAATAATGAACTCTCGCTACAGTCCTGGGAAGGCACTCTAGTTCTCAGATCAGCATTCATTTTTAAAATATGTTTAGAAATAACTGCCTCTGTCTTTCTTTAAAAGCTACATAACGGTCATTGACCTTATCATCCAAACTGTGTCATTGCTGCAGTATCATTTTTAAAGGAGATGTTACCCAAGTTCGGACCTACGCTGAGATGTTAAAGTTTTCTGACTGAGCGTCCTGCTGCGGGGAGCAGATGTGGCTGCTAATGCTGGAATTAAACAGCAGGAGTTTAATTACATTGTTCCAGCACAATTTAAATTCAAGCAGTAAATTCTTCCAGTTTCCTGGACTGAGGAAGAAGCTGCAACAGCCTCTTTCCAGCAGAGGAACTAAGCAGTGGGATCAAGCCAATCATGCAAATATGATTGTATTCCCTTTAAAGACACGCCATGCTGTTACCGTTGAGTTTTAATTGTGTCGGGCCAACTGTGGTTTGTCAGTGTAGCTGTTTTAAAATGTCATTTTTATACATTCATCTAATAACCCACATTTAACTCTGTTGCATTTTTTTTTTGGTCTCTGAAGCTATAAGGTAGCAAACAGAGCAAGCTCAAAGGTTCTGCATTATGTAAAATTGTCTTTTCTGCGCTTTAAATTATGCTGTAATTAGGCCTGTCGCGATAAACGATAAATCAATTAATTGCACGATAAATTAAACCTATCAACCTCATTTTAATTATCGGCTTCATTGTCTCTTTCTGCCTTTTTTCTTTCTCTTGATGACGCGGAATGAAAAAAGGCTCAGCTCCGGTGCTCTCCACTGACCCTCCCGTCCTCATTTCGTCAGTGTAATGTCCAGCTCACACTACACGAGTTGTCGGCCGACTGTCGGCCCATTTTCAAAACCTGAGAGACCACACGTTAGCCGACACAAATCCTAGGTATAACGGTTCAATCGGGTTCGTCGTGCCGTGTGGTGTCCAGCCACATGGGCACAAAATAATGGCTACAAGTTCAGTTAACTAATTTTAATATCAGGCATTAATCAGTGCTTTACTAGAATCTACCTGTGATGCCACATGCATCTACCTGTGAAGTGTCGGCAGCTCCCTCCTCATATACTCTTCCAGATGATCTGATTAATTGCAGCTGTGCAGGAATCCTAACAATTTAATTGTTAGGAAATCAGTATCAGAGGATGTGTTTAACTGTAGCTAAGAACAGAAAACAGGAAGCATGGAGGTGGAAGGGTCATGGTTTGGGGATGCTTTGTCGTAGCAGCACTTAGCTGGTTCACCATCACAGAATTCCCTATGATTTTCGCTGTTTTTCAGAAAAACAATATGGCATTATCTGAACCAAATTAAAACCTGAAGCAGAGCTGGGCCTAGCAACATAACAAGAACCCAAACAAATACCACTAAATCCACCAAGGATGAAAATAATGGACCAGTCAAATCAAAAACCCAAATCCTGATCTCACTGAAACACTTAGCGGTGACGTCAAACAGGCTCTACATGCATGATTTCAATTAAACAAGCCATTACTGTTTAGAGTAAGTTGAGATGTTGACGTAAGCATTACTTTATAAAAGTTCTGAACATCTACTTGGGCGTTCTAATCTTTTTCTTTTTTGTTTTTAGCAGTCCTGTACTGTATCACCTCCCCTCAGGGAAAATTTCTTTTGGACTCATTCCTGCTTCATGTCAATTTACTAATTTCACAACACAGTTTTTCTGTCACAACACAAGCTTCTGGGCTGTTTTTACGACCAGAAGAGGAGGTTTCTAAACGCTTATAAATCTTAATCTTTCCCCTCTCTAAAGAGAGAAGCAGTGTTTTCTCAGACGTTTGCAACAAGCATCGACTCGGTAAATAAATAAGCTTTTCTAATACCAAAAATAATGGCAAGCTTTTCAGGACAATCATTGGATTCAGGTCCAAACTTTGATAAGGCCAGTACCGAGTCTTTCGCTTTGAACCTACAGTGGTTTGCTTTGAATCTTTATCAGGCCGCATAACATCAAATTCATTTGAGTTTAGGATAAACCGGTGACTGGTCGTTCTCCTTCAGGATTTTCTAGAGAGAAACATTTATGGTTTCCGTTACAACAGTCCTCAATATCCTAAAGAATCAGAGCACCCTCAGATTACAGCACTACCACCCTGTTTGACAATGTTGGGATGTCTTGGGGGTCGCCGCGATGCTTTCAAGACGGAGATTTGTGTCTTATTTGGTCAGCTGTGTCAAGGCAAGAAAAACACTGATGTGTTTTACCTTGAATCTCTGCTATGGATGCTGTTTTTCTTAAACACTGACCTCGGCTGAGGCAAGCCAGGCCTTTAATCATCATGTTTTTTGTTGTTTTTTTAACTCTACTTCCTGTTCTCAGACACTCTGTCCAAGTGTTTACTTCATTCAACAGCTCTGACAGGAATCAAGCCTGGATCTGCCAGGTACATTTGAACTCAAAATTGGTTAATGAAAGTTAATCCAGGATTTAACAAGGACACAATTACTTTTTGACATGTTGGTTTAGATTTTTTAGTATTTATTCAAGTTATATTCGTCTAATCTTAAAATGTATTTTTTAATTACCATGAAACATTTAAGTGAGATCTTTTTTATATTATTATTATTTGACTTTTTTTATATATATGCTGTATATACAAGTTGTCTCATTGAAATCCAATATCTCATTCAGAAGAGACAAACACAGCAACAATACAATTAAAAGACTCAAATAAATAAGCTAATAAAATATGTTTTCTAAGGAGATTGCTCGTTTTGTCTCTAAGTGTAACTTCTTTGAAAAGATAATTTTTTCCCTAAAAAAATAAGTTATGTTTGTGGGACAGAGGTAGTTATAGTAATTTCCTAATAGAAAGAGATGCAGTAGAAAGAGATAATGGGTTTATTATGTGGGTAAATTATTGAATGAACAATCGTGTAGGTAAACAGCTGCTGAAATAAACAAAGAAAGTAGGACAATGCTGACAAAGAGTTGCAGAGAAGCACACAGTCAGCAAGCATTAGTGAGCTGCAGAACGAACTGGATGGGATCCAGCAAGTTCTGAGAAGAAAAAGTAGGCCAGGAAAACCTCTGCTTGACTTTTTACCTAAGCCGCTTTAAATATTCACAAAGCAAAAAAGAAAAAAAAAAGAGAGACGCTACTATCACAAAAAAACAAACCACACGCTGTCCGTTTCTGACTAAGCCAGGCTCACGACGCGTTTTTCCTTCCTCGTTTTTCACGATGTGGCACGTCGTCGGCCAACTTACAGTACGCACGGGAGGAGGAGGCAACACCTAATTTGTCAGCATTTTCGATCTCTCAGCATGTTAAATGGAAGAGGATCAGGCTTTCAGGGCTACAACGGCTTCACAGAGCTCCAAGCCAAAGACTTGGTCATTAATCATCCTTACAAAACAGCATCGAGCAGCTCAAAAACCCAACCCAACACCCAGTCGTCTGCCCAGCAGAGTCGTGCTCTCTGCAAAGTCGTCACACGCACGCACGAACGCCCGCGTGCACGTCGACCTGCTTGACTGGTCAAACACGGCGCTCAGACCCAAATACAAACAGTTGCTAAGATGGACTCACATTCCCTCTGTTTTTGCCTGCTGTTCTTCACCAGCCTCCCCTCCTCTTCTTCTTCTTCCCGCCCGCCGTCTTTGTTAGCCGTATTTCTGTTTAGCCTAACCTATGAGAGGCTCTTTTCTGATACAATAAAACATTTAAGTGAAATAAAGAATTACGTCTACATATTAAACATACATGTACATATGGATTCATCAAAACGTCATATTATACACATCGGCAGCACACACTATGCATACATGCATTGTCATGTATTTGTGTAAATCCACTGAAAAACTTCTGGAAACCTAATAGCCATTGTTTTTCTGTTAATATAACATCCATGCATTTTATGAGTGTCTCATAAAAATTATCTGACTATAATTACAAATGTTCAATGCCTCGTTTCTTTTATTACTACACACATGACCGCTTTTTATTCCTTCCCTCAATAATGTTGAACTCTGTTAATTTCCTCTTAAATCCCTTCTGCTTCACTGACATGCAGAAGGACATTCCCATTACGGAAAACTACGGCCGCCTCTCAACTGGCTAAAAAGAGGGAATAAATTGATTGGCTGTGGCTACTAACACTTCAGTTGGCTACGGCTTTGTGTTTACGATAATTTACTTTACACAAACAGAGCTCAGAGAACGTTAAAAAAAGAAAGAAAAAAAAAGACAGCAACACAATGAGGAAACATATAATTAAAACTCCTGGAGAGCATAGAAAAGAAAATAAGCTGTACATAGAATTATGATCCTATTTCCAACATGTTATATGGAAATAACAGAAACGTGTGGGGGGAGTAAACGCCGGTTACTCTAAATTCTAAACGACAACAACATTGTCGAGAAGGGATTAAAAATCTACATTTCGCAGATGATTGAGACTTTCACCGTTACTGCATGTAGGAGATGGAGAGAGCTGCAGATTAAATATGTTACTATGCAACCTAAAACCAAACTGATTGGAGGAGCAAATAAGGTCCAAAGTCAGCTTACTCAGCCCATAATGCCTTTATAAATCAGTTCTGTCAACACAACAGTGAAACTCAAGGACAACCTCCTTTTCCCCTTCAGTTTTGACTCTTTGAACGTGACGTCACGCTCTCCAGAAAGCAGCCCACTCCACCATGACTGATGTCAAAATAACCCATGTGTGCATTAAAGTGTAAATTCTGCAGGTGCTAACTAGTGACTAGAATCAGTGTTCAAGCCACAAAGCCTCTGGGATCTGCTGGACATGGACCTATGGGGACTGGCCCACTCTGCATGTTATTAAACTATATAAACAACAGCAAAGCTGTTCCAAAAGAAAATCAGGCCTATTATGCCAAAACACAATAATCAGCGCATTAACCACCAGCAGAAATGGAACAATGCCAGACTAATTAGTAAAGCTGAAAACCTAAAAAATGACTTGTCTTGTTTTTGGATTACTCCCGAGTCAACCGTAGTCCATTATCATGAAAAACTGACATAATTACCTCACAGTGGGGAAAAAAAAACTTTGTGAAATGAAAAACAGTTTCAACCAGTGATTCTGAAAGTTTGATGACCAGGGACAGAAAATGCTTCACTCTGCAGGTACCTGCACAATGACTGAGAAGAGAAACATTTGTCCTCGCATGGCCTAGCATCCAGACAGGTACCTATCCTCATACAAGTAAAGGATTAACACCTCACAGGTGATGCATATTCTCACTTTGAAGCATTCTTTCCATTTGGCACTAGATTAATAAAGTGTGACTGAGAGAAGAGAAAGTTCTGGCAGGCAGCCCAGAAGTCATTTCAATGAAGAAAGGAGCTTGACAGTGACACTACAGACACGTGAAAGGTATCCTTACTTGACAGTTGTTGGTTCATATTTGGAAGCTGAAGGTGAAACAGGTGGGCTGATGATGAAACCTGGAGGCATTACAAGTTATTAGGTCAATGAAGCTGGAGGTGACGAGGGTTCGTCTTTTGAGGCGAGACTGGTGAAAACAACACCTTCCAGACCCTCTTGGTTACAGGAACAGGCAGACCTTGACAGACTCCCTCAAAAGAGTAACTGGACCAGAACTTTAGGCCATCAGCAACCAAAACAGAAGCTGCAAAGGTATGCCACCTGAAGGTGCCTGCTGAGTCCTTGTATTGCCTGTACAACTCACCATGATAAGAACTGAAACTGAACTGAAATGTTTGTGCTATGATGGCAGCAGTAGTGCCTGAGATGTTGTGACCAGGACTGTCCAAGCACACCAACTGGAGAAAATAGGTCCAAAACTGTGGTGTTGATTCCCACAGTGGTTGCGACTGAGGTGAGGTGTGTCTACTTGTAGAGTGAGGAATCTCTAAACGGTTCCAGAGATCCATCTTTAAGATCTGGTAGAGGGAGCAGAGAATGACCGCCCCTACTTGTCCTTCTCTTTCTCCTTTCATCATTACATATATTTTTCTTGTACCAGCAAAAACATTAAAAAGAAAAAGCAGTGACCTTACCCACTGTGTCTGTTGTCTGGCTGGGTAGAAAAGAAAAGTAACAAGGGGACAGAAAGTCAAACCTGACAAAGAGCAACAGGTCAAAACTCCTCACAAGGGAAATCCAGAAAACTGGATAACAGGTGAGGAAAACGTGAGCTAGAGGGAAGCAAAATGCATTTTCAAGGAGGATATGAAAGGTAAGCAGCAGCAAGAATAAGCACTTAATGCTTGATGACCCTAAGGTGTTTGTGGCAAAGGAAATCCCTTTTAAAATTCTAGTTTTTGGTGGATTACATTCAGATTCAACAAATGTGTTGTGAAAGAAGAGAAGAATCAAATTGCAGAACTTGGGAATCAAAAACACAAGATCAGAACATAAATTCAAGCAGAACTGCTTGGTTGGATAAATCCTTGTCGTTTACTTACAAAACCAAACCTATGCAATTTTTTTTTCTTTAAGTGTTATGCTGTCAGATCTGGCAGCCGCCATGTTTACTTGTGTTATTTTCATTGGTACAACTTCAAAATCAGGCTCAACTTCCCTTATCATGGATAATTAAATAAAAACATGCAAATCAGCAGCGCGCATCGGAGGCGTGAAAAGTGATGATAATGAATGCCTCCCTGTGGAAGACATGATTTGTGCTCCTCATGCAACATAAGTATTCTGCCAATTATACACATCACTTAATCTCTTTTCTGTTTGTCACCGTGGCGTCTATCTGTATGTCCCCCTGATTTGCCGCTTAATGTGTTTGTATGAACCTTTTAGTCTGACGGAACTGAAGATGGAGGAGGCTGACGAGGGATTGAAACTGAATGTGTGGGATAAACTGAGGGATTTACTGATTACTGAGTCAAATATGTGTAGAATATTTGACTACAGCCATTACGTCCAAACTAATTCTCTTGTCTGTGGTGGATATGAGCAGGTCAACTTTGCAATTTAAAATAAATGTTAATATCACAGTGGCTTGAAAAGGCATCTAGAGCTTTTCAACATTTTCACATTTTTCTCAGCTTACAAACAGAAACCTTGTCATAAAATGTGTATATTGTTAAAATTTTATGTAAAATTAAAAAAAGGCAGGAAATGACGGTGGAAGAAAATGGTTTATTTATCTTTTTAGAGCCCTTTAGTAAAAAGAAAAAGAGTGCAACCAATTGGCTTTAGAAGTTACTTAATTGGTCATAGTCACATCATATGCATATGATATTGTTGAGCCTTTCTAAGCATTGCATTAGATGTGAATACAAATGAACACCACACTTTTATTTGTGATTTATTTTTAAAACGTATCCTTTTTTTCCACTTCACAGTTACTTCACTTTTTTCACATTTTGAAGCATGACATTAGAAAAAGTTGATGGAAACAGCAAAATTCAAAATAACTTCCTCAATTTCGCAAAAAAAAAGAAAGTTTCTCCTTTGGTATGGTTTCTGGCTTTTCTGAAGAAGAGTTAATACACTAAAGGGGAGATGGAACATTAACCCACATGTCTGATCAGCAGTTTTTTTGCTGCTGGGATAGTTAGAATGAATTTCTTTATCAATGTCTCTGGACAGCGTGGAACATCGCCTCAGCACATTCCTGAAAATCTCAATTTTTCTGAGAATTTTTCAGGCCCATATTAGTTTGCAACCTGTTCTTCATGTTTAATACAGCCCTGCGTAATGCCCACATCTGGTGAAATTTGTGTGGTCTGGCTCATTCGCTCCAAACTAGTAGATGGAAACTGTTGAAGAAGATTTTAGGTTATAATAAATTTTGGAAAAAGAAAGAAAGAAAGAAAGAAAGAAAGAAAGAAAGAAAGAAAGAAAGAAAGAAAGAAAGAAAGAAGAAAGGAAGAAAGAAAGAGAGAGACGTCTTTGCACGTAAGACGTGCAGGCCCGTATTAGTTTGCAACTAATACGGGCAAACTATGTACAAAGTTTTATAGTACAAATTCTTGTCTTTTAATTTATTCAAATAAGGCGTACCTTTGCTCATCCAATCAGGAGCTGTCTCTGACCCTCTTTAAAAGTTAGAAACTCCCTGCAATTTGTTTCCAAGATCAAAGGCCATTTGTCCCCTTTGTCTAAACAAAGTGGAAGCAGAGACTCTCCTCCACTGGGCTGGACTCCTGCTGTTTTAAGGCTTTTCACAGATGAATGTGAAAACTGGAACTTCTCCTGATTGTTTCCCACACAGACAAAGGGCAGTTCAAAAACATCTTAGCAAACAATCTGCTGTAACTACAGGTAACATAAAGGTCAATAGGGCAGAATAAGTTATTAATCTGAAAACTATAATTAGGCTATTTCAATCAAGACGTTAAGTTTTACAACTAGCATATTTTAAATTTATTTTCTTAACATAACACACCCAATACACATTTTCTTTTGTGTGATATTTTAAAATACGTTGGAAATTCACAACAGTTCAATGGAAGCAATTACAAACGATACCTGTTTGCATGCGAAAGGACTATGTGAATGCAATATTTGACCAAATATCAAATTTCAAGTGTTACAATAAAAAATGTTAGCCTGTTGGCTGGACTTTTTCTGCTCCTTATGCTCAAACTGAAAATATACTTAATGTATATTTTTATTTAATGAGAAACAAAAATCTGATTTATCATAGTCAAAATCGTCATTGCAATACTCAACAATCGTATCACCTTTCCATATGTTACTGACATGGGTTGTCAGGTATAATCCCACAAAATACATTAAAGTTTGTATGTAAAAGTTGTGGAAAATGTATTTCCCTACTATATTATTTATATCAAATATGTAGGGTAAACGCCATTCTGCAGTGATCCAGTGTTTGTTGTTCGTAACAGCAGCACTAGAAGTTATATTTTTAAAAATATTGTTTTTTCCCCCCGTTTTTCATTTGTGAAACTGGGAAAGAAATGATCCTGTTTATGTTTTTTATAGCCGCAATCACAATTCTCAGTGTGACTGTACATACCGCTGCTCTAAACAAATCTCCACTCCGGCATAGACAGCCTTGGCCCTTTAATATAATTTCTTTAGGTATTTTCACACGGCCAATTCAATCTGCGGCTCTGCCACGGGATCATTCTGGCAATTTGTGAAAATTCTCAGAGGATTACCCGAGATGAGATTCCAAGGATGGGATAGGAGAAGAAGATGAAGAAGAAGAAGAAAAAGAAGAAGAAGGAAAAACGAAGAATGCCAGTGGCCTTGGCAAAAATCTGTCTCTTATAAATACAGCTTTGATAAACAGTGACAGGTAAAGGACTCCCTCTGCAGTAACAGTGTGACCCACAGGCAGCAAATCATCTAATTTTGATAAGCCGTTGTCACTGTTTTGTTATGGTGGTGTAAAAGATGAAGTGTCACACCTTCCTTGCCGCTGAGCCAGGTCATTAAAGAAGAATGAAGGTAGCTTGGCAAATAATTCACACAGCAGCAGCCAGCAGCAGCAGCCACAACGTTACAAGCCTTATTGCTGCTGTCACAATGTTTGACATCTTGCCATGTATGTTGGGATATTAAAAATGTGAGGTATATGGAGCTCAACTTGACGAAATGAGGCATTTTGTGGAACATCAAATCCTTTTACGTCTTCGTGTGTGTAGCGGATCTTGACACACACACTTTTTACATAGTGTGGGTGTATTGGGGCAGAGGTCACAGGGTTGAACCGCATCAGGCTCCACCAGAGTGCAAAACATTTGGAAAAGCGATTGCAGATCTCAACAAGGTTTTTATCTGGTTAAATAAAAGATATTATCATTATTATTAGATGTTTTATCAGATTGCATAAGAACTTTATCTCTGGAGGTTGAATAATTATAACAGAACTAATCGCACAACGGGTCCGGCTGCCATTGACTGGAGACACTCCAAGCATTCTGCATGAAGAGCTAAGTGATTCTTCACCAGTGCAGACAGAGCATCTGCATATAGTACCATAACATTAAGTAGTATTTAGTTGAATAAATTCCATAGCGGTGGTGGACAATTATACAAGTTGGTGACAGATGTGTAAGAAGGTATCATTTACCAAAAGGCATGATGACTTTCTATGCAAGAAGTCTTCACATTCTCAAAGGCCCGTGTCCTCCAACATTTCAACGTGTCTCTGCTTCAACACACCTTAGTCAAATAATGAATTCGTCAGCAGGACTCTGGAGAACTTAACTGCATACTGTGGAAGCAATTAAGCCATTTGATTTAGGCGTGTTGGCCCAAGAGTACACCTATAAGTCACAGGATAGCAGCCCTTAATCCCTGGATTTGTGGATTCCTGCTGTATGCGGATGAAATGTAAGACAATTACGTAATAATCTGATGAAGGTAGGCTCAGCCCAGTTCCAGCTGAAATGCTGACACCAATTTCCCTTCATCATCATCTCAATCGTCCGTCAAGACACAGATGTCTCCCTGTATCCCAGAAAAACATAGCAATGCTCTGACAAGCGGAGCAAATTAGTTGGATTTTTGTACTTTTCCTTTTACCTTTCTCTGAATCTGGGTTTGAATTAGCTAGTCAGTTTTTGAAATTGTGCGATACAGATGTTTTAATTAGACTCAAAGACAAAATCAGGGTGGCAATGACTTTCGCAAAGCTAAGTCTTGATCACAACAATGCTGCCACGCTGCCTGGCATAAGACAGAGGCCCTAAACAGATGCTATCGCTCCAGTCATCTATCAAGCTGTCTAAGCAAAAAGCCACCAGGGAACCGGAGGCCAGTGAAGTAGTATGTGCACGTCGGTACTGTAACTGATGATCATACCACTTAAACGAGTTAACATTTTAGCTCTAATGGCAGGGGGAAGATGAACTTGCATGTGCAGCCAGCTCTGTAACCACAACGATGCAGACATCTAGGACAGCAGTGACAAATGGTTACGCCCATGAGCAGAGGAGCAACAGCAATAATCCCAAGGCTGGGAAAAAAAAGCCACAAGAAGACACTGACAAAGAAATAGCGAACACTGTTGAGAGAAGTGGGGAGGGTGGGACAACACGGCAAAAAGAAAAAGCCATCTTCCCTGTCAGATTTGACTCTTGTGAAAGGCATGCGGGGAGATTAATTTCCTAGAGGCGTGCCACCTTCTTGCCTTTTCTGACCTCAGCAAAGAGGAGATTGAATAGATAATTCTGCTGCACCTCGGCACATTCTGGCCCAGACAGACTCCGAATGAGCTGCCGTATTATCATGTTCACACTCTCGCGTGTCTTCTCTAGGGTGCGCTTCAGTGAATTCCTGGGGCCTGAACACGACGACGTGTCAGTCACGAGCACCGCGACGGACGATAATGAAACAGTCATCAAACATTATCGGTGAGGTAAAGTCGGTGGGCAGCTCCAGGCCGTGCTGAGTGGCACACTGCAACACTCGAGCAGAATACTAAGCAGCTGTCAACACAAACTTATTAAGGCGTAAACAAAGATAAACAATGACGAGCTTCTGTGTACCTCAACTTCTTGCCATGGGTTAAATGTCTGCTTCACGGTGTTTTGCTGAAGTACATCAGCTGAAAGGAATAAATAGCCTTACAAGACTTATTGTAATTAAATTTTAAGCACCGACGCGTAGGCAGTACTTTAAACTAGAGATGCAGCAATCGGGATTTTGTGCCCAATTTCCAATCTCTGCTTTGTGTAAAGTTTTGACTTGCTGATCAATTTTAAATAATTCTGATTTCTCTTTAGCAACTACAGCTAATATTCAAAATATTTTTCCTAGCCCTCCTAGCATGAGAAGATATGTGCCATGTGTGAGAGAGCAGAAGCTGTAATAGAGGGTTTTTAATAACTTCTTAAAACAAAAACAAAATGAAAAGAGGTTTTAAACTGAGTATAGCATCTTATATTAGCATTTAGTACATTAAACGTAGCTAGCATTAGCTGCATACCAAATATGCAGCTAATGCTTATTTGCAGCAAATAGCTGCAATAATTGAGTGATAATTATCACTCAATGATAATTGAGTGTTCATTATCATTGTTGATAATGAACACTCCAGTGTTCATTATCAACAATGTAGATGTTTAGGCTAACTCTAAAAATGTCTAGAAAGCAGCCAACATAACAACTTACGTTATGTTGAACGTTAAGGATAAAAAAAAGCAAATTTGCTGTAATATCTTCAGACTTTCTGTTACCTGCTGAAAATCCTGTTTTCTCTCTACGTACTTTATTGTAGTAAAAACTGCAGACATGTCACAATATGTTGTGGCATAAACACATTTCTATTTTAAAATTGATTCCTAAATATTTGTCCTTCTTCTGACTTCATTTGAACTAAAAACAGCCAACTGTGAGTTTTCTTAACTCAGTAACAGCCCCCACATAGAAGAGTGTTGGTGGAGCACAATCTGGTAGAGTTACGTATAGTGCATTGATTAGAAAAAAGATCAGATTTTTGAGTTTCAAAGTGTCAGACAGCTCTAGTCAGCTGATTTTTTAAAAGTCTCCTGTCCAGCAACGTGCCACTCAGAATTGATGTCTGATTGTCAAAGTGAGACCCAACACATTTACTTTCACAAGGAGTAAATATACGGTTCATTAAGGTTTTTTGCTATGATGCTCCACTTAATATATAAATTAGATTAGAACATGTTTTGGGTTTATTTCAAATAGTAATGGAAACTGAGACAGAAAAAAGATAGGGGAAAGAAAGGAAGGCAGGATGGAAAAATAGTTTAAAGGTAATGGAGAAGATGAGTGTAGGAGAGAATGCATGTCAGCATCTTAAAAGTCTGCTGCTACACCTGCAGAAAGAGAGAAAAAACTGAAACCATAGCAACAAACAACAACTGCATATACAATAACATCCCTGAAAAGTACATGCTACAAGTTAAATACATCATGAAAACATGCTAATCTAAACACCTGTGTGTGTGTTTGTATGTGTGGTTGTGTATGTAAAGTTTCTCCATTCACATGTTCAATGGAGAACACAACAGCTGGTTTCTGTTTGCATCTCTACATAACACCAGATCATTTCTGTAATTACGACTTCATCTCATGGTGTAACTCAGGTTATCTCAGTTAACACATGTTGGAATATGAACATGCTACGTCAATGTAGATGTGCAGATTCAGGAATGACCAGATTTTATAAAATGTTGTCTCAAAGGTTGCTCACCTGATCTTTTTATTTTTTATTTTGTTGCTCTCAAAGAGCCCTTTGAAATTCTCTCTTTCTAATTACATTCTGCAGTGGTGTCAGTGGATGGAAAGCTAAAGCTGCCTCAGAGCCTTTTAACTACACCTCCGTCTCGATCTGGAAGCAAGACGACATCTGTTCCTTTAAATACAGCTTTTAGCTAGTAAATACCACCGCATTAATATGATCAGCACATTCCAGTAAGCTCTTTGAAGTTATAGAGCAATTTATTTGCTTCAACTACTTTCCTTTGCTTCAGAGCGGTTTGAGAGAAGTGAATAGTTCTTGGTAAGACGTTCATCAAAGTGCCCAGACTTGTTGCTTCGAATAAAAGAAAAAAAAAAAATCTGCAAGCACAACAAACATTCCTTTAAATGCCCAGCAAATCTCGCTAACTAGCTCATGTGTTCGGTGAAGACAGCAGAGACCACGCTTCGCTCTACGGTCGACGAAATGGTGAAAATTCATCTTCGGCGTCGATTTCATCTGCAGTGATTACAGAGTTTGCAAAACAATAACTTAAGAAACAAGAAATGTATTAAAGTTACGGCTTTAATGAAATAGTTCCCAGAAATACAAACCGAATTTGAAATTTACAGCCGTTACTTTTTTTTGTATTTAAGTCTCAGACTAAAAGGTACATTTAAGGCTGGGATTTTAATGTGTCATTGTCACTGTGTTAATTGATTTCATAGATTTCAATACATTAAAAACTTTGACGCAATTAATTGAATTCGTTGTTTTTTTCCATAGAAAAGTCTGGAGCCGGAACCTTTGGAGCGTGTTTCTAATACCACCCATTAATCTGACACACAAACAACATCTGTAAACAAAACAATGCAGGCTCTTGGTCCACCGGGGGTTAACTTTTGCTTCATGAAACAATCTGATGGGACGCTGGAAAAGACTGTTGTGGTGTGCCAGTTGTACTAAAGTGAGTTAACCTACTATTGAAGCTATTCAAGCCTAAAATATGATTTTAATTGGAAAGGAAAATGTCAGCGTCCATAGCTCCCACTTCTAAAGATTATTTTTTAAAGGGAATGATCAGGGATTCCTAAAATGTTTTAAAACTGATTGGGCATAATAATAGCACTTTGCAGCAATCTAATGGTTGAAAAACCTAAATAAATTAAAAACTAAGAATATTTTTGTTGCTGAGCTCTTTTGTCCATTCAATAATTTATAAATTGTGTTTTTTTTTTATCGATATATGGTTTTAGACTAAACAATAAATAACTAAGAAACATATTCCTCAAGTCCCACCGCTAATATTTCTAACAACGTCTCAAATTCTGAAGATAACAATTCCACTCTCCATCGAAGAGAGGGAAATAGAAAGAGAGATCTGGATAATTGTGGATATTTAAAGTATAAAAATTACAACCAAGACAAAGTATTCAAATAAATAATCACCACCAAAACATTTTCTGCTGTTAGTGTAGACTGTCGAAAACCTTTACATTTTATACAATAAAGTTGAAATAAACTTGTCTTCTTGTGGTTCTGTATAAACTCCTGCATTTCCAGCTGCTAAGTAGGTTATTTTACATTTTGTTCCCATTACAGTAACGAATTAAAAAGTCTCCTGCGGCAGAAGTACAGAATAAATACATGGAGGTCACAAATGGCTTTCCCTCATATTCCAGCCTTTTAGCTCCCTTGAAGTGATATCTATCCGATACAGAGACTTCTTGGGCTGTAATTACAGTCATCACGGAGCAGGGAGAGAGCTCTAACTGTGCCCCTGGTAGTTTCAACATCACGTCACAACTCCTGTAATTATGGCTAGACGTGCTATTATTGGAGCCGCATTCACTCAGCGGAGCACAAAGGAGTTAAGAAAAAAATTAAATAAATAAAAAATGTTTAAAGCATCATATTCGTCATTTAAATCAAAGGCGCATTTTGTAATTACTGATATTCATACTGGCGATGTTGATAGATCAGTTTTCGGATGAGTACTTTCAGGTAATCATTTTCCTGTCGGTTTTGCGGCCTAACTGTGTTGACGAATGGTTAAAAAGTGACATCTTCAGTTTACCTCCCGGGTGAAAAATGGTCGCGTGAGGAATGAAACCTTTCGGCATCTTTTAATTTGTCGCAAACCCAGATAAATTAGCCCGGGCACGTTATCAAGGTAAATGCTAATGCGAGAATGAAAAGAACATCAAATATGCAAGAAACGGTAGCAGCTCGAGGAAGGCGATGCCCCCTCCAAAAATTACTTCAAAAGCACCCTGTACGTTTGGAATGAGTAACACGCAACAGGATGCTGCATTAATGACAAGGCGTCACATTTTCCCTCTGTGATCTTTCCTGTCATGGCCACACTTCATTTCATGTTTTGTTATTTTTTTGTTTATGCGATCAGAGTTTCATTATGTGACCTAAAACCTTTCAGTGGAAGCGGAGGTTTAAATCCGCTGCCTTTTGTGTTCAGATGTGAGCTCTTTCTGTGTGTAGCGTGTTGCATGTGCCTGCCACCTACTTACAATGGCTAACAAGAAGGCAAGTGCCTACACAAATAACCCCGTCCTACAGGTGCCGAAGCCCAATCTGTGAGTGAAACTATGTGGAAAGACTCAAATCATCCACTCAGTGCTCATGTTCAGCGCTGATGTAAAGTGCCTCGCAGAAATATTCGCACACACCACATTTTGTTGCAATGAAACCTGTATGTATCTTATTGGAATTAGATGTGGCAGACGAAAGCAAAGCAGACGATACCGTGAAGTGAAAGAAAAAGAAAACCTGGTTTTAAGGCTTTTTAATTTTTTTTTTTTTTTTTTATCTGAAATGTTTCCTATGGTTTTAACTTCTGCCTCCCTGTCTCTGGACCAGACCAAAACTTTAATATCAGGGTTTCGCCCCAGTGTTTTATAAGCCTGGCGGGCCACCAGGCTTTACCTGTGTGACGCCTTTGCTTTTCACTTCACATTAATGCGTTTCGTTGTGTTGGTCTGTCATATCAAATGCCAAATATGCTAAAGAGGATGGATTTGTTTCTACTGTACTAAAACATCACCTGGTGTAAGAGAGTTCAGTTCAACTGCAGCATGAAAGTCATTTTAATAATAAAGTAAGATTAGTCAAATGGGTAAAGTACGTCAAATATATGTCGGTCTATAAACATTGCAGGTTCAGAAGCCATGAAAAATGATTACAGTCTTATTACACAGTAAAACTCCTGTCTTTAAAAGCTATGTTTTGACCTTCGTTATTCTTTTTCTAGTGCTTTGCTTTCTTTGGAAGAAAAATGTGAACGACTGGATAGAGATTCCATCAATTTCAAAAGAATCAACATCTCATAGCAGTGAAAACACAGTCATATTCAGTCAATTGGAATGTTATTGAAAATGTTTTATTATTCTCAGGCCTTTACTTCTGGTTAAATAAATATTTCACTTACTCCTGCTAAATAAGCATTTACATCAGACAAATAAAAAAAAAACATTTTTGATGTAGAAATGTGAGTTTAATGAAAGGTTAATACCTTCCTAGAGGTTATTATATTCAAACTGTACTTTATTAAGACAAATGTTCCTCACTGAGTCACATATTCTACTTTATAAAACAAGACTGTAAAGTACAAATAAACATGCAGCATTATTGATACATGGGCTTCAATCTTAATCTTGTACATCCAAATCAACACAAACTTAAAGCACAGATTTAAACCTTTAAAGTGTGATATGAGCATAATGTCACCAATTATGTTTGATTTGAACAACAAACTGTAAAGTGCATTTACTCCTTGAACACTTTAGAGTACAATAAACATCAGCCTTAAACACCACTGTACACTAATTAGCTGCTAAAGTACAAACTAACCCATGAAACTCTGGCATTTCCATTAGCTTAAAGCTAACTTGCCAAAACCCAAATGTAGAATGAAAAACGTATCTCTCAAAACTTTACAACATTCAACATCAACTCACCATGTTTGGCAACACTCAAAACCGTAAGGAAGAAGTATTTTTAAGGTTAATTTAGCTTGCTTGCTTCAGAAAATGGTGACAAAAGAAACACTTCCAGTTCACCGTTAAGTCCCTTTAAACCATGTGAAATAAACTGTAGCGACCCCTAGTGGATGAATTCAGCAGTTTCTCAAAACTCAGCATGTTTATGGAAGCTGCTCTGCTCAGATGAGTCCACAGCTGATCTATTTAGCTAAATATAAAACACGGTGTGGCAGAAAACTAACACTGCAGAACACACCACCGCCCCCTGGTGGCAGAACCCTAATAAGGGGATTTTTTTTTTTTCTTCAGCAGGAACAGGAAGCTGTTCAGAGTTGACGGGAAGATGAGTAGAGGTAAATAGAGAGGAATCTCTAAACATACAACCTTAAACATACATACAGCCAGAGGCTAAACAGAATTTATATCAAAGCTTTTCTGTGTCTCCCAAATGTACAATACCGAAACGGCAATAAAAATCTTTGTATGGAATTATGCATCTTCCTGCACTACTGAGACCTGAGGCAGATATGCAGAAATGTGAAAGTGTTGTATAACAAAACTAATCAGGAAACATCCAACACATTTTCCATGATGTAGGGGAATTGTTTTGATTTGCTTTGCCGCATCAAGGTCATGTTAGCCTTGACCTATTGATTTTAAATTGTGCATTGGACCATCATATTCCTTTTCAGGAGTTCAAGATCGACAGAAAGAGCTTTTTAGTCTGTTAAAAATCTCTCACAGGGAGCATAGCCAACTCAAACAGAAGAATGCTTCATATTTTAAAATTCATATTAAACATTTTACTGGAGAAATAACTTTCTCTGTAGGTGTGTTATGGGCATATTGTTTCACAGGAGGTCTGGTGTTTGTTTGTGTTTGGAAAATTGACCGAGGCAAGGACTTTTTTTTAACCCAACTTTCTAAAACAAATTAAGCTTCACAATGAAAAAAATTAGATGCATTTTAGCTTCAGCCCTTCTGTATACAAAACTCTAAGTCATCTGGGTGTTAGTAGTCTTTAGAGTCGCTATTATGTGGTGTATTTTCCCCTGACAAATTTACACAGAAATAAAAACACAACTGCATATGAATGCTCACTGAAAAATTTCACTAAATGCTTCACAAACATTTGCATTGTCTAACGACATCACAACAAAATACAGCTGATCAGACGGCAGCGGAAACCTACTTTTTGAGAAATCTTTCCAGCAGGCAGTCTATCTAAATCGTGTGTTTCGTTTGAATCGGAAGATGTTTCACCTTACACATTTGGCTACGGCGATCCCCAAGCTCTGACAGATCCTGCTGTGGATGGTGGAGCTGAAGCAAATGCGGGTGATTATCATAATTGTCTTCTGAACTTTAATCCATACAAATCTGTTTATGTTTCCAGTTTGAATCTTTCCATCTGATTGGCTTCCTGGCATCAACCTAGTTATGTGATTTGCCAACGAGGGACACTGCATCCAGTCTGAACTCTCATTTGAACAGCTTCTCTCTTCCTAGATGCCAAGCGATGACATTTTTTTTCCCCATCTGTTTTAGATTTGAGTGATGGTGGCCGTTTGGTCTGTATAGGAACTTTGATGTCAGTCTTTTTATTTTTAACATAATATATGACATAAGTCCCATAAAAGTTGGCCGATATTAACATAGCAGTAATATTATTGCATGCTGTCGATATGGACCCACAGTTTCATAAAGATCCAACAATTCTCAAAATGATCACTAGAGATGTTTTATAATAATCGGTCCATTTCAATATGCTCTGATCCACCTCATAAATCACTTTTATTTGCTTTACTGTTGCTAATTTTTTTAGGATTGTATGAAGTGTTTTCAAATCAAGCACTACACTACTATTGCAATATTTGTGATATAATTGTGCAGCCCTAAGCTATTCAGTTCTTAAATGAAACAAAATCAATAGCAAAATTTTGTAGCATGTTAGGGTTTTGTCATTACCTTGACAGTACACTCTATTAAAGGGGTATTATGTATTTTCCAGGAACATAGTGCCATTTTGTAGCACATCTCATGGTGGCATAAACAACCGTTCTGAGGCGCATTGGACTGAGAAGTAGTTTGTGTGAACTTGCAGTTCCACCAGGTGTTTGCTATTTGCTGCTGCTAGTCTGAAGGAGCTGAGCGAGGACGTTGCAGGTGCAGGATGCTCCGTGGGACTGCAACTCTATGGCAGAGTTTTGGGGGTAAAACTTTGGGCTTTCATGAGTGAATAACATAATAACATGACATAAAGTTTACAAATACATAACACTGCTCCCTTTAAGATTATCTGTCTCCTTTAACCACATGTCTTCCAGTCACAAGAGTAAAACCTTAACTGTAGTTATGATGAGAATAGTAACTGGGTCCCATTAGCAACCACTGTGCAACTATCCAGCAGGCCCAGATGATAGGGGGAAAACATCTACATGCAAATACTCCATTTCATACCAAAAGCTCTGAAGGGATCTTTCATGAACACTGCAGCAGCAATAGATGCCAAACCGAATCGTCACAACAAAGACAAATCCATACCATTAGCTCAACATACAGCCCCTTTATTTCAGAAAGCGGCTAGTTAAAATGCTCTCCCAAAACTGCAAAGCTAAAGCTTGTGTGAACGGCTGCAGGGGTCGTTCTGGGGCATCCGCAAACACATACAGTTAAATGCCGAGAAGTAATGACTGCCACCCCTGAACAAAGCCTCCTGTACAAGGCCTGACAGCCCGAGACTGACAGCTTAATCATTTCCAGCTCTGTATAATACCATGAAAGGTTTGTCTTCCCAGACAAATCGAAAACACCGAGGCTGAAAGGCTGAAGCAATTTGCATGCAGCTCCAGATAAAATAATGTCTCCTTTTTTTTTCTTTTTTTTTTTGCCTTAATGGCAGCTTGGCAATTATTATCAGAAGCCGATGAAAGATAAAAACTGGCTTCATAGAGCCAACAATATGCACAGAGATAATTGCACAGGGATAGTTCATCGAAAGTAATTTCACAACTTTCTTATGAACTGAGAACTTTAGAAATCCTTCTACAATATCGAGACCAAATGCATTCGACAAGCACCAAGCAGGAACGGGTAGAAACGCACCAATCTGTTGGCCGGCAGACCTGATTAGCCAATTTTCTCTAGACTGTGTCTGATTTGGGAACAATGGGTCAAACACTAAACAGGTAAAACATTCTTCCTTGTATTTGTTTAAACAGCCAAAACTGAGAAATCCTACCATTTCCAGTCAGAAAATGCTACAACCAATTTTGTATCTTGATCATTTTTTTAAAAACAGATACTAATCAAAGAAAAAAAAATGTTTGGAATATATATCTTGTAGTACGTATTGTACAATTAATACATATTTTAGTTATTTTTCTGCACTTTCCCCCCTACTCTCTGTGCTTAATCATTAGAATCAAAAAATCTGAATCAGTCAATCTTGGTGCATATCTAGAAAAGGTATGTCAAATCATTTTGATAACTAAAAAATAAAAACAGTCCTGAACCGTATTTCGTCCTGGCAAATGACATAAGGCATGACCTGACTAACAAAACTGGCACCGACTAGTGATTAGTGCTCTAATTGATTAGTCACCAATCTCTTAACCAAAGAATCTAATTTTAGAGAGCGAATGAGCAACTACGTCTTCACAGAACCGTTAAAAAAAGAAAACGGTTTAGAAAACTGGTTTTCATTCTTTGAAGACGCCTCTGTTTTTCTGCAAAGGCAGGGAAGCAGAGCAATGATGTCGCAGATTCACGGAGTGGACAGCAGCTCCCCCACTATCACTAACACACAGAGACCCTGATCCCCAAACAGCACAGTGTCCCTCCCATTTATCATATGCGACTTTTTGTTATTGCACTTTAGTCTTACCATGATCTGAGCATGCATCTCCATTGCCAACAAAACCGCTCAAGGTTAGGTTCAAGCAATAAGCCAGCATCTTGACAGGAACAGGCAGACATAAAGATGATTGTGTTTTTTCTTTTTTTTTGTGCAGGGTACTGAGGTTGTGACACAAACACAATGAGAGTGCACAGCATACACACAAGCCACATAAGATATAAATGCACTGTAAAAAATAAAAAATATGGAATTAATGGTAAAATCCTGCTGCCAGAAATTTACTACAAACTACAAAGATCCTGTATATCACAGTAAAATATACTTCATTTGATTTCAGTGTGATAGTTAATACCTTATTTTTGTCTAATGCTAATTAAGCTTATCTGACAGATTGAAATGAAATGATGTAAAGTAGAAAACCATCACATCATTTTCTGTTTCTTTAAATCCACAGAAATTTGATACAGAGGTGTAATCTTCATTATATGTAATTTTACTTAGTTTCAGGATTTTTTTCCCACTGCTTTTACCTAACTGTAACATTTAATGTCTCTTTTAACATAAATGACAGTTTGGGGGGGGGAAAGAAAGTGTAGCTTGATCACTATCAGTTATCATGATAAATTTTGCCTTTTCACAGTTTTTTTTTTACAGTTATTTTTACAGACATGTTTTAACAGTGCACAGATTATGTTGGAAGATGGAGAATCACCATTGTTGAAGGTAGTCAGTTACTAATGTTGACGTGCTTGTTGCTTATTCCTATTTCATTTTAACATATTTAATTCTCAGAAATATATTCAGTCTGTCTTTTCCAGAACAAATGAGGAACCGTGCCATAAAGCCAATATCCCAACTTTAAATCTAACAGTCAGATTAAATCAGGCTAAGTCAGTAATATTATCTTATTTTAGGAGTTTTCAGTTGAGTTTGTATTGTCTGTATAAAGAAACGAGCAACGGCGCATCGCTCCGAATATCAAACTCCAAAATAAATGGCAGTAAGTGCAGTATTTCATTGTCATTCAGAAGGAACAAGTGTGGGACAGCAGACGAGGCAAAATGTAGGAAGAAGCAAACTCACCATGGACGGATAGAGTCCGAACACGGTGAGGGAAAGGAGCGGGTACAGGACGCTCAGAAGGACCCTCATGCTGCCAGGCTCTGGGCGGCCACTTTCCTCCGGGGGTCCTCAGTCCTTTCCTTCTTTTACGCGGAGCTGCCGCCTCACGGCGTCTTCGTGTGTTTTTATGACCGAGGAACCGCAGAGAGCGCGCGCTGACAGCGGTACGGAAGCCACGCGTTCAGCGGCATCACACCCACCGTTCCCCGGTGCTCTGACTGGAGGCAGCGCCGAGGAGGGGGAAAAAGAGGAAAAGTTTGAAGTGGGGGATAAATATTTAAATATTTCAGTCCTTATGTGGACTGCAGGGGAGGCGCACCAAGTGACATCACCAGATAGATAGATAGATAGATAGATAGATAGATAGATGGATGGATGGATGGATGGATGGATGGATGGATGGATAGATAGATAGATAGATAGATAGATAGATAGATAGATAGATAGATAGATAGATAGATAGATAGATAGATAGATAGATAGATAGATGGATGGATGGATGGATGGATGGATGGATGGATGGATGGATGGATGGATGGATAGATAGATAGATAGATAGATAGATAGATAGATAGATAAAAATTATATTTTGCTGCACAACAAGCACACAGCTCCGTGTAATTTATTTGAATTTTATCTGAGTGACACAAATAATCACATAACTGTAAAATGGAAGGGAAACTATATAAAACCATAAAAATAGACAAATGTCGCATGGATTTGTATTCAGCTTCTTTTAATGTGACTGAATAAAATTCTGAGCAACCTTGTGTTTTCAGAAGACCCCTGATTAGCAAATATAAATAACAAGAGTGTTATTTAATCTGTGATGCTCTTGAGAACCTCATGAAGATAAAAGTATATCCTGCTTGCCTTACTAGCTAGCTCACTACCTATATCTATCTTTCCATCTACTTACTTGCCAGCCTGCCTACCTACCTCCATAACTAAATAATATATTATATATATATATTATATATTTCCAGAAATTTTCCACAGCTTTAAAAGACAGGCACTGTCTGTTTGGAATATTTAGAAAATCTGTTTTCAAATATCTAAATGAGCTAAATGAATCCTATTTGGGTCCAGCTGAAAAACCAGCAGAAATATGTTCCATCGACTGCTTTCTGGCATGATAAGAGGCAGAATTGTCCCAATCATTGTCTGTTTGGTAACTGATCTCTGGGTATAAGTACATTCAAGTTTCCCTATGCATTTGTATATTTCATTGTCAACTAACATCACATAGAAGTTTGCCTTCTCTTAAAAAGTTAGGTAAAAGGGTGAATATTAAATTAAACAGCTTTCTCTCTCCTGATTTTTATCAGCATAAAATATTTGCCTGCTCTTTCAATTTTTCAATATCGAGATAATTTACTATGTACTCATCATTGAAATGTATGAATTGTGTATAGATACATTATGCAAGAAATTGATTTTTTTTTTTCTTTTGATGCAATTAATTTACACATTTCCGTTTGACTCTGGTTCAGTATTTTATTGCTTTGATGTCGTGTTGTTTTTGTTTTCAAAGTCCGTTCTCTTGCTTGAGTCAATCTTCCTTTCCCCGTTTTCTGCTCTCCAAATCCTTATTATTGAATCATCCCACCTGCATACAGTCAACAGTTTAACTCCTTCAATGTAATCGACACACACACCCATGCACACGCACACATACACACACACACATTCCTCAACCGAACATACAACAGTGAAGGAAGATGGAGTAGCCAGAGAGAATTCACTCACTCACAGAGATAACATTCTTATTCCAAATGTAGACCCTATATCGTCTAGGGGTGCATTCACACTCGCCATGTTTGACCCTCTTTAATCGAAATCTGGTCAGTTTGTCTTGAAAGTCCGTTTTGTTTGGGGCGGTGTGAATGCGTAATCAAACTCTGGTCCTCCTAAAAAGCTGAGTCTCTTTTCGATTTACATGAACTCTGGTGCAGTTCAAATGCATATGTGAACGCAAAGCCACTCCAAAAGCAGGAAGCTTAAGTTGGGTGAATTCTACCAACGCCATGTTGTGACTCTAGCTTTAGCGTGAGAAATGGGTTATGGTTAAAAATAAATTCTATAAACAATAAAATCTGATGTTAAAAATGTAAAAAATGAAACAAAAATGTAAACAAAAATTCTTGTTTTGTGGTTCTTGGTGTACCTTACATAGCTACAGATGCCCCTATGTGGTAAAACTATGTACATTCATTTACAACACCATTTCAAATATGAATTTTTTTTATTTTATTTTTTTTTTACTTTTGATGAATGTGTGCATGGTTTTTATCATATTTGTATACACACAAGTAACAAGCTCATGTTTTAGCTTTAAAGCATTTGGTTTTCTGTCTAGAGGTGGCCAACACAAATTACAACATGTGTTTAAACCACCGCGCATCGCTGGGCAAATTGCCGCAGAGATTGAAAGTCTCATGGCCTGTGAAAGTGAACTCAATCGTAAAACCACAAGGATGTGAGACAGATGTGAAACAGGCTTGGCGACAATAAAAACCATTTGCAGATAGAAAGAAAACGCCACCTTCCATTTCTCCCTACTCTGTGGGAGGGGAAGGCAGCGAAGAACACCTGCTTCCTCACGACGCTCGATCTGCATCGGGGCTGAGGGGGCTTTTTATTTGGAAGACTCATGCTTGGTTTCCCTGGTGCTCTGTGGTTACATTCATGAAGTTTTTGTGAATATCACAGGTATGTTGTATTCATGAAACCAGTCATCAGTGGAGCAGCAGCAAAGGGAGGGATAAGATGCTGGTGTAGGCTTCCATGAAATGCAACGCCGTAGGAAAGCTGAGGACCTTCTAATCTCGTCATCTTTAGTCCGATGCAAGAGCTGTACGTGTTACCTTGTACTGTTGATCTGAATCTATTAAAGCTGAACTGTGTAATATTTATGAAAAACATGTTTTGTACATATTTGTTGAAGGTGTTACTATGTGTTGATATTATAACATGGGACAAATAATCTGTGACATTTTTGTGGTCCTATAGCCATCTGTAGAAATACACCAGGTAATCTGAAGCAACCAATCAGAGGCGGTGTTCTGTCAAATCAGCATACGTTGTCAGATAGTCATACGCTTAGCTCAGACATGTATATGCTGTCATTACCATATGATTTTATTTAATCATCAACATAGAATCATGACGTAGATCATCATACACTTTGTTATTAACAGCTGTATGGCATCCTGACTTAGCGGTTAATGAGTTTTACATGGGCGTGTTGTAGTTGACTGCAGCTGCAGCCAGACCTGCTTTAAATACACTTTGAAACCACGACAACGCATGTATATCTATATAGTTATCATATTATAAACAATTTAATGACTTATTTTCGTCATAACTTGTTTCGTATGCTGAACTGACAACTCCACTGATGGTCGGACTTCTTAATGCGCATGCGCGGACATGCTACTCACTGCATGTATGCTATGCTGACAGCGTATGACTATCTGATAGAACACCTGGAGGAGGGTCAAATCCCCTCATGTGCTTTACACCCTGCCCCTTTCTCTCCGCTGGCTACGCTATTTCCTCACACCAGAGTCAAGCTCGCTAGCATGGCCACAGATGACAGCCGATAAACAGTTTTCCTGGAACGGTAACTAGCTTATCCGCCATAACACATTGAACAGCACGTACACAAGCATGACTGACAGCTCTAAGACCCTCCTTCTGACTCTGATTGGTTGTTTCTGATCGGGGGCACTGCTTTTCTGCAGATGGTAGTAGGACAACAGGGAGAAGGAAGAGGAGCTTGATTTTTTTTTTCACAGATTATGTGTTATACTGTGACAACATAGTGACAGTTGAGACATATTTGTCAAAAAACATGTTTATAAAAGTTACAAACTGCAGCTCTAATCTACAATCTACCTTTTGGTCTCCTCCTTTGGTTGTGAAAAAAGCACTTTTTTTTTAACAGAATGCTCTTTTTATGTATTTGTAGGCACGTTTGTTTAACGGGATGTGACGTGATGCTTCATGAGATTCCTAAAATGTTTTCTTTTGATTTGATTGTTTTAAAATTCTTGGGGGGCGAGGAATCTCCATGGTCATATTTGTCTACCTTGCATCATTAAGTACAGGCCAGAACTTCTGAGTTAAAACAAATGATCTTTCAGAATAAAAGCAACAAAGACAAAAACAAAGCTGTATTAATGATACATATCATCCTGTTGTGCGTCACCTGACAAAGAGCAACAAAAACAAAACCAAACGTTGGGAAAAAAATCTGAAAAGAAATTCTAGAAAGTTCCATATTGTAGAAACAAAATCCAGAACACGTCCTGTACGCACTCATAGATCTACTCTCGTGCTCTAGAAAGACCGGACCGGGTTGTATCGTATTTCTTCACTGAATCTTGTGGACTGTGTCGCAGTTTTTCCTTTTGTAAACTCACCATTACGTCTCCCACCCACAAGACAAAAGATGGAGGTCGAGCATTCTTCCAGTTCAAGAGTGTCACTGTGCAGACATGCAGAAGCAATTATATTATACTGAAAAGAAGCAAGTCTGTTTGATAAAACACCAAAACAACAACAAAAAAATGCTACAAATGGGTCACGATCCAAATCTTTTTACAGACATGAGGAAAAAGCCTTAAAGATAGCAACCCAGTAATCACGCTGCAAGACCAGAACATGTGACTAGTGGTGGCTGCTGACTGATTGCACCTGGTATAATATGTCTTCCTTTGGTTAAAGGAGCATGGTGAAACATTTTAAATGAAATACGGCATATATTAATAGAGGATGAATGAATACGGCTAATGCTAAGCTATTAAACCTCGTCCATAATCTGTGCTCCCACATCCCAGGCTGACTGAGCTGCAGACATGCGAGGTGTAAGCTGAAACGTCAACAACCTTCTAAAACCAAAGTTTTGATTTTCTGAATAATCTTTTCCTTAAACAGTAATGTCTTCCAGATATCACTGAACATGAGCACGAGTATTTTTTAATGCTTTCTGAACCGTCAAACTTTACTCGGCTCACAGACGCTGCTGATCTGCAAAATGCAAACGTTTCAGTTGAAATAAAAATGCTTATTTCAGCTTCTGTGTAATTTTGTGTTCTGAATGTGAACATATTAAATGCTTTCATACTGTTTTTCTGCCTAAAACCTGCTGGTTAGTCTGTTTTACTCGCAAATATCTCAGATCAGATCGGCAGCCTGGATTGCTCCACACATTTCACATTTTTTTGCTTTTTTTTCCCTTCCCCTTCCTCCGTACTGTGTGTGGAATTAGTTTTCCATATCTCCAGGTATAAATCTACACAACCCACACTTAAGAGTGGAAGTGTAAAACATCGCTCCGGAGCAAGCCGGACTAGATTACATCGAGCTTCTGCCGACTCTCTTTTTCATACACGAGGCTCAGATGTGATGTCACACGCCTTGTTTCTTCATGTTTTGTTCACATCGTGACGCGACGTTCCCTCGGTATCGGATATTTTCTGCCAGGGAACAAAGCTTTCTTAGAGTACATCAGATTAGGGTTCTGTTTGGCCAAAAGCTTTTTCAGTTTTGGGCAAAAAAAGATCTTTTTCTTGCGTTGGCAAGAAAAAGATCCATGTCAGTATCTTAATTATGCAAGAATAAACTCTAGTCCTTGTGGGGTAAATGATTAAAAGAATGAAATCCTATCTGCAAAGTAGATTACTAAAAGAGAAAAGAAATCCGAGAGTGATGCAACACCTATTCGCGGCAGTATAATAGACTTTGATAGAGCCAGTTTAGATGGTGAAGTTCGGGGTAATTAAAATGAAACAGACCACAACTGCTGGGAGACCGACAGGCCCGTTTCTATATTCTTCCAGAAAATTGTGTTTTTGATCTCCAGGCTCAGGCTGATCTTTTTTCTGTCATGTGTGAAGCTCCGCGTACAGTAGATGCCTCTGCATTCATGTGATCCCGTTAAACCGACGGTTCAGTTCGCTTTTATCCGGAGGATCTCGTCTTCTCTCTGCGCGTTTCATCTTCAAAACAAATGTTTGAGGGTATTTTGGATGGCGTTTGAAAAAAAAAAAAAAAGACAAAGAGCTCAAATGAATCCCTTTTTGTTGAAGGTTTGCATTTCATCATGCATAATTAGTTATAAAATGGGCACATCAATGAGGAAAGCTGTAAAAACAGAATGTCAGTGTGTCATGTTTTTATTTTCCAGCAGAGAGTCAATCAACCAAGCAGCCAAAAGCCAGGGTGACTCTGGAGGAGCTGCAGAAATCCACAACTCAGTGTAAAGTTACGCAGTAAAAAAAAAATGAACAGCAACATATTGCTTTATTTAGACGGTCATAGAGAAAAAAAAATTGTAGGAAGAAAAATAACCGGTCATGAAAATAAATAAGTCAATAAATAAACGTTACTTGAGCTGTTCAGTGGAGTTTATATTAAACTCCGCTTTTATTTTGACATTCCACTTCCGCTTATCAGCAAGCTTATTTGCATATTTTGCATATATTTGCTAGATGTTTAGCCTGGGCCTAAATATTTAGCTTGCAATCAAAACAGTTAGCAAGCTAAATATTTAAATCTGAGCTAAACATTTAGCTTGAAAAATAAATGCTTTGGAATTAAGTATTTAGTTTGGAAAATAGATATTTAGTTAGCAAGTTATATATTTAATTTGGAGCTAAATATTTAGTTTGTACTCTGCAAAACATTTAGCTCAGACTTAAACGTTTTGTTTGCACACTAAATATTTAATTCCAAGCTAAATATTGAGTTTAGTTTAGCTGTGCTTATTACAGATTGAAATGAAAGCAGAAACAAAGTTAATAAATGAGAAATAATGTGTTGTAAAAAAAACACTTTTTTTTTTTTTACATTATTTCATTTGTCTGAGAAAATCTTACATTAATTAAAAACAAAACAAAAAAAAACAAATCATTAATCTGTGTCACTGTCGGTCAGATTTTCTCTACCATTGTCAAGGGCTGAAAAATAAATCCTTCATTTAGAATAAAGCATAGATTTATGGACTTTGTGAAGATCTACCTGCATAAAACACAATAAAGTTTGTCATTAAATTAAAACATTACAAAATGCAAACGAATTCCAGGGATTTACATTTTTGATAGTTGAAAATTGAGCTGTAGCAACTTAAACTGGACAGATGTTCATAGACCCATGTAACCCAAGAGACTATGGGTTCATGCTGTTCGTTGGATCCTGATATTCTGGTTTGAATCTGAAAAAGGATGCAAATGCAAAAATAAGCAAAAAATAATAATAAGCAAGGGTAGAAGAGGCGAGGGAACAACAAAAATCCACAAAGATACAAAACCTGCAAAAAAAAGATGAGCCAAAATGCAGCCTAACACTGCAAACTTTTCTGAACTGGGAGGAAAAAAAAATATTTACCTCGACTCCACCTAAAATAGTCGAAGCACTGGGACTCGTGGGATTTATTCATGCCTTAAAAAAAGAGAGGGAGAGAGAGAGAGAGAGAGAGAGAGAGAGAGAGAGAGAGAGACCGATTCTCCAGGAAATATTTCCAGAAGGAGCAAAAGAAAAACTATTCCAGCAGCATATTTAAAAAAATTTAAATCAAGTGAGCAGTGGATGCGACGGGAGTCTGAAAGGATATGAACAGAAACAGGTAAACACCAGGAAATATAAACTATGACAAACAAGAGCACAGCGTCGACGGTACACATTGAAACAGACATATATCTATTATAACCCCTGATGTCTGGTTGGTCAGGGGGAAACTTATCAGAGCAAAAATAAAAATATGGATGATCCTTCAGGAAGCCCCTTGATGAGAAACTAAAAGCTTGCGTGCCAGAAAAGTGTCTGCAGCAGCGAGACGGAGGGGCGACCAGACAAACACCCGCAGGGCGCTCGGACTTTGAGGAAGGCTTAGAATGAGGTTTGCACTCGAGAACCCTCAGAGTGCCTCTCTGTGACATGAAGCACAGCAATAACTCAAGACATACACACATGTAGAAAAAAATAAATTGCAACCCCGAGCACATCTTCAATCCCAAGGCAACAATTTTCCATCCAGTGATAAACGATTTCTTGCAAAAATGCAGAGGTGGCGCAGGTGTGCAAGAACGATCCTCAACCTGTTGAACTTTTGGTCACGACCTCTCACGCTGCGACCGTGAAACCTTACGTCTTTTAAAGATTTTTGTGACAAGTTAAAGAGAAAGCAGTGCATAGATGAGTGGAAGGAAGATAATATGCAGCTGCTTTTTAAAAAAATTGAAATCTGAAAAGTTTTATCTAGTTCACCACATTGAATCCTAACATCTCTCCTTCGTTCTCTACTATAGGAAAGTCAGAGTACGGGACATTATTTAGTCATAAGATAATAAATCTGTTCTTTTTTTGGTATCTTTTCTTAAGTTTCTTTATTTTTGTCACTCTCTGCTTTTCTCCACATCGTCAGAAGTGCATTTCTGCACTCGCCGCCTTGTCCTTCCACTGTCTTTCCTTCCTTTGTGTTGTTCCACTTTTATTTTCCGACTTGCTCTTTTCCAGCATCAGTTGCTCGGCAACATCAAGTGGTATTTGCTGCAAACGAGGAAGAAAAAAAAAAAAAAGAAAAGAAAAAGTGGTAAGAAAGAAACAGTACTTTGAGTGTGCAGGGCCTTTTGTCATGTTGTGGAGCTGGTGGGTTTTGAAAAGCTTGAACCAACTACTCCGCTTCTGTTCCTCTTGGTGTGCGGCTCGTCTACTTTGTGCTCCTAATAACCTAAAATTGCGGGCAGAAATGAGGGGGTCCATCGGAGCTTATTGTTTAACTGGCAGCGCCTGCTTTCCGTTCAGTTCTGTAGGAACTGTGCGAAAAAGCGCAGCGGTGGCTCTGTGCTTGTGCTAACTTCAGTCGCAGCTACGTGTTGGAAGTCTCCACGCCGTTGTCGACGGCAACTATTCAAAGGCTGGTGAAAACTGGATAGGTTTTAAGAGAAGTTTTAAGAAAACACATTCACTGAATTGGAAGGATATAAGGGCTTATTTCAAAGTGTGGACATACATTCGCACTTTGAGATAATTAGCCTGCAGAGAGCTCCAAGTGTTGGATCTGTTTCTGCAATTTTCTAAACTGCAAATGATGTTGGAAAAGTTGAAAAATAAAAAAAATTGGCTTTCACTTTCATGGTAAAAAGATTTATCAAAGGGGCAGTATCATCTAAAATTGACTTTTTTGAGCTTTACATCATGTCACAGTGTTATCAAGGACATGATTCTTTTCAGCATGTTTGAAAAATCCTTTAAATCTCCCACGGCAACCGTTTCGATTAGCAAAACGCTCGGTGCGACCCAGCACCGCCTTCAAGGACAGAGCTGCAGTTTCCAAGCTTCCGCCTCACAGATCACCCCTCCCCCACAACTTCCCCACCTCCACTCCTTCAGACTAGCCAGCCGCAATTAGCAAACACCTGGTGGAACTGAGCATCAGCTGAACTCGTTATAGGACCTACTTCTCAGTGTAATGCTGGTAAAAACTTTGCTAAAGGGTTAATAGAGGAGCCATGTTGTGATGACTTTAGGAAGGTGGAGTTTCAGAAATAGCAGAAGTTTCTTAAAGTGACAGAGGCCCAATTTCAAGGCGTTAAATTAAGAAGTCAAAGAGAAAAAGTCAAACAGCAAATGTTAATTCTTGTCCTTTTTCACTGCATACATTAATGGCGACAAAGCAAGTAGATTAGACTTTGACCGAGCCACTGCAACTTCTTGGTTCCTTTCTTTTTTCTCTCTCTGCTGCAGAGATGCTGCTGTGTTTGGCGTCGTGTTTCGGTTGATGTACAAATCTCAGACAAATCTCAAGCTGTCAGGAAGATGCTTCAGATTTGAATCCAGTGTCATTTGCTAACCCTCTATCATGTTGCTGTACAGTTTAGAATGAGCTATTTGTTTCCAGTCAGGCTCTTAAAATTATGAATAATTCCTTGGCATTATGATCAGATACAGGACGGCTTTATGAGTTTTCAATGCTTCAGCGATCTTTGATTTTCTTTTTATTAATGTTCAGAAATTGTAGCTCAGGTCATCATGAGCTCTTTTAATAACAGCTGCAAAATAGCCGACATCTTTATCTGGAATAGCATGCTCCATAAAATACTATGACAGATTTGAAAACATTCTCTATCGCAGAGATCGAGAACTGTCTGGAAACGTAACAAGATTACGCTCACTTTTAATATCTTAGCTTCTTAAACACACTTGTGTTGTTTGTGTGTGTGTGCGCCGTTATGGTGATTGTATTAGCTACACGTGATATAGATCTTTTATTGTTTGCTGCTGTGTTATGTGGCACATTATTATTTAGTATCTAAGAAAACCTCAGCCAGGGAGTTGTATATCAGCAAATTGCTACATACGCTTTGGGCAACACATCAGAAACACTGCCACAACACACTCTTGTCACTGGAAAGAGGGAAATAAAGAGAATTTCACCAAATATCTTCTGTGAATTAAGTTCAAACATGTCCTCTTTAGTCTCATCTGTCCCAATTTCGCTACCATTTCGAAATGCTGCCTTCGTCCTTAAAGGGAACTACGACTAGTTATAAAAATAGACCTTGTTTGGGAAATATTTATCTCAGATGTAAAAACAATACAGTAATAATATGGTAGGTTATTTAGTTTTTTATAAATTTTAATAAAATATTTTCACAGGAATGTCGCCATGTTTTTTCACACTGCAATGCATTCTGGGTAAATGACGTGTAATGGTCCAACTGCCTGTCTCCTCCGGCCAAAACAGTGATGAGTACCGTTATATTATCCTTTTTAATTTGAACCGGAGCGCAATGAAAACGATCGGAACATAGAAATCAGAAGAGGTGATGAAGATGACGAGGAGCAAACAGAGGAAGAGAATAGAGTTGGCTGTAGGAGCTGGTGTTTTGCTGCTGCCTTCAGCTTCATAATGAAACGATGAATGACATTTCCAGTAGTAATAGCTCCATTAGCGCTGCCTGTCTTTGACGTTTCTCCCAGTGTCTGTAGCGCTGTGTCTGGTTCGGCATCAGCTGTGCTGCTTAGAGTTTGGTGCGGTGGTAACAGCCACACTGAACTTAATTACCACCGACACCGGACCTCCATGGACCTGGTCGATTGGTGACGTCAATACCGCAGGCGGTATATATAGGTCCTGTTAGCATCTCAACTAGCATCCAGCTCTGCCTGTCTCAGCGGCAGCACGGCATTTATTTTTAGCTCGTTAAGGTAGCCATCACCTTAACGTTGGCTGTTAGAGCCTTCGTTGGCTCTGCTGGTATAATTGGCTCAAAGTGTTGTGGAGAAATGTCCAGGGTCCAGATTAGGTACTTCGTTGTGTTCCGCTCCGTCTCTCGCACTGCGCTCTCCTTTCTTTCATGTGGGAAATTATCCAGATTTTTTCTCAATTCTTATTTTTTATCACGGCCGATAGTGACACAGTGTGCCATTATCTAAAATGACACCAGTCAAACGCAATATCATAAACAACTACTGGGGTAAAGGTAGCTTTCCTGTGTTTACTCTGTAGACTCCGGTTCAGAATAGACCATTATGCGTTATCAACCCAGCGGTGAAAAAATGGTGACCTCCATGGGTGAAAAATATAACAAAAGACGTACATTTTTTAAATAATTTTGAGTTTTGGCATATCAAAAAGCTGCGACAGAACCTGAGCAGGAAACCTAGACCAAGTGACTAATGGACACAGAAGGAAATAAACATGAGAAGTTCACAAGGAGAAGGTGGACACAAAATAATACTAATAAAAATAATAATAAAGTCTTGTTTATCCAAAATACATTTTTCCAGAAGTCTGATGGTTCATTCAGAGGACTTTTCCTGGTCTCCTTTATATAAAATAAATAATTTTTGGTCTGTTTTCAAACACTACAGTCACAAATGTTTTACTTTTAATAGATTGGTGAACCATCTTTCTCACTGGCAGTTTAATGAGCCTCATCATTAAGGTCGTTGAGGATGTTCTTCCTCACTTAGCATTGTGCTAACACACCCTCCATGACATCATAATGACATAACTACTGCATTTATAGAGACGGTTGCAGTTGCTGATATTAATTATTTTCATGAATTAGAAACTTGAATGACTTGTAACATCATTGACGTCAATTTTCCTCATTAGTGCGTTGCATTTTTAAAAATATTTCTTTTAAATTCACCTTTATTTGTCTGGGTAAATGTCACTGAGACAGGAAGTACTATTTTCTAGAGCGACCTGGTTTAAATATGAATGAACTCACCATACTCAACTATAGTAGCACTGACACATAATATTGCTGCAATGCTACATTTAAATCATTGGCTATTTTACAAGATCTCTCACCGAGGATATTAAGCTCAAAACATAAATCTATTATTTATTACGATCCCTTCCCTCTTTGTTATGGTAAGACTTTCTGAAAAGAAGCCTGGGAACTTTTAACAACAGCAACACAAGGATCCCAGCATGCACAGCTAATTAGATTGTACAGTGCACCAATTAGCTTCAGCCTAAATAATTGCTTCTCGAGAGCTGAATAGCCTCTTGAGTATGAGTCCTCTTTAGATTGAGCCAAATATGGATTTCTTTATTAGCCTGCACAATAAAATGTGTCTTTGCTTATTAGTTCTGTGTGATATTAAGGAAGGTAAAGACCAGATGAGAAGTGTAAACCCGCTGCATTTACAGGGCTACGCTAACCAGACGAAGGATTAGCTCAATTAACTCGGAACACGCTTGAAGAGGAAATATGTTTTGGCTCACCAACTTTAAATAACTTTAATGAACTTCTGTAGATGACACCAGATTCACAAGAAACATAAACCGGCAGCTCAAATCAATCCAACCAGCAGTTGAGGGAAGATATTTAGAGATATAATGGGTTTTTTTTTCTTTCTCACATTAAATCTTGTTTCAGGTCAGTAAGGGTGGTTAAAAATATTTCTGTTTGCTTAACAGAAGAACGACAAGCGAAGCCTTGCTTGATTTTCTTCAAATTCAGACATTTTATTTATTTATGCTACAATTACTGTACTTTTAAAAAACTGAGCGACACCACTACAATAAATTCATGTCTTTATACTTCTGGTTGGTTTACAAAATTTTAATCAACAGGTATATCTGTGGCTGTGGGTGGACTCAAAGGCAACATCTCCCAAAGCAGGAAGTGGACTCCAGAGCAGGGCATTCTGGGTAAATACAATCAAACATTTGAGCCTAGTCATACAGCTAAAAGGCCGTTCTTCAAAAAACTAAGTGAATTTTCTTCAAACTTTTGTATTAGAAGAAAATGTTTCTAATTATTCTAACAGTAAGCAAGTGGGAAAATAATTGTGCTAATCTTAAGTGGTCCAAAATGTAAGAAATGTAATGTCTGACTACAAAAATAAACCCTGCTTATGTCCCTTTTTAAACATGTGTAGACCTCTGTTTTCAGCTGGAAAATTGCTAACATATTCATGTGTCTACATAAACATCAGGCTATATTTAATTGTCAATTTTCAATATTATTTTAACATTATTGTTCTTTAAAATAGCAAATACTGGCATACACTGGGATTTGCAGTGAAATAGTTATAAATTTAGAATCTTGCAAAAGTAACACAATAGTTTAAGTAAATTTACTCACTTGTGTGAGCCACAGTTAAGATTTGTTACCTCAGAAGGCTGAAGCACAAAGTCTTAAAGATTTACAGGTTACACATGCGGAGCTACTATAACGCCAATGCGGAATATGAAAGTGATGGGAATAAAAAAAGAAGGTTTGTGGAACTTGGAGAGTTTTTTCACACAACATAAAATATTAGCGCTTTTCTGTAACACTGAGTTTAATTAATTCCATTTAATGAGCCTTGCTCTGTGTCATTCTTCAGAGCTGTAAACCCATTATTTAAGGATTCAAAAGTCAAACAATAGTCAGAGTACTTTGCTTTGAGGAATAAAAAAACCATTTCTTTTTACACGTTTTACAAGACACAAGAGCTTTTCTGCCATGTGTATTCATGATGAGCCGCTGTCTACAATTGCTGGAGATAACACCTCGACTTCATGTAATGACGAGAGTGTTTTACACCAATTTTCCCAATGAGTGACCAAGCTTTGAGTCTGCATGATTCACAAAAGCTTCCAACTCCCCACAAGCATTTAGAGGCTCGTCTTTCCTCTCACCTTCTTTTCCCCTCAACAGGCTTCCACTCGTCTCAAAGAGACAGAAAGTTTTCCCCTGAATGTTAGATGAAACGGCGTGGGTAGGATATTTCGCTTGATGTTGTATTTTTTTATTTTTTTCTCGGATCACTGAGAAGACATTTTGCAAATGCCAGCTTATACCAGCTGCGCTGCATTCTGATTTCTTAAAAAAAAAAAAAAAACGGGGAAGATTTAAACCGTCTCATGAATCTCACATTTCCTCCAACTCTCAGTGAGCGAAATCTCACCATTTGAGTGTTGTGAGTGCTCCGTTTCTGGCGTGCATGCAAAGACGAGGGCTTTGATTAGAACCTCAGTCTGAGTAAGACAAAGCGCCCAACAAGTTGGCATCCATTTGAAGGAGATTGCTATAAGTGGACAAAAAGAAAGAGAGGAAGAACGCTCCGAAGAATAAGTGTAAACATCTGCCTGATTGGGACAGTTTGGCTAAATCCAGGCTAATTACAATATGAAGCTGAGCACTGTTTAGGTTTAAACGGTTCAACAGAAGCTTAAACCAATTTTAAGGGATTATACTGGTATTTGCCGACTCTTGAATAGAGATTATAGACTTTACTGTTAAAAGTAAACAGCATAAGTGTTATTCAAAGCTCCCTATTATATTATAAAGCCCTGACTTAACGTGCTATTTCTGAAATTTTCAAGTGATTTTGTTAATTTCTTCAACTTAAAATGTGTCTAGATTACAAACAAAAAGGTACAGCTTTAAATGTTCATCAAACTACACATTCTGAAAAATACAACCTCAGTCATATTTGATTAAACGTCCTCTTCTCCGCTACCGTAGCAAATGTGCGCAACAAAAACACAATTTTCCAATTGCGGTTGTTAAGGAAGAATAATATCTAAATTAATTAACTTTGGAAAAAGTTTGGCTCTCTCTTCCTCTGGATCCCAGGTCCTCTCGGCGAGCCACGTGTGGCCACAAGGAAAACAACAATGCGTGTTGACATCACAGAATTACAGTTTAATCCAATATAAGACAATGCATAAACTTACACCAGAAACTGCAGAACAACGGAGACATACATTCATTTACCTGACAGACTTGGAAAAGAAGGAAAGAAAGAAAAGCAAAGACGTGCAAAGACATCTTTGGAGAGTTGCAAGATCAAAATCTGATTTGTTAATTCTGCGTAATAAGTTTTATAGTAAAAGGCGTATTCTTATCTTTAATTATTCAAATAAGGCGTATCTTTGCTCCTCCAACCAGGACCTTCTCTGACCCTCTATCTGAAGCCTAAAACCCCTGCCGTGTTTACGGCCTTTCACAGATGAGTGTGAAAAGCTAGAACTTCTACTGTATTGTTTTCCCACAGACAAAAGGCAGTTCAAACGATCCTAGCAAACCATCTGCTGTAACTACAGGTAAATTACAGGTCAATAGCCCACAATAAGTTACTGATTTAAAACCACAATTTAGGCCATTTGAATCAAGACATGTTAAGTTTTAAAACTAGCTTATTTTAAATTTATTTTCTCAACACGGTGTACGTTTCGCATTTTAAATCACGCGTGAATACGGTCGTTCGCGTTTGTAAGTTATTAAAAATATGACGTGCCGTCATCCTCTTACCACTTCCTGTCGTCTCCTTCGTGTTTGCCGCCATTAGTGGCATCCAGGTGTCGATCACGTGACTCGACTCAAACTATGTTTGATGCGAAAAAGTGTTTCCATTGCAGCTTTTGGGAAAAACACAAGTTTCGACACCGTCTAAGACCGCCCACCTCATTCTACGTTGAAAACTTTTTATCGAAAAATGTGAGTTGTTTCAAAATTGTCTTGTTTGTATTAAACAAGTTTATTTTCATAATTAATTTGCGCTATTATGTGGTCAGCGGAAACGTTGGTACAAACAAACAAACAAAACACTTTTCACCAGCTAGAATAATATTGAACCAGAACTGAACAGGTAGCTATTTATGTAACTGACTAAATTTTCTGTATTACTGCATTATCATGAATATTCAATTCAGTTGTTTGTGTGGTGCTTTGAGATGACATTTGTTGCAAACTGATGATATATGAATAAACTGAATTGAATTGCCAGGAAGTGTATGTGTCACTTAAAGTGTAAGCTGCTTGTTCATCTTTTTAGTAGGGTTGCCACCCGTCCCGTAAAATACAGAATCATCCCATATTTGGCTTATAAATGTTAAATGTTGCGTCCCGAATTGAGCCGATACGGGACACGATTTGTTCCGTATTTCTATAAATGTCCGATAGACACACCTATCACACATATATCAACACTAAGTGTAACAATAATGGCCAAAATAAAACACAGGAAATATTAAGGTCAGCTAAATAAAAATAAAACTGTCGTGGCAGGAGATAAAGCACCTCCCTCCCCCTCCCCAATTCCCTGGAACGCTACGGTCCGACGCTGTTGTCACGGTTGCCTAGAGACGGACACTACGCAGCCGTGGTGAGTTGCTATCAACCCGCGTCTTTTGAAATGTCCTCAACCCAATACTCCACCGTCCTTAGAAGTAAGAACTCTGACAGAAATACAGACTTGAGTGGAGAGACGCACATTCTAGGCTGAACAATGTCTGATTCTAGGCTAAACTGGCAATTATTTGAAAAATGTGTCCATCGTGGTGCTGTGTGCTGCTGTATGATGTGGTTGATATCAGACAGAATGGATCAGGAGAGGAACACTGCAGACCCGTTTTTGCCTCATCACTCCTACCTGTTCTATACTTTTTGCAGGAAAATCACCATCTGTTACACTGACACCAGAACACATGCTACAATCTTTAATATGTTTTCTGGAGATGTTGGCATCAGGGCTGCGGGCCCAAGCCTCCATATGGACTAAGCAAAATTTTATTTTGGGGCCCTCTGTGACTGTTGGAAATCAGACGATTAGATCATTTGCACAGCTGCTATAAACTCATTGCATCTCTGAATAAAGTTGTTTATGTTATATGGTATATGCATATCATCTAGTGGTGGAAAAAGCAACAAATGCTCTGGACTTAAGATGGAACATATGCACACATATTCATGACATACTTTGATTAAATTAATAAATGTAATTCCAGTGATGAAAAATTAACTTTATACCAAGCGAGTTTCTCACCTGAGAATGTGAACCTGTACTGGGCTGATTCTGTGCGTTCAAATAATTTTAACAGCTCCTGAAGAAGTTTCATAATTTACAAGTCTGAAACAGGAACAGGTCTGAAAAAACCTGCTCCTGTTTGTCATTTGAGAGAGATTCCTTTGATGCATCAAAGAATGATGTCATCACTGCTGATGTCATTGTTACCACTGGACCTAATATGATGGATTCATTGTTTTGGGTCAGGGACAATGTTTAGAGGTAAGATGTGAATTAAGGTTTAGTTAATGTTAGGGTTAGGAATATACTAGTCTTGGTTAAGGTTAGGGAAAATGTCTGGGTTAGGCAAAATCACAGCTACTAAAATGAAGGGAAATGAATGCAAAGTTCTAATATGGGTCTAAGTAGTTTTGACAAACCTGAATTGCACTTTGTTTTCTAAATCATTCTATAAATAATTATTATAATGTTAGGTTGTTTTTCTGCCAATTGCATAGCTGCAGCATACCAGTAGACTAATGTGTTGAATGTGCTGAGACACATTCAATGCATTAGAAACCAGTTGATTTGATTGGTTCTGATTGGTTTCTAATGTGTTGAATAGAAACCAATCAGAACCAAAAGTTTGCCTTTTGGTTCTGATTGGTTTCTATTCAATGTATTAGAAATCAATTGATTTGATTGGTTCTGATTGGTTTCTAATGCGTTGAATAGAAACCAATCAGAACCAAAAGGCAAACGTTTGGTTCTGATTGGTTTTAATAATGCCCAGTGTTTGCAAAACCTGGGTTTGGATAGTGATCTAGGTTAGTGCCACCTGGGTGTGGGTCGGTGTAAAGGCCGAGCCGGGCATAGATTGGCCTTCATGCCAGTGTCAACATGAAGGCCCTCCATGCTACCTGTGGAGGTTGGAGGCATGGATGTCTGTCTTTCCTCGGACCTCCTTGGTTGATTGGAGGTCCATCTTTCCTCAGACCTCCTTGGTTGATTGGAGGTCCATCTTTCCTCAGATCTCCCGGGTTGATTGGAGGTCCATCTTTCCTCAGATCTCCCGGGTTGATTGGAGGTCCATCTTTCCTCAGACCTCCCTGGTTGATTGGAGGTCTATCTTTCCTTGGACCTTGGTTGAATTCCACGTCTTCCACTAAGGGGGTGATCTTGAAGTCAGCAGAGGGAGTTGTTTCCTGCTCAACTTTCAATGATCTTGGACTCTTCAAATTGCCGGAAGGACTTGGTTCCCCTGGATCTCTGCTGATTCATCTTATGGCTCAATGGGGCTGTCGCTGTCATCTTCCAGAGGGAAAACAATAGTGTCATAATCGACTTGGATGTTGAGGTTCATCATTTCGACCCATGAAAGCTCAGCTGGAAAAACTTCATGTTCACAACTAATCTGTTGTTGCTTCATGTTGATATTCTGGTAAATTCTTTCTTGACTGAAAGGCGTGTAATATCTGTGATCGATATCTCGCTTGTTTCGATTTCGAACGTGCTCTGAAGAGTGATCTGTCACAATAGAACTGTGGAACAGGTCTGAGGAAACGGTGTCTGGGAGCTACATTCAAGAGAGAGATGCCCTTGTGATATCATAGAGCAGGGGTGTCAAACTCCAGTCCTCGAGGGCCGCTGTCCTGCAGTTTTTAGATGTACCACAGGTACAAAACACTGGAATGAAATGGCTTAATTACCTCCTCCTTGTGTAGGTAAGTTCACCAGAGTCCTGCTAATGACCTAATTATTCTATTCAGGTGTGGTGCAGCAGAGGCACATCTAAAAGTTGCAGGACACCGGCCCTCGAGGACTGGAGTTTGACACCTGTGTCATAGAGTGATGACATCAATGCTGATGTTATTGATACCATTGGAAATGAACATTCTATTGTAGCCTGACGTAAAAACATTTTGCTAGACAATGTCAAACACTGAGAAGTTTTAATATTTGTTATCAAACATTATGAAGCTAAAAGAAAAAACCCTCAGAAATATACAGGGTAGGGTTGCCACCCGTCCCGTAAAATACAGAATCGTCCCGTATTTAGCTGATAAATGCTGCGTCCCGTATTGAACTGATACGGGACGTGATTTGGACGCATTTCTATAAATGTCCAATAGACACACCTATCACACACATATCAACAGTAAGTTTAACAATAATGACCAAAATAAAACACAGGAAATATTAAGGTCAGCTAAACTGTCATCGCATGAGATAAAGGACCCCCCATAACCTTTTGGAACGCTACGGTTCACGGCTGCCTAGAGACGGACACTACGCAGCTGCGGTGCGTTGCTATCAACTCGCGTCTTTTAAAATGTCCAGGACCCGATACTCCACCGTCCTTAGAAGTAAGAACTCTGGCAGAAATACAGACGTGAGCAGAGAGACACGCATTCCAGGCTGAACAATGTCTGCAATTTAAATAATTGCTAAACAGGCAATTATTTAAAAAATGTGTCCATCGTGGTGCTGTGTGTTCCTAATCCATTCTGTCTGATTGATATCAGACAGAATGGATCAGGTGAGGAACACTGCAGACCCGTTTGTGTCTCTTTATCCCTCAATCATCTCCTGAGGCTGATACGGTACAGAACTTTTTATTATCGATTCAGTTTCTTGTAGTGCTTTTAAACGACTTTTATGGTTTGATTATTTGCTTAGGTGTTCAGTTTGGATGATAATTTATTTAATATATAATAGTATCAGCCAAAGTAATATGAATGGAACAAATCATGCTAATAGATTAACAGTATACCTAAATATTTCCTACTTTAAAATGGTTTATTACTTTCTGAATGTTTTATTTAGAAATGTTGATACATTTTGTGAATAATTGTTCAGCGGTCATTTAATGTATTATTTAACTATTATTTTATTAACCTAGTTTACCAGTTTGGGTAAATTGACTTCCTATCAATGAAGAAAAAACATGCCAACCAAGAATATACCAGACACAGACCTGCAGCCCATGGGCAGTTCTGGACAGGGGACAACAGAGGAACTGAAGAAATTATACTAAATAAATGTCTTGTTTTGATATTGAGTGGTAGATATTTTTAATCTTCACAATTTTACTTTAACAATTGCCAGTAATAAAAAAAAATAATTCTGCACTTTTAGCTGCTGTATGGAGACAGGATCACATTTTCAATTTGCTTCGGCTAGATCAGGATCTGCAACCTGAATCTGGAGACACAAGTGGCTCTTTGGCTCAGAATATTAAATCATGAAATATAGTGCTCTGTTTTTTTTTCATTCTTTTTTAAGTGCTCCCCACAAAAAAAAAATTCTGACTACACTGGCCCTCATGGTACATTTGGTCTAGAACCAGCCTCCAAACCTAACTCCTTATTTGTATAAATATTTTGGTAATACTATTTTTAATACCAGGATGTTCACTTAACTTTTATATTTTGGGCTGTCTGAGGCACATTTTGAATATTAAATCAGGTGTTATGATTAATTACTCAGTACTTGAGTAGATTTTTACCAAATATATTTTACACCTACTTCATTAAATCTTAAGTAAAGCTACTCAAGTATAAACGTCTTGAAGGGATGCTACTGTGATTGGAGTACAATTTTGGTGGGCGTCCCTTATTTTGATTTCTGAAAGGTGGCAACCCTACTTGTTAGATGACAGCATTATGTTGTTTCTGGTAAAAGTAGGTAAGGGAACTTAAATAATTAGGATGTGTAGAGCTGGAAGAAAGCGTGCTCTTTCCAGCCTGTCATGGCATCGCATATAATACAACATGATTCTGGAGAAAAGGATTATTTTCTAGTTCTTATTTTTCCATTTCTTCATTACCTGGCTGCACAAAGACTGCACACGTTTCTCCTCGGTAGGTCTGTGTCTGAATAGGGTGAGGCCAAGTTCATCCTCTGAAACATTCTGCCGAGACGCGTACCTCGACTGGGTCTTTGACCGAGCCGCACAGATATAAAATTACCCCAGAAGTGTGTTATTAAAGTGTCAGCCCGGCCACTTCTGGGTCAGCCGCTCAATAATAGTTAATTCATCTCTCCACTGTCAAAGCTTTAAGGTAACAGGCCGTTTTAGTTTTTCTTCCTCCAGTGGATATCTGCCTTTACTTCTGAAACAAAAATGGCTAAATTGGCTGGAATTTACTCCTGGTAAAAAGCAAACTCTGCTTCACTTTATGAGCATTTTTCCATCAGTATAAGCCCAGATGATGAGGCAGTTAAGTAAAATGTCGAGAGAGGTTGTTTTCTTTTATTCGTACAGAGAATGTTATGATAAACTACGAGTTTTGATGTGGGTGAGAGGGTGAATTGGATTCGATCAGATCTTGCTCTTCCTCATGACCTCTGGGCAGTGAAATAAGTATAGTTTAGTGATGGCACTGCCAAGTTCAAACCCTGTGCAAGCAGGCAGCATTGAATAATGTCCAGCGTCTGCCTCAGAGGGCTTTTTCAGCTCAAAGGATCAAAGCACTGACGTGTGACATGATCAATCTTCTGCACAAATAAGGGATTTGGCTCTAAAGCTATTGACTAGTTAAGTGAAAATGCAAAACAAAGTGTGTAGATCTCTGTCGTCAATAGGCTTTCACATAAACATACAGATTTAAGCTTTATTATTTTGACAAGGAAAGTAAATCTCGAAATTAGACTAATTGCTAGCTCAGATTTGTGTTTGGTCTCCCGCTCAGGAGAAGAACACTTCTCCCATTAAAAAGGAACAAGAGTTACGAACTAGTATTTCAGAACAGTACTGAAAAAAAATGTCAAAAGGATGATGGGTCTTCGCTAAGATAAAATATCATTTATTTTGAACCAGTGTTTTCCCAGAATGTTCTGGATACTTTCTCAGAACTTAGAAGGTTTTTATTTCCTGGAACGTATTACATACTTTACAGACCTTACTGAATAATCTCTAGAATATTCTTAGAACTTACCGTAGACTTTTTTCCCAGAAATTCCCCATAACATCTTGAAACTGTACTGCAACCTGCTTGGTTACTTTTCTGCAAGTTTACTTCTCCTGTTTCTGACCATTTCCTCTTGAAATACAAATGAAAAAAACAAAACAAAAAAACAACAGTTTGTGGAAGTACAATAACCTTTTTTACCCTCATTTATTCGCTAAAGCATTGGCCACGGTGTTGGATTATCCAGGAAGCAATCACACCGTGTTGCAGCAATTGACTTATCAACAAACTAGCAACACTTTCACATACTTAATAATTCATCAACTTACAAATAGATGGGTGGAATTGATAACAGATGACTTAAAATATTTTTCCCGCCCTTTGTCGTACTCACACAGCTTCAACCGAACCAACATACCCACTTTAATCGTTATTACCAAATTTGCTATAATGAGACGGGCTTCATTAGGATGCCTCACTTTATCCTTCCTCCAGCTTCATTAATTAAATATGAACACAGAGACCTGTCCTCTCATTGTATTGCCTTTCCCGTCCTCCTCATCCCCCCCTCAAAGATCTATTCTCAACCTTTCAAGTAAAGCAGTGGCCTTTGAAAAGTCAGGCTGTTAAATGTTTTAACAGGTGCTGCCAAGATGTTTTCCACGATGTCCTCGCCTCGCTGAGAGATTTGCCTCTCTTGTCCTTGGCAGATAAACACAGTCTTCAGGCCTGTCTCCTCGCCTGATATTTAAGAGCGCATCGGCTCTCCTGCCCCACACACAACCCTCCCATCGCCTCCCTTGAGGTGCACTAAAATTTATTGATAGCTAAGGTGTGTGAGTGTGTTGTCCTGCTCGAGATTCACGACCACGATCGGCGAGCGCGAGTCAGATGAGAGAGTGCAGGGCCATGGCGCATCCGGACTTATTTAAATGAGTCGGAGCCTTTGAAGCACCGGACGGGGTGAGCTTTGTCACGAGTCCCAGTGGATTTCCCGCCGCCGAACGTCTCTGAGGTTTTTCTAACAAGGGGTAGCCGTGGCGTGTGCCTCAGGGCTTATTCACAATCGCTCGGTGCGTCTCTCTGATCACCCTCTCCGCTCCTTTATCTCCTTTCTTAATTGTGACCTTGAAGTTCACGCGACGACCTTAAAGCAGGAAGGAGAAGAGCAAATAAAGCGTTCGCTGGAGAACCATTTCTGTCCACTGAATCACTAATAAAAAAAATAAATAAAAAAAAACAGGCCAGGGTTTTTTTCCTCCAAGGCAATTCAGTGAATGATACCTGAAGACGTCTGACTGCTGGTGGCCATGATGGTGGATTTAAAAAAAAGTCAGACATGGCTCCCTTATGGCAGTTTTGAGCTAAGAAACCATCACTATTGCAGGTCTTCAGATGTTGATTTGAGCTATAGATGATGCAGCTGATCATCAATGAGATGATTGCAAAAAAGGTATTACCCTAGCTATCGTTAACATCAGTCTTTCCAAAAATCCTTCAAAGCCAAATACCATAAACTAGGCAAAGTTTTTAAATGTTCCAAGTGTTTGCGATTAACAAATTACACAAGAACAGTTTAAATTGATAGATAAAATTAAGATTTCAAGGATTTTATCCAAACTCAACGCTGAATCACTGGTCCTTAAGGACCAGAACTGAGAGACACTGATCCAAATGTCCCTAGAGTTAAACTTGGAACACAAGTTCAATGTTAAACAGGCCCCCTGGTGGCAGGAAGAGGAAGCGGCCTGGAAAGACCTCATGCCTGAACTCTGGCACAAACACCATGACCTTTCACCTGCTTGTCATGAAGGAGTTTTGAGATTTTATGTTGAATTTGAACAAACCTAGTAATGTTGTTCTTTAAATTGATTGATTTGTTCACAGGTTGAATAATTGTTGGGAAGAGGTTACCTTGTGGAAGAACTAAAGAAATATTTCTATCAAGAGATCCAGAACTTTTTTTTCTCCAAAACTTATTTTTCCCCAAGTTTTATATAACTATAAAAGTTATAGATCTGAGTCTCAAACAGGCCCATGAGAGCCTCAGACACAGAGCGGTGATAACTGCACCAGTGTCGACTTGCTCAGCGACTGAGAGGAGAGGCTCTCGTAGCAGGATTTAAAGCATTTTCACCAATAAAACCAATGAAATGGTTTTATTGATGCTGACACACTGACTATTAATTAATGCTGACACACTGACTATGCTTTGTAACTTAAGCAGAGCTACAAACTCAGTTACACAGAAATGTCCAACTATAGCAAATTTCTAAAGGGATTCTGCCGACATGGACTCCCATGTTGTATCACTTCCCAAAGCAAATGAAGAGGACAGACAGCTCCGATCCGGATTAAATCCCAGTACTGTAGCTCTAAACAAGTGATCATTGCAGAGGATTTAAACTGTGTAAGTGTAAATGTCAGTGGGAATTTGCAACATTCACAGATTTTTATTGAATAAGGCCTGAAATGTCCCAAAGGAGCCACACACACAGCAGCAGGTCCAGCATGATTATGGTTGTTTTTCTTTGTGCCTCAGGACATAAATATTTTAAAACCTTTCCAGTGTTACTTTAAATGGTTACTTTTCTGAACTTGCAATGTACTGTATTTGCTGGAAATGAAATATTACATAAGCATTAGAGGTAAACTGGAAAGTTCTGGTGGTACCTGGCAAGTTCAAGGAAAGTAACTGTATTATGTACTTTTTAAATTGGTAAGGCTAGAAAACTGAGATCACAGCTTCTCAATACCTACATCATTGGTTGGTGATTTAAAAAAATACATGCATCCAATCTAGATCCAGGAATTTTTCATGAAAGTGACGCCTTTAAAACAGGTCAGAACAGTGACAAGATGATGCTTGATGATGGTTCTGTGTATCTAACCTTGTACTGAATAATCAGTATCAATGTTTTCCAACGCTAGTCCTCGAGACACGCTGCCCATAGTGCTTTAGACGTTTCCTCTTTCATCACACCTGATTTTGATTGATGACAATCATCTAAATCAGGTGAGTCGAAGGAGGAAGTCATCTAAAACATGCAGGAAGTAACTGAAAACATAGAAGTTCATCCTGTAACAAGTGGTTTACTGGTTCCACCCTCTTCTCTGTCCATGTCAGTCATCTTGCCATTGTCTCCTTGGGCAAGACTCTTCACCTGCGCCAACTCAAATTGTGTAGCAGTCTCACTTTTGTTAATCTGCCCCAGTGGATTAATTTATGGTTGAATGACTGAACGTAGTATAAAGCTGTTTGAAGTCTTAATAAAGCAGGATTTTAACCATTTACCTTGCGGACCAGAGCTGAGAAACATTGATCTATGCAAATTACTTCAAAATGCAACGACACCAACCTCATCTGACCACTCTATGACGTCTTTTGACGTTAGAAGATTGAACTGTGACCTTGGCCGGCTTTACCAAGCCTTTAGTTAAACACCTAGAGGTAGGAGTTAGATCAACACCAGCCCTCGCAAGGTGCTGTGAGGATGAATCGAGATTGGAAAATGGAAGGATGGACAACAGCAACGTTAGAAAACCAATTTATTTTTAAATTAGAACAGAATGGGTGATAGATTGATGCAGAAATATTATACATGCGTACTAATGGAAGTATGAAAGTGCACATTCAGTCGTTACCAAGAGTCACGGAAATGCAATCATGCAATAAGTTCAGTATGTTCAGATCAACAGTCCTATTTCCTATGTTTGTTTTTTAATGTAGCATATTTTTTAGGTCACAGATTTTGGATATGTAGAGTGTGTTGAGATCATAATGAGCTCTGACTGATAAAAGTGTTGGTAAGAAAAGCAGAAACAAGAAATCACAGTAAAATAACAGAAAATAAAAGGTGGTTTTCTTCGTCTTCCCGGTCCTGCAGCAAATGAGAGTAACTGTGTTCACAGGTTTCCATATTTTTGTAGCTCGTTTTATATCAGAAGCTGACATTCTTCAGCACTCCCACAACAACCCCACCTCCACTAATACACCCAGTGAATGATTCCCGTTTATTTTCCCTTTCAAAATCAGCCCCCCAGGTTCTTTGTTCACGCACACTCAAACAGCTTTTCAGTCCCTGCGTGTCTGTCAGTCTTTGTGTGCGACACTCAAATAAACAATCCGCTCTCCACAACAAACTTAGATGTGAGGTGTTAGGTCCGCACAATGTTCGCAGGTTTCCTGTGCGCTTGAGAAAAACAACAGATAATCTTGTCCAGAAATGCATTCACACAGCTAGATAAATTCTCCTGTATCGCCATGATAGAGTGAACTGGAGCAGAAGAGATAAAATAGGTTTAAAGGTTATCAAATATGTGGATTACAGATGAATCATTAGAGTCTACATCTTCATTTATGTAATGCCTGGTAGGTGTGCAGGTTCAGTCAAACACTGTATTTTACAGCAGAGAAGAGGCTCCTCTACAGGAAGTCAGGGTGATTGTGCGGGTAAGCAGATCTTCTAGAAGGCTAGTCAGAAAGTTGAAGTTTGGCATCAGGCTGTCAAAACCAGTGAGGAAGAGATTTCTGCTGTATCAGATCACAGCATGGTAGAAAGAACAAGACAGTGTTCCTAAATGAGTCTGGCAGACACAGTCATCAAAGTAAAGTTCAAAATAAGGTTCTTAAATCAACGGCAGAGACGACATGCCAGCTAGTGAGTGTTTTTTTTTTTTTTTACTAATTTCATTTAATAAGAATATGTTTCGATTGTTTTGGTCTCTAGATTTTTATTATTCACTTTACCAGATAAATCTACAAGGCAAAGTACCAGGGATAGTGAAGGAAACATTTAGAAGGATCCAGCTGCTAGATGGTTCAGAGACAAGCAACAGAGTCGATAGTCACTGGACTTATGAAAAGACAGAGAAGAGGTTGGTTAGGTGAGCTTGAAAAAAACTGAGGAAATTAGTTTTCAAGTCAAAAGCTGAGGACTTCATGCCAAACCATGGAGAAGGCAAAAGATTTGTGAAAATAATGAGGGACAGAAGGATGGATGTGATCAAAGAAAAACTACATTACAACCAGAGATTAGAACCTGGAGCAAAACTATAACAGAACAAGCCACAAGGGGAGTAACAGTGATAATAATCGCAAAGCCTGATGCATTAACCTAAAACTAGTTTGCCAAAAAACAAACATACTCACAATAATCCCTGAAAAAACAAGAGTACAACTGACTTGTTTTTATACCTTTTATCACTTCTGTGATCAACACCTACAGATGAAGAAAGAAATGCTTTAGGATGACCCCCCCCCCCCCTATAAAACGCACAACTTTTCCTTGATTCAGCAATGCCAGCACAAGAGAATGAACCGCAACACCTGACTGCATCTGAAAGCTCAAGTCCCACGGAAGACAAGCGAGACACACAGATGCTCCTGGCAGCAGTTTCGGCTCCAAGCCTCCCTGCAGCAGCTCATCAGTCCCTTCGTCTTCTCTGGAGGGTTGGGCCAACATCAGGCCACTGTCTGCTAATTAACTGGAGCAAAAATAGCGGCTCGGAGCAGATTACATCCACACTCCAGAGCTGCCCGTGGAATCAGAAAGCGAGATCCTTCTTTTAGTGCTTACCTGGCATATGGAGGAGTATTGTTTAGATTAGCTGGGTCCCTCTCGGAGGACCGCGAGAGAACTTAAAAGTCAGGATCGTGTTTAAAATGATTACCTCTCAATTCCTGCTTCTGCTGACTTAGCGCTCTGCCCGCATGCCTAATACGCTGCTTTGGCTAGGCGAATCACACAGGAATAAAAAAATAAGGAATACATCTGGCAGTGAGTGGAGGGGCTCCCAGCTGGGCAGAACAGCTTCTTCTGTAAAGAGGAGGAAGATATGGGGATTACAGTGAGAGGAGTTTGAAATACGGCGAGGCGAGACTCGAGAGTATTTGTTGAGAATCATTTATTTCTTCACTTATTTGAATAGTGACTGAAGGAGTAGACTGATCGAAGAGGTTTTCTTTAGCCATGAGAGCGGTTTCAAGTAAGCAGTGTTCCCAACTGTAGTCGAGGGCGAAGGTTCCCAAACGTTTCCATCCTAAAGAGCATCGACCTCTAACCTGAGACCCTCTTTTGCAAACCCACACACAATCATACAAAATATGTACAGAAATACCAACTTTTAGAATATATTTTTTATTTTAGTTAATAGTTATTCATTTGGTATAAATGCTATCTGATTTTAGATGACCATGAGTTCTGAGGTGGAAGATTTTATCATCAAATAATATATTAGGACTGTAGTACTAGATCAGTTTCAACACAATCTCCTCTTTTGATTATTAATCACGTCATCTAATTTTATTCTAATCCTACAGTTAGGAAAAAATTGTAACTTATTGTATTTTCTAATAAATTATTGAAAAAACAGAAAACAAAAATATGATTAAAGAATTTATGGGATTCCATTTTCTTTTAATTTTTACCTTTTAATATTTTTTATCTCCTAGGCCTCCACAGCGCCTCCTGGCGGCCCACACTTTGAAAAACATTGGTCTAGTTGAGAACAGAGCATGTTGTAAAACCAAAAAACCTTCAAAAGTCCAAGTAAATCCGTGACAGAGAAGAAGTAAGTTCATTCAATCAGTCTGCTGTAATGTTTTCATTGAAAAACATCCGTCAGTCCAAAACCGCTCCAAAAACCGGAAGCGAACTATAAATCAGGTCATTCTGGGTAAATTATACAACTAAAACAAACGTGCGGGTCTAGTGCTAGCGGAAGAAGTACATCGTGATCTTTTACCACAGACAATAAAGAAACAACCGCTAAAATCTTACCCTATTCCTTTTTTGTTTATATTTTGAGAAGGAAGTTGTCCTCGGTGTCTTCTTCGGAGGTTTCTCTGTCGTGTACTTCAGTAATTCTTGGTGCAGCGCCGCCACAGGCGACCGGATGAACATGTTTTTCAAAGGGTTTAGTTCGTTTTACACTGTGCAGTGTGAGAACGAGGCTCAGCAGCTGAAAATGTAACAAATGTTGACATCTTGTTGCTCAATCGAACAGAGTCTACCAGACTATCAAGTGTTAAAACACCCCGATACAGCGATAACTTCCTCCAGTAAGAATATGCTGCTTTAACAATTTGCTAAATGCACGTAACGAGAACCCTTCGCCTAAACTGCGTTCATTAGCGAACCATCACGGAGGAGATTAATCCTGTTAGACCTTAAAACAGAATAAGTATGCAGAGACCTTAAAACAGAATAAGTATGCAGAGGATAATTAACACCAAACATGTTGTGACTCAGTGAGCTTTCGACCTCGACCATATAGCCCTGCAGGGCCGTGTGTATTCACCTCTGACATTTAGACTCCTTTCAGTTTCTGCATAACAAATTATGAATAGATAAAATTGTGTTGTGAAAAGATGACACTGAAATGCTAATTATTTCACAGGAAAAAAAAACAGGCTGGGAGACGTGTCAGGAAAGTGATTTCTCTATTACCTCGGTGTCATCTCTAAAAATATGAAATCTTGATCTTAAACACCTTTCAGTAAAACTACATAAGTCACAGATTATTTTATGAGCATACATGTAATTTCTTTGAGATTAAAAAAAATCTTTAAAGGAGATGTTTATTGTAAAATCAGCTTTTAAAAAAATCTTTATATGTTATTCCCTAATCAAAAGCATACCTGGAGCATTGCTCTGATTCTTTCATGGATGTTTGAGAAATCCTTCAGTCTTTCATGGCAATTCGCGGCGGCAGCAGCAAACGAGTGACAGGAAGAGCAGGAGCTTCTTAAAGGGACAGAGTCCAAATTCAAGGCATCAAACTTAGATGTCTAATCTTTTTTTGAAGACACATTTCATACAACATTTTTATAGCAGCTGAATTATGAATGGCGCTATATGGCTCAAAAAGACAAAATAGCCACCTATGCTAGTATTTGCTATTGCTAATATTTGCTAATGCTAATATTTAGCTCCCCTCAAAGGCACTATCAGATTCTATTCATTATTTATTATTAATGAAATGTTAAGTCTTTTAAAATCAAACAATTAGTGGAAAAGTAAAAGACTGTTGAATAATTTTTAGCAGTAGCTGTACTACAAATATTTCAACAAAAGCAGCTTACGTTTATCTTGATTCGAGAACCTAAAAAAAAAAAAGAATGAATAGCTTTGGTGGTTTGCATAGCAACCAGCAAGAAATGTGTATTTTTATAAGAAAATGTTTCATAAAACACACAATATTGGCTTCGCCCCAGATAGAAAGGAGAACTCCACTTCATATTTAGTGGAGTATTTGCTGCATAGCACTTTATTATTGCCTCATAAAAGCTAAAATGTTCCCCTTGAGGCTATTGTTATGGAATCTTCCATAAAAACAAAAAAGAGGTCCAAATTATCTATGGGTCATCCAATGAAGCGTGCTCTTTATATCTTTTTTTTGTGTGATCTCTTTAATACAGAATAACATCCTGGTTGTGAGTCCTCGCATTTCCACAACCGTTTACACCAGCAAATGTCACAAAAGTTGCATTTATATGATAATCCAGGACATTATTGCAGCCACCTTTCAGAGCAACTCTGGAAAGTTTGATTGCTTCGTTTTAATGAAAAGATTGTGCTGAATGCATTAAAACAAAGATGAAAGATGGCAGTAATCTCCTGAGACAAACAAGGTGTTTGTAAAAAAAGGCCCCTGAAGCAGGTTGAAAGCTGGTGTAGATTGCAGATTGATTGATTCTCTTGTGAAGTTACGGCTGAGCCTTTTCTTGATTGTTTTCTTTTGTGGGCGCTGTTCCACGCGGCCCGTTCTCATTGGGCTCTTTGCTGCAAAGCCCGGCAGATAAAAGAAGAAGGCAGTGGCATCTATTATTTTTTTGGCTACTCAAACACACGCACACACGCACACGTTCACGCGAACATGTGTCAGTTGCCATTATGTAGATGTCTTCTCAAACGTCCAGCAAGAAAATGAAAGGACTGGTCGGGCTTTCCGAGGCGCAGCAGACCACGGCTAACATTTTGTTTCATGGAGACGCAGGAAGACCGAATACTAATTAGTTGTTTCTTTTTCTCTCCCACATCAAAATTTGATGCAGCAACATTGCAGGGTCTCAGTAAAATCAAAGAAATCTTTTTTTTTTCTTTTTTTATACATACTGGCACTTCAGCTACAAGCTTCAATGGATTTAATGTGATGGACCAAAACAGAGCAGCGCATGACTGAGAAATAGAAGGGGGGAAAAAATGACATGATTTTCAGATTTGTTTTAGAAATAAAACCCCAAATGTTAGTTGTATGTTTTTGCATACCCTCTCCCCCCCATTTGCTTTGATACCACCAAATAAAAATTCAGTGCACCCTGTTGCTTTCAGAAGCCACACAGCTTATAAAGGGGTTTGTTGAAGGACATCAAGTCGTCAGCCGACATCATTAAATAGAAGGAACACACCAGACAGGTCAGCAGGTTTTTAAATAATCAAAATCTCTGAAATGTAGCTCAAACGTTCTGTTACAAAAGTGTTGCATATAATAAAAACAACTGAAAACTAATTTTACTTATCATATCTAACGCCTTGAACTTAGCCTTTGTCTGTAAGAACCTCCTACTCTGTCAGACACCCACAATGCTCCACCATTATGAGGTTTTTAACTGCTCTCAGGAGAGTTGGACTGAGAAGAAGCTCAGTTTCTTCAACCAGGTGTTTGCCAATGGCTGCTGCCGCTAGTCTGGAGGAGCTATGTTGGGGAGGAACTGAAGCTCCAAGGCGGAGCTTTGGGGAAAAAGGCGGGGCTTTGTAGGAGTGGGTGTGAAGGTACCTCTGAATGGTTGCTACGGAGATTCAAATAATCCTCAAACATGCATGAACAAATCAAAGCAACACTCCAGGTATGTTTTTGATGACAGAACAGCATTAAAACATGTTATATACTGTTTTAGGTTATAATGTCACAGGATGAAAAAATACGTAAGAGGATTCGCCGTCCTATGTACTGACTGAACAGAAACAAGAATTTAATCACAGGCAGATTTCTATGCTGTTTGTATGGCTTTCTCCCTTCAAACTCACTCAGGTGAGCCATCTTTACAAGAAATATCTGCTTTTTCCTTTTTGTTCTCTAATTCCCTGAAGACTCTACTTTTTTTTGCCAAACCACAAATAAGTTATAGTTTTGGTTTCAAGGTTTCTTTTTACTTTTCACACACACACGCACGCACGCACGCACGCACGCACGCACGCACGCACGCACGCACGCACGCACGCACGCACGCACGCACGCACACACACACACACACACACACACACACACAAACAAAAGAAGCAAATTAAATTGTTTCACCATGGTTCAACACATTTACTGACACCTCTGCAACTTCTCTATGTAATGACTTTTGGAACTTTTCTAACAAAAATATGAATGAGAGAATGTAAATTTTTTTATGCAAGTATATGAGAAAGTTTTTTTTGTACTAAGTTAATGGTTCCTGCAAGTAAATAACCATCAGACACAAACACATCTAAATCAAAATGTGTGTTTCAGGGTTTTTTTATCCAGTCTATAAACATTTTCTACAATCCAAAATCTTTTACACACAACTGAGACATTTGGCTCGCTATTGTTTAGAATCCATTTTTTAATATTTAAATGAACTAAAAAAAAAAAAAAAAACAGCACAATAAAACATTTTCTCATTTTTAGTTAACAAAAATGGGTTACTGCAAGGGCTTCTCATTGCATTCACAGAAGGATCTGAACAGTGGATGTCGAACAAGTTTAGGTTTTTCTTACCTTTAAAAATATCCCCACCCAAAATATAAATTTATTCGCTTAGTCAGGGTATATACAGGGCATAGAGTCCTTGCTTTTTAAAGGTTATCAAGAAAGTCTGAGGTATACAACCGAAGCAAAAGCCAGTCAAAAAAAAAGTGAAACTGGAAAAAATAAAATAAAATAATAATAACAACAAATATATTTAAATAAAGAGGAAAATGGAGGTCGTAATTGCCTTCTAAGAGCACAGGGTCGCAACATTAGTGGGAGATGTCGCCGTAATTTGTGCTGTTGTGATAAATGCAGTTGTTTTACCTGCAGTCACAAGAGTAAAACAACCAAAAGAAAAAAACAAACTCAAGTTTTGGACAGTCAGTATATACAATGGGGCATACAGTCTAATTTGAAAATAGGATTGTTGAAATGCTCATAGTTTGTTTTTTTTATTTGCTTCATGACGAGTACACAGAACGTAGAGAGGAAATGACAAGAACCCCAAAAACTAAAACCCAGAATGTATGTATGCATGGTTCCAACTTACTCTGTATGCGTCTGAGCCCAAATCAGGTTCTGATACACATGCAAGTTTTGAAAGTGGATTTAGAAATAACAGTATTGTACAAAATAATAATAAAATTTTTACTTTTTTTTTTACTTTTTAATACATTTATATATATAATTATCAAAATACACCTTCTTTCTTAGCACCACTATATACTTTTTGTTTGTGTGTGTCGTGTTTTGGATCAAGCACCATTTGTTGTTTTCTTACAGCACCTGTGGGGGGCGGATTTCGGGCGAAGAGATCCGTTTCGCCTCGCGTCGCCAGGCCCTGTCCGTCGGTCGCCTCCGACTCCTCCTCGTCTGCCACGCCGCTCCTGCGTCCCTCGCCTTCCTGTCCGTAGCGTGCTATAGTCGTGTGGTTCGAGCCCCACGAGCGCTTCCGGGATTACGCGCGCAGACATGGAAGGACATGTCTGCTACGCCATCGCTCATTCAAAACTTGCATGTGGCATAGAAAAGGGTTGGGGTTTGGTGGGGGGGGTTAAAATTTGGTGGCACCCAGGATGTCCTGGCTTGACTTTATTTCCTGTCCTCATCAAGTCCTTATTTTTTTTTTTTTTTTAATTTCTATCTTTGTTTATCCAAGAAAGCAGACAGGTCCAACTTCAAACCCGAACTTCTGGTTCGGGTCCCCGAAATCAGTCAACATGACATCGACGATCGGAACCTGGTCGATTTTGGGAGTGTTGAGCTCCATCACAGTCTTTCCGTAGCCGTTTCTTGTCTGCAGGATAAGAAGAAAAAAAAAAAAAGGGACAGGAGGCAAAGTTCAATACCAGCTAATCGGTGGGAAGCATTTTGGGAATAAACGCGCCTTTTAAAATGAAAATCCGAATTAAGTCAGCAATCTGTTCACCTCAAAACAGGATAAGGCGCAAGACAAAAGACGACTTTTCACAGTTATCAGCTGACATTAACTACAGCCGCAGCTTTTCAACGCCGTCTCATTCAGTTGGAGAATAATAGCTCTGTCAGGCTGACGTTTACAGGATGAAACACTGAAGAGTTTCTTAATGGGCATTTAAAAGGAAAATGTTCACCATATTGTAAAAAACATGATTTTACTATGTTTTTAGATACTTTTTTAAAGCTGTCAAGAGAAAGGGTCAAATTGAAAAATGACCATTTTTTCAATTACATTAACACTACTGTAAATTAACAAAAGCTAATTTGTGTTTTAAGCTAATTAGCTGCTTATAAACACACTTTAGATAACAAGGAAAATGGATGATTTTCAGTTTGATTTGGCCTGATTGGTTTTAAACCTCTATTTTCAGGCCTTTTCTGTTCAGTGAATGCCACAATTCAGTGAGCCACACTCTTTGGTGTGGATGTTGCTACTGAGTAAAAGTGACTCAACAGTTAGTTTTTTTTTCCAATGTCAGCAGCTGGTTCAAAACTCAAGTCAAGAGATGTAAGAAGCTATTTTCTAGGACATGTGTTTTTTGGAAATCTCATCGTTGGGACAAAGACCAACATCTAGAGAATACACACCGAGACTGGCAACAGCAGCTACATGAATTAGCAATAAAAGATGCTACTGACAAAGCTAAGACATGTTTGCTGTTCCTTCAGGCTGCGAGACAGTAAGAGAGAGCAAGACTCTCTACCAGATAAGAGGTCGGTTGAAGTAAGACAAAGTTGCTCTATTTTATATTGGTAAAACATGTAAATGCGAGAAAAAAACCTACATGCAATTTACGAGATTAAACAATATTTAAGACCTGTGGTTAACGCCTTCAAGCCCAACTTACATTTTCTTGAATGAATTCAAGACATTTTAAGGCCTTAATTTTAGATTCACAAATTAAAGACTTCTTAAGGATGCCCTGCTGGAAATCAGGAAAGCTGGAAAACCTGTCAGCGCATCTCAACAACCAACATCCAAAGTCTTATCTACGGACTCCGCTTACCGAACAGCCATCCGAGATGGCCTGGAGGAACGGGTTGTTGTCGAAAGACATCTCCTCGTCGTTGGCGCCCAGGAAGCGCAGCGCCTTGTCGTGGCTGTCGCTGGCCGCGTCGTGCCACGCCACAGACTGGTGGCAGCTGTAGGTGAAGTTTTGCCTGGCTGAGGCGGTCAGTAGTCTGAGGAAGGTCATCTGTACCATGTTGATCGAGTTTCCGTCAGCATCCACGTAGGAAAACTGTCAGGGAGGGAAAGGAAAGAGAAGAGCATGAAAAGTAGGGTTTTTTTTATGTTTAGCATAATGTAATAATTTCATTTAATAAATGTAATAATCAAATGTAAATAAATGTAATGTAATAACTACATTTATTGAATATTCTGTACAATAATCAATTAAAGATTTTCACTGAACCAGGCAGGTGTTTGTTGTATATTTTTGGTAAAGCTTAAGCATAAAAAAATTAAATAATCACAGTATCTGTTTTACAAATAACATTGCAATTGTAATATTCAATGTTATATTAGTTCTGTAGCAATAGGGTTATTAGGTTTTGCTTTTCTATTTGCAACAGATAAATAAAATCAGATCTTTTCCATTGTTAAGCTTTTGCATAGACACTAAAGTATGTATAGGTAGTTTTTTTTAAAAAAAAACTCAGTTTTGTCTCCTTTTCAGGAGATTTTGGCCGTTTGGTTTATCATCCTCTCTGATAAAAATGTCCCTTATATAAAAAGCTAAGGATCACTAAAGTTACTCTTTTGGACACAGAAAAAAACTATTTGGATGCCGTTCATGTTTTGCTGATTTGTTTCAAAAAACACACATTTTCATTCAAGACTGAATAAATTTAAAACAGTATGTTTGTCTCAAAATGCTTCTGGCGAACCAGTGTAACTGGTTGTTAGGGGTTACTACAGGTATTAAAAGTACTTCAAGTTCAGTGACTACATGAACATAAACATCCAACCTCATATTTTTCCTACAGAAACACATAAAGCTGTAAATCGGTCCGATGGTGAAGCTCAAACTCTGACTTTCATTATGAAAAAAGAGACATTACTGTATGAAACCCTGACAGAAGCTTCTAATAAACTCAAACTAAAGTTCTGACTGCAGGAACTGGGAGAACGCAGACAGAACCCAAGAGACGAGGCGCGGACCGGAGTGTGGTGGGAGACAGGTGAAAAACAGAAACACTCACTATTTTACCCCGCTTGAATTCACTGAACCATGAACCTGGAGTCTCCTTAGGCCACGAGGATATTCTGACCTGCAGACAACAGAGCAGAACATCGGCGTGTGGAGTCATCATGGGTAATATAACCTGCACTCAGTCATGAACAAAACATGAAAACAGTATAAAAGCGAAACCTCTGGGGTAAAATCACAGCTTATTATTCAGGAAAATAGAGAAAGTTTTCTTTGCTTTTCTCTATGAAATAATAATATAAAAAAACTTAATGCCAGAGGACTTTTGTGGTGTTTTGCAAACATTCAAATGCTCCCAAAAGTTTCTCCAAGCCGAAACAAAACCTTCTTTGGTAATTACGGTGCAGCATGAAGGTCTTAAAGGAAGGAAATCAGGAGTTTCCTAATGCTATGTTTATTTTACTAATGCAAAGTCGCTTACCCCATTGGACTTTTTGTCCGGATAGATGCAGGTTTCACCCCCAGCAGTGAAGTTACAGTAGACTTTGAATGAATCCCCAGAGCAGCCTTGGTTGGGATCAATCCAGTACTCACCTGAAGAGAACGGAGGAAAATCAATTTGAAGTCATTTCTTGACATCACATATTTAATAAAAAGGGACAACAATTTTCTTTCTGGTGATTAATATTTTTTTTAAATATTGTTCACATGGACCTCATAGTCCATTTTGTTTATAGTTTTGTTACTGTGTGGTTTTTATTTCTGTTTTTAATGTTCTTTACACTATTAATGTTTATTGGTCTTTGAGAGGACAAACTTGCATTATTATCCCGTTATCAAATCATTACCTGAGAAAATATCTCAAAACAACGATATTATCATTTATCGCAATATTTACTGGGACAATTTATCGTCCAGTAAAACATGTTATTGTGACAAGCCTAATTTCATTTAGCATCTGAAAATGTAAAGAGTTTTACCAGCCTACCAAAACAAGGTCATCTGCATATAGTCAGACACAGTGGCAAAAGGAGCCGTTGTTGAAAGAACGCTGTAAAAACTTCAATTTATAGTTTGCCATAAGTTATGTGGGTGCCTGGGTTAGACAAGTCGCATTGTAACTTATTTGTCCTAGCAAGAAAAAGCACCCTGAACACACCATCCACTTTGTAAACCTGTTACAGGTTGAAACAGACTTGAGTCGGGGCAGGAGGTTCACTGCTCAGCAACACAGTGACACTAAACACGCAGCCAGAGCTACGAAACACGAGTTCTTCAAAGCATATCTGTATGTTAGAATGGTCCAGTCAACATCAAGGTCTGAATCCATTTGAGAACCTGTGGCAAAACATGAAAATCAGCATTCAAATATGCTCTCTGTCCAAAAGCATAAGCTATTTTCAAACTAACAGACAAGCATTATGTGCTTTGTGCTGAAGGTCTGCTCGTTAAGCCCGTCTCTCACATGTAGAAAAAGTACAGATTCGTAGTTGTAACATGACAAAATGTGGTTCTTCCTTCCATTGGACGTAAAACCAAGCCAGTAAAATGACTGAAGACTTATTTTCGTCAAAAGGAATTAGCAGAAGTGCGCAAACCTTTGACTTGTCGGCCACACCTGAAAGCCGTGGATTACTCACCGTCGGGGAACTCGGGGTGGCACAGCTGGAGGTCTTTGCATGTTCTGGCCGGGTTGTTTTGCGTGCCCATGGGGTATTTCATGCGTTCTATGTCCTGTTTGAGGTTGTTGAGAGAGCCAAAGATGTCCTCCATGCCTTCGCCATAATCCGCAAAGGCGCCGGCGGCATCCGACTGCATGTCACTGGAGCGCTTGGTCTTCTTGGGCGACTGAATGGGAAGGGGCTGGATGACCTCACCCGGTGGGCCCTGGTATCACACAGCGTGGCTAGGTTTACGACTCGGCCTTGTGTAGAGTTGATCGAAATAGAAGAAGAACTAAAGTCACTTACAGGAGGACCTGGAGGACCTATTGAACCAGTGTCTCCTTTTGGACCAGCAGGACCCTGGAGAGAAAAACAAAAGACATACGGAAGATGGATTATTCAACTGGTTTGAAAGCTAACTGGTAATACATATAGGCTACATGTAGCAGCTTAGTTTGTACTTACACTTGAACCCTTGGCTCCTTTCGGACCTTGAGGACCCTGGATCACAAGGGACAGAACAGGAGTTTGGTATTCTATACAGGAAATAAATATACATCCTATGAAATATAATACATACAGGTAGACCAGGGGGCCCAGGGGGACCAAGGGGACCAGAAGCTCCACTGATACCCTGAAACACAAAAAGATCTGTCAATAGATACAAAATAAATTTCAGTCTGAGGCTTTTGTAATGAGAGCTGGAAACAAAACAAAACAAAAAACAAACAAACTCTGGTATAAATGAAGAGGTTAAATGAATGTTAGTTATTCATCAAAAGAAAGCAAATTAAATTCTAATATTAAGCTGTTTCCATTTGAATCAGTGAGGTCATTACCTTATCAAGAGAGGAATAATGAAATAGGATCTTCAATCCAATTCTAAAATTAAACGGGAATAAAACTCTTAAGCCCTTTAGTAAAATACAACATCTCGGCTTCATAAAGCTAAGTCTTACCAAAGCAAAGAAAAGCAATACTTAGTTCAGTTCTCAGAAAGGTTTCTGTAAAACTGGACCAAGGCTGATGTTATAGCAGACGTTTCACCTGCTTTTCAACATTTATCACTGAAAACAGAACTTTTAATACGGCGGCGGCTTTGTAAGAACAAACTTGTAGCTTAGAGCGATCCGGTGTGTGAGATCACTTCTGAAAACATTTAATAAACTGAGAATAATCCCAGGCTTGTACATGGATGTTGCCTATAGACATGTCAGGAAGACTGTGAGAAGATTAAGGAAAAAAACAAACAAACATGTAATATTAAACTACTGAACTATATTTTGCGACAGAGAAAATTGCAAGAATTGTAGCTTGAACATTTCTAATCGGTGACTGAATGGTGAGAAACTCATCCTGTTTCCATCAGGCTACGCTACTGTGCTGACAACTCTTTGTTGTGGATGTTGTTACTGACTGAAGGCTCAAAGTTAGCTGTTTCCAGACGCAGTTCAGACAAAACTGTGTTTTCTCCGAAATGTCCAGATGTGTCTGCAGTACTGCAAGAAGGTGAGAGAGAGCAAGACTTTCTTCGGCAGGTAAAAGAGAGGCTCAACACGACTAATAGCCTCTTTTGACTTTAATAATTCTAGCCACGCTAACCATGCTGTTTGCTAGCACTACCTTTATTCATTACTTATTTAAGATAGAAATATAAATGTATTTTTTGAAATATGAATGATTAATGATTGCTCATAGCAGGACGGCCAGAAAAAGTAACACTGTTCCTAAATCTTCTGCTACTACAGCTCCCAAAGAGAAATAATCAGCATCAACTAGAATTGGTACCGGGACGTCTAAGCTTTACAAAAACCAAAGCTCGGAAATTGGCCACAACATTTCGACTAGTGCTTCTGTAATAGTCCAACACATTCTGAAGACGGTCTAAAAACAGCGATGATGTCATCAGCTGCAGCCGAGAAGAAGTAGAAAGTCTGAGAGTGGCTGCTGTAGGACTTGGATATGCAGCAGAGTTCAAACAACAGCGACCGTGTCTCCACCTTTAGCCACAGCTGGAAGGGCGAACGGGATACAGGTAGTACGAGTTGAAGGCCAAGCTGCACTTACAGAGTCACCTTTGCCACCGGGAGTGCCCTGGGGTCCGGGAAGACCTCGATCTCCTTTCTCTCCTTGCTCTCCAGGGGGTCCAATCAAGCCGATCAAACCTGGGTGACCCTGCAGAGCGAAAAGGCACACACACACACACACACACACACACACACACACACACGCACACACACACACACACGCACACACACACACACACGCACACACACACGAGACAGTCAAATCAAACGAGAAACAAAATAAAAATACCTGCAGTCTGAGTTGCTTTTCACAAGAGAGAGAGAGAAACACTAAGCATGTTAACAGAGATGCCGCTTCGGCAACACATATGAAAGAAAGTCGGTGGAAACGCAAAGGTCGTTTCACACCACAGATCCAAGGACTTTTGAAATAAGCAAGCTCCAGCCGGGTCCTGTGATTCAACTGCATTAGAGATGAAGACCACACACACACACACACACACACTCAAATTCTGTTGTGTGCTTCCAAATAGTTTCTTTCAAGCCATCATGTCAGGGCGTGGGAGGCAATTTAGATAGAGTAATGTGCCCTGTCTGAATATCCTTAGCAGTTATTCTTCACCAACAAATGTGACAGTAGGAGCAAGGAAAATAGAAAGATTGGACAGATTGGAGTGATGCATCATATTCAGCTGCTTTTTCAATCCCATGAAAACATTTTCTTTTTCAGGGAAGGAGACAAAAAGAAAAAAGTAATATAAGTCTTTCCTGAAGCCCTTTCGAAGAAAACATGGCAATTATTCTGAGATGATGCATAAAGTCCACAATGGTGTTCTGAACCAGGCTGCTACAAAGAGGTTTTTGTAAATAACATCTTAAGTTTAGGACGAGACAAGCTTGCAAATGGATACAAGAAAATGGAGGGGAGAAAAAAAAAACAGACCCACCTTTTCACCTTTGGAGCCGGGGTCGCCTTTCAAGCCTGGCAGACCTGGTGGACCCTGCATGATGAACACATTGAAACGTTACGATGAGAAAAAGGGGGAAAAAAAAAATCGATCAGAGCAATTAGGAAAAACACTCCCGTGGAAAAGGTGTGGAGGAAAAAAGGAAAGCGCGACGAAAGACATTGAATAAAAAAAGGCTTTTCGGACAAGACAAATCCATAAAATGTGAGGTCAACGTGCGTTTTTATTGGGACTTTGTGGGTTCAAAAAGCTCACAGACGAGAGAGAGAGAGAGAGAGAACTGGTGGCAGGGATAAATCCAGACAGGCGAGAGACGACGGGACGGACTCTGAATACTTACCATCGGACCTGGTGGACCGTCCTGTCCTGGAGCACCTGGCAGCCCTTGTTCACCCTGTGAAAAACCATTCAATTGAAGAGAGCATCATGGGGCTGCTGTATTTTCACCGCTCCGCCATTGATTTCCTGTGTGCGACTCGATGATTAATAGCCCAAACAGGGAGGAAAAGTGTGCTGAAATAAACAAGTAAAACTAAAGTACAAGCCAAATGGGAGTATCGATTATTCCATGAAGTCTATCATCATGCCTTCGCGGTACTTTTATATGTGTGTGTGTGTGTGTGTGTGTGTGTGTGTGTGTGTGTGTGTGTGTGTGTGTGTGCGTGTCTCAGTCGGCCTGTGAAAGTATTCACTGAACATTTTCATATTTTGTCATGTTCTGACCACAAACTTCACTGGATTTTGTTGGGGTTTTATGTGATGAACTAACCGAAGAGAAAGAGAAACGATACATTTGCATTGATTCTAACTGATTTATTTAGGGGCGCTGGGGTAAGTGGGGCTGAGTCCAAATGTCCAACACAGTTTTTACATTTTTACTGGTGAAAATGTTTTTATCGGGAAACACTTTATTTGAAGGGTGCGACATAATGCTGTCATTTGGTAAATGATGACACTTCTAATGCAAAGTTGACACTTTTAATGGACTTTTAATGCAAGTTTTAGTACAACTTTGGGTTAAAAGTGTCATAAACATTCATGTTCATGATAGTGTCCTGTCAGTCTTATGCACAACCTTCAAATAAAGTCTTACCCTTCAATTTCACAATTACTGTAAGCTGCATTTTTGTCTGCAAGATAAAATCCCAGTATAACACACTGGAGTTTTCATTTAAAATGGAACAAATTGTAAAAAAATAAAATAAAAAAATCAAGGCTTTGCAAGCCTGTAAACAGTGACGTACCACAGGGCCAGGGATTCCACGCAGACCCTCTGGACCGGGCTTTCCAGGAGGTCCTTGGGGTCCAACGGGTCCTGTTTTACCAGCTGGGCCCTCAGCGCCCGCTTCACCCTGCATGTGGATATAGAAAAAACAATCAAAACAGGACGCTAGACAAGTACACAAATAATATTTTCATATCTGATCTAACATTTGAAAGGACAGCCCAAAATCTAAACAAGCTGCTGGCATGTATTTAAATATGAATGTAGAGCAAAATAACAAGACATAAAGGAGCACTGTAGCCATCAACACAGCATGCGTGATGGCCTTAAAAAAACACACACACACAAAAAACTGCAAACCATAAACAACTTTGGTACTTTGTTGTCAACACAGTGTTTTTTTTCCTTTCTTTTTTCATTTTATCAGAGTTCAGCCACAGCCTGCGCAGAGTTTAAAATAAATATGCAGTTTGCATACCCGGCAAGTGTCAACAAGTAAGCGAGGGTCTGAAATAATATGTGCTTGTGATGCTTTAAATAAGGCTCAGAGTGGGAACAAGAATAGCTGAATGCGTCCTGTAACATGGAGGAAAGTTACAGGAAATCAAGTCTGGGCTGAGAAGTGAGCAGAGACTACGACAAAGCTCTAAACAGTTTTCACAGGACTTGCTGCCGCGGTTGCATTCGGCTGCACTGCTCTCCGTCTCGTATCGTTTCCAGCTTTTTGTAGCAGCTGTGAAATTAATGAACAAAAGCACCGAAGGATCGCAAAAACTATCTTTAATTATCAGACTCGAGTCGCTGCGGAGGCAGCGACGAAGGGACGGATGGTGCTGCTTTCACCAGCTGACGGGAGCCGAGTCTGAAAACGACGCGTCTGCATTTCCATACTTATGGTGGCGCAGATTACAGCTTTGCGCCACCATACGTGCTGTTTTTCTTTGGTCAGAGCAAAGAACATTTTACTGCAACATGTTTATTTCCGTGTAATCTGTCATGGAAGTTAAACTACACTAACATTTAATTCAGCTCAGGTGACTCTCGCCTGAAGCGTGCAGGGATTTTCTTACCTTGGCGCCCTTCTCTCCTTGCCGGCCCTCGGCTCCTAAAGCTCCAGGAGGTCCCTGAGGAGCCAGAGGAGAATGTTTTAGTTTCTCAACACGACAGTGTAAAACCCCAACATGCATGTAAGCAGACGGTCTTCTCAGATCTGTGACAGTGCAGTACAGTAGGTCTGTTACTGTCAGCCAGTCTGCAGCTGCAGGTTACAGTCACGCTTCAATAAAACTAAATCAGAATTGACTGAAGAAAAGTGGATTAAAAACATAAAAAAATCAACCAACTGGTTTGCTATATGCTTTAGTCGTATTACAAAAATGAACAGATTTGATACATGGACACATAATCTAAGGATCAAACACTAGAAATGCGTTTTATCTCAATTTCAGAATCTAACTCAAATGTTTTAAAAAGCAAAATAAAGCTTAATGTCTTTTTCTTTTTTATTAAGGCTCAATACTCCATAAAGCTGCTTTTAGCAACTGAAAAGCAGAGGAGAAAAAAAAAACCAAGGCAAGTTTTTAACGCAGCACATTTCAGGAACAAGGCAGTTTAAAGTACAAAACATAAAATATCAGATAAAAAACAAAACAAAAAAAAACATTACATTACAGTGCAATAATGAAGAAAAGTTGTGATCCGAATCACAATAAGCCTATTTTTCAGCAATTATTAATCAAAGGTAACTACATTTTCAGCTTGGATTTAGAGGAGCTGGTCTGGACATTTTGGTACGACAGCAGGTGAACTTAAACTGAGCTGTCTTGCTAGTTTTAACGTCTAATGGAATATTTTTTTATTGGCGTAGCAGGAAATAAAACCATCCTTGTAATTGCGGACTGGCTTTTTGGACGTTTCCACTGGAATTCTGACTAATTTACCTCGAGGAGCTTCAAGACTTTGGAGGCTCTAACACTTCACAGGTTCTCTTTCAGGTTCACATTGAGTCTGGTTAGACCACTTCACAACATTAATAAAATTAAATAAAAACACAAAATCTAAACTTGCCTGAATAACAAAAAGCAAGCAAACCATAAAAAAAAAAAACTTAAATAAAATTCCACAAAATATTCACGGCTTGTTGTCTTGGGGGTAGAAAAAAACAAAAACAAACCCCAGGACGTTTATTACAAGAGATTTCATTGGACCGTCTCCTGAGCTTCCAAGTGTTTTGGTATTTTTACCTTCTTTATTATTAGATTTCTTTCTGACTATTTGTCCCAGTTGATAAATGCAAAGTAGCAACAGTCTTCAAGTAACCCGGTGACATCAAACATGCGCCGCTTCAGCTATGTCAAGATCCATCGGAGTGAGTGTCCTTTGTCCGCCCCACAGAAACACACAATCAAGCTGAGAGATTCAAACGGGAACGCACGGCCTTCTTCAATCACGCCGGCGCCGGCGCAGCCGCGTCCTCTTCCCCGGTCAGATTCTCTCTCCTGGCCTCGAGGATCCCTTTCAACTCCGCCTCTAGTCTCCATCTTCAAAACCGCCCTCCGCCATGATTCTGTTCTGATCTGGCCGACGGGCAGGCTGAGTGTTGTTGACTGAGAGCCCATAATGCGAGCTCTCTTCAGGTCTCGGAGCTTTCATCTTCTCCTGATTTGTACCTCTCACTGGTGGTGAAGAGGCAGGCTCTTCATCAGCACAAAGGACCGTTTCTGCCGCCGCGTGTCAAGACGGCGGCGGGCGGCGGCACGTAAGGTGTGCTCTTTGTGTCAAGGTTCCCCCCAAATGCCCCCCATCTTTTTTTTTTTTTTTTTTTGGTCGTTCTATTGGGTTTGTGCTTCAAATGCTGATTGCCAAAGTTTTCACTGGATAACATTTCTTCAGATAAAAAGTGCAGGACTGTCAGTGAAACCAGAAATAGAAATGCGCACGCGAGCTTGAGAAATTAAACGGGCCTTCACTCAAGAATCATTTCGAAACACATAGTTGCTATGGGCAAAGTGAAGAGACAGCAGGAAATTCAAAAGGTAAAAAAATTAAAAAATCTTAGAAATTACACATTCAAAGGACAGACTAGCAGAGGAGTACTGGTCACCTAAGACCTGTGTGTGATTACAAAATGGCTCCTTCCTCACTGTAATCCCCCCCAGCCGTTCAGGTGCTGCGTAAGTTTATACCATGATAATAAATGGAATACAGATTTCTGTCGACGCAGTGGGGAAGCAATCAGCCTTGGTTAGAAAATGCAGCACATGCACATTTTCTCATTGGACCAAAAAAAAAGAAAAATGTCATTATTATCTTCAACTTTGGTGAGTAACTTCTTCTTCTTCTTCTTCTTTATTTTTTTTTGTACAAACGTGGAAAATAAGCTGCAAATATACATGAGAAAAAGTTGCTACTGTAGCAACTATGTCAACTTTCATCATAATGTTTGGATAGTTTGGTGAATTTACAAACTCAAATAATTTGTGAGATATACTGACACAACCGAGTGAGAATTAAAAACCCAATAGATTTTAATATACTAGTGTCTTCCTGGTTGGTACAAGATTAAAACCAAGAGAAAGATAACTTCGAAGTCTTAAAAGTATAAAACCTAAATAAATGTCTGTTTCTTTTTTTCAAAAGCTAATAATGAATTTTAAAAAGGGGCTCTTGAGAAAAACGTTTACTTCTTCTGTAAGAAAGTGGGACTTCTAGATACTTCCGTTCACTAAAGAGCATATAAAGTATTGTGATGACTTTTCAAAATACATTTTTGCATCACAAGCTAAGTCATCCAACATCATTGCAGACGACTGGGCTCTTAGAGTTTTTAATTTCCTGTGCAGGGTGCTGGTCCATTAGGTCTCTAAAATAATATTTCTCCTAATTTGTTTTCAAAGATAAATGGAAATAAAATTTTGAGCTAATTAACTCATATTTGCGCTGAAAATCTTACTTTGATCGTCATTAATGCCTAAAGATTTCTCGGCAACTTTTGGCAGACTTTTTTCATTTTTCTTGCTTTTATGCGTGTGGAAATCAACACCATCACCGCTACTAACACAATTAAAAAGAAAAAAGTTAAAAAATGGCACCATAATGGCTTAAAGGCGGACATCTGGTGGTGTTTCTGTCAGGAATCCCTCCTGATTGGTAGCACTGTGTTCGTTAGGGTACGTGTTAATTGGGGTGAGTCACATCTGTTGACGTTTTAAGATCTGCTCTTCAAAGATGATTAAAAGCTTTAAACGGGACAGCGCCCACGTCACGTTAAATGAGACACTGCGTGACAAGATGATTGTATCGCGACGAACACGTTCTCCAGTCAGAGCTTTTATTGTTTGTTTTTATTAGCTGTTGAATCTGCGCCTCTTTCCTAATCACCTCGTAACAACTTTGCAAGACGCGTCTCATGCTTCTGTTTTGCAGATGCTGTCCGGCAGGCGGCCGCCGGATCAATAATGTGTCAGACTTGCTGCACATCTTTTTTCTTTTTTTTTTCCCACTGAAACGATGACATAAACTCCATTTTCACCCTCTTTTTGTGATCTCCCCCCCCCCCTTTTAGTAAGCCTTTCAATTTCTCACAAAGTGGAAGAAAAAAATGATTCATGATTTTCACATCCTGACATTCATTTCTTCGTGGGCTTTAAAAAGGCTTTACCTCACTGATAGCGTAACACCTTGACCCCATAAATCACCCACTTTGTTTTTGCCACTCTGCCTTTAATGAGAATGAATCTCTCCAGCTTTAGAGCCAAATTGGGTTGTTGAGTTGAAGTTGCTGCCAGACGAAGCAATATTCAACCGCTGGCTACGGGGGGTTGGCGTAAAACTGCCCACCGACGCGCGGCGAAATCATCTTTTTAATTAAAATATACGTTTTGTATTGTTTAACCAAAGAATTTACTTATCAGGAGAATCAACTTTTTAAGTATTAATAATTATGCAACTAGGTCGGTGTCTAGTCGAGACTTGAATGTGGCTGGAAGCACATTCAATGACGCATAGACACGACTTACTGGAAGGAAAAGAGCTAGAAGAGCCAAGGACTTACTCTCTTGCCAGGTGGGCCAGGTGGACCGGCCTCTCCAGAAGGACCCGGGGGTCCCTGAAAACAAGCGTGCAACAAAGACTGATGAGAGGGGTTCATGGATCATTAAATCGCACAGCTCACTGGACAGTAACAGCTCAGTAACCCTGACACCGTCAATAACAGTACCTCGTACTTTGATAAATGGCTGCACTTCTTCATGCTGTTATTTTTCCAGTAAAGTGCAGGCAATGATAGCAGCTGTTCAAGATTTATGCTGGTCAGAAATTGACATCATTTGTTTATTTTTTCCTATTAACAGCTTCCTAAAAAGATGGTTTAAGCTTTTGCCAAAAGTGTATTTATTTATTTTCTTTTGCCTAAATCATCTTTTTACATTATTTTAGAAGATGACTCCAAAGTTACAAATACACTTTAAAAAGGGATTTTGGAGGATGTGAAGTATTACCAATAAGACTATTTATATTTTAACCATGAAATATTCATCTAAACAGGGCTTTTAAGGTTACAGATCCTACCTAAACATTTTGGTTCAGTCAACTGTTAGCTAAACAGTGTGTGTAGCATCTGCCACAGAACCAGAAAACCAACAGGTTCATATATTTTTTAGATTACTTCATGACTTAAAATATCAACTTTGTACAAATAATAACTATTATCAGACTTGTGACTGAGAAGATTTCTGTGTTGGAGGAAAAATGTAGGTATGTATCTGGCTTTAGCTTGCTTAAAGACCATGCTTAATGCTAACGTCCAGTAAGCTGACTTTCCTGGACGTGAAGCAGTTGTTGGCGAGAAAATTATATATTTTTGTAGTTGCAGATTAAAAAGAAAACTTTTACAATTGATTTTAAGTTTGTTATTTAAATATCATTTTTTAAATCAAATTAATAAATATGTTTTGTTCCTTTCAAAATGGAGGACAAACCAATGCCTTCAGGAAAGAAACAGAGAAAGGGCATTTTGATTCTAGATTGATACATTTTAAATGTTATATGTTTATTTTTGAACTATTGTTCTTCAATTTTGATAGTGAAATACAATAAAAATCATGTCAACTACATCATAGGAACAAAGGTTTGTCAGTAATGACCGTTTTCATAGTTTGCAACAAAGTAAAATGAATATTTTATTACAGTCACTTCTCAGAATACATTTTTACTATAATTATTGTTTTCATTTTTCTTTTTTTTGCAGCCTTGTAGGCGTCATTTCAAGCTGATTCAATAAAAGCTGTGATTTGTTATTTTTACACAACATGAGCTCATTGCTGTTTGCTTTTCTTTTTTAATTACACACAACAGATCTACAAAGTAAGGATATTATTTTAATCTTTACCAAGAGTAAATGATGAGAAACTTCAGTAAATATACACAGTGAAAATTTGAGAGATAATTTGATTCCTGTGCGTCCTTATTATGGTTCTAAGTAACAGATATTATTCAATAATTCATTCATTCTAACTAATAAACAGTATTGATAACTTACAGGTTGACCGGGCTCACCATCCTCTCCTTTCTCTCCTGCTTCTCCATCAGTACCCTGTAATTCATGCACAGGTTAAAAAAAAAAGGCTAAAAGAAATCAAAATACAAATATAATTTCTTTAATCTTTTCAGACAAAGCAAGCGGTGTGTTTTCATACTTACAGCAACACCTGGCTCTCCGGGGGGTCCTGGGTCTCCAGGGAACCCAACAGGTCCCTGTAAGAGGAAAAAAAAGTTAAAAAGAGTTAAAAAGAACACCAGAGGAACAGCTGCTGAGAAATAATTTCCTTGGAAACAGCATTTGGAATGTGGGAGGTAATTTGGGTCGTGATTTCGTCCTGGCGTACTTGGTTACAACCTGTGAAGGTAATGTAATGAACTTAATGATGATGTTGCAAATGCAAGAGACCCCACTGCCTCCCATTACCATGCAGGCATAAAATCTAATCTCCCTCAATAAAAAGGCTTTTTAGCTCTTGAATATGAGACTGGGTAAAATGACCCACCTTTGAGGTGTGTGACTTTTTTTTTTAAAGCAGCAGATTGTGCCTGAGCATGAGGAGCCACACTTTCACTGGCTTTAATAGCAAACCTGTCAGACTTACAGGGTTGCCCTTTGGACCATCGTCTCCAGGGGGTCCTTTGGCACCGGCGGGTCCAGCAGCTCCGGGGGGTCCGGCCTCTCCTTTCTCTCCTCTCTCACCTTTGGGTCCCTACAGAGACGGGGTATTTCTTATGTCAACATCAAAAGAAGCAGAGTTTTGTTTTTTTTCAGTCTACATTAAACTCAGTGGAGGGAATAAAGAACCTGTGCAGGCAGAGACTGCTGACAGATATTGGATCTAAAGAAGATCTTGGACTGTTTCACAACGAGCAGTGACGGTCAACACTGCAGATATGAAATGAGTTGACAGGTCCGGATGTTTTATGGACTCAGAGACAACGGAGCTCGATAAATGAGGAACTTAACCTCCAAGCTGATATGAGCCGTTTAAAAAAATTTACATTATGGAACATTATATTTGTGAAAGTATAAAACCTCATCTTCTGCTTTTTGGTTATAATCCTAAAGTCTTTGCGTTACCAACAGAGATTAGCACGTTTTTTTGTTTTTTTTTAATGACCACTTGTACATCAGATTGTCCTTGCTGACTCCGACTCCTGCAGCAGCTTTTTGTCAGTCAGTTACTTCTGTTAAACTCACCATGATAACCAATAAAACCTACAAAACAATCTAAAGCTAATTAAAACCAGCCGAAGTAGGCAAACAAAAATTTACAACAAAATAAAACCAAACTGTAATGAATAACCCAAAACAATTATAACTCTGGTGTACATAGAGTTTGTTCTTCCCCCAAAGTAATTATTTTGCATGTAAAGTTTAAAGCTAACTTTAGATCTTGTCCAACAGAAACTAACAGTTACAGCTACTAAGACCTGCTGTACAGTGACTGGTCCTCCTTCATGACCCTTCCCACGTTTCACATTTGTGGACTGAAAGGCCACCAGAAGGCCTAACGCTGCTCCAGCTTTACTCCGCCTCCTTTTCTCACAGATATCTCCTCTACTTTCCACACTTTTCATTCTTATCATGTAAAATGTAGGTAAATGCAGAGTCTGAAAGGAGAGAACAGCAAGTTTACCATCTGAAGGTATTACCCTCCACCTGTTCCTCGTTTTCTACCTTTTCAATCTGCTGTTGTACCTCTTTAACTTCTCTGAAATTTCCATCTAGCAACAACAAAAGCCAGACAAAATAAATAAACATCTTCCAATAATTTGCAATGAACAAAAGATTCAGCCTAACAGGAGTATGTACTCAGAAATTGGTGTTTGGATTAGATTTTTTTCCCCCCCTAAACATAGTTCTTTAAATCGGATCCATCAGACAACGCTTCCTGATAATTACGCCTTAAGAGTCTGGAAGGAGGCTCATTTTGGTAGGACGTGTCCACAAGCTGTGCAGAGCGCCGGAGCCACGCTGAGATGATCCAACCGTCTGAATGCGAGTAGCAATTACTTCTATTGTGACGGACGCACAGCAGCCCTCCCTCTCATTAGATTGTGTGCTGTTTCATGTCTGCCCTCAAGCTATACAGAATATTCAATCTGGGACACCCGACCGACCCGAAAACAACCGCAGAGCCGCGTGTACGGCAGACGAGTGGTCTGAACCGAGAGCCTGTGGCACGAACAGAAACGTCTGCGTGAAAATGTAGGACGACGCTGGTGGACGTATTCGTGTCGGCAGAGGGGCACAGCAAAAGGCGGTGTATGCTTACCCCAGTTCCAGGCTCTCCAGGTGGTCCCGGGTTTCCAGCCTCCCCTTGTTCGCCCTGTGGTTAGATAAATGTCAGCGTCTCAACAGGTAAACATTCAAGCTGGTGCATGGAGAGTCCTCAAATTCAGACGAAACTTTGGGGTAAAAGTCTGCGCTCTTAATGCTAAATATTGTGGAAAAAACTTATTTTGGCTGCTTGTACCCATGACCTCGTTCTTTCGGTCATGACTCAAAGCTCATGACCATAGATGAACGTAGATTGACTGGTAAATCGAGAGCTTCGCTTCTTGACTCAGCTCTCCCTTCGTCGTCTTTGAAATTATAATTATATAGAAAAATCCAGGAGTTTCAACTTGACATCTATGGAATGTGCTATGAAAAGTTTGGACACAGCGCAGAATTTTATCTCCATGTCACATGACGACATTTTCAGATAAAACACCCTGCAGGGCCCTGATGGGGCCTTACCTTCTCACCCACAGATCCCATGGGGCCCACACCTCCTGGAGGACCTTGAGGACCCTAAAAAGACAGAAAAAGATCAGTTTGGAGTCATGATACCACACATGAGCTACTACTGATTAGACTTCCTGCAAGTTGCTATCAATTCATTTAAGCTATATATTTTTAAGGCTGTTAGGATTTAAATTTAAGAAAGTGTTAAATTATGAAAGCTGCTCTAATAATTTGCTTGACTAACTTGCTTATTAATTTAAGTTGAGCATAATGTTGTCCACCCACATTTCTGCTTTTTGCCTCTGCCATGGCAGCTCATTGCATCTTTCACACAGTATAGAACCGTGGCAACACTTCTCGATTTTAGCTAACTAATAAAATCCCCGTTTTTTAATTAGAACCTTATTAAAAATACACGCTGCCTTTCATGAAGGAGCCCTCAGTGGATCAGAAAACAAGAACTTATTGACTTCTGTTCCCCAAACAAACAGCAAGGAGTGGATTTTTGTTTTTTTGCAGGCTTGAGGTAAACGCTGATGGATTTTATGATAAATTTCTGTCGTTTTGCTGCTCTGCATCACAACCCTTGTCGTTTTTTTTTTGGGAGGAGGGGGGGTTTTTCACAGCACAGTAACTCCAGAGTTCCTCGGGCAACAACAGATGAAACGGATGAACAGCACCGCCGCAATTCTTTAAAAAGTTCAGGGGGTGGGGGGAAGCAATAGGCGTACAAATGGACACTTTTCAACTTTTTTTTTCCAAGCCCTATAACTTAGATGATTGAGTGTTAAGGATTTTTAAGACCTGAGGAAACCCTGAGGTGTTGCAAAAGTTGCATGCAGCAGATCGTTCGGGAGGGAGAGTCTGAAAATTTGATCTATGTTCATAAGCAATACGTACATCGGCTCCACTGGGACCCTGAGGGCCTCTGGGACCAGGGGGACCGGGAGGACCCTGTACAGAAAAAAAAAAAAAAAAAAGAGGAAATGTGATGTTGCTGTAATGGATTCAAGTCTTACCGTAAAAAGTTGGGAGTTTCTCTTACCATGGGCCCAACGTCACCGTTTTCTCCTTTTTCACCTGGAGGTCCGGGAAGCCCCTGGAGACAGAAACAAAAAACTAAATAAAACATGATTGCGTATTTGTTACCATGCCAAAAAACAAAACAAAAAGGAAACAACAACAACAATAATTAGAAACCTAACAATGAATCCTCCAGTTATTTGAACTGGACGAATTTCAGCTTGATTGGTTGTTTTGAGACTCCAAATTTGAACTTGTTCTGATTGGTGGATCAGCAAGATGTTAAATATTCAAGTCAAATTAAGCAAAACGATGCAAAAAGCTACTTAAAAGAGAATTGTATTTTCTACAACAGGTTTATTGAAAACTTTTTTAAACCAATTTGAATAATAAACTGAACTTGGTTGCATTGTTTGATAACGTCTGTAAAGTGTCTGGAGTGTTACGTGTTATGAACTGGCACTACATAAATAAGCCGAATTGAAAAGAGAGAGAGCAAGACTTTTAGCACATAACAGGAAGGCTAAACAGAGTACAGCAAAGTTGCTTTCCTTTATTATTTTAAACTTTCAACTTGTTTTTGTCATGCAACTGGAATTGGGATGTTAAGTAAGGATTTTAAATTAACAGGAGGCTGAAGCTGTAGCCACGGTAACCATGCCAGCTATCCTAACTGTGCTAATTGCTGTTGTAAAATGCTAACAGTTTAAAACGTAACCACTTTGTCCTTGTTGTGAAATAACTCCTCTTTCACACACATGGTGTGACATCACCTCTGCTCCTACACTGTAAAAACAAACAGTCTTACCAAGTATTTTGGTCAAGTTTGATGTGCAGATATGTCAGTACATTTAAAATAAGATCAAACTAACATACAAATGACTTCTCAGCAAGATACAGGATCTTGTTTTAAGTCAATAAAGTTTGAATATTGATTAAAAATTACTAGTTCCACTGGCAGATTTGCTTCTCTGACAACATGGGAAAATGTTTTGTTATAACTCAAATCATCTGCCAGTGGAACTAGTACTTATCAATCAATATTCAAGAATTATTGCCTTAAAACAAGATCCTATATCTTGATGAAAAAGTTACGTCTGAGTTAGGCTTGTCTGATTTCAGATGTACCAAGATATTTGCACAAGAAACTAGACAAAAAGTCATTGGTAAGATGTTGTGTTTTTGAAGTGTAATAACCTAAAGTAAAAATGTGTCGATTTTTCACCTTTATATTTGACAGCTCGGAAAGAAACATTCAAATTCCACAATAGATTCTGAAGAATGCATCTTTGATAACATCTGTACTGCAACATTGATGAGCCGTGGTGTGAAGAAGGCTTTTAATGTGTTTGCATCATTAACTGCATTCACAAAAGCTGCTTGCTTGCTGCTGAGATTTAATTTGACCACGGGAATACGTTGCTGTGATTCTGTGACTCAGAACAGCATAAATTATTCAGTGTCAATGAATCAAAATTCATGTTTTAGCCGGCGCTGCCTCAGCCAATTACGTCTTTATTGAATTATTTAAAAAAAAGAAAAAAGAAAAAAGTAATCAACAGTGCGGGCTTGAGTCTAAGTTTACTCAATTAAACCATGTTTTTAGAAAATGAGGTGCATCAGGCATCCTGTAAACGGCTCTCCTACAGTTTCAACTCAAACTGCGGTTTGTTCTCATTTTTCCTGTCACTAATCTGTACACATACATACACATATACATATATATATACATATATACATATATATATATATATATATATATATATATATATATATATATATATATATATATATATATATATACATATATACATATATATATATATATACATATATATATATATATATATATATATATATATATATATATATATATATATATATATATAGATAGATCTTGACTCTTAAGGTGCAGGAATTAATCTGGCTCACTCACACACAGCAAATGAGCAGCATGTTGGCGACCTTACGCGTTTGATCCCTGACATTTTCTCCCGGTAATTGGTGTGATTAAATTGCTGTGGTTTGCTTTTTTGTGTGTGTGTGCATGTGTGTGTGTGTGAATGTTTGCTCTTGATCTGGGGGCACTTTGTCGTCAATAAAAGGTGTAGGGTTGTAAAAAAAAAGAAAAGAAAGGACATCAAAAGAAATCATTCTACTGCAGGATCTCGAGCAAAAAGTGAAAACAAAACAAGGAATTGTGTTTGTGCATCAACACGGCTCTTCATCTACTTGACTCTGTTCATCTTCATGCCTGTTTATTTTAATTTTTTTTTTTTTTGAGTATTGTCACCAGCTTGATTGCCACACATCAGCTCCCGCCCCTCGCTGAGAAGCATCATTTGTGTAAAGGTCTTCTCTAATGCTAAAATCGGTAGCGGTGGTGCTAATTATGCAGCCCGGTAAATGAGCTTGATGAGGAACAGACTGCTGGAGTAGGTCAGTCCGCGCAATTAATGGGATTGTGATGGGAAGTGAATTACTCCCAATTAAAAGTCCATTGAAGGCGATCCTGCTGAGAAAGAATAGCGCCGAGGAGCGACGGGCAGCAGCGTGTGTAATTTCATTCAAGACGACGACCCCGATCCCCGCAGCAAACTTCCAAAGTACGGGACTTCGGAAGCTGATTCCTAATAAATGGATAATTACAAATAAATTGAATACAACCGTGGGAAAGGTTGCACGTCATTAGATCTCTATCGCGGGCCAACAAAACATCATTAAGGCACGTTAAAGTGCTTCCTGGTGTTTTTCTTTTTTTACATGCAGCTTCACAGAGAAATACCACTTATTTATGAACAGAGTGGAAATTTTCCGTTTGTTTCTCAGACGTTACGTTGTGCATTTTTTGGTTTGCATTGCTGTTGACTGCACTCCTGCGTGTTTTAAACTAAAGGGTCGAACCTTTTTGAATCTTCGTTGTTGTAATGTTGTTCACCGGCTGAAGACCTTTCAGTGAGACGCTCTAATGTGGCGCCACGGCAACCGTTAACCATTAGCTATAGCTCCAGATGCAATTTTCCTTTTTTCTCCCCATCATTCTATAATGTTGCATGCTTTGTGTTGTGGCCATTTATTATTAATTATTGTCCCTGTAGGGTAGCCGTTATATACTCTGGACTGATGTATGAAACTGGGATTTGTTTTATGTATAGAAAACAGTAGTTTGAGGCTGACAGGTGAGAGGAGAAGATAAAACAGGAAGGAAGTGATTTTGTTTTTTGTTTTTTAATCTGGGGTGTGCACCGAGAGCTATTGCAGTGAACTATTATTTTTCTTACCTCAGAATATAGGGAGGTACAGCAAAAGCCCGCGGATATTCCAGCTCCGGTGAGACTTTTGCTATCCAGTTATTAATCGATTCATCTAAAAATTGTCAAAAGATTAAAGCCTACACTGTATTGATGGTAAGTCAAGCAGAAATACACATACATGCTTTTTTTTTTTTTTTTTAATTCATTTATTTTTTGCTGCAGTTGCATCCCTTTCTACGCTGAAGGAATGCTGTTTTTGCATTTCAGGCAATAAAATATTTGCCTTCCTAGTTAAAAAAGGAATTAACATTGTTTATTTGCATCTTTTAATGTATTTCTTATAGCACAAAAAAATGGGATTAAGTGGTTTAATAACAAATCTGCAGAAAATGCCTATTTTTTATCTGGATAACTGATTAATCGTCAAAATAAACAACAGAACAATCAAACACTGAAACAATCACTAGTTGCAATTGGGAGAGAAACTACAAACAACTAAACAAGGGATGACTTGGTTAACTTTGACTCGTCCGTTGTGGTTTCTGTCGATAGAAAACCTCTCAAGCCGAACAGAGAATCATTTAAACTATGATGCTTAAGCAATAATGCTGATTTATTATCTTATGACAGAAGAGAGTGGTGCCAACCTGTAGACCGATGGGACCCGGGGGTCCAGGGAAGCCTCTCGGACCCTCGTCTCCCTTCTGCCCGAACATGCCCTGCTGACCTCTGGGACCTGGCTCTCCATCAGCTCCCTGGCAAACGACACACACGTTACAGCTGCAAACCACGTGATGACGTTTAATCTGTGCTTTTCATCAGAAATGATTTGATTGGCGTCAGCCGTTCTTTATGCTGTTCAAATGCACTGAATTTGACATGGACTTACAGCAGGACCTGGGGCTCCAACGGGACCTTGAACGCCAGCCGGTCCCGGGGGGCCCTGGGAAAAACAGAGTAAATAAGGTGTTGGGAGTAAAACGCAGACATAATAACATGCAGTACACCAGATGCAGATGAAGGAGGCCGGGTTCTGTTTCAGAACCAGCGCAGGAAAACGATCCTGAACTTTTTAAAACTGCTGACATCAGCGAAACGTTCCAGCAGCATCAAAAGCGGCGCAGATTTCATTAAAAAAATGCTGAGCTGCTAATAAGATGATGTGATTTACATTATTGAACCTAATTTACATCTTATTTGTTGTGCTTTCTATTATCAATTCGGTCGTTTTTGGTTTTTTTTACAATGAGAAATGCTGCCTTGTTCCGTTTGATGCTTTTTACCACACAACAAATTCGCAAAGATCCATGTGATTCACTTGCACCGCGTCGTAAAACTGAGTTAAACGCCACTAATTCTTATAGTGGATGTGATTTATTCCTGTTGTGTGAAACGTAATCTAATCAGAACACACGGCCAGCTTCATGTGAATACGAGATGTAGATTCATGTGCTTTTCATAACCCACCTGCTCTCCCTTGTCACCTTTGCTTCCTTTCTGGCCTGGCTCTCCAGCCTCTCCCTAGAAAAGACAAACACACACACACACACACACACACACGCACACACACATAGTCTCAGATCCAATTTTCTTCTTTTGTGAATGTCAACAAAATCACTGACAACCCCGCAGCTCAGACAAAAAGCCAATATGTGTGACGATCATCCTGGAAGTTCCATGCGGATGAACAGATATGGAGATGTCCATTTCCTGTCCAGGTTAGAACGCAGGAAGCCTCTCAAGTGACGGCTGATTGGCAGCTCCAGAGAACACCGGGAGATTAAATCACTGTTTCAGCTCTGCATTTCCTTCAGCTGAGTTTTGCCTACTTCACAAGGCAAGTTGTTTTTTTTTTGTTGTTTTTTTTCTTAAATCAATTTTTGTCCAGATTTTCCCCTTCTGACAATCTTAAAGATGCTCCGATTATTGGGATGGCTCTGATGACAACCTTAAGAGATATTCCTGCCGTGTGCGGTGTGCTAAGAGTGATCTGCTTCGCTCGGAAGCACTACGATCTGAAATCGTAGATATTCAATATGTTGGATTGGATAAACGAGGTTGTAGCATGTTGAATGTGACATGTAGCCAAACAGAGGGGAACCCAAAAAACACAAAACAACTGCTGATGGCGGACCAGAAAGGCCGGTGGACGTTAAAGATGTCTTTATATTGTTTTTCTCTGGTAAATATAGTCCAGAAACTACAGCCGCTGCTTCTTCCTGGTCGGCCATGTTTGTTTACTCTGAACTCATGTTTGGTCTCAAAAGATTTTCCGTCAAACATCTGAATCTTGGTGCACACCTGTCAAGTCTGTGTCTATGACCGGTATGTCTTGTTATTGAATGTCAGTTCACGTGTGGCGAGTGCTCTCTCAAGTTTTGAAAATTGGACACCAACTTCAAATTCAGACATCAACTGAGTTTTCCGTTTACTTTGTCTGATTAGACCCAAGTGTTAAAATACGGAGCTGATGAGATCAGGGCGGCAGACGGACCTTGTCTCCGTCCTCTCCAGGTGGGCCTTGAGGTCCAGCAGGGCCAGGAAGACCGACAGGACCCTGGATACCGTCACGGCCGGCCGGGCCCTGCGGCCCTTTCTCCCCCTAGAAGCACAAAGATGTTTACTTTAAAGGTTATACTTACAAGCCACACGTCAATGGGTAAAATTATTTTTGGGAACGACGTACTCACAGGAGCACCTTTCTCTCCAGCAGGACCTGGAGGACCCTGAGGACCAGGTCTACCAGATAAACCAATTGGGCCGGCTGGACCAGCATTACCTCTCTCACCAGGAGAACCCTTCAAGCATAGAAAAAAAAAGAAAATCATTCTGTAAATAAATCCCCGATTTTACTGAACAGCTTCTGCCATTAAGATCCTGGCAGACCCCGCTGAGTTCTACCACTAATGGATCAATGCACACATAAACAAACCCTTTAAAGGAAAGTGAGAAAACAGCAGAGGCAACACACAATAACAGGTGCCTTTTAAGTTCTAATGAAGCGGCACTGCTCTTTTATAATGCAGTTGGCATTATCTGCTATCCGGGGGCTGACGCCTCGGTGCTACTGTTCGCTCTGAGGGACTTGTGCCTGCAGCTGAAAATACCTTTTTTTCCTTTTTACAAAAACAGACTTGTTGTTTTTGGAGCTACAGGAAGTCGGTGTTTACCTTTGTCCATAAAACACATAGGTAAATACTCCGTCTGCTTGGCTCCATGCTCCTTTTGTTCCTATCCAGATAGCAGCAAACTACCACATGCAACATTAACGATCTTCTCATTGTAATATGTCTGACTTTGTAACTATTTTTCATTAGCTTTTTGATGTGTTGTTACACAGTTTTCTTTGAAACATATGAACAGAAAAAAATGATACGATCAGCTTAAAAGATTTGATTTGAGACAAAGGAAACAAATGTTTCCATCTGTGAGTGTGTCCGTCCGAGTGACTCCAAGTAAACCTGACAATATCAAATATTTCCATAGATTTGACGTTGCTCTGTGTTGGCTTATTAGAATAACTTTTCCCATTTTTAGCTTCAGTCTAGCATCTTCTAGGTCCATTTTGTCGCTTGTGGAGTGGAGTTGTGAATGTGGAGTTCGCCTTCAGTGCACAGCGCTTGGTGCAGTTGAGTTCGTTCGTTCGTTCGTCCCTCCCTCCCTTCCTCCCTTCCTTCACAGTGTAAGCCATCTACTCCTCTAGTTAGACTAGAATGAACAGATCGGCACAACTTTATGTCATGCATTCCTGTTTAGTTTTCTGTCTGCTGTATGTATTGTAGATTTACTAAAAGCCCAACAGGGAAAGCTGACCCTCAACCTTGTGATTTTGGCCCGACCCGGCCTGAATTTTGGATCAGGTCCAGGTCGGTTCTACTGATTTTCTGTCCTGACATCCTTCCATCATGTTTCATTATATTCACGGAGAACTTTGCATTCATTTGAACACACGTCGTGGAACAGGATGTTTTCATTATAGGAACCTCAGTTAATAATTTGAAAAAAACAAAAAAACAAAACAAAAACAAAACAAAGACCATTTCCAGAGGCAAAATCAGGCCGTTTGAATACAACATGTATATTAGTTTTTCAATAATTTGAACAATTTCACTTCAAGGGAGAACTTCTGTTCAGTCGCAGCTCAGCGTTACGAGCTACGCTGTGCCATTATCTCAGTTTGCTTCGTCTTTTTAAGAAGTGCTGCTGCATGCGAATTGAGAGAAAAGCTTGAAGTTATCAAAAAACTACTTAAATAAGTACAGTCCTCTGAAAAGCAGAAAAAGAAAGGAGCGTGTATACATTCCCCGGCTGAAACCTCTGGGATTGATCTGGGATGTGTAGGAGGAACTCCCAGGCTTACTCAATATTTTGACTCAGCATATGGACGCTTCATGGCTGTGTGGTTTTATTGAGAGAGCATTTGTTTGTTTGCTTCTCTCTTCGTGTGCCAGGAGGCAAGAGAACAAATAGTCTTGATAGAGTACGCTGCCGTTTTTGCAGGGAACGGCACAGGAGAGGTGGATTAGTGAGTCTGAATGCATGACATCTATTTGGTTGACCCCAAACAACAGAATTCATTTAGTACATTTAATATCCCCTAATGTTTATCATTGACTGAATTTTAAGATTTCTAATCCTGTATTTAGCTAAAACAGTTAGTTTTATTTTGTTTTGTTTTAACAAATACATCCAGTACGTTGCAAGAGTATTTATAGCCTTTGTACTTTTTCACCTTTTTACAACTTAGTCGCAATATTTACTGAGCTATTACTCTGTAACAAACTGTTACTTTACTACAGAGGCACTGCTTTTCTTTTTTTGGACATTTATTATTGCTGACAGTATTTTTTTTTTTTTTTACTTTTGGATATTTATTATGACATGTAGCCATAGCAACGAGGCGGTATGCAACCCGGAGCAACTGATTAACATTGGAAAAGCTCAAATAATACCTCAACTGCTCAAACAAATCCCAGATTAGCAGAGAAGGAGGCATCATGGATGGAGAGCAGGAGCAAAGAGGAGAGAGAGAAGGAGGAATTTAAAACCATCTCCTCCAACAATCGTGAGGTCTTTGTCAAACATGTTGGCGAACGAAGAACGAGCCAAAGTAGCCTCTGTGACACGGAGGCAGGATTACGTCCCCGACTCCGATGTCTTTCTGCTGGGCTTCCTGACAGACTCAAAGAGGAGCGGCAAAAGAAAAGAAGAAGTGAAGGTGTCGTCTGTAACATGTCCATCTGTTGTCTCTGTGACCCGGATATCTAACTCTCAGCATTTAGCTTAGTTAGTGATCATGTCTGTTACATTTCCAAACTTGGATTTGTTTTATACAAACGTCAAAGATTCATACATCTTCAAAGAGAGACCTAATCTGTTAATTTAGTTGTTTTTTTTTCTGCTCAGAATATAAATGTCATGGTCACAACACATCTGTAATGAAGAAAACTCCAAGAAGGTGGTCAGAGGAAGCTGAAGAAGGCCGACAGGGCTGCTTAGAGCTGCTTCACCAGATAAGCAATGTCATGTGTAATGAAGAGAGCTTCATTACTGGGTCTATTTGTATTTAAGTCACTGTTTAGCACTTTAAAAACACTTTTTGCACTTTATTAACAAGCACTTTATTTAGCATTGCACTTTAAGCAGAGATTTGCACATAAACAACAATTTGCACACGAGAAGTTTTAATTGTATTTATTGAATATTTTAGTAATTAGCATGTAGCCTTTTGTTCTGGGCTCTGCACAGCTGCTCCTCATTGGAAAGTGAGGTGGTTGCCTGTGGAGGGAGGATAATTGTTACTCAGAGCAAGGAGCTACTGGTGGGTAAAACTGAGCAAATGTTTGTGCAATATCTGTTAGGTGTGGAGTGCTGATAATGAGTGACTCACCTGTCTTTTCTGTGTCCTCTCCAGGGTGTTTGGACAAATACAACCCCGGGGGTCCAGACACCATTTATAGGTTCGGGAGAGGCCATTGAAAAGTGTGGGGAGATAATTGTTTATGGGTTTTTTGTGGTGTTTCATTTGGTGTAAGAAAAAATATAAAATATTTATAAAAAGTAAATTTAAATGTTTATATTTAATAAATTGTAGTTTATTTAAATAGGTGGAGATTTGTTAAGGGAGATCCCCCTGTGAATTGGAGGTGGTTGGGTCCAGCACAGCTGAGACTATTTAAGCCTGTGGTTTCACCTGTGTGAGGAGAGAAAAGGATTGTGATTGAGTGTGTGTTGATGCTGGGAAGAGAATAAACCAACTGCTGTTTCCACCTGACTCTACCTCTTGAAGTCTTCTTCACCGTAAAATCCAACCGCAAACGGCTGCCCTGTTACAAGTGGTGTCAGAAGTGTGCCAGTCATGCCACGGTGAGAAGATGATGACCAGAAGTGGTAAAAAGCCAGGCCAAGAAGGAGAGCCTGATGAAGGAGCTGGAGCTTCCTGTGAAATGGAGGCCATGGCAGCGACCAACCCTGAAGATAAGTTGGAGGAACTGGCGGTGATGGTGAAATCTATTATGCGGTCTCAAGTGGCTAGAGACCTGAAGATTGATAAAGATTTTTCCCGCCAGGAACAAAGGTGGAAGAGCATACAGCATCAATTTCAACAAATGCAGCTTCAAGTGCATGCTGTATTGGACAAACCTGAGGTATCAGGAACACAAGCTCGACCCAGGACATCTGAAGCACATGCAGGTGAATCAGAAGAATCTGATGGTGGTGATGTCCAGGTGGCTCATGGTTCCAGGTCCATAATTGAACCAAGATTTCTTCCGTTATCCACTGATGACGACATTGAGCATTTTCTGACGACGTTCGAGAGGATGGCCCAGGTGTGTCGGTGGCCTAGAGATGAGTGGGCGGTTCGTCTTGTCCCTCTGTTGACCGGCAAGGCCCGCACAGCCTACGTTCTAATGGATATGGCTGACTCTGAAAACTATGACAAAGTGAAAGAGGCAATTCTGGCAAAATATGAAATCACTGCTGACACTTATCGACGCCGCTTCAGATCCCTGAAGATTGAATCAGGTGAGACGCCACGTGAACTTTATGTGCGATTGAAAGACTTGTTTTCAAGATGGATTAAACCTGATAAATCTACTGTGGAAGAAATATCTGAGCAGATAATTCTGGAGCAGTTTTTAAGGATGGTAAATCCAGAGTTGGAGGTCTGGATACGCGAGCGTGACCCAAAGACGGCAAAAGAAGCAGCTACTCTTGCAGAGGTCTTCACATCAGCCAGGAAGGGGAGCAAGAGCATTTATTTTGGCCGAGAGACTCACTATGCCCAATCAAGTAAGTCCACTGGGGGTGAACAGGGCTCTGGTCAAAGTCAGGCTAGAAATGTTTCTAGTTTAAAGCAGTTCCCTTCCCAAAGACCCCCCAATGTTAAAAAGCCATTTGTCAAGTCTTCAGTCCAAGATATTAGATGTTACAACTGTAATGGCTTTGGTCATACACAACATTTCTGTCCTGCCCTTAAATCAAAGCCATCACTTTTGTGTTCTGTTCCAAGACCAGCTATGGATGCTGTGGAAAAGAAAGTTTGCACTATTTCTGTTCTAGTTAATGGGCAGAAAGAAGAAGCTTTGCTTGATTCTGGGTGCTTTCAATCTCTAGTACATGCTAGCTTAATCTCAGCAGAAAAGCTAAGTGGGGTGGGGGTTAAAATAAGTTGTGTACATGGAGATGAACATGTCTACCCTACTGCTGAGGTGTATTTGACAGTGGGAGGTCAAACATACTTGGTACAGGTAGCTGTAGTTCCCTCTTTGCCATTCACAGTTATACTTGGTAATGATATACCCACTCTCTTTGACCTTATCCACCAGTCAGACTATGAACCCCAAGTTCTTACCAACAGAGATGCCCAGAACTCGTGTCCTAAAACGGATATACCAGTAGAACCATTGAAACCTTGTAATGTAGTAACAAGAGCGCAAAGTTCAAAGACTGTGTTAGAAGAGTTGCCCTTTTTTGGGGAGTCTTTAGAAGCAGAACCAGGAAGAACCAAAAAGTCAAAAGCTCAGAAAAGAAGGGAGAAGTTCAAAGGCTCAGGTGATGAAGAGACAGCACAATTATCTAAGCCAGATAACTTCTTTGAGTTTGACATTCCCTCAGATTTGGGTGCACTCCAGAGAGCTGATTCTACACTAAAACCTTGGTTTGAAAAGGTAACTGGGGTGGGGGGAACTCATCAGGGTCAGCTAGACTTCCTAGAAGATGCAGTTTACGTTATTAAAGGAGGCATTTTGTATCAGAAGAAGGGACAGTGTGAAGCATTAGCCCTTCCACAACAGTTCAGACACAAAGTTATGGAGCTAGGGCACTCAATTCCATGGGCAGGTCATATGGCTTTTTATAAGACACTGAGTAGAATCAGCTGCCATTTTGTCTGGCCGGGAATGTATACCCAGATTTCTAAATTTTGTAGTTCCTGTGAAAAATGTCAGTTGACTTCAGGCAAAGGAGTAGCTCGAGCCCAGCTACAACCACTGCCAATTATTGAGACACCTTTTGAAAGGCTGGGCATGGATATTGTGGGCCCATTAGAAAGGAGCTCTACAGGTCACCGTTACATATTGGTGATATGTGACTATGCTACACGGTACCCTGAAGCTTTTCCTCTCAGATCCATTAAAGCCCGACAGGTTGCTAACTGTCTCCTGCAGCTTTTCTCTAGAGTAGGAATACCTAGAGAAATTCTCACAGATCGTGGGACAAACTTTTTGTCTAAACTGTTGCAGCAGGTTTATAAATTATTAGGGATTAAGGGACTTAAGACCACCCCTTACCACCCCCAAACGGACGGGCTAGTGGAAAGATATAATCAGACTCTCAAAAATATGCTGCGCAAGTTTGTCTCTGACACAGGTGCCGACTGGGACCAATGGCTACCGTACCTGTTATTTGCTTACCGAGAGGTCCCACAAGTGTCTACAGGTTTTTCACCCTTTGAACTATTGTATGGGCGTCAAGTGAGAGGTCCATTGGATCTACTGAAGGACTGTTGGGAAGACGCTACACCAGAGGGTGAAAACATTGCAGCATATGTCATCAACATGAGGGAGCGATTGCAGCAAGTGGCATCTTTTGCTCAGGACAACATGAAAGCAGCTCAACAACATCAAAAGAGATGGTACGATCAGAAGGCTAGAGACAGAGTCTTCCTTCCAGGTCAGAAGGTTCTTTTATTGCTTCCTACCAGCGACAACAAGCTGCTGACAAAATGGCATGGACCATATGAGATCACCAAACAAGTGAGTAAAGTGGTTTATGAACTATACATGCCAGAAAGAGCTAAGAAGCATCAGACATTTCATGTCAACTTGTTGAAAGAGTTCCACAGCCAACAAGAGCCAGTGCACCAGGAATTATTTGTGAGAGCAGTTAAGGATGAGGAGGTGACTGAGAAATTTTTTCCAACTAACATGTCAGACTGTGCTTTGGTTGACATTTCTCATCTGTCCCCTACTGAGCAGGAAAAAGTCAAACCTCTCTTGGATCCTCAGCTCTTTCAAGAAGTTCCAGGATTTACGTCACTGGTTCAACATAAGATTCGGGTTAAAGAAGATGTGCCGAGTCGTCAAAAGAGCTATCGCATACCAGAGCGGTTGATTCCAGTACTAGAAAAAGAAATAAAACTGATGTTGGATTTGGGGATAATTGAAGAATCTAGTAGTGAATGGTGCAGCCCGATTGTGCTGGTACCAAAGAAAGATGGCTCCCTTAGATTTTGCATAGACTTTAGAAATTTAAATGCTGTGTCCAATTTTGACCCGTACCCAATGCCCAGGGTTGACGACCTACTGGAGAAAGTCGGTTCGGCAAGCTACATCACAACGCTGGATTTGTGCAAAGGATACTGGCAAGTGGCTTTGGCACCAGAAGCAAGAGAGCTGACCGCCTTCAAAACTCCTTTTGGTATGTACCAGTTTAGAGTCATGCCTTTTGGGCTCCAGGGTGCGCCAGCAACATTCCAACGTTTAATGGATCATGTGCTGAGAGATGTTTCAGAATTTTCTGCAGCATATTTGGATGATGTTGTGGTGTATAGCCAGTCCTGGGAGGAGCATCTGATTCACCTACAGGAGGTGCTACACCGCATCAGATTGGCTGGACTGACAATTAACCCAAAGAAGTGTGCTGTAGCCCAGAGAGAGGTGGAGTATTTGGGTTTTGTCATTGGGTTTGGAAAAATAAAGCCTCAAGTGGGGAAAATGGATGCAATCCAGTCCTTCCCAGTTCCAACTACAAAAAGGAAGGTGAGAGGATTTCTGGGTTTGGTGGGCTGGTACCGGAAATTTATACCTTCTTTTGCAGAACGATCAGCTGTGCTGAACCATCTAACAAAGGGTGCAGCCCCCAACAAAGTGTGCTGGACAGAAGACTGTGATCGAGCATTCAAGGACCTCAAGCAAGCAGTATGTACTCATCCAGTTCTACACACACCAGACTTCACTAAGCCATTCATCTTGCAAACAGACGCTTCAGGGGTGGGACTTGGAGCTGTTCTTCAACAAGAGGTGGACGGTGAAAGAAGACCTGTGGTGTTTCTGAGTCGGAAACTGCTGGATAGAGAGACAAGATATTCAACCGTGGATAAGGAGTGTTTGGCCATGAAGTGGGCTATTGAGGCCCTCAGGTATTATCTTTTAGGACGTCACTTTATTTTAGAGACTGACCATCGTGCCCTCCAATGGCTAAGACGAATGAGGGATGCCAACGCCCGAATCGCTGGATGGTACCTGGCGCTGCAGCCATTTGACTTCACGGTCCAGTACAAGCCAGGGAAGTCTAATGTGGTTGCTGACGGTTTATCCAGAATGTCAGAGGACTGAGGTACTCTTAAGAGAGGAGGGAGGAAATGTAATGAAGAGAGCTTCATTACTGGGTCTATTTGTATTTAAGTCACTGTTTAGCACTTTAAAAACACTTTTTGCACTTTATTAACAAGCACTTTATTTAGCATTGCACTTTAAGCAGAGATTTGCACATAAACAACAATTTGCACACGAGAAGTTTTAATTGTATTTATTGAATATTTTAGTAATTAGCATGTAGCCTTTTGTTCTGGGCTCTGCACAGCTGCTCCTCATTGGAAAGTGAGGTGGTTGCCTGTGGAGGGAGGATAATTGTTACTCAGAGCAAGGAGCTACTGGTGGGTAAAACTGAGCAAATGTTTGTGCAATATCTGTTAGGTGTGGAGTGCTGATAATGAGTGACTCACCTGTCTTTTCTGTGTCCTCTCCAGGGTGTTTGGACAAATACAACCCCGGGGGTCCAGACACCATTTATAGGTTCGGGAGAGGCCATTGAAAAGTGTGGGGAGATAATTGTTTATGGGTTTTTTGTGGTGTTTCATTTGGTGTAAGAAAAAATATAAAATATTTATAAAAAGTAAATTTAAATGTTTATATTTAATAAATTGTAGTTTATTTAAATAGGTGGAGATTTGTTAAGGGAGATCCCCCTGTGAATTGGAGGTGGTTGGGTCCAGCACAGCTGAGACTATTTAAGCCTGTGGTTTCACCTGTGTGAGGAGAGAAAAGGATTGTGATTGAGTGTGTGTTGATGCTGGGAAGAGAATAAACCAACTGCTGTTTCCACCTGACTCTACCTCTTGAAGTCTTCTTCACCGTAAAATCCAACCGCAAACGGCTGCCCTGTTACATCATGACTGAGTGTGCGACTGTTTTGGGACAACATCGTCCCCGCCAGAGCAGCGACAAACACTGGATCACCAGTGACTCAAAGAAACTACTAGACGAGGAAAAAAAGCCTTCAGTCGGGGAGACAGGAAATTATTCAGAAGCAACTAAAAGTCAAGAACACAGAAAGGAAGAATCTGGAGTTAGATTCACTGGAATACAGATTACAATCGCAGATCCTTCCTGCCTACAGTCATCGTCATTAACAATGACTTTTTAAAGGAAATTATATAATCTTGAGTTACAACAGCATTTAATTTAACCCTCGGATAAATAAAGTGGTTTTAATTTAATTTTAATTGAATTGTGAGTGCTTTGATTGGTCAGTAAGATGCTATATACACCATTTGTTTTAACACTGGGATTTAATTGTACTCTGGGTTTACTAATCAGAAGGTAATTTCTTGCAACGGATTTATTAGTATCAGAGTAAAGGAGCCTGAATTCACATGCATTAAATGCTTTTAAAAGTTATTTGTAAACTATCTGAAAACAACAGATGATTGTTCTGACACGTAATGCATTGTAATGCCTGCACACTCATTCATTAGTGCATGTGTGAGTGAAGTTTATACTTCAGTTCCACTTTAGAAGAGCGAGGTACGACGATGACAGACGACAACAAGAAAAACCAGACACAATGAAGTCTGGTTTTTGACAAGTGAATAAATATATCACACTCTTATTGAGTCAGGAGAAAGAAATAGATTGAAACACACAGTGATCTTTTTTTATCTAAATGATGCAAACCACTTTTAAGCAACCTGCACTTGTAAACCTTAACGCTTTTAACATGGTGTACAGATATTAATGAGAATGTTGTCAGGAAATGCGTAAAAGCCAGAGTACTTACAACAGGACCGGGTGGACCTTGGGGTCCCTCTCCGCCCTTCAGACCAGCTGGGCCCTGAAACGAAGAGAGAAACAAAACTGACCGTTACAATCTCCACATCTGCCAGTAATAACGCTACAATCTCCACGCTGGATCTCAGCACAGGTTTCATTAAATGCTCCAACTGTCTGCCTCCGTTTGCTGGTTTGTCACTTCATCCCAAAATGAGTGAGTGCCGAAGAAAATTCAGAGCTTCTCACCCTCCACGTTCTGAGCCATGAAACTGGCAGAAACACGGGCTCGACTAGAAAGTCCAAAAAAACTAGTAAGGAGGTTGAAAATCATCATCATCATAAAACCCACTTTATGGAGTTGGCTTGAACAGCTTCATATAAAGAGCATGTTTGAAATCGGTTTGGTGCTTTAACACATAATTGAGTCCGGCTGAGAATCAGAAAAACTACCTCAACTTTCACAAATGTTGTTTGACTTAGTTATTTATTTTATTTTTTTGCACGTGTTTGTAAAACTTAAAAAAAGGGAGAGGAAACTTCCTCCTCCTAAAACAAAGATCGAGGATTGGTACATGAGGATATTACTGGAGCTCTTTCTCATTGCTTTCTTCAAAATCTATTAGCATTAGAAAAATGAGATGGGGGCTAGATGGGCGGTTGCCCAGGGTGGTAATGGAAATGGGGGATAGAGATGATTTATTAATTTTTGTTGGTTGACTTTCTACTGACGCAACCTTTCTTACTGTTGTGTCAGTAATTTCCACTTTTTACTTTTCCTTGAGTAAAAATATGTTGAAGTGTTGCTGCTCTCACTTGAGTACTAGTTTTGGGTTGCTCTTCCCATTTCTGCTCTCTGGATGAAGAAAAAGTTCAGAAGTCATCCAAATGTTGAACAGCCGTACTGCAAATGAGAGTAAATAATTCAAATCCATATTTCAGCCTCTGTGGTTGTGTGGCAAGAAAATAAAACATTGCACGGAGTGTGCTTTATTATATATATCTATCAAGGTCCAACATGTGTTTGCATGCATGCACGAGTGTTTGTATGTGTGTGCAACTCCCCAGTGAGCTCCAGAGCAGCACAAGGCAGTATGGGTAATGAGTTTCTGCAGACGGTGGCTGCGTGCTGGGCTAAATTACGATGGCAGGAAACAATCAGGCATGTCCTGCCGAGTTCGGATGACCTTGAGGAAATGCTTTGTTTCCCCGACAGTGTATCCGTCCCGCGCCACTCCAGTCTAATTGCCAACATTTTTGACTTAATTATTTATTTACTAAATAATGCATGCGGCAACAAAATGCCGCGCCTTCCAAAGCGCTGGCACTGACGAATGATGAAACAATAGACGTCCTTGAGTTAAACTGGGGAAAAGACTTTCAAAATAAGTCCCTAACAAATCCCAAATTCTCTAAAAAAAAAAAAAAAAGGAGGCCCATTATCCACTGCAGCGGTCCAAGCCGTGGATTCTGCGGCAGTGGAGCAGCGCAGGAGCAGCGCCTGTTCATTTGTTAGATGTCACTTCGGATTTCCTCCCACCGGATTGATTGCTGCGAGTGCATTCCAGGGCTGCTGCCTCTAATGAAGTGAACAGCTCCAGATAGGTGTGGGTTCATTTGTTATGTAGCTGTGGTCTATCACTTTCTACCAGCAGGCGCATGTGGAGAAAAACTGTGACGGATAGCTGCGGGTGAAGTATCCGGTTCTTACCGTGGCGCCGGGTAGACCTCTCTCTCCGGGGAAGCCACGAAGGCCCGGCGGACCGTCTTTACCAGAGGAGCCTTGTGGTCCAGGATCACCCTGCATACACAGAAATTGTTTTTTTTTAATTATTATTATTATTGTTCGCAAAGTATCAGAAAATCAGCTGAAATATGTCAAAAATGACTGGATGAACATTCCAGACTTAAATTGTGTTTTATAATGTCTTAATAAGAGAAAAGGAATCAAATATTAATATCAAAGTTTAAATGTTTTTTGCACATGAACGACAACTGTGAGCTATTATTAAGACAATGTCTGACAAAAGCTTCACAGAATCACTATCTGAAGAAAATTCCTTCAGCCACTTGTTTGGTTGTAAACAGTTGCTGCTTTTGATGACGTGGGTTTCTGCCCAGGGCGGCACAGATTGGGAGGGCGTAACAAAAAAATTAGCTGCCAGTTGTAGACAGAAGGAGTTTTTCATTTCATATTTGCATTAAGTGCTCACCATGGTGCAGAGGACTATTTTTTATTTTCTTAAACAGTTGAGATCGTCTTTGATCGTATCAGCTTCAGACGTCGACATATTTCAACTGGTGAGGATTCACAACAGGGAAATATGTAAAGTACAAATTAAATTTTTTAATTGTTTTATTGAATTAGTTTCAAAAGTTTATTTCTTTTTTGTTGCTGCAGCGGACTTTGGCATGGAGTCGACCTTAAAGTGGCTGGTGACTCATATGTGAGATCACAGTTTGTTTGGTTTTTGTTTTTCAACTGAGTCCCCAGAATAAAACAGGTAAAGTTTGTGCAAAACAACAAACCCAGAAAGTGGTCACTAATCATCAATAAATAAATAAATACATCTGTGTTGCGTTTGCCATTTCCTTTTTTACTGAACTAGATTCACAAAGCAAATTACACTAAATACATGTAGACCGGTTCAACAATGGGAGCAATTTGCATCGATTTTTATCAGGTCATAATTATTCTTATATTAACATTTTTAACCAAACTTCAAGACGAACATTTAACTTTAAGGAATAATGTCAGCTGAATGACGATTGATTCAGAAAAACCACACATTATTAAGGTTATACCTTTAGGAGAGAATAAAAGAAGTTGTCAGTTTATACCTCATTCACTCGCAATGAAATCAGAAAAACAACAAAAAAGGTGAAACGAGTTACATCTATTACCATTATAAAATATTCGATGGATCCAATCATAAGGCTTACGTTTGGTATTCTGCATAATTTCATATGGTTATTTTGAAAAGCTCATTTTAATCTAAAAACAAGTCTCATCGGAACGCATATCCAAATGTACCCGATGTAGGTTTAATGTAACTTCACGTTTTTTGTTTCCAGTAGTGAATTACTGTCGATATTATCTTTATTTATTTTGCTTCTGGTGCGTTTGAACTCAATTCTACTCACAAAAATCATCAAGTCCACAAAGATTCTATATTATGTCCTCCATGTCTAAACACTGACTGCACATCAACTAATGGCTTTGTACTTTCCAGCAGGAATAGAGGCGTACGTGTTTCAAAAGCACCAGGCGAACCCTAATGGCCCATTAGTGGCATTTACCTGAAGCGTGTATTATTTTCTATTCATCAGCGCTGCAGCAGCACAGTCAATGAAGAGGCATTACCAAATCTATCAGTGTTTTCACACAAACAGCCACGGTGTGAACATTCGGTCAATGAACATATAGAGGAAAAGATTTGGGCTGAAATGAAAACTCATTAACGCAATAAAGTATAAATATATATAAAAAACGGAAACCATTTCTTTCTCTACTGTTCATACATTCTCAATTAAAGTTTTTATTTTAACAGCTCTCTGGTATTTTGTTCCAAAGGGGAAAAAAAAAGTGCCAAAAAACTACTGCTTTTCTAAGCAATGATATTTGAATGAAGTGGAAAAAACTTCACCAAACTGCCAGTGTGTGTGTGTGTGTGTGTGTGTGTGTGTGTGTGTGTGTGTGTGTGTGTGTGTGTGTGCTTTGACTTTTATCTTCACACTGTGAAGCCCAGACCAGCGGGCCTGAGAGGTTTTAGATGATTTGGTCTCTGCTGCCAAGGCCTCGCCAAAGTGACACTGGCATACTGATGCACAGGTTTGAGCGAGGTGGGAGGGAAGCGGGGCGGCGGGTGGCTCGGGGTTTGGATTGAGCCGACAGACTCGATTAAGCTGTCCGCTCGGAGGAGACGGGGTGAAAATAAAAAAAAAAAGGAGCTCAGAGGGAGGCGGGCGGGTGGGCGGGGCCACGCTGGAGGCTCCTGACAATGAGGGGCTGGTCTCAGGTCTCTGGCTCTACTTTACAAAAAAAAAGAAAAAAAAGTGTTCTCCGGTGCTAATGGGCTCTTCTAAATCGCCAGACTGGGAACGACAGAGAGGGAATGGAAAGATCTGAGCTGCTTGCTGCATGAGCGGAAAGGAAAAGTGAGAATCTTGCATTTGATTTTGTCCGAATCTCTTTCTAGAGACGATACTCCAAAACACCCAGTTGTCCGTTGAGTGTTCGTGAGCCTAAGAGGTCATAAGTCTTTGGAAGTGTTCATAACATCTAAACTCAGTCACAGACTGAACAGTTTTCATTTTATTTGTCTGATCTCCTATGAAACACCCACCTGGCATCATCTAATATGAATTTCCAAATGTTCAGGCATCTTCCTTACATAGCTTTCATATTTATTGTTTGCGTATTTATAGTTTTAGTATTTTATGCCACAACCATACCTTGGCTCCCTCCTTGCCAGCAGCACCAGGAAGACCCTGCTCTCCAGGTGGGCCTGGGGGTCCAGGATGTCCTCGCTCACCAACAGGACCGGTCTCTCCAGTGGGTCCCTTAGATGATCACATGTTTAGATCATGACATTGGTCAAATTTTCTGATAACAAATAAATCTGTGGTTTGAAAATCTTTCTTACCTGAGGCCCGACGACACCTCCTGGTCCTGGTGGGCCAGTTTTTCCTTGGAAACCCTGAAATCAAAATGGATGTTGGTTTAATACGCTGTATGTTTGTTATACATTTAATATTGGCTTCTTAATTTTTGAAAACAACAACTCAATATGATTCAAATCTGCAAATAGCATAAGCAGTTTTTATTTCAAAACGTAAAAACAGAAAAGTTTGAAATTCATCTAACTCGATTTTAAGCAAAAAAACATGAAATAGCTAACAAGAGATGAAATGTTAACGTCATGCATGTTGGAAATAAGTAGATAAACTATTTAGACCTAAAAACCAATACATATGAACTAGATCAACTAAATGAGTTGAATTAGACCAGGATCACCTCCCTTAATCTGACATAAAGATGCATCAAAGTTTTGAAAGTACAGTTTTTCCATTATATGAAAAGAATCAAGATTAAATGACAAAATACACTGAGTTTCCTGAACTGACTCCAAACTATTTTAAACTATTTTAAATATGTTAAAATTAACATCAGCTGAATGTAGATGAAAACTGTGTTTTTTCTTGTGTAGGATTTGATGTTTTGCATTCAAAACAAAAAGCAAAACTGATGACAGAACATGTTTATGTTTCAATGTTAGATACATTATATTGGAGAGCCTCGTTTTCTTTTTTCCCCTCCATAAGGATCTCAACTGAGTTGGGGAAAAAAAACTCTGAAATCAGTTCAATGTTCAAGATTTTTCAGGATTCAGAGGGTTTTTGTTCTCTCTGGGTTGTTGAAAGCTAGATATTAAAAAATGTGGCTGCGAAATTAGCAAAGCAACGAGGAGATTTACTGAATGAACGTGATGTATCATACATGCAGCTTATGGAGTTCAGACTGACAGTAAAATCGTAAAAAAGTTGATAAAAGAAGAAAATTACACTTGACTAGACACTGAAAAAGACAAGAGTGCCTCTCAGGAGCAAAATGCATCAGCATTCGGGTCTAAACTCCACAACATTCCCAGTAATTGGGCAGAAATGGGCAATTTTGCTCATTCAGGTTCGCATTTTAATGGCATGACCACACAGTTAACTCAGGTCTTTCGCTAATTTCAAAGACCCTTGAAAACATACTGTGTTAAACAACCTCTTGCTAGGTAAATTTTTCCAAAAATGATCTCCTTTTGCTTGCTTTAATTTCTTTTCATAGTATTCTGATGTCTCCGAAACTTCTGGAGATTTTAAGCCATAAGGAAAACGCTACAACAATAAAAGCTCTGCTCAGGTGATAATTATGTTGCATATCTACAGGAAACCTTTCAAATCCAACGGTTTTCAGGAGCGCCGGCCCCACGAGAGCGCCGTGTAGTCTGGCGTCCCTAATTGATCTCAGAATCAAAGCAAAGGTCTGATCTCCTCCACGTCCCTCGAGTCGCATCTCAGGTGCTCTACAAAGAAGAAACCCTCCACTTCCTAATTAGGTGACTTCCTGAGGCACAGGATTAAATTTCACAGCGTCAGAGGAGCTGAACACAAACCTTTGCTTAGCTTTTCAGATTTTTATAAAAAAAATAAATTAATTAATTAAATGTGATGTGTCATTTTTGCTTCTGATTGACAATTATGCTCTAGTTTGTGTTGCCCTGTCACACAAAATACCAAAAAAAAAGAAAACGGAAAAAAGAAAAATCACATTTAGGTTTGTGTTCGTAACGTGACAGAAGTTTCTCTACTCAACAGGCGGTCTATCGTCAACACTAGTTGCGTTTCCATTTACCATATAATAATTGCACAAGTTGACATTTCGAAAATGAATTTAGCAATTTCCAAAAAAAAAAGAAAAAGAAAAAGTTTTGGGGGCAGGATGAGGTGGGGTTTTGGTTTATTTTGCAAAAGTGCAATGGGAATGTTTTTTTCCGCATCACACGACCCACAGGACCAAGATCTGGATGTTGCCTCTGGCGCAAATCACGAAGAAGAAGACGACGACAGGAAGTAGTTAGGGGATGATGGCTTGGCATCATTTTTACTGACTTATTGTGTGAACAAATGTATTCATGTGTGATTCTAATTGCCTTTCTTCTTTAATGGAAACACTGCAACTGGGAAATTGTGTTTTTTTTTTCTACGATAAGCGCTGCAATTCTCACACACAAACAGGATTCCACCAGTAAACACTTTAAAGATCCGCTTTGCTCTGAATCTCTGAGAATGACGAGGCTAAAGTGAAGTCGCTTAACTGTACTAACAGCTTCGAGCTCACACCGACTTCTTCATTTTGACTTTCACCTGACTTTTCCAGCTTGATGCGATCGCCCAGTCCCTCGGTTCTCAAATCCATAAGCAATTTTCAGAGGATAAGTTGATTTGAAACTTATCATCCTAAAACCAGAGAGAGATTTAGATCCGGGCGCTCAGGAAGCCAATCCCAGCTGACGCGCGGTGAGTCCCCGGGCTTATTGATCACAATACTTTGTCATTCAGGGTGATGTATTATTCAATGAAGCGCCTCCAGGTCAACGGCGTCGCAGAGGAGACGCGGGCGTCGACGCTTGATTTGCACTTCCTGAAATCCGGATTGTTTTGCTCGGATCGGGCGTCTTTATTGCCGTGATCCATTTTCATATTGGATGCTCGTGTCGCCTGTTCGCCGGGACGTAAATCTGCAGCCCTTAACGCCGCTTAGGAGTCGATCGTTACGGCTCGAGGCGTGGCGGGCGGAGGGAAGAGCTCGCTTGTTGTGCCCCCCGTTATCTACAGGGAAGGGGACAGGTGGAAGCGGAAGCTCTAATAACGGGGTTGACGATCCGTCAGGCCCGCAGTGAAATTTATCGTCCTCAGAGACTCGTCGAGCAAAGGTTCACTGACGCATACTAAGTGCAGGGATCGAAGATGAGAGCAGGGGGAATGCAGCAATTGCAAGATGGGATCGAATCAGGATTTTTTTTTTCTTCCTTTCCAGTGGGGTAATTCTTATACAGTAGTCCTTGGGACATTCCTGATGTGTCAGTGCAGCTTTACTTGAGATTTAGTAAAGATATTAGTCATTAGGGGCAAACAGGGACTGCTGGAGGAAGCTGCAGCGAATCCATGTTAAACAGTGCAGCAGTTTTCAGGTTACTTTTATCTTAAGGATGGGAGTTCTGCTAAGCAATACACAGCATCAACATATATATATATATATATATATATATATATATATATATATATATATATATATATATATATATATGTAAGCGAGCCGTGTTGACGAGTAAAAAAAACTCTTCTGATGTATTCACACAATTTCACATGAAATAATTACAGTACACTGCAAAACAAAAACAAAAATCGTATCCAGTATTTCCGGTCTAGTTTCCAGCGCAAATATCTTGATACATTTGAAAAGACAAAACTAACTTACATGCAACTTTTCAGCAAGACTCCAGAGTGTGTTTTAAGGCAATATTTCATTAATATTAATAAGAAAACAATAACTAGATCCACTGACAGATTATTTCCAATGTTATGAGTGAAATAATCTGCCAGTCAAACTAGTACTTTATCATCGATATTAAGGGTATATTTATTTAAAAGGAGCTATTACATCTTGTTGAAAAGTTATTTGTAAGTTATTTTTGTCTTACTCCAGGTGTAATAATAATATATTTGCTCTTAAAACGAGACCAAAAATACTTGATAGGATTTTGTGTATTTGCAGAGTAGAAACTCGTCTAACGGTGAGTTCTGGGGATATTTTTACCTCTTATTTGGATGTGGTAGAAAGATAAACTTTTTTTTATTGTTTCCATAACTGGGTCAAATCTAGAAATGTAGACATTTTTTTTTGTCACCAACAAACATCTGCATTTGTTGAATGTCATGTTCTCTCATCTTTCCCATTTTGAAGAGCGGCTGAGAGAAATGCGCCTCTGATGCAGGTCAGCTTCTAATACCACCAAACAGAAAATCTACTAAAACCTACAAGCGTAAAGTACATAATGTTTCACAAAATAGCTGAAATGCCCCTTTAAGAACGTAAACTAACAAGGCCACGATGTTCAGATTCAGTTTCGCTCAAAAACAAAACATTTTTTGGGCAGAAAAATGTAAAACTTTGTTTTTTGAAAATGCTGTATCTCTTAAGTGTGTCCACCTTTTAACCAAGCTTTGTTGAATCACCTTTTGATTCGATTCCAGCAATCAGTTTTCTTCCGTTCACATCTGCCATCATTTATAGTGAATCTGATGAACCTGAAGTAAAGTTCAGTTGTTTTTTTGTGATATTCCTGACATTTACTCATTTCGCTAAAAACACAGTTGCCACAGCATCAAACATAATGGTAAGGTACAAAGGTAGCAGTCAGGAGAAGGATACAACACTTACAATTAAATTTCACCTGCATGTACTTCATATAAGTTACTAATGACGATTTTTTTAAAATCTATTTTTTCCTCAACATTCTTTTTCTCAAACTAAAATCAAAAACAACATAAATTTAAATGTTGACAGAAAATTATGCGGCTGCAATAAAAGATACATTTTTATAATTTGTTTTACCCTGGTGCCAATAAATGTGGAGAGTCCACATTTATAGAGAGCCTCCTTTGATAATAATAATAATAAATGAATATTTCAACAATAAGCTCTATCATATACTGAATCAGATTTATTCTGCAGTTGAGATGTGTGAAAAAGAGAGTAAATCTTTGCAATAAATGCATTTACAAATAATGAGATGATTCATATTTTGGACTGAGTGATTGAAAGATTCCCGTTCTGTTGTGCTCCTGTCCTCACCGTCTCTCCACGCTGTCCAGGGTGTCCGGGAAGCCCGTCCTTTCCAGGTGGTCCCTGTCGGAGAAAAATAAAAACACTAATAACTACAACATTATTGACCATCATATTATTTACAAATCAATACTGGTAGCACAAAAGCCTGTCTGCTCAGATTCTTATAACTATCTGTTTGCGGTTTCTATTTATTATTCAGAAACGACAAATGTCTAGACTTCCCCAAGTTCTATAATTGTAAAAAAAAGAAATAAATTATCACTTGTTTCCTGTCTGAACTGAAATGTGAGAGAACCTTCATGAATGCCACTTGAGGTTCTCCAAATAGTTCTCCGTCTGAATCAAGCCTAATGTGCGTTTGGAGTTGAAATAGTGACGGACGGTTAAGACTCAGAACCTGGAAGAGACGCTAATCCAGAGTTCCTGTCGGAGCCTCTCATGTGAAACCAGAGAAGAGTTACTCACAGGGGGGCCCTTTGGTCCAGGGAAGCCCACTGGCCCCTGAGGTCCTTGAGGTCCCTGCAACCAGCAAGAAGAAATCCTATTAAACTGCAGAAACTACACGGTATTTAATATGGGTTGGTGCAAAAACTGGGAAAACTGCTGAGTGGATCATAACTAATCCAACCAAACATTTTGTAAAGCAAATAAAATCTGCACAATTAATCGACAAAAATCTTTTCTCACTGATTTACGCTGTAGTGGAATCTCATTTGGTGTTTTTCTGAGTGATAAAATAATTTTTTTCTTTTGCTTTCTTTCATACAACGTATGAGAAGCAATTACAAGTTACCTTGAATATGGTAGTATATTGTTTTCTGGCTTTGTACACTTAAACATATATATATAAAACTAGACTGTAATAAAGCTTGCAAAAATAAAGTCATCTCATTTCCTCTTTCATCAAGCCCTGACATAGAAATATATTTGATAACACTGAACTAGACCACATAATAGTTTACTTGCTAATAACAAAGACTCCATGTTACCTTCAGTGTTTCGCAAACGCAGCGTGTCCCTTACATTTCTTCACATCTCGTCATGTTATAACCTCAAACTTTGACTATATTTTACATGACAGAATAGTGCATAACTGTGAATTGTCCTCTCTACCCTGATGCTATTAAATAAGATCAGTTAATATTCATTCATAAGTAAAATTATTACTTAGTTTTTCCACGTTGTGTATGATCTGTCATCAAAAACACCAAAGCAAAACACAAAAAGTTTAAAGTTATAAAGTGACAAAATGCGGAAAAGATCAAGCAAACCGTTTTCTGCATCTCTTTAAATATCAAAAACATAACTGTAGTAAGTCTAATACTAAAAGATAAAAAAAAAAGAAATTGCTGCAATTCTTGCAATATATTTTTGTTTCTCTATATGCAAAAAAAATAATCTAACATTTCCAAAGAGAACAGAGATTTTACAGAACGCTTGAGTCAAACAAAACAGACTTTGATCTTTGCGATCCAAAAATCGGCAAAAACGAGCTAAATATCGTCTTTGCCGTCGACTCCGTTTTTATTCACTTGTTCTGTGGTTGTGCATACAAAAGATGTTTAAAAAAAACCTCTCCGTTTCAAGTCAAGAGGGTCTAAGCGGTCAGGACTGAGGCGTTTATGACCTTCCGGTTTAGCCAAGTGAAATGTCACATCACTGAATCTCAGACTTGCCCTCCGCCCACAGAGGATCGCAGGGCTGAAAAGGTTGATGGCTGCCTATCAGCATCTGCAAATCGGAATCACCAGAAGTGTCATATCAAGCTGCGCTCTTTGGGAAGTTTTAAAGAGCTTCGGGGAAAAACATTTTTCTTTTAAATTAACAGAAGAAAAAGTCTTTTTTTTTTTTTTTTTTTAGAAACTAGGCTTTGAATGTTGAAGATTTGTTGGTTTACAAGCTAACTTTAAACAGGAGTAAATAAAAGATTACATTTTACTACACAAAGGGGTATCACAAGACTTGAGGCGAAATATTAGGAGATAATCCTGAAGAGAAATCCAATTCACCTCGTTCACCAACAACAATAGCTACCAATTTGACTCTTCTAAACGAAGGCGCTTTCACAGAGTAAAAAAGACCTTCAGCATTTTGGTCTCTGGCCTGCGTGAGTTTGAATTCATTCTAGCTTGCAGAGTTTTTAAGAACGACTCCTTCTCCTCTCTGTCTCTGCACTAAAAATGCAAATGCGGACACAAACGAAGAATGTGCTGCAGCTGATTTATCAGTTAAAGCTGCTCCTTTGTGGCTTTTGTCTCCAGATTCACGTCGGAATGTCACATTTCCTCTGCTAAGGAGCGAATTCAAAGAGCGCCAGAACAACGCTGGAAATTCAAGAAGGAAAAAAAACATTCTCTGAAAGTTATTAAATACGGCGCACCACTGCTGGGAGACTTTTATTGTGCAGCAACTTTAACTTTCCTGCTGAGTTGGGTCACCCTGGGCTGAAATGTTTAGACTGGGAGCGTTTTCATTTCTTGGAGAAATACACTTTATTACAGCACTGGGAATACAACTGCTGGGATTTGGATTAAAGAAAATGTCAGGAAACAAACAAAAAAAAAATGGATGTAGAAAGCGTAGAACATAAAGACCTGACCTCAAGGATCAATTTAATTGATTTAGTTAAATTCTTTATTATTTTAATAATATTTCTCATGGATATTAAATCTGTGAGAAATACCAAAAGGAAAAAAATAAATGTGCTACTGTAGTGTGCAACATATTCAGATTCATTTTTATTAAACGTTTTAAAATGAAAAACTTTCAGGAAAATCAATATCAATTAATTTTGCACCTGATCAGTAATGATTGGAACTTAAAAATCCAGAACCAGAAAACAAACCGTACGTGGGTTGACATCAAGATGGTTTTTTTAGTTTCGAAAACTCAGTTTGCTTTCTTTCTGTCTATTTAAAAGGGGTCTTGAAAATGGGGTACAGAAGGTTTAATAAAGTTCTGGAAAGAAACCCGGGACGTCGACACACTTGGTGCCCCAGCCAGAGCCACACACTCTGACCGGCGGCTTCACGGAGACGTTAAGGCAGGCAGACAGATGGCAGCCGGGGGCTCCAGCTCAGCGGCCTGCAAATGTCACATTCTGAGTGTCGCCACCATGTTGTAGGACTAAGACATCAGGTTAGCACTAAAATCAGACCAAATGATGAGAACAAACAGAGGAAATCGTACCGGTAGCACAAAGCAGATGGCACATCAGCCCCAGATGCCTCTGTACGGAGAAGCTAAACTAGTTTTCATTGGCTGATTGATTGATTCTGTAGTAAGTGTGTATTAATGCACGCTGAGACTTACTGCATTATTTTTGCATCTTGGATTATACGGACACGAAACACACGTGTAGAGGACTTACTCTCTCGCCAGGCGGGCCAGGGGGGCCGTCGTTTCCTGCTGTTCCCTGAAACACACAGCACAGCATCACTGCAGCTCAATATGAACTTATTTCTGATGGGCTTCAGCTGGAGGATAAAATACTTCACAGAAGTTTTGGACTCCGTGAAACAATCATGTTTTGTTGCGGCGGGTTTACCTTGGGACCGGGTTTGCCTGTTAGACCTCTGGCTCCTCGAGCACCACGAGGCCCCTAAAGAGAGGAAGAGAAACTGTTGGTTAATATGATGTCTTTGCCGTTTTCAGATTGTTTGATGGTCGATAAATAAATCATCGAGGGACGAGGACAAACCGTTGGACCTCTTTGTCCTCTAGGACCAGGTTTCCCAGCAATGCCCTGTTGGACAGCCAAAAGGAAACAGTTTTATAAGGTTTGTCTTTGTTCTGCGCGTTCTCCTGATATTTCCTAGACAAGGATCGATATCATTACAGTGCTGTAGAGAAAACCTTGAGGATTTGCGCCACTGTCTAAAGCAAAAGTCTGGTTTTATTTCTTAACACAGACATTAAACAGAAATCAGTCATTGTCAGGGCATTGCATCGGATTCAAATAACTTTAACGCCAAAGGGAGTAGAAGTGGGATTTTTTTCTTTTTGTTTGTTTAATCAGGATGCTGTTTAAAAATGCCAACAATACGGTGGCTCACGTTGCAGGGAAGTGGTGTGTGGGTGGAGCTGCTGAGAGGACTGCAGAGTTTACAGACAAGAGCAAAGACAGTGAAATAAAATAAAATCATTCTATTCCACTTGTTTTCCTGTTTCTGCACGCCAAGTCAATTTTACATCAATGCCAAAACGACATGCAGTGCCGTCAAAAGTTTTGAAAAATAATGAATTTGTTGTGCTGTTCAGATCTGGAGAGGAGTAGGAGAAGAAATCCTGCCTCATCTATTTTAACTACCAGCTGCTATTCATCAGAAAAATAAGCAACACAAGTCTATGCCTCACTTTAGAATAAAAATAAGCTAATAATGCTTCCTCTGTTGTTTCTACAAAATATGCTAAAGCAATTATCTGTGGCCGGGCTGCAGGTTGATTTGTTTATATGGAGTCAGTCCCCAAGGTTTCGACTAAAACACAAATATTTTGTAGCTTAGCCTAAGATTATTTGATGTATTTCTACTGTTTTTGTGAAGAACACATAAAACCTTTTATTAGCCTTGCAGGCTATTAGAACCAAACTCATCAAAATGTAAGTTGGAGTCTGCATTTGGAGCGTTAACATCTTCGTACAGGATGTGAACTTTTGAGCTAAATTCCATCCATTATCTTCTCATTTCTGCTCTTATTTTTTATTTTTTTGCCAAGCGGTTTGCAGTTGGCTCTCTAGACATTATTTTCTAGATGTTTCCAGCCAGTTAAAAAAGAAGAATTTCAACAAGGAAATAATTCTTGCACCAAACTTCTGAGGTCCATGTTGATATTTCTGGTAGATTTGCAGCTGGTATTGATTTTTTTTTTTTTATATGAAATTGTTGTTTTTTATTATTAGCAGCGGTTCTTCTTATAAGATTGTTGTCCAAACATCCAAGCAAGCTCTGCACTGGTGGCAACACAGCTCAATAAGAAACTGTCTTGATTCTAGACATCATTAAAGCCATCTTCACTGCAGCTGAACATCCCACCATAAAGATTTTTTTGCTTTTACCTGCTATATTCATAGTCGGGTCTTTTTTGTGCAACCGTTGCTGAATGCTGTTACCTCAGGGACAAAGCTAACACAATCACCAATGATGTAACGGTGTTCGTGTTTCTCATGTAATGACAACGTGCAGAAAGCAGACCACAGTCCTATAATGTTGCTATAATGTATCTGCTTGGTAAAAGTCTATAGAAACTCCTTAATAGATCACTTTGCACCATTTCTTATTCTTCACAGTTTGTAGCAATTGAAAACAGGAAAAAAGCTCTGCTAACCCTTAAACATTGGGTTACAACTCAAAAGTGACATCAAAGAGTTTGGTGCTCTCTTAAAAGATCAAATTAAAACCTGTCTCCTGAATTTGATCTGAAATGAAACCCAAAGTCGTGAGAACAAGCTCAGCCTCGGGGCTCCATAACCGTTTCCAAATCAGTCGTTCTCTCGCCCAACGTGGCGTTTGCTGTAGCTTTATTTGACAAAAATGCCTTCATGGTGGAACAAATTTTATGCTACACATGGTAAGTGAGTTTTTTATGTCTCCGGCGTTACGGGTGTGTGTTTCCCCCTTACCCGTGCTCCTTTCTCGCCGTTGGCTCCAGGGAAGCCAGGGAATCCACTCGAGCCCTGTCAAAAATCAGAGGGAGATATCACGAAGGCACATGAGGCTTCATGGGTCACCGCATACATGACAATAAGGGATTATGTTGTATTCATCTGCTGAGATGATAGATATCTTTCTCAGTGTTCCACTGTTGGCGCTGAGCTTCCCTGTGTCAGACTCTTAAAGCGGCAAATGTAAAACTTGCAACGTTCGTGAGAAAAATGCTTTTTTTTTTCCCTCTAATTTGTTCAAGTTAATGCATTGTATTAAAAGCTATAGAGGAGGATATGTCTTAGTCGCAATGTTTAATCTTAAGGAGAACATCCTCCTAAAACAGGACAACACTATGTGGATTCAGACGATTTATTTTTCTGGGTCTTTTCCAGCTCAGTGAACACACCATGCTGCTACAGTCCAGCTGACAACAACACTCCTCAATGAGGACCGAACAAGACTCAAAGGTGGCTCTTTCCAGTATCAACGACGTCTTTGGAAATGAAGTCAGAGGAAGCGCAGAGATGTAGGAAGCCATTTACGAGAAAACACAACATCACTATGCGGCAGCGGTTTTTTTCAGCCTAAGAGAGAGCCAAACTTAGGCTGATAACAGGAAGACTGGGTGGAGCTTAGCAAAGGCTTTTTTTAAAAAAAATCTTCCTCAGTCTTCTACTTCATTTGCCTATGAAACATGCTGGATTAGAAAATGTTGCTAACCTTTTTGGAGATCTGAGATGGAAGGTAACTAGTATTTACATTCTACAGGGATTTCACTACAGGAGACCAATGCTAACTGTGCTAAATGTGCTAACTGCTAATGATAGCTGAGGTGCTGAAAACAGTTTAAGACTACATAAAAGCTCAAAAATAAGATATCAGAAATTAGCCACAAATTTGTGAATGTTGTATTTCTTGTCCAAACACTGAGCATGAAAAAGCTATAAAACACAAAGCTGTTTTATTCATACCTTGTGCAGAAAAGCCTATTTATAAGTGTCATTTACTAATGTATCTGTGAAGGTTATGTTATTAAAGTCAAACCAATCAAAACTTTCCTTTACACTAAATGTTAAGAACTCGCCATTTAGCAAGTGCTTGTTTGTAATCCCCCGTCTAATAATCAGTCATTTTTATAGAAAATATATATTTTTACTCTCAGACAAGGCCGTTTATTGAATCAGGTAATTCTCTCCTACTTACGGCTCGCATTTCACATAAACTGCTGAAATGTCTCACCTTGAAATGCATTCCTAGGTGTAAAAATATAACTCTATATGAACAAGATTAAAGATAGTCTGCACAATGGCTGCTAGGACGCACTGTGATGTTTTATCAGGTATGATGCTTCTCGTGTTGAAAGTAGCTCGTATTTACCTTTGGTCCCTGTCGTCCGGGATAACCTGGCAATCCTGGGACACCAAGTTTACCCTGGGACACATCGACAAGGTGAGCAAGAGCAAAAGTCCAACTTAGATAAGGCCAGAAAGATAAGAGTTTTCTTTACTTTCTCTCCTGCTGGACCGAGAGGCCCCGACTCTCCGTTGGGGCCAGCTCTGCCTTTAGGTCCCTCAGGACCGTCCTCTCCACGGGACCCAGGCATGCCAATTTCACCCTGCCATCCATGAAAAATTATATATATAAAATGTTCAAATGAGTGTTTCAATGTACAGAGGAAAGTGAATGTTTGACCTATGAAGTTCACAGTAAAAACACAGAATCTTACCAAGTATTTATCCTCTATTTTTAGTGCAAATCTTTGTACTAAATTTTTTTTTTCAAAACTAACTTATAAGTAACTTTTCAGGAATATATAAATGGTTGTAAGTTAAAAAAAAAATCCTTAATATTGGTTAAAAATAAATAAATAAAAATAAAATACTAGCTCCACCGGGATTTTATTTAACTTATAACAAGATATTTCCCCCATATTACAAGTGAAATAATCTTCCAGTGGAACTAGTACTTTTTCATCAATATTAAGGAATCATTGACTTAAAAAAAGCTCCTTTGTCTTGCTGAAAAGTTACAAGCAAGTTAGTTTAGTCTTATGTCAAGTGTACCAAGACATTTGCACTAGAAAGTGGACCAATGCACTTGGTAGGATTCTGTTTTTGCTGTGTGGAGGGAAAAAAAGATGTTTTATTCAAGCTCCTCACCCGGTCACCTTTGATTCCCATGTCTCCTTTAAAACCTGGGAAACCGTCCTCGCCCTAAGAGAAACAAATATTTGGTCATTTCTTTAAAATACTGATGAATAAATAAAAGAGTTTATAAACACCGAAAAGGTCTGAGCTAGCTAACACTTCCCTACATTTCCCAATTCCTAATGGGCAACGGAGGACTAGAGCTGCCATCTGGTGGCCAGATAGTGGAATAGCACATCCAAAAAAATCCATTTACTGTTCCTTTTTCTCATATACTTAATACCAAATACTGTTAACATCAAGGTCTGTCTGTCTGTCTATCACGATATAGGTGACGTGTGAATATTAAAGGGAAAACTCGTCTCTTTGACACCTTTTCTTTCTTCCTTCTTTGACCTCTTGTGTTCCAGCAGGACCTGATGCATAATGCAGAGCCGAACATGTTTTTGCCACTACCCTGCATCCGGACTGGATACATACTTCAAGTAATGCGCATCGTTTATTCATACATTTTTCTCCTCAAGGTCTGTTTTCTTTCCCCCCCCTCATCATTAATAATTCAGACCAAAAATCAGACAAATGCCTGCCACTGCAGTGGGAACAAGTCCCTTGAGTCAGATAATAGATTTTTGTTTCATATATATAGTGCTGCATAACTGTACTGATCCTGAATAATGAAGTTGGTTTAAACTCCGGCACAGATTGTGGCGTCTGGTGACCAGAGTGGCACTGACGGCCGAGTTTCTCTGTCAGCAGAAGCTTTTCAGCAGGACGGCTTCACATCCAGCCGTGAGTGACTGAGAGTCACTTCAAAGCGAGGCTCGGCCCCCCTCTGAGGACGCCTATCGACTGACCGCTGCGTTGTGTTCAGCCTGCGCCGAGCATCCACTTCAGCTCAGGAGAGTCAAAACAAAGTCGACAGGGAGACGGTGGCAGCTTCAGACAGAATGTCTGTGACATGAATGCATTCACAGCTGGTTCTCAAACTTTTTACACCTCCTCTGCGGTTTTCACTGTCACTCTTCGCTGTCCGTTGCATCGAGACTGAAAAACTGGACAGGTATGAAAACTGGACAGCACCAGGACCTGACATGATCCATGCCTACTGGCTGAAGAAACTCACTGCCCTCCATGAGCGACTGGCAGCCCAAATGAGCCAGCTGCTACAAAATGGGACTCACCCTGAATGGTTAACTGAAGGGCGCACAATCCTAGGATCCATCAAAGGGTTCAGTCCCATCCAACTATCGTCCAATAACCTGTCTCTCTACAACATGGAAGCTCATGTCAGGCATCATAGCGGCTAAGATAAGCGGGCACATGGATAAATACATGAGCACGGCACAGAAGGGCATCGGCATAAACAGCAGAGGAGCCAAACACCAACTCCTTGTAGACCACACAGTCGCCCGAGACTGTAAAACCCGACACACCAACCTGTGCACCGCTTGGGTTGATTACAAGAAAACCTATGACTCAATGCCACATACCTGGATCATTGAATGCTTAGAGATGTACAACATCAATAGGACTCTAAGAGCCTTCATTGCAAGAAAAGAAAGAGACCACCCACAGAGGGTGAGAAGGGAATTTTTATTTTTATGTAAAAAGAAAAAGAAAATCCAGATTTTTCCAGATGCACTTTTTCAGAGTTTTCAGTCAGTGTATATATGAAAACTATAGACAGGAAGGAGGGAGAGACTGAAGAAAGAAAGAAGGAAGTAAGGAAGGAAGAAAGAGTGGGAGGAATGGAGAAAGGAAGGAAGTAAAAATATTTTTTATACTCGTGTTTTTTTCAGATTCTGAAATGTTTGTTTAGGTTTTGCGTTGGAGCCCTGTATATGAAAGTCTGCACTCTGACCCAGGAGACCAAACTGGCTCTTTACCTTCTCTCCTTTTGATCCCTTCAGCCCACGAACTCCGTCGGCCCCCTGTTGGTCAGGAACCAAACGGGGAGAATTAAAACCCAGCACAAAACCAAAATGACGAATTTCTAATGAAAACCATTCACTAAAACAATCCTACCTTCACACCCCGGGGGCCAGGATAACCGAGAGGACCCTGAGGACCCAGTGGACCCTACAGCAACATCATATTTTAGTGATAGCTCAATGTGTCATAAACCAAAACTCTAGTATTGCTTTTTAAAATAACGAAGTTTCAAGAGATCATTACATTTACACAAAAATGCTAAAAGCTAATTATTTTCTTACCTACTAACATGGAAGTATAGAATGCTATACATTTTAATGTAAAAAGTCCAAAAGGTAAATTAGGAAACAGCTTTTAGAAACAATTTTTAACCCATATTTACATCAAAGCTACACAAGAGTCTCAATAGACTACAATATTACATACTCTAATTGTGAAATCAAGAAAAAAAATTCATGAAACTTTCAAAGCCATACTAGAAAATCAATAGCTAGTAAATAGTAAGTACTGATCTACTTACTTACTAGAAAGTGAAAACTTTTTTACAGCATCTACTATTAAATAACTGAAGTCGTCCCTCAATCAGGCACAACATTATGTCATTATGTCGACTGACAGAGGAAGAAGTTAATATTCATCATTTCTCCATTGGGGCCCTGGTTGTCGTATGACATATAAGAGACAGGAAGTGAGCGTTTTATCGTCATAGTTGATGAGTTGGAAGCAGGACAAATGGGACATTTTACGAGTTTGAGCAAGTTTGACCGACTTGAACATTTTTGGGTGTTCCCGTCCTCCAGTAGTTATTATCTGGCAAGAAGGGGTCCGAGGTAGGAACAGTGGCAAACCGGCAACACCGGCCATGGTTCGTTGACGAATGTGGGAAGCGAAGGCATGTCCACGTAGTCGGATTCAACAGAGGAGGATACACAGTGTGGTCTGCTTCTTTCCAGACTGCAGAGTCGGGGTGCATTTGTTGACCCCGGTCTGCCTCTGAAGTTGTTGTATATAATAGGCTCATGAGAATCAGAACTGTACCACTAATCAATAGAAGGAGTTTGCCTGGTATGGTGAATGAAGTTGTCTTTTACATCACACAGGAACTCATGGCACTGAAGGGAGACAGTAGCTTTGGGCAATGTTGTGCTGGTAACCCTTAGCAATCCATGTTGACGTTGCCTTGACCCTTAACTATGCTTCCTCATGACTCTTGGCTTTTTCGGCAGACTAATCCATCCCGTCAGGAAGCAAAAATGTTTCAAGAATAGTTTGAGGAGAATGACGATGAGTTGAGGAAATGACTTGGCCTTCAAATACATCAGATTTCAATCTACTAGAGCGTCTCTGGGACGTGAAAGAAAGCAAGTCCAACTCGCGGAGGCCCCACCTCACAGATTATAGGATTGAAAGAAATCTTAGCTAACATTTCTGGGTTAGCACTGGAAGGGTTCAGTGGAGTTCATTGCCTTACCAAGTCAGGGTTCAATACCCTATCAGGCAGATATTAATAGTGATAAGGATGATTGTATTATATTCAAAGAACAACACTGCCTGGATTGAAAGACAACCTGTGGGTTGTCTTTCAATCCACAGGTGGTCAGATCAATATCTTTGATGTTAGAAAGTCAATAGAATGAGACTCTACTGCGTGACGCTGATGTTTGTAATTTGCTAACAGATTGGAAACCGATCTTCTATTTGACAAAGGAAGGGGGTTTGTGCCTTTATATTGATTTATGTACACTATTTAATTTGAAAACATTACCTGAGAACCTTTCTCTCCAGGTGGACCCTCCTTACCAGGATGACCCTGTGAAAAAGTGCCAGACCAGTCAGAAAAGACTCGCTTCAATAATGTTATTCAGTAAAGCGCTGAACACAGTGACTTGTGACCAAACTTCTTATGCAGCAGCTCCTCAGAACTATCTGAGACACACATGAGTTGGTATTGCCACCAGCAGGAAGTCTTTGAGCTGCACTGAATATCTGCTGCAGATGGCCAGCAAAGCAAAACGTGGTTCCATGGGCCAGATCAAGGCCAAATACTGCAGAATGCATGAATAAAACATCACTTTTTTCTTTTTTGTCCTTTTCAAGCTTCGGTTTTATGAACAGGACGTTTGAACGTGTGTGTGAGGGGTCATTTTTCCCAAGTGCAACTGTGGCTCAGTGACGCTTAAATCGCTACTTTTAATAGCAATAAGTGATTAATTTTTAGAGGGTAACTAGCTGGTGTGATGAAGCTTCCTGCTACACCAGAAAAAGCTTCAGCTGTGAGGAACCACCGGCAACTTGTTATTCGCGGTGTGACGTGGAGGCGGAGAGCTGTAAGTCAGGGAGCTCTCTGGCCCCGAGGGCAGCTGAGGGTGTTTGCCTCTTCGGCCGACGACTCGGTGCAACAACAGGTCTGGATAACAAAGCCCACAGGCGCTTTGCTGCTGCTGTGAAAAAAACCTTGAGAGGTTTCAGAGGCACGGGCCAAAAGGTTTGCCGTTTATTGTGAACCAAAGAAGAAGATGTATATTCTGTCTGTGTATTTCTTCATTGAATAGCAAGGATGATGTTTTCTTTACAGTCCAAACTGAATAAATATGACATCCAGCATCACTCGCTTGCATTGTAGCAAGTGTCTGCCGTGATTTCTGTCATTTAAAAACTTTACTTGACTTTTTCTCTATAGAAATGAACGGAAGAAGCTTTAAAATTATGTCAAGCGTTCTTCTAAGGTCAACTATTTCCACTTACTTTGAGCTAGAACAAAAACAGTAATGGGTTACAGGACATCAGGCTCTTTTACTCATTTTCCAGCTATTTCTTCCAGTAGCATTGCTGCAGACAAAACAAATTTGCAATCCAGCAGCTGTTTGAATGTTTACCTCTGTGCAGATTTAAACTACTTTAGCAGATTTAGAAAATGTTCTACTTTATTTCAGCTTTTTCAGCTAATTTGTGCTAATCCATTCATTTAACAGCATTAAGACTTTGTTCCAGTTTAATCCAGTCTGCATAAACTTTATGCTGCAAACTGTAAAATGTCGAACTACAACAGATGCAAGATTTTCAGACTGAATCGATTAATTGACAATAGAACAAAAATGTGGATCCTAGAAATCTTTTTTTCATAATATGATGGGAAGTATCAAATGGAGCCATTCTAGAAATCTTTTTTTCATAATATGATGGGAAGTATCAAATGGAGCCATTCTAGAAATCTTTTTTTCATAATATGATGGGAAGTATCAAATGGAGCCATTAATTGCTTCTTCTTAAATAAGGTTAAAAATATCAACAGCCACACTGGTCCAAAGAAATATTAAGATATAAAGCTAAAAAAAAAAGTGACAAAGCTAAAATCCTGCTTAATTTTCTGAACTGCAGCATCATTTTTTAAAAAGAAGCAGGAAAAAAGCTTTATCTCTAAATTTTACACATTTGTTCCTTTTTTTCTGTATTAAAAATGGATTTTAATGATTTTTAAAATAGTTTCCTCTAACTTTTTTGTATTACTATTATTTTACACAGGATTCTAACTTGTTTGAGAACAAGGATGTTTCTCAACACAGCAGCTACGAATGCATCTTGATAAACTTTTTTCTTCCACTCAATTTTCCATCAGTGAACGAGTCCTTCCCATGACTGTTAAGTCCATTCGGTGACAAAAACATTTTTATTTTAATTAAATTTGATTTGTATTTTATGATATTTTAGCCAGGATTTCACAAGATGTAAGCAATACCCATCAAAATTAAACAGAGATTCAAATTTTGAACTAAATTAACGTTTTATTGACATTCTAATTTACTGTGATGGACCTATACAGTGGAGGAAGACGCCATCTTAAAGAAGTGATGCGTATTTGTGCAGTAACAATATACGTATTAGGTGAGCACTCACAGGAGGCCCGTCAGCTCCAGGCAATCCAGGAAGTCCCGACCTGCCCTGAGGTCCCTGTAGGAGGAAGAGACGAACAGGATTTTAAAAAAGAAGACGAAGAAAACCGGTGCAGTAAACTGCAACAACGCAAGAAAACTTAAAGCTAAATCGATTTGAATAAGAAAAGAAAACCTACTTTTTCTCCAGGTGGTCCGATCGGACCTTGAGGACCTGGGAGACCCTACAAAACAAGATACACTTAATAAATAAATATCTGTGTAGCATCAACAAACACTCAAACCCACAAACACAAGCTGAGTAAACCGAGGAGTTTGTTGGCGCTGTAAATAGAGGAGCTGCTACTGAACTATCAGGCTGCGTGTGTGTGTGTGTGTGTGTGTGTGTGCGTGCGTGCGTGTGTGTGTGTGTGTGTGTATGTGGGCAGATTTGCATTCGGTTTGTGGAAGAGAACACATTTAAATATTTGTGGACGTGCTCCCATGTGTGCAGCTGATGCCTGCTGGTGTTTATACATCGGGGCACCAACAGGTGGAGCAGCTGAGCAGGAGCCAGCAAACCAGACACAGAGAAATCCTACCAGGAACTTTTGGTGTAGTAGTTTCTAGTGTAAATATCTTAATACACTTGAAATAAGGCAAAACTAACAAGTAACCTTTCAGAAAGATATAGGAGCTTCTTTTCAGAAAATAATTCCTTAAGATTAAAAAAAAAAAAACTTGTTCTACTGGCATATTATTTCACTTATATCATGGGAAAAGTGAAATAATCTGAAAGTATACCTAGTAATTTTTATTAATATCATGGAATTACTAACTTAAAACAAGCTCATTTATCTTGCTGGAAAACTACCTTCACATTAGTTTTGACTAATTTCAAGTGCACTAAAATATTTGCACAAAGTAGACCCAACATATTTGGTAAGATTTTGTGTTTTTTTGCAGTGCCAGAATAAAAACATTTAGCTTCCATATATGTGGGTAGGGATAAATTATTGTAACAAAAACATGGTAAACTAAACTTAAAAAAAAAAACATATTTATTTAAAAACTGCAAATGCTAAAGCGTTATATAATGTAAATGAGATTGTTGTGTATAGAATAAATTACATTGATTTGTAATTTGCCGTCTTGTATGTGCAGCTGCACAGCATGTTTTCTGGTGTGCGTTTGATTCGTTCACCTGTGTTCCAGGGATTCCCTGCTGACCCGGTGGACCCGGTTCCCCTTGAGGTCCCTTAAAGAAACAGATTGACACTGATCAGGTTTGAATATTGACCTGATATGTGTTTGCATTAGCACCAGGACGAGTCCAGCTCTGCTTTGTAAAAAGAAAGGAAGAATTTAAAAAAGAAACAAGAAATGGAAGCAAAAACCAAAGAAAAAAAATTAAATAAATTCTGAATTTAGAAAGAAAGAAATGCAAAATGAAATGTGATGGTAAGTACAAATAAATACACAATATGAAATGTCTTTTAAAAAACAATTAAATAAACAAGGAAACGTAATAAGGAAATAAGGAACAATAGATATGTTAATACTTTTGAAAAAGATGAGCAAATATTAACTTCTGTTAAAATATAAAAACAAATAAGGTGGGAAGTTCTTATTAAATGCAGTAATTGCCACAATTTATTCATTTATTTCTGTTTCTTGCCAATTTTTTTAAATGAATGCAAAAGACATCAGATTTATGTAGCAGTTTTCACCCCTCAATGGCTTCATAAAGTTGCTTTACAGTAAAAATAATATCAGAATCTGTCTCCCGTGTGCCGCCGTGCTGATCACAGTCGGGTCACATTTGCGTCTTTTTGTTCATTTTTATCCTCTAATTTCATCTGCTCTGCCTCGGAGCTGCTTCGAGGTGCTGGACTGACCTTTCACCCCACAGCTGTGCATCCTGCAGGCATTTTTAAAACCCGGTCACATACGGCCCAATCTGAACCAAAAGTCCAGAACCCTTTGACGTTTGCAGCCCCGGGAGCTGATAAGGGAACATTTGAGTGTGTTTACTGAGAGGAGGCTGTGTGTGTGTGTGTGTGCGCGAATGTGTGTACCATGTTGCCTTTGGGACCCGGTGGCCCGTCCACTCCAGCAACGCCCTGAGGAGAGGAGATAAGAAAACGATTTGTCATATCAACTACAGGAAGTGGGTTATCGGAGGAGGGAGGACGATGACAGTCACGGTACGCACCGGCACTCCGGGGGGTCCTGGAGGACCGCGAGGTCCCAGCAGACCTCTGGGCCCCTACAAATCAACCGAAGAAAAAGAAAAATAACACAAAGAGTTGGAATAAAATTATTAGATCCAGTACATGTCAACGTTTTGTAAGGATGATGCGACTCTTACGCTCTCTCCAGCTAACCCTCTGGGCCCAATCTCTCCGTCTTCACCCTTTGGAAAGAAAAGGATGAATATTTTTTTAAAATGCTGCAGGTATGTAACCTACCACGACATGTAACCTGTTAGCAACCTGCGATGTAAAAGAAACTTCATTAAAACCGCATTTTGTACTAAAACGCATCTGGAATCGTTTCACCTTAAATGACATGCAGCTTAATACTGAAGGTTCTGGGTATTTTTGAGTGACTAAAGGTCCAAAAGTTTGGCATTTATTGGTAAAAGTTTCAGTTTACCTGCACATAGAATCTACAACATGAAACACATTTAACGATCAGGATGAACACAAACAGCTTGTGTTTGTTCATTACATGATGTGCCTTTTTATTATGTTAGCACTTTTAATAAAGAGCTATGTCCTCATTTTGTAAAAATCCGTAAAGCGGCGGAAGGTATTACAGAAAACGTGCAGCGATGTAATAAAAATCAACCTTCGAAATGTTGTGAGACATTGTTAAAAGTGCATTATGTAATAATTGACCAAAATGAAAAAACATTATTACATAAAGTGGAAGACAGTATTGCAAAGCGTGTAAAACAACGTGATAAAATGGACCTTCTGAAAGGAGCAAAACATCGTAAAACCGCATTATGTAATAATCGGAGAAGAAAAGGTCATCAAACCCTTAATGCATCTTGTTGTCCTGATGCCACATTGATGCTTTAATTAAATTACAAAGTGTTGGAGGTAGCTCTTTTTTTTTTTTTTTTTTTTTAGAAATGATGACGTTATAATATGATAAACCATCACAAACCGTTTGTTTGTTAATAAGAACGACCATGTTGTAGATTTTATACGCACTTTAATTGAAACTTTGGTCGATAAATTACAAACTTTTGGTCGTTTCGTCGCCTTTTCAGACTCGTAACCAGAACCTGCGGTGCTAGTATGTCGTTCCAGGCAAAACAATTCAAGTCAATTGGTACATAATGTGGTTTTAGTAAGTTTTATTACATTCTGAACCCTGATTTTACTACATAACGCGGAGTGACACTCCCTTTAAATCAGGCGGAGATCTAATCTGAGCCTGTGACAGCTTTGTGGTGGATGCGGTGTGGCAGTTTAGGGTATTTAGTTGGAGGGGTGGAAAGGTCAAACACAAACACTCCTCGATTTATAGTGTCCTCCGTGTGTGTGTGTGTGTTGCCTGAGGGTGCAGCACAGCTGATTTAAACAAAGTTGTCGCCTCCGTTAGAGGTGGGGGGGAAACGTTAAGGGTTCCAACACAGGCGGCGTACTCACTCTCTGTCCATCCTCTCCTGGGGCTCCTGCTGGTCCCATCGGCCCCGGCTCACCCTGCGAACCACGGCAGACTGGTTCAGTTTTCATATACCGATTACCATAACGTTGGCTCGGCTTTCTACATTCGCTGAAACTCAAAGTTGCTCTCGTGCAGGAGAGCCCTGCGGCATTCGGGTTTGTCTCATTGTCAGTTTGGGCAGCATCAAAATCATAAAGGCGCTCGAAACGGCCGGTTGGGGCGCGATGCAGCGACAAGACCACTTATTAACAAACCGAACTGAAAACAAAAAAAAGATTAAATGTGTTAATTTGTCGTAATTTAAGATAATAATCATAAAAAGACTAGAATAAAGTCAAAATAATATAAGAACTAAGTTGTAATATGAAAATAAAATCATGATATCGTGACTTTATTCTCGTATTATTTTGACTTTATTCTCATACAACTTTGTTCTCGTGATAACATGAATGTTTTTCTCAAAATGTCATGATTTTATTCTCATAATTTTACTTCTCCAACTTCTTAGCGTGGCAGTAATACTTGTAAATTTCCATTGCAATTTTGAATTTGACATTTTTAACTTCTATAAAAGACCTTGTTAAACGTGACCGTATAAAAAGTGCTTATCAAATGAAAACTGAACTGTTGATCACAGAGTTACATATTTGTTCAGTCATTCATTATTTTGTTGAAGGTTTTCTATTCATGCACTTTTGTCCATCTAATGTTTGCTAACACCGTTTGTGTCTACATTCGAAAACACATTTCCCTTTGTACTTTTTAATAAACTGTTATAATGTATCTATTTTTACTATGATATCTGCAGGTCTTGAAACTGATTCAATAAACTGTAGTAAGAAATAAATTAAATCACAGCCGATGTGGGATAAGCAGATCGACTGATACCCTCTGAAACTATTGACTTGGCTTCTTTGCTCCACTTTGATTTCATCTTTTCACGCGTTCTGATTAATGCGGGTCAATGAGTGGAATAGAGATCAGCTTCTCACTCAATGCCTCCCCCCTCCTGGCACAGCAGCTGTTCACTCGTCACATTCAAATTTAAGAAGCTCACTCAACACAATCATGAGAAGATGCTGGAAATCTGAAACGCTAAAAAGCCCCCCGCAGCTCGTTGGTAAATTATAGTAATCTAAGAAAACAAATCAGCAGTAAGGAGATTTTCCTTTAATGCCGGTTTTCGTGACTTATCGCACATGAAAACAGTATTTATGTCATGAAGCTCAGGATTAGCTAAAAGACGTGTTTCATACCAAAATAATCTAGTTTGTTTTTTCCCAGAACATCATATTCTCAGCTTTTTCACTCTAATCTAAAACAGCGACATCATCGAAAATGGCAAAATTAAGTTTAAAGAAACTTAAAAGCAACGTCAGCCTCTCTGTGCTCACCCTGTGGCCCTTTTCTCCAGGCAGCCCGGGAAGTCCATCAAAGCCTCGGTCACCCTGCGAGTAAAAACAGTGACACACAATGAAACCACATCCTCATGAATGACACACGGCCGCATTTGCCCTATTTTTGTCCCCCTCTTTAACACGTTCAGTGGTTTTTACCTTAGAGCCTGGCTCTCCGGGCATTCCACGAGCGCCGTCAGCACCAGCCCGACCCTTAATATGGAAGAGAGACACGTTTTACACTCAAATATTTACACGTTATTTAAGCGTACGCCAATGAATGTGTCACAAATACCACCGTGTTTTAGATTAATTAAGGTCTATCTAGAAGTGATGGTGTCTGTTATGTTTAGCTCTTTCTTATCAGCAGGTTTGATTGGCTGTAAAGTAGCCTAGAAATTGCTTTCCAACGCAAATCTGTTTGATTCTCATCTCCCTTCAGTGCTCTGTTTGGGATTTCTCCCATTGAGCGCAATTTCATCAGTGGAATCAGCAAACATTGATTTTCTGCGCTGCTTTAGAACTGCAGTCTGCCTGTTAACTTAGCAATGGCAACATTTACAGGAAGTGAATGACGGCGTTGAGTTTGTGATGGTCACGCTTCCAAATATTGAACTAGCATTAGCATCAGTGGTCATTTACAGGTGCAAGAAATTTCCAGGAAGGTAAAAAATGTAAAACTTCAGTCCACGTCTCCAGGAACGAGTCGTTTCTCAGCAGAAGAAAGTTCAGATCCTCTGTGCGAAGCGAAGCGAAGAGCAAGGACTTGGTTTTAAACAACTTCTTTTGCACAGGTTGAACTGTAAAATTTCACTACTGTGAATTAGGTGACTGAATTTGTCAGGAGTAATCACAGTATACACTGTAAAAACTGTAAATTATGAAGAAGACTCAAAGCCAGTTTGTAAGAATCAATTTAAAATGAAATTGTATTTTCTTGAAATGTCTGTATTTTGTTCAGGTTGTGAAAACATTTCCTCAAATAACAGGAAGGCTGAACAGAGTACGACAAAGCTGCTCTGCTCGACTTTAAAGAGCTTTTAACCTCGTGGAAGTTGCTGAATTCAGAAATGTTGGCAGACCTTTAAAAAGCTCAGAGTCTAAAGGAAATCCACACAAACTACCATAAAACTCAGATTTACAGAGATTTCTCACATACAAAAAATACTTATATATGCATGTCTCAGTATATTATGCCAATTCGCAAATGGCTATTATTGGTGTCAGCAGGTCAAGTCGTTACAAAAAAGCCACAAAATTTCGATTGGTGCATTTCTGCAAATGAATAAGTTCAGCACCTGTTTTAAAGTTGTAAATAGTATAACTTTTATTAACTATTAAGAGTGTAGTAACGGTACAGAAATTCATTTTGTAGAAGTAATGACAAGGTCTATATGAAAAGGTGATGGGAGGGTAACTGGAAATTATCGATAAAATATTTCACCACCCATTTACAACAGAGGAAATAGCAGATCCAAAACATGATCTGACTTTTCCCGGCAGCCTGAATGGCCCGATTCCAATCTTTTCACTTCAAAATAAAATCCAATGTCTGCCACATCCATATGTGAAACGTGCGTCACATATGGATGTGACACACATCCATATGTGCCAGATGCTTCTTCTGGTGAAGAAGCCAGATGCTGTAAATCTGGAGGTAAACAATGGCTGGAAATTTGATTTCTGAAAAAAAAAAAAAGATGAAAGATGTCTGTGTCACTGAAGCGCATCACATCACAATCCCACCGTTCTTAGTCCTGACTGCGCATCCAGACAGTCGATGCTCGACAAAAAGGCTGTTGCTTTTAGTTGTGCTCTGTTTTTATTAGCTTCCTTCGAGTCGCTAAAATATTATGACAATACTTTTGGCTCTGAATAACTTTCAAATTAATCCACAGACAGTGGGTTAAATTAATACTTCTGTACACAGTCAGATCGCAGCGATCCTTTTCTGTACATGCCGGTTGCTTTGGAGTAATAAACCGTTCACACAGAAGTTTCTTTTCGGTCACATTTAATTTGTGATATGAATGAACACGCAAAAAATAATAATAATAATAATAATTGAATTTCAGCAAAAAAAAAAAAAAAACACATCATAATTATGAAGGTTTTTCTTAGCATGGCAGTATACATGAAGCTGGTGCATTTGTAAGCCGGTCCTATGTAAAATCAAATTACCAAGTTGCTGCAAAGCTTGCTTATACCTCAGGCAGGCTGTGTGTGAATGCTGAGGTATTAAACTCAAGACCAGAGACGCTTTCTAGATTCACATAAAAAAGTTCAGAATTAATGAACTCAAACCCTTCAGAGCAGACGACTGCATTTGGTTCATTTCATACATTTTTGGACGGTTTCTATCCGTTACTGTCCTAATACGTCAGGATGTTTGGCCCTGCTGCTGCACCGTGGTGACTGTTTTCCCACTTTTGGCATTTTCAGACAGATTAGCTGCGAGGCTGAGGATCCCAGGATTGGCAGCCGCGCAGGGGCCTGTAAGCACTTATCAAGAAATTGTTTATTGGAGTGAAAACAATCCTCTCGGCGTTCGAGCCTAGCGAAAAATAAAAACACGGCTGCACACACAAACAGCACAGTTTTCCACGTGGGGAGTTAAAGGTGACTGAGTTCACTCACCCTTTTACCAACTTTGCCAGGTTGTCCAGGGGGTCCTTGAATGCCACGTGGGCCCTGCGTAGGCACAGGAGACCCATTTAGAGCCCGGCAACACGCAGGAGTTTGAATGCAGCCTTTGGTGGGAACTGAAAGACACTTCAGTTCATCGGCTGGATTATTATTCCTCACTCACCTGAGGACCGGGGTCTCCGCTTTCACCCTTCAGCCCACCTGAGCCAGGTGGACCCTACAGACAAAAAAAAAAAAAAAAACACACCAACACACACTTCATGAATCTTTAGCTTCAGCTGTAGCTCGGAGCAAAAATAAATGACATAATCCAGAGCAGACAGCAGATGGCATCATTTAGCTTTATATGAAGAGAATGAAATCAACTCAGGGCAGCAAGAGCTGCATGGAAATGGGAAATTTCCAGGTTATTTTACTCTGTTGTGATAATTTTTTTTTCAAATGCTGATGTTCAATTCAAAATAAATGTTTTGTGTAAATCAAGTTTATAAAAATCGATGTGAACAATTGAAACCTTAGAAAACACAAAATACATCATATAGAAAAAAAACAATGTTATTTATTTACATGATTAAGTTGCACATTTATTAATGAATAAAACAAACAAAAAAACAAGACAGATCAGCTTCTAGATCTGACATCAGCCTTCATATCAGCGTAGATCTGAGAGCTGAATATAGAGAAGCAGCTCGAATATAATAACTCACTTTGTTTTATATTAAATTATTATTTCAGTCAGTTGGAATCCACCAATCGCTGATCTCATCTCATCTCATCTCATCTTATTCCTTTGGATCAACTTATTACCATCTGATCTTATCAGAGTTTTCTACTTGGAAGAGACGAGCAGATTGAAGGTGTAATCTCTGTCTCGTTTCCACGGTAATAAGCCCCAGATCGTGTATCAACAGGCCCTAAGAAAAATGAAGGGTCTGGGTGTGGTAGGGGGCAACTACTTAACAGACAGGTAGTGTGTCCACTGAGCTGGTTAAGGCAGGAGAAACAAACCGATAATAAACATATCAGACACAAACGTCAGGCTACACTAAAAACAATCATTTCAAACACCTTAAAATGTGTTGATTTTTGGTTTTTTCACCTGTAAGATTCAAAATAATTTGCTGACTGCCTCTGCATCATCCGAGCTGATACGACGAGTGGCACGGGTCAATTTGTGAAAAGCAAAATTTAAAGAATGAGAGCCTCACCACCGGTCCAGATCTTCCAGTCAAACCCATCGGCCCAGGAGGTCCCCGCATCGCCAGCTGCAGGCCACAAACAGAGACAACACCAAGATATTCATTTTGAAACTGTGTTAGACAAAAAGGAAAAAAAAAATTAAAATGTATGTGAAAGAAAGAGAAAATATCGAAATGAAAGCAGCACTTCAGTTCTCAGATGTAACAGAAAACAGGATTAGTTGATGATCTTTTTAAATATTGATTTACATTTAAAGATTTGTTGTTTTCACTTTTTCTGCAGGTGAGCAGACTTTTAGAAGAACCAAGCATGTTTCCTTTAACATCTAGACATAAACATTTCTAACTACTTTTGGCTGTTTTGCATTGTTGAGACATTTTATTCGGGAATTTTGCTCATCAAGAAATGCATAGCGTAGCCTGGGGGCCATTTTGGAGCCCACCCCCCTGACCACCGCTCAAGAATGTTACAAATTTGACCCCTGGCACAGGTGCTTGATGCAGATGGACGCTTTTTAAGAAATATTTATGAGGCTTATTTTTACTGAGCAACTAAAATGCACAAATGCTAGAAACAAACAACCTGTGTTTTGCGTTGAGCGTCTTTTACTAGAAGAGCAGACTTGCTTATCTAGACAATGAAAGGAGGAAACACTCTATCCAAAAATCTTAGCGTTTAATGTTTTTTAATGAGGCAAATGTGGAGGACACCTTCTTATGTTTTAGCTCCATGGTGATTCACAAAAACTGAGTTACGACTGAGTTAATTTCATACATATGGTGTCTGTTTGGTTTACTACACAAGGTAAAAAATAATTGAAATTAGTTTTGCAATTTAAATATTTCAAAAATCTTATGTTAACTAATTGGATAATTCACTGAATTTACATCTTATTCAACTCTGTCGCGCTTTTCCCCCATTTTCTCCAGCTGTTACTTTACCCCACCCAAATATAGCAAGTTGTATTTTTAGCGGTCTCTCCTGCATGAGCATCTGTTCAAAGTGGCTCTTTATTTTGCTGCTCTTCAGCCCGTTCTCAGCAAGTCTTCTTTTAGCCTCACAAAGTCAACAAAACACAGGGCAACCCCCTTCTGTTTCCCCAACAAACCCCCATCCAAACACCTCTACCCCCCCTCCGTCCTCTGTGTAAAGAGAAGCGGATGCAGATGACAGTCTGCAGGTTTTCACTCACCCTGGCCTGGGAGAGGATGGCCTGTGCTTGGGCTTCTTGGGCCGACACCACCGGACCCTTCTCGCCGTCCCCACCGAAACGAAACTGTTCGGCACACACAAACGCAAACGGCTCGGTACGCTATATGAGCGATGGGACCAAAGGATGGACGACGTGGGTTTCTTTTGTGGTGGACTTACTGGGAGCATCAGCATGGTACCTGGAGGTCCCGGTAAGCCGTCGGCACCGGGGAGACCGGCGCGGCCGGGAGGACCCTGATGTCGAAGAGGAGACGAAATCAAATTAATAAAAATCGATCAGTTCATCTCTGGTCCAACTGTACGAACTCTTGGATTTGGAACTAAAAACTATTAAATCAACAGTTCTAGATCACGAAAACTGCACTTATGTTTTGAATGATTTTTGAAATGATCTGTTATGCATTGTCCTCTTTGTAAAAAATAAAAAAACAAATATAAATCTGACCCTTCTCTAGACGTATTGAATCAATACTTCTTCAAATGTTTAGAGTTTAAAAAATGTGGGGGAAAAATGTATATCCTTCTTTCTATTCTTGTGTTGTGTGTTAGCTAGAATATTTAAATGTCCCAATGGCTGATATTATTATACCTTTTATTTATAACAATTGTTCCTTACAATTGCTGAGATAAAGAGATAAAACGACCTTATGCCTTCAACATCGCTCAGAAAAAACAAAAAACAAAAAACAAAACTCTCCACAGGTGTTTGAGAACCGTCCCAACGTATGGAAGGCAACACAGCTGTAATACTGGATGTGTGCCCTATATTAAATCTACATATTATAAGACCCCGCCCCCTCCACCAGGCCTGAGCTTTGCCTGTCCCTCTGCAGGCCAAACAGTTTTTGGTCCAAAACCAACATCCTTGCAGAGCAGCAAGGATGTGTTGTCCGTGTGTGGAAGTGAGAAGTATGACGGTGGATTGGAGCAAAAGCCTAAAAAGAGACAGTATTTAACAGCCAGATGCGTTTAGTCGCATCACCAGAATCAATATGTTCTTTTTTTTTTTTCTAGGAAATTTGGAGGGTTTTTTTGTTTGGTGAAAATAACAAAAAGATTTCAGCTCATACAAGTTAACATCTTGTTTCAAAACTAAAAAACTGATTCAATATTTTACTTTCAAAACTGATCTGTAATTTATCTGTATTGGAAAATATAACGCTTCAATATTCAAGTAAAATGCAGCTATGAAAAACTAAAAATATTTACTTACTTTTAAAAAGAGGTTTTATTGACTTTATCTCATTAATTTTTAAGTTGCTTAATGATTTTAGTTTAAACTTTTATAGAGTTGCAAAGTGGGCTTATGAACTCCCTTCAGGTATAAATACCTTGAATACAAACCTTTTCGAAACGTCTCGATTTTTGTTATGGAGTTACTAAGTGCAGTTAAAACTTAAAAACCAACACTTTTAATCAACAAACAAATAATACACATGATGCTGCACTGGAAATAGAAATGATTCGGACAGGTTTGCTCACTCTGTCACCAGGATCTCCAGCAGGGCCCGGGGGTCCCTGAAGGCCTGATGGTCCCGGAAGACCCTAAAACACAAATATAAGTGAGTATTACTACCTTCTCGTCAAATCCCACATATATTTATACTGACTTTTGTTTTTACGCCACACTTACTGATGGGCCGGGTGGTCCTGGTGGTCCCTCAATCAGCATGCCCTAAGAGACGCGAAAAACACACATTTTGCTTTGTGGAGCGTCCATTATTACAAGAATAATTCAGATTCTCAGTGGAAACTGTAAGGAAAAATCTACGTATCCAAAATTTTGTAAAATGTTCCTGTATTAAAACAGCTGAAATTCTGTTAATGTTGCTTCAAAGACCATAAACTACTGTTGTTAGTTTATAAATCACTGAACGGTTTAGCACCACAACACATTAAAGATCTGTTATTGCTGTACCAACCGTCTAGACCCCTCAGATCTTCTGGTTCTGGTCTGCTCTGCATCCCCAGAACCAGAACCATCGAGGAGAAGCAGCATTCAGTTTCTATGCACCACAGATTTGGAATAAACTCCCAGAAAACTGTAAGACAGCTGAAACACTGAGAGCCTTTAAATCTCAACTTAAAACCCACCTGTTTAGAGTTGCTTATGGCTAACTTAGGGTTAGAGTGTGGGTTTTGATGTCTTCGATGTTTTTAATGTTTTTATCTTAAGTTTTTATCTATTTATTAATTTCTTTTTATTTCTTTTTCTCACTGTTTACGTTTTAATGATATAAAGCCCTCCAGGAAACGTCCCAGTTAAACGACGTTTAACTAAAGTCCTACAGGGTTTAGATGCCCAGTTGACGGCGTTTCAACTAAAAACCTAGAGGTTGGAGTCCTTGTCAAACGGTGTTTTTGACTAAAGTCCCAGAGGGTTTGAGTCCCAGTTAAACGACGTTTAACTGAAGTCCTAAAAGAGGTGCTGGTTTTAATGTTTTTATCTTTTTTTAAATCTTTTTCAAAATGTCTCTCTTTCTCACTGTTTATTCAGTGTCACATGCTGTTTTTATTTTAATTATGTAAAGCACTTTGAAATGCCTTGCTGCTGAAATGTGCTATACAAATAAAATTTGATTGATTGACTGATAAAGATAGAGCAAACGTATAGAGTTATGCATTGCTGCCCCTCCCTCACCAGTTGCTGAAATAAACCTCCTACATTTGTCCCATGCTTATAAAAAAAAGACACCTGGTTTATCTCTTTTAAGGGGCCATCAGCTATCAGTTTATATGGCTTGGCTATATTTCCGTCACTCTCATCAAAAAAATGGTGTAATTTATTTATTTATTTATTTATTTATTTTTTCAAACAGAACCTGAAAACTTAAATTTCGAAGATATTTAATCCATATTTTTTGTTGAGGTATGTGTATCACTATATGTAATTTCACAGTAAAACCTGATGTCTCTATCACAAAGACAAAGTTATTTAGCACAGATCATAGCATTAGCATGTTTTTAGACATGTTGGGCCTTACAGGTTCGATCACAGCCGGCTCGCCCTTCTCGCCCTTCTGTCCGAAGGCTGCTTGTGAACCAGCAACCTGTAGACGCAGCACCAAAAAGAAAGCATTGTTTACATAGCAGGTAAAAATATCCAAGAAGCATTTTTAAGTAGAAAGTTTCATTCAATAATCAGTAGAGGAATCACGTACAACACAAAGGCACCCGACTCTACAGGGAGATGAAACGAAATGTTAGTCTTGAAAAGAAAGAACACACATCAGACTTGAAGGCTTGAAATGAGGTAAAGTTGTCATTGCATGATGCTGGTAAACCCAAAAGCCAAATAAACACGAGCTAAAATGTTCTAAATAGATATTTACAGACACACAAGGACACAAATACTTAAACATTAGAGGTTTAGTAAGGGAATGCCTTGAGCTCGACACCCTGCTGTATCTATGTTTGTGACTTTTATTCTGAAGCATAAAGGGAAGTAGCTCCTGAGCTAGCTAGCTGTGTTGATGAAGTTTGCTGGTGAAGCAAAAAAGAAACCACTATCACTTTTAAAATGTTTTTTGTGGCAGCATTTTAGGTTCGTAGTAAAAAAATAAGAAACTGTTGCAAAACAATAATTTGGGGGCACTGTGAGACTGCAACGACTGGCTAATGATTAGCACTCTAAAGATGCTAAAGTTAGCATCTGGTTTGTAGCTTCTACACAAAAGAGTAGCTCTTAAAAAAAGTCTGGATGGCAATTGGTCATCTTGATTTCAAATTCTGAAACACAATTTGAGATTCATGAAACACAAAGATTATCTAACCCTGACTAAACGCAGAGTGAAGGGATGCTGGCCTACGTGTTTATTATCAAGGTAAATTATATATTGTACTGCTTGGTGAAAGCCGAGCCCAAAACTTTTGGCAGAAAGCGAAGGCAATAAACCCCAACATCGTGTATCCAATAAAGCGCGTGCGTGTGCTGCGCAGGCACTGCCAATGATTTAACGGTTGTCTGCAGTGAACAAAGGGGACTACATGTTACAGGCTGCTTGTTAAAATAGCAGAGGAGAAGAGGGAGGGATTGGGTCCAAGTGCTGAGAGATGAGTGGGTGGGGAGGGGCAGTGGGCTTTCCTAGGTATTTATGGGCGTGGTGTAGGTTGGGCCGACATCCACTGATTGTAGGTTGTGTGTGGACAGATGAAGTGTGACTGAATGTTTCTATAGGATAAAGCAAAACGGAAGAGTATAATTAGCTAATACATATGTTTTGATTCTTTTTAACAGACAGATGCATGCATGTTTTCTGTAATAGTTTCAAATCGAACAACAGAAACAGCAACACTGAACTACTCCACACTCAACACGTCAATGACATATTGCCCAAACCAAGCCAAAAGAAGTCCATGCACTGGGAGACAGAGGGAGTCCTCTTGCCATGCCGTTCATGCACACACCCCTCCGTCGGCGTGGTCGGGGTGCGATACTTACTGTACTTTCAGAAAAGTCGGTTTCGGCTGCGACCCCAGGCCCCACTTCCTCATCATAGGCTGTCGGGGCTTTAGATGGGAGGGGGCCGTACTCATCGTATGTCCCATAGTCATACTTGTTGTCTAACTTGCCCAAGTCATACTCGTTCAGGTCATACTCCTTAAAGTCATATGCTTCCGCACCGGTCTCCGAGTTGTCCCCTGTTTCCAACACGGTGCCGGGCTCCAGAGTAGGGGCTTCGGTGACGTGCGCCCTGATAAAATCCTCCTTTACAGCCTTCCCATTGTTACACAAGCGAAGAAGGAGAAAGTTAACAATCAGCAACTAATAAAGAGATAAGGTTGTTAGTTATGAAACTGAGGCCATAATTACTTTCACAGTCGAATGCAAAGGAATCCATATCCCATGAACCACAAAAGTCATTGTTTTGGATTTTTTTTTTTTTGTGATAGACCAACACAAGGTAGTGCATGACAATTTGCTGAGCAAAAAGAGAAGTTAAAAAGGATAGAGTTTTAAATTTATTTTTTTAAATATTCATCCCCTCTTTAATTCTCTTAGTCTTTCTTTTATGTCTCAGCTTGACACAACTAAAGCCAAGAACAACTCCCGATTCTTCTTTGGAAGATTGTTCAAGTTCAGTAAGATGTCTTCAGATGACATTTATTGTGAAACAGCACTAAATAAATGAACTATATTTGAAAGACTGCATCCAAAACATTTCAAAAATATCAACGTTTATGATTCTTATTTGGATCTAGATCTGAACTTTGGCCATTCTAACATAAAACAGTTTTTGATTTAAACCAGTTCATTGGCCGTAGCTGTGGCTGTTTGGTTGGGTTGCTGTGACCTCGTTTCCTCTTTTAGCATCCCTGTCATTTGTGTTCCTTGGTTTTCATGATTCTGTTTGTTCACTAATGTTTCCCAACAAAACTTCGACGCCTTTACAGGACGTCTGAACTACGCACTATTCACTAAACGGGTGACATCCAAAGACACTCGATTTCCACTGGATTTTATTTATCTGCATTAGAGTAAAGGGGACTGAAATGCCATTCTATTTTTGGGTACAAAACTTGGGAGAATCTTTCTCCTTCTGTTTTACAATTACGCAGAGCTCTGTGTTGGCTTAATCACACAAAATGCCATTAAAATGCCTTAAAGTTTGTTACTGTAGCATCCTAGAATATGTCCACTGGGTATGAAAACCTTTGCAAGGCACTGTAAATGTGACAAAAGCAAACTACATAGATATTAGGCAACAAAAAATGAAATCATGACAATGATAACACTTAATTTTTGAATAATATAATATTAGTAAAGGTTGGTTGGCTTTGTAATAATAAATAAAGTGCTAACATCACTTTTGTCCACCGTTCCAATTGGTGGCTTGGTTGACAAGAGGAACAGCCGTTTACTTTCTCGTCATGCAGCCATTTTTGTGCCGACTGCAGAAAGAAAGGCTGCCTGATGCCTCGGATCGCTCTCTCAAAAATTTGCAAACGCATCAAATCAATCCGTGATGTTGCATCAAGACGTCAGGATTTGACACCCAGTGAATCATTGTGATGAGTGTGTTTTAGCAGCCTTTAAAGTTGCCTCATGATCTCTGTGTCTGGCATAGACTTACTGTAACCACAGTGACTTGGCAGAACTTTCTCTCTCTCTCACACATTCCAAATGGTGATCACTGTGGCTTTAACCTTGCAGCGCAGCAAAGCAGATGCGATTACACACTTGTTGGCAGTAATCCTTCCTGCCCAATAATTCATTTTAAATACCCGGCATAATCACATCTAATTTGCCAAACAATGAGGCAGCAAAAGCGCGATCATAGCAGGCCGTGAGAGGATTTTCAGTCTGTTGATCACAGTTCTATTTGAAATAATTAGCAGAACTATTAATCAAACTGTGTGATGGACAACGAGGGGGAATATGTTGGCCTCTTTCATTCTTGAGTTATTTATAAGGCCACAGAACATTATCTATTTCCACATTCTGAGGTTTCCTTTAGTTGAAGGTGCACTTAGACTGTCCAGAACAACAGACAGTACAAAGTGAATAGCAAATCATTTCATTTTTGATGACTGGTCTACAACGTCTCACCTATTCACATAGAATTTCTCAGATCAGATTAAAACATGAAGCGTTATGTGTCGACAAAACTGCTTGCCGTAGAAAAACGTAAGCTAGAAGGAAAACAGATGAGGATGTATTTGGTTGTTGTCACCTGTGAAGATGTGGTGGAAAAACCTTATATTTATCTTTTATTGCAGTAGAATGACGTTAACCTGAAATGGACTCATTTCTGTACCAATGAAAGTATTAACAACAGAGGTACGTGCCACCAGTACTTATTTTTTCCTCACTGATAAAGGGTGTGTTCATGCCATCCCTGTTTAGTCCGCTTTAGTTCGTTTGCCTGGAAAATCCGGTTCATTTGGGGAGGTGGGAAATCGCAACTGAATCTCTGATGGGGACCAAAAAAGGGAACAAGTCGAGCTCTTGGTTCGGTTGAAGTGACCTCTGGTGCGATTTGAATCCGCATCTGAATGCAAGTGAACCAGACATCACCCGGAAGCAGGAAGCGGATAACACAGCAGGGCATTCTGGGTAATTACAACCAAAATGGACATGAAAATCAAGAGCTGGCTGGAGAAATGGCTAAGTGGTCTTTTGCCAAAGACAAAACAAAAATAATACAATCACTAAAATTTGGTGTCAATCCACTTTTGTTTACTTTTCTTGAAGAAGGAAGTTGCGATCAGTGTCTTCTTCAGAGGTTTTTTGTGTCATTCTCTTTAGTGGTTCTTGGTGCAGCGCCCCCATAGGCGAGGGGGTAAAAAGGTTCCCCAAAAGGTTTGGTGCAGCTGAAGATGTAACTGAGACTAACATCAAATTTCTCCAATTGTTTCAGGTTTGAGATTATTCTACTGCAATAAAATTATTTTAAGGCTTTTAACACATTTTCACATAGTGCATGTGTTATCTTCTCTAGTATCCAGTGGAGAATATAAATTGTCACTATTAAGTGCTGCTTGACATATCCCACGTCCATCACAAGTTCAGCTACATACCAGGCCTCCAGACACTTTAATTCAATTGAATGGTTGTGTCTTTATCATGTCATACCAGGTGCTCCATCAAACGGGTCAAACGTCCCAGAACACCAAACAGTGGCTTTTACTTGGAAATGCAGATCGAGAAGGAAGAAAACAAAATTACCTCACTTGGTCCGCTCGTGGCAAGAGGCGACTGAGTCTGAGTACCATCTAGAGTCCCGTAGTCATTGTCTGTATAGTAATCTCCCTCTACATTGTTTAGCTGAGTCATGTTGGAAGAAAAGGAAAGAAGAATCTGGGTTACAACAAGGCTCGTACCAGAGGTCGATCGAGGGAGGGTCCTCTCGAGTTCACTACACTCTAGGCTACATCTACAGAGGAGAGGTTAGGGGAACTCTACATCCGCCATCATAGATTCTCCCTTCGTCGTTCAGGGCAAATCTTGATCGGATTCGGTTCTTTTTCCAGGGAGACAAACGTTTACCCTAGAACTGCCTCTGGGTCGCGCCGGCGCTGTGGCCTGGTAGCCCCACGTCATCTTCTTGTTGTGGAGAAACATTTTAGCCGGGGATTTATTGGAGGTCGGCTTAAAGGGCTTATGCTTAGTTTTACTGGGAGACTTTTTGGCCGTCTTCTTTTTCGTGGAGACACTACGTTTGTTTCTCTGTAAGAGCTGACGGCGACAAAGACAAATCAAGACAAACAAACACATAACAGCAACAGCAACTCGTGCACAGACTCATTATGAGTCCGTAAAAAAATTTGCGCATCGGCCGAACCTGTTCAAAAATCAAAGGGAGGGAAGATTAAGTGACACAAAGGATTTATATAAAGTACACACAGTAGATCTATAAGTGCACACCCCTAGTTAAATGCTAGGTGGAACATAACAGATCATGGTAAACCCCTTCAAAAACTTTTCCAGCTTTATTAGAAAATATATTATGCAAAATTAAACTGAGAGAGAGAAAACGGTTAACGTAAAGCTGTAAAGTGTTGACAAATTTAAAAACAATCCATGCATGCCTACATCTGAGGATATAAAGGTGAAGTATGTCTTGCTTGTTATCCGCTCTTGTTCTGAATAATGTGTACATGGAATTCACAGTGATCTGCTGCATCAGGATTGGGAACGTTAAGCTGCCATCTTGTTTTGCTTTTGTTCATATTTATTAAACTGAAGCATGTTAAAGCCGCGTCATAGCTGGGTCACTGCTGTGATGTTTGCAGTTGCATCTGTGTATGCTGCAGTGTTAAATGCAAAGAAAGGCAAGTTGTTTTGAATACTTCTGCTGTTGGTAATAGTAAATCAGATGAACCTGAAATTAATTTTAAGTGTTCTTGTAAGAATTTTCTCAAATTTTCTACTCAGCTAAAAACACTAAGCTATACATTAGATACAGGAAGCTAAGAAAGCTACGTTGTAGCTCAGTCTAAGCATGCAAACCAGGATTTCTATGATTTATACAAAGGTATCAGTCAGGAGAAGAGTCCAAAAATGACTGGTAATTAATTGGGCGAAACAAAAACGCTGGCACAAACACTGGTTGTGCTATAGTTATGAAAATAATCTCCAACATTCTCTGTACATTTTTTTTCTCCCAGGCTTGAATATTTCCTGTTTAGGAAAAGTCATATACAGAAAACATAAAAATCTGACTAAAATCTCCAATAATGTCGTGGCAGAACATGTTATAAGGGGCTGCTGAAACCAAACAGAAACAACATCATTTTCTTTAAAGATGGATAAAATTGTGATCGGATCCAAATGCCAGTCACTTTTTACCCAAAAGCACAAGGTCTCTGCTAGAATAGAGATGAAGAATGATTTAACTTTCCATCAAGACAATGACGCCAAGTATTCATCCAAACCAACAAGAGCCAAATCCAAGATGCACACCAACATGGTGGAAAACTGAATCAAACTGAATCAAAAGGCAAACAAGTTTCAGACTGATGGTTTGCACACTTATGCAGCTAGGTGGTCATATGCTACTTTAAGTACATATATATAGCATAAGATTAGACAGCCATAAGATTTGAAAACCTGTCTCTATTTTTCCACCATGATTTCATTGTTTAACTTCAGAAAAAATGCATATTAGGGTCAAAGAGGTGAACACTTCTTAGATCTACTGCGTCTTCAAAACTGTTTGAAGTAGCAAACAAACTGTGAAACATGTAACAAGCACTTTCAGCACATCTTTGGAAATAATGTAGGTATTAGGTTTGGCGTGGAAGTCAAATTAGCTGCATTTTCCTAAATTATATACAATCCAGCTGATATTCTGTTACGGTTACATTATTTTTAAAGACGTGCTGAAATGCAAAAGCACACTTGAAGCAGGTAGAATCAGCAAAGACAAATCAGACAGAAGGACAAACAGTGTGTGTGTCTGCATGTACACTCAGATTCACTCCTCCACTTCTACACTGTCAGGAGACAAACACACACACATTCATAATCCAGCTATGTATGTGACTTTTGACAGTGAGACAATATAGTGGAGCGCTTACTCAAACTCTTTTTTTTGTGTAAAATACACAGTGTGATTTTTGTAACACTGAGCGCACATGTAGTCACAACTCTGAGACGAACAGGGGAACGGAGAAAGACAACAAACAAAAACAGCTTTTCTTTTCACTTTTTGTTGTTCTATTTACCTGTTTTTCAGAGTATTCGTCAGTGGGGACGGAGTCTGTTGGTCCTTCAGAGTATTCATAGAACTGTCTGTAATCTATATCGTCAGTAATGTACTGGAGCGGTCGAGAACGGCAGAGAAGATATGGGAAAAAAAAGAAGAAGAAGAAGAAGAGTGGGCGGGTTTTAGTTTCTAGCAAAAGCATTAAAAATGCAGAACGTTATTTCAGCGAGAAGATAATGCGGTATGCATCATCTTCAGCAGGTTACAAGTTCAAACACTTGAAGCCATTAAGTTTTGTGTTTAGGAAAAAAGTTCCAAATTACATTTTATGCATTACGATAAAATGGAGACGTTAACCCAAAAAGCAAATAAAGACTGCCTTAATGCTAATTAACAAAACAGCACAATGTCACAATTCGTCTGTACTCGTTTTACAGTTCAGATTTACAGATAGACAACCAAAACATGAATTGGAAAACTAAACAACAGCTGAAACCTGCTGTGTTGGTCTGAACCTACAAACATGAGCAGAGGGAGTGTTAAAAAGGCTCATAAAAAACCCCTCAGAACCAAAATTACCAGCTGCATTCGAGCGATCTCGTCATGGAACTTTTCTCACTGGAAGCAGCTGCAAAACAAAAGGTGAGCCTCGTAGCAAACGGCGCGCCATCTCAGTGACGTGCAGCTCTGAGGTATTTCTCTTCCTGCAAGTCGTGGCCTAGCATGGAACCGGTAACGGGTGTCGATTTACGGTTTTAAAAGCCGTGGATGATTCTCCCCCATCTGTAGCTGTGTGTTTCCAGACAGCTACTGGAAGGATGGTTTCTACACCTATTATTTGTTCAAAATAATGACAAATTTGACTGTATGGAATGGTTTCCAAACACAGGAACCACAGATGTACGAGTGTGATTTTCAACTAACTAAATAATTGACTGACAGTTAACTGGAGTGTTTTGATTAAAATAATAGTGATGCACTCAAAGGAAAACACATTCAGAGTAGTAATCAAGTCAAAACTTGACAAAAAATATGTACATTTTTGCATTTAAGAAAAAAAAAAACCTGTCAGCAAATATGTTCTACCTCGAATTCCTTAAGTGGCTTAATTTTAGCTTTAAAAATGTCATATAAAGCTTTTGATATCCAATTATTAATCATTTAATTGAATAACAGATGGATTAGTATTATATTTATCCTTTGTGGCAAATCAACAAAGGTGCATTAGAGGAATGATACATTATTACATTTTTGGCAATAACATGATTAGTTTCTGAAAAAATAATTGAATTAATTATTTATATGTAGTTTTTTAAACATTAAATACGCTCAAATAGTTAAATGAAAAATCTACAGAATATGCCAAATTTCTTAATTGATTAATCATCAGAATAATCGATGTAATACTTGATTACTAAAAAAAAATAAAACTTGCTAAGTGCAGCTGTACAATTTACTGGAAGGGTTGGTTTAATAAGGAGCTCTGCCTGTTGGCTGACCTCTTCGTCCGGCGCCTGGGCCTGAAGCGAATCCCTGTGCGGTGTGTCACAGTCTGGGCTGTAATGGTCACAGTAGTCATACGCCGCTTTGGGATCAGCAACAATCAGGAGCTGCTGGATGTCCCCCTGCAGAAGACAGAAACACATGAGTCAGCTATAGAAGGTATTCCCCATTTCTTGCATGTATCATCTTCTTTATCGGTTTAAACAAATAATCAACATTTTGACATTTGGATGTTTGGGTGGTTGTTAGTGCAAACTTGACCTGTTAAATGCAGACAGGGTGCATAACAAAAGTGGCACAAATGAAAATCAAAAACATAATTTCTTTAGTCATTAAGTTTATAGACAGTTTAAAGGTATTAGTACTCCTAGGCACCTGCAGACAAAGTTCTGTTTTAAGAAGGATATTTAAAGTGATCAGAAACTCAAGAGTCTGATTCTATTCCTGTCATTAGGTGCTAAGGGGCTAGCGAATTGCTAACAGTTTGCACTAACAGGGTGGAAGTTGTTAGTAAATGAAAAAAATAACTGAATGTTCATTTAGGCGCCAACATTTAAAGTGAGACTCCAGCAACAGAAAGGCTCAATTTATTTATTAGCAAAGTCATTCTTTTATTATTTGGAGCTATTCAACTCTGCCCTGAAAAATAGTTGTTTTGGAAATAATGGGAGCGTTTTGAAAATATCTCACTTAAGCAGCTAAATTCCCTGTATAAAACACACTTATGCTACGTTTTTAAAAAAAATGCTAGTAGTGCTAAATGCTAGCAAAAGATGCTAAACACTTCGTATTTGGTTTAAAATAATGACTGACTACTCTCACACAGTGTGAAGTTGCATTAGCTCCTAATATGAAGATGAATGTTTGAAAAAAAATGTAAACAGTGAGGCTGCTGTTTTAGAAACAGTAGCAGTGGTAACTGCTAGTAGAAGATGCTAACATGATCTTAAAAACCTAAATTCACAAACTCTTTGAATTTGTTTTAAAATAATAAACACATTCACTCAGTGGCTAGAATCAAACTTACAATATCTCAATTATTTTCAATTCATAATCTGTCCATTTCTAAAGAAATGACTTCATAAATGTATTGTCAAGTGAAACCTTTACAAAACTGGAAACTGAATATTAAACACATTAATATAACAGTGATACATCCTGTTACTGTGTTTAATTAACAGCCTGCATTTTAGCATTTTTGCATCTGCACTTTGTGCAAATGTGTAAAAATTTGCCAATAAATTGATACTGGTAATATTATATGACTTATGTAAACATATTTCATATTTCATAACTGCACAACGGTGTTTACAATCCTTTCAAAGTAGCATCCATAGACAACATATCCTTTACTACTAAAATATTGCACCATTATGTTCGACACCACTCGAGAAAAAGTGTGGCTTCATTACGTCAGCCAAAGTACACAGCTCTTCTGTCAGACAGTAAGCACAGGAGTGAACGCATGTCAACCGTCTTTGGAGTCTGTAATTGGTCGAACCAAATTCCTGCAGGCTGGTATTTGAGTCGTCGTTTCCTCGCAGACAGCTGATGAGGTGGAGTTAGGAGCTTGTGATTGGCTGGGGCCGCTGGCAGGTGAGAACAGATACACAGCTGCTATTGTGGAAGGATAAAATCCTGACTCGCGTTAGCGGGAGGACGTTACCTGTTCGAGAGCGGAGAAGAGTGTCTGGATGAAACGCATGAGAAACGATGCAGGCTGCAGCATGCCGAAACAGCCTGTGTGTACATGTGTGCATATGTATGTGTGTGTATCTGTCCTCTCTTTGTACAGGAGAAATATGTTTTATGGATGTCTAATATGCATTTTAGCGTAACAACCGTGTTACTTAGGCATGTTCCAAGAGAACATAGGCAGTATTCCCTAAAGCTTTCTCTGTGAACGTATCCATAAACATCTTTACTTTGACAGCCCAGAGACTCCACCCAGAACCTATGCACAGTTTGTTCTAACACGAGCTTTGAAAGAGTGTTAAGCCAGCGTCAAGGTCCGAATCAAGACATATTACAAAACTTAAATAAATTTGTGTAATTAATAATTCTGTGGTGATATACAGTGACTTACATAAGTATTCAAAACCTCTTGTCCTGTTACGACCTCAAACATCACTGGTCTCCTCTTGGATTTTACATAATAGCCCTACACAAATTACTGGACAACCATGAAGTGCAAGAAAAATAATAAATACATTTCTGGTGTATTTCTTTCATCAAAGATTATCTAAAAAGTTTACTCTGAACACCTAATTACCATAAAGAGTCCCAATATGAACATATCTTACTGAGCACTAGTCTATCCATCGCCCACTAAGGGAAAGAAGCCAACTGCGATCTGACCTTGACAGCCACCTTAATGTAAAAGTCATGCAAGGAGAGCATTAATCGGAGACACAGCATTAATGGAAAGATGGATGGAGCAAAACCATTAATTTTTGCTTGTGGTGCCTCAAGCAAAAGGCTTGAGATACCTATGAGCAGGACAACAACCCCAATCATACAGCCAGATATAAATCAAAGCTAGAATGGCCCAGTTGACTAAGATTCTTTGACGAGAAAATGCTGTTAACAGGCCTCAAGCCAAAAAGAAAAAAACAAAAAAAGATCAAGAGTCACTTTGAGTGAGCTTGACCTTATGCGTCCAACATGAGTGCTTGAACCCTGAAATGAGTCGGCTTTAACTAGGACACATCCGAGAGCTACACGTCTGCGCCGATGGACAAAGTGGACAAAGTCCGTAATCAGATGATTACATTTCTGAAGCTTCTCGGTTTCACTGGACAACATTGAACAACAGAAATGAAAAATGATCCTGAAGAAGTCAAAACAAAGGCTTATAAACTGTGCCGTACGTGTTCATGATGTGTAAAAACAAAACCAATAGTTTCTCTTCCACAAAATAAGACTGACGGGTTAATAAGGGAATAAAACACTCACTGCAACACCTGCTAAGATCGTCACAACAAAGTGGGATGCATAGCTAATTGGAATCATCTCACAAAGCCACAAAGATTTAAGAGGGGAAAAAAAAGACCCAGTAAATTCATGAAAGGAACACCAAGAGGTACACAGAGACCAGAAAAGAGATTAAAACCAAGCAGCTGAAATGGTAAAATATATTTTGTGAAGGAAGACACGTGGGGTTCATTACACTGAAACTGTCAGTCTATTGTTTTATTGTGAGCTGCTGAAAAAAGAAGCCTCTGGTATCTTGGAGCGAAGCTACAACTTCAAAAATACTCCTCATCAGCAAACAGCGCTGTGCAGGCGAGCGAGCCTTAACGGCTCGACTGACAGGGGTCAGCGAAAAGACAGGGTGAAAACGAGAAGCAACTTTAAAGTAGACTCTTAAAACTGTTGGACAAATCTGCCTCACTTTATAATTGTACTGTCTTGAGTCACATTATTGGCAGATAAAGCCCATCGATTTCAAAGCGTCATTAATGGCGAATTAGAAGGAGCAGCAGAGGTAAACTTAAAAAATAAAAATAAAAAATCAACACATAACAGATAAAGTTAGAAGAAAGCTAATCAATAAGATCCACAGTTTCTGACTCCTGAAGCTGAGCCACTCTTAGAAAGATTTATGCTCAGTTAACTGCAACCGAGGTCAACCAGAACGCCACGAAAAAGTAATTTCATTATTTACCAAATCTGCTCGGGAGTGCACACCCACTTTGATTTACTCTACTCAGCAGGTTACAGCTGCATTCCTACTAGCCACGAAGTTGTGCAAATCGAAATTCTGAAAATAAATTTGCTTAATGGAAACAAGACAATTTAAATTTATTTTATTTTTTACATTTTTCAATTAAAAGTCTTTGCTCTAGGATGAGGATGAGGATCAGCCGTATCCAACACTTTTTTCACATCTCACAAGTCATGATACGAACAGCCGGACGTTGGCGCTGGCGAAAAGGACAAAGAAGACCACAGGAAGTGGTAGGAAAAGGATGTTTTTCTCACACAGCACACAGTTCATAAAAAGTTGTGTCACTATAACGTCTTCCATAAAGTTGCCGACTACGATTTCCCCAAGACATCGCATACGCAGTCGTTCTCGAGAAAAAGGGGCTTGGCTGAAAAAGACGCCATCTACTGATGGTGAGCGATTGTGCCACGGCTGAATTATGACTATGTCTCAAGTAACTGTTTACATCTGCCGCGATTTTAATTAAATATCTTATTTAATGAAAACAAAGCATTTATGAAATTGTGTTATTGTTTTGTTTTTTTTTTTACATTAGCAGAACACAAAGATTTACACACATTTGTAATGGAATCGCAGTTTTCTGTACGCAAATATGGAGAGAAAAGGTCAAAGGTTGCAGCTGTGCAAGTGTAAAAATGTTGGATTACTCCACCAAAGGAGTAATCCACAAACCAGCAGAACATCTCCACTAAAACCCTCCTGCATGCCGCAGCCGTAGAGCGGAGATCAACTGGTTAAATCAAAGCCACACACTAATCAGCATGGCTCCAAAAACCACAGCCACTTATAATCAGACGAGTCCATGTGGTCTCAACATCGACGAGGAAGGCTATGAAAACTAACAAACCAAGAGAAGACAAAACAGAGCCTGCCATGCCGTTCTTTTGTGTAATTACAGCCCCTGAACTTGTTTTGATATTTTGACAAAATTGCTATAGAAATCAATGTGTTTCAGTAGGATTTTTATGGGACAGACCAACATGAAGTAGAACATGATTGTGAAGTGGAAGGAAAAAAACGTGCTTGGTTTTTCGAAATGTGAAATGAAAAGGAAGGGAAAAAAAACTGCAGCTGCATTTCCTTCGGTTTATGTCTAGAGACTAAAATGTTTCTCTATGCCGCTTTGCAAAAAAATAGCTCAAGAACAGTTGGACAGAACAGACGGGTCACATGAACGGCACTTTAAGAGTCTTGCCACATAGTCAAAATTGAAATTAGATCCGGTCTTTGATTGGGCTAACGTAACGGATGAATATGCTTTGACCTAACTGCATCCTTATAGAACTAAATCTGTATTTAGGGATGCAGTGATATAAAAAATTGGGCTGATATTAATATCTGATATTAATTACAGAAGCACTGATCTTGAATTAATAGCTGCATCGGTCCCAGTGTTGAAAAAAGTTCTGGATCGGCTATCGGTGACAATGTGCCCGATTCATAAGGGCGGATCTATTCATCCTAATTCTATACTTTGTGCTCTAAACGACATCACGCTGCCTCATACGTTGCCTTTTATACTCCTAATTCCAACTTTCTACAAATTAAGGTTGTGTTGTTTTCACATTGTTTTTGACCAAGTTTGTGAAGCTCCTGGTGAATTTCAGTGTGCTGTACTGGTGGAGAGTTATCAAACAAATTTAGAGTTCGGTACATTTATGTCTGCATTTATAAAAAAAGAAATGATTTAGGTCAATTCAGCACTCCTTTTCACTATGAGATCGTTATCAGCCAAAACTAAATCCACAAAACAAGTGGAAATAGATCTAAACTGAAGTGTAAAAGTAGGCAATCTGCTGTCTAAAGTCAACAAACATGCACACATGGGGGGTAAAACTGTCAGGAAACATCCTTCACCGCAAATATTTCAATCAGAATTCACTGATTACAAGCAGACAACACCGAACACAAAGCATAGCGCATGAACGTCTGATGTGTCTCCAGGCAACGCTGGTGGCTGAGGCTTCAGCACAATGTACTCCTTCAGCTCAGATGACTGAAAGGCAGCGAATAGGCCCAGGTATGTCTCTACATGTGAGCCCGACTCAGACAGGCAGTGTCCGCTGGGCATGAATAGACGGTCTCATGCGTTAGGCACACGGGGGAAGGCCTCAAGGTGGGAAGGGTACGGAGGGAGGAGGGGGTACGCATGGGGAGAGAGAGAGAGAGCAGCGACGGGAATATTTGAGGAAATAAAGGAGGCTTGATGGCCGGAATGAAAGACCTCCATTCATCCCAGCAAGGTCCCTTCGGTGGTCACTTCCAACCTGAGGCAGGTAGGGTATGAATGGATGTTTATGAAAAATGAAGTGTGGATTCCAAACACACAAAAAAACCTTACTTCCAATAAAGATGATGTTGTTGTGCTTTTAACTATTACACATATTTAGTCAAAATTATTAAAATGAGAATTGAGAAATGATTAAAAACAAAAGGAGAAATGTCATCTCCTAAAAATGTAATGCTTGCAATATCTAGTCAGTCAGTTCAGTTATCACTCTGAAAAGTTGTGGTTTTTCTACGTTATTAAATTATTGAATAATTTGACGTCATGTCTGAGCGTAGCTTCTCTTTAAAATGCCGTAAAATATACACAAATACATCCCAGCATGCCAAGGGGTTTTGTGGATCACCGAGAAGAGCAGAAACAGAAAATAAAAGAAAGCATAAGTTACACTTCCAGCTTCAAAGTTTTTACCGTTCTACTGACCTAACACACTTATGGGTGTAGACAATAATACATAAAAAATGAAAAAAGAAAGTGCCACAGGTTAAGTATCAGAGCATATGTCACAATCCATCCATTCATCATCTATTTGGGTCATGGATTGGCCTGGTGCCTACCTCAGGCGGTCATTGGCTGAGAGGTTGCCAGTTCATCACAGGGCAACACAGACACACACGGGGCAAACAATTATGTACACGCACACACACGCACACACACACACACACACACACACACACCAAAAGACAATTTATAGAGACCAATTAGCCTAACAGTGATGTCAGCTGTGTGAAGAAGCTAGATTAGAACCAACGTATGCATCCCAGGCTGGGATTCAAACTCATGACCTTCTGGCTGCAAGGCAACGGTGTTACCAACTGTGTCTATAGGTCACAATCCTTTACTTAATTTTTAATCGTATTCTTGCGCACGTTTTCAGTTGATGCCTTTACAGACTGAAAATGGTTGGAGTTTTTTTAAGTTGTGATGCATTTAATGAACAGAAAAATGGTCTGATTTTTCAGAACCAGACCTGATGGTCACCAATTAGAGATGATCATGGGCTGATTACAAACTAACTTACAGTAGACTGCAATCCAAAACCTCCAATATTTGTAACATTTACTAACTTTAGCAGGACTGTAAGGACAACCCAGTAAGGTCAAGTTGCATTTGGATTAAATCTTAAAAATAAATTAACACGTCAAAAAACTTTACTCTGTAAACAGTTATCTCACTAAAAACCCCTCAAAATTTACATAATCCTTATTAAAAAAACAACCTCAGACCCATAAAAATCAACAAATCCTAGCTTTACATTTGTGTCCAGCAAAGAAAAGTCAGAAGCAGTAGATGAGAAAACAACAATAGTCTATCAGTATCTCATGACAGGTGAGTGACCAAATTAATCCTGGTGCATCAAGACATGAACAATCCTCACAGATTCTTTTGCATCTGCAACAAGTTAGACAAAAGTGTGAGACGTAACCTACATCAAAATCCATTGATTCAGTGATGTGAGGTTACGTGATCTTTAAATTGAAGAGAAAGAGCCATTCGTCTTTAATTATGGAATAACTTTCCATCTTCAAGATCCTCACAAAACATCAACTCTGTATGGTCTCTGTTCTTTTGTTTTTAGTAGAAACACTTTCTTATTACTTTGAATGAGAGCCAGTGTTTTGTCAACATGCGAAAATATCTTAGATATTTGTGCAAATATGACAACATTATTAGAAACAATTAAAAAGCAAAATTTTGCGATTAACACAGAATACAGATTTTAGCTGTATTTCTTTAAGACAATCCTTTTTCTTCATAAAAAACAGAAAAGTTCTTCTAATCACAAACTGTTTTACAGAGCCTGTACTTCCTGTAATTATTGCAGATTGAGTCAAGCAGGACTCAATTCCCAAAAAGAGATGGGTCTTCACAGGTCTGTTTATATCAGTATCGTGACTGTGCCTAGAACTGCACATTTCAACTTCACCTTCCAGGCCTTCTCCAGTTCCTCTCTGAGCCCTGGTATTTCTCCAGTTTCTCATGCTCCTTTTTCCTGATGTTGTAGTCACTTGGTATTGCTACATCCACCACAACGGCTTTTCTCTGTTCTTTATCCACCACCACAATGTCCGGTTGGTTCGCCATTACCATCTTGTCTGTCTGGATCTGGAAGTCCCACAGGATCTTAGCTCGGTCATTCTCCACCACCTTTGGGGGTGTTCCCCACTTCGATTATGTCGTTCCATGTACGCTTTCCCTGCCAGCATCTTGCACCCTGCTGTTATGTGCTGGACTGTCTCAGAGGCCTCCTTGCACAACCTACACCTTGGGTCTTGTCTGGTGTGGTAGATCTGAGCCTCTATTGCTCTGGTGTTTAGGGCCTGTTCCTGGGCGGCCAGGATGAGGACCTCTGTGCTGTCCTTGAGTCCAGCTTTCTCCAGCCATTGGTAGGATTTCCTGATATCAGCCATTTCAGTTATTTGTCGGTGGTACATCCCATGTAGGGGCTTGTCCTCCCATGATGGTACCTCCAGCACCTCGTCCTCTGTTCCCCATTGCCTGAGACATTCGCTGAGCACATCCGAGTCTTAACATCCGTGGTCTTTATCTCCTCCATTGGCCAGCTAATTATTATCTGTATCTGATTACTGGTAAGGCATAGCTGCTTATTGCACGGATCTTGTTCTTGCCATTGAGCTGGCTTCTCAGGCCTTATTCGTTGGAGGTATTTGGCTGTGGCTCCTTTCCTTGTGACCAACTGTTATCAATGTCTGCTATTGTTCCTTCTGGGAGCAAGAAGGAACAATACACTGGACTGAGGTCGTCCTTCTGTGTGGACGACCTTCTCTCTCTTTGTGGATCAGTGAGTCGATGTCTCACTCGCTCTTGGCGTACAGCTTGATGTCATCCATGTAGAGGAGGTGACTGATGGTGGCCACATTTATCCATGCCACATTTGGCATTGAGGCATAGGCTTTCTTGTAATCAATCCAAGCCATGCACAGGTTGGTGTCTCGGGAGACTGTGTGGTCTACAAGGAGTTGGTGTTTGGCTCCTCTGCTATTTATGCCTATGCCCTTCTGTGCCGTGCTCATGTATTTATCCATGTGCCCACTTATCTTAGCCACTATGATACCTCATCAATCTCAAGTTGTGATAGCAGTTGCCGTTTGCGGATGCTGTAACACTGAGCTACTAGTTGTTTGGCAGTTAGTGTCGACTGGGGATGTCGAACTAAGCACATTCTTTGCATGTAGCCCCTCTGACTAGGGTTACTTGAGTAGTAGCATTCCAACAGATCCATGTTTTCATCTTTCGCCCATTTCCGTCTTGTTCCAGTAGCCCATTTTTCATCAAGGTGCTCTGGTTCCCCAGCACCTGACGCAGACCTTGTTTGGCCGGGCGACATCAGCCGGCATGTCGTGCTTATCAATGTCTCTCATGGTATGAGGTAGGCTATATAGCTCCAAGGGTCTTGCCTAAGGACCCACACTGGATAGCTCAATGTCACCGTTGTATCTTTTTTTTTTTGCCCCAGCCTGGATTCGAACCCGGGTCTCCCGGGTGAAAGACTGGTGACTTACCCAGCTATACAGTAGAGAATAAATTATCTCAGCAGATGTGCTAAAAGTCGAAGGAACTCACTAGAACCGCTTTGAGACAGTTCACCTATCAAAGTTTTACCTGGAAAACATCCTCATCCAGGATCCTGGTGCCAAACACTGTAATGCCGCTGGTGCTGATGGAGCCTTGGTCACTCCTGAGCAGAGGCTTGGTGATCTTCCTCATACAATCCACAATGATGGTGACCGTCTTCTTCTCAACACTGATGGCCACCCGGCGCCACCTGGTCAAAGTCAGGAGAAGCAGACGTTACTCGAACAGAAAAGGTAAAGTCCAGCTCCACAAAACACTGTAGTAGTAAGAATAATAATGCACTTAAAGAGCACTTCTAACTCTTCTAACAAACCTGAAATCCTCTAGGTCACTGCAGTGTGTTTGCAAAGTGTGGTTGACAAAGGATGCAAGAGCAAAACCCCAAAAAAGAAAATGTCTGACCAATTTTTGTGAACAAAAAACTGAATGGAAATCGAGTCAGGCTGTAAGACCACTGGGGTGTCACGATCTTGGGTTGTTTGAGTTGGTTTGAGGTTTTGTTCATTTTTGTGTTCCTTGGTTCCTTTTCTTTGATCAAATCAGCCGTGTTTCTGTTCTACTCTGGTTCAGTCCTTTCTTAGTAATTCTAGCTTATTATGTGTATGTCTTGTGTCTCTAGCACTTCCTCCCCAAGTCTAAAGCCATGCATGTTGGCTGTGTGATAGACTGGCAGTCTCTCCAGACTGTACGCCTCCTCTAGCTCTCTGACTGGTGGGCTCGGTTCCAGCTTCCCAGCAGGGGCTGGTATCGAAACGTTATGAATGAATAATTGAATTTTACATACAAAAAAACATTGTGGCTCAAGAATCCCCAAGCGCCAGAGTAGAAATTATCGATGAGCCCAAATAGTTGCCTTGGGTCACACGTGAGTCCGACACCTCTGTTGCCTTTCCACCATTTGTCATTACGGTCAGGAGCTATTGCATTCCAGGCAATAGCGGACCACATTCTTGGCCCCACACTTTTGCCCCATTTAGCACAGGATTACACTCATTAAACTCCAAACTTAATCCTCCTTCTGGGTTACTCGGCATGACAGACGTGGTGAACATTGTGGAAAGTGTGTGTCAAGATCCAGGAAGGCCTTTTTCCTGACAGAACAGGAGGTGCAGTCAAAACACTCTTCTAAGGTCGAGGATGGGACCTTTGCAATGCCACGGTTTAGGATGAGAAAAAGTAGCATTTCTGATCTGATAGTCATTCATTCGTTCGGCAAGTTCAACACAGCTAAACCATACAGACACATTCCAGGGCAGGCAGTGGAGCTTAGGGAGAAATAAACGTGCAATACCCTGAAAGCTCAAAACTGCTGCACAAAGGATTACTTGTCACCTATACAGCAGGCAAACAAATGCTGACTTAAAGGAATAGTTGAGGATTTCTTAAAGGGGTGTTCTATTAAAAGGTTAAAATCTTACCCGATTTGAGATGATCAAACTGATTTGATCAGTTTTATCTCTATTAATGTGAAAATTGACTTTACATAGTCATTTTAGAAGATTATTGCAGAATATTTGCAGTGTCTCTCATTTCTCAGCACATAAGACTCCAGACGAACTGCAGACAGTACACACTCTGAGTCACTGAGGATTTAGTCTTGGACTGCCTCCAAAACAAGAATTGGTAAAATCCTCTGCTAGGGACCTGGTTTCATAGGCAGAAATTCATAAATGGTGTATAATTTACTAAAAAACTAGCTGAAAGGAGCAAAATTTCCTTTTAAATACTTTACCACTTAAGGTTATATAGCAATAGACATGAACACAGATTTTAAAAACTTAAAAAAAGACAGAATAGGCAAATAGTTATATTTGTAGTTTTACATCTCCCAAAGGGTCCAGTGTGCTAAGTCATTTCATCCTGCGCCTGTATGTTTCTTTTTTCAGCTACAAAGATCTGAGTGACAAATCAGCTGGGAGTGGATAATCAGGTTTTCTCCCAAGGGTTAGAAGAACTGTTTCTGGTTTGGGTAAGGTAATCCAAGGGGGCAGAAAGGAAATTTAGAGCTTCTTCTATCCCCTCCTTGCTTCCCCCTCTCTAAAATAACAGAGGCAGGGAGTTCATGGATGAGGTCAGTTTGCCCATAACAGCCCTGCTGAGGTCCAGTGATCCAACGTCTTCTTGTCTCTGACTTGTCTTGTGCCCACAGAACCCTGACGAGACGGATATTCCAGTCATGACAACCTGCGACTGGATTGGCTACTTGCTAAAAAACAAAGTACAAACACTTAGATGTTAAATTTAATATGAATAAATATGGACTCAGGATTTTTATCATTGTAAGCACTTTTCAGCTTTTGCCAGAATGTGAATCGTATTCATGTAGAGAACTGCAAGAACTACAGATATCCCAGTTTGTACTTTATCTAATTTATTTCTGTTTGAGAAATCCCACATTATTTTGAAATAAGGAGGAAGCAGTTCTTGAGTTTCCCTGTTGGGTCAACAATGTCAATTAATGAAGATTTCTCATCAGGCTAGCTAACACCTATTAGCATTAGAAAAGCCTCAACACTCCTATTGCTTATGTGGGGCCACTTTCAGAGCAAAACAAGGCAGTGAAAAATGCTAACTGTTGCTCGCTAACAATGCTAACGTAGCTTTTCGGCTTTAATTCATTGGATTAACTTTAAAGTCTAAAATAGCTATACTGATCAAACTGATGGTGCATAATTGTAAACTAAACTGTATGTAAAAACAGAAAGGGCATTGTTGATGCATTTGTGAGCATTAGAACCACCTTGGAGCAGAAGCACTGCAATGTTTGAACTGGTCTGATGAGAGATTCATTGAAACACACTTCACAATTCTTAAAAATAAATAAAAGAAATGTAAAGTCTTAGTTTAACCAAAAAGACTGCAATGATCGTGTCTTGTCTTGTCTTTGTGAGATGTAACATGAAAGCAAATTTATGATCAAATGAGTAATGCATCAAAGGAAGAAATAACTGCGAGAACATCTGTAAAGCATCTGGAGCCGTAGTCATTCTGAGGCAGCTGTAAAAACAGCATTGAAACGTAAATGTTATTTCTTGCATTGTTTCCCGTGCAAAATCTCAGACCCCTCAATTGGCTCGAGTTCATGTTATGCAAATTTCTCTGTATGACCGTTGTCTGTAAGTCCAGACTTATCTTTCTGAGCGTGAGCAGCGTGAATCGAATAAAAAAAAAAAATTGTACTTACTTTCCATTAGAAAGGTTGAGAGAGGTGAACAGAGGGTAGTCCTCCGGGGCTGGTTTGCCGGTTTGATCCTCATACAGGAAAGCAGGTGAGCGTCCCACCTCTACACCGAGCTGCTGAACTCCTTGCTCATTGTAAATGGACAGCAAGAAGGACTGGAGGCCAGACTCGGGGCGCAGGGTGGTCAGGATGGAGAAATCCTCAGGAAAAACGCCACCTGAATGAAAAACGGAAGGATGGAACAGGCAGGTGAAGTTTTTACAGCAGCATGTTGGGTAGATGCATCCAAATAAGGTAGTTCAAGTTTTATGATGATTATGATGATTTATATGAAAGCTTGTGGTCAGATTTCTGCTAAACAGTTAACAGTGAGAAACTATGCTTTCATCAGACCACACACCAATAAATCCAAAGCGAACTAAAAACAAAAGGGTTCATCTTACCAGGGAATAACTGTGAGGTGGGGGCGCTGATCTGGATCTGCCTGGCGATTCTGTAGGCTGAGTCTGACTTCGATGCTCTTCGGTTTGCACAAAATCCTGTTACTTTTGTCACTCCTTCGGGGTAATTTTGAAATCCTAAGGCTTTTAAGACGTCCACTGGCTCTGCTGTTCAAAGAGAAAATGGAACATCAGTTCATTGTACTCAAGACTTTCTGATTTCATTAGACTGTATACATAAAATGAAGAATTTTAATTTAAAGTTTTTATTTTTTGCCACAGGAGACAACATACAACATTTGGGACATACCAAACCTACAGGTTCAAACAACAAGGTGTTGAAAACACTTGGGTTAGCATGATTGAACATTTTTTAGGTCGGAATATGAAGAGGTTTTTTTTTTTTTTTTTTTTTTTTTACAGTGGAGGTAATATGTTTTTGTCTGAGCCAGTCATGGACCAGTTTGTCTCTGTGCCGATTCATAACTCAGTTCTGTAGCTATGCCGTATTTTATTTGTCATGCTCTACTTCCACTTTGTACCTGTAAACAAACCACACATGTAGATAACCATTGCAGTTTACTTTTCTTGGTAAATTAGTATTTTTTGATGAATTATGGCAATCAACAGCTATGCACGTTTTCAAATAAAATAGGTGTGGTTTGTTTTTCTGAATAGCTTAGATTTAGTTACATTTCTATTGACAGTTGTTCTAATCATTGTTCAGACCAAGACGACTAATACGCCCTATGACAGAATATGACCTTGTGGTTGGTACCTGACACAGTTCATACAACAAAAAGGCCGGATAAAATCAACCAAAATGTCAAAAGTGAAAAATGAAGAAAGGAGTAAAATGACCATTTTTATTTCTTTACTAGAAAAACATTCAAATGGCATGAAGACTATTAATAATAACATTATCTTGCCGAGTGAAAATTTGAATAGCATCCTGATGAAGTGTTGAGGCTAATCACTCATGCAAATCTAAATAGCTATGCTAGGAAGTGCTGCAGGGACCAGGTTTTACAGGCTCCCCAGACAGAAAATAACCGAGCATACCAAGCACCATAATGAACAAAGTAGCAACAGAGTTGGAGTTATATCACACCTGGATAGGTTTACTTTGATAAGGCTCTTCAAGCCGGTGCACTTCACATAAAGAAGCCTGTGTGAGTTCCCACAAAATCCCCTGGGGAGTATCATCATTATTCTTTCCGTCAGAATAACCTCTCAGTATAACACGTTAGCTTGAAGACAAGCTAAAGTACCAACACGGTGTGACGAGGTCCATTATTGTCTGGGAAGTGGCTGAGCCAAACAAACTAAAACAACACTTACTGCAGGTTTCACTTCCACGATTTGGAACTACACAACAACCTGATCAGACTTGAAGTAAAACCTCACGAGAAGGTAGAATGATGCTGATAATAATTTTAATGTGTGTCAGTTGATGGTCTCAATCATTTTAATTTACACTAGCAAACGTTTGTTTACTGCTTCAGCTAATATTAGCTGGTTAAGTTCAAAATAGTGGACCCATGCTAATGCTAACTAGCTTTGGTCAGCAATCCACCCCGAAGCAAAACAAAAAGGCTTACCGTGTACAAAGAATAAAGCAATATCATATAATTTTAAAAAAAACAGCAACAGCAAAGAAAAAGACGGCGTTTCCTTTCTACATTAGCATTAGCAACCCTTCTTCTCCAGCTGCTATAACCAACATGGCCTCCGTCTTTAAAAGCTAGCAAAAATGTGTCTGCCTACTTTTGTTGTTTTCTCATTTAAACATTTCAGGATATCAAACAAATTTTATCAGAAAAAGATCAACTGAATACATAGAATTTTTACAATGGAGTTTTCTATATTGTGATTTCATTAATTATATATATTTTTAAAAGCATTCAAACCTACCTGGCCCTATGTAAAAAAAAATAAGTAATCCCCTTCTCTTTTAGTTCACGAAATAACTGTAATTACCTCAATTTTTTTCCAACAGCTGAGGACATTTAGTTGAACCAATCCTATGCCTTCACCAGACCAGTACAAACCACTCAGAATAAATGTCAACAAGCAGCTCAATTCAATTCAAAGCAATTCTGAAAACTGTAAGAAAAAAAGCAAATGACATCTGTCAGGTGACTGAAAAGGTTTACATGTCATTGTAGACAATTAGAGAAAACACTAAACAGTAGTGAACCTTCCCAGTCGTGGCAAACCCATCAAAACTCGGAGGAGGTCACAAAAGAACTCATAGTAAGACCTAAAGCTCTGCAGGCCTCGTCTGCTTCAGAGAAAATTTATTATTCAATATTAAGGCTAAAACTGCCACCAACAACAAAAAATCTGTTTCACATTTACTAAAAGACAAAAAAAAAAGCTTCTGCATAAATTTTCTGTGAGCTGAAGAAAACAAAGTGGAACTCTTTGGAATGTGTGCATTCTGTTATATCAGGTATAAAACACACATTAAAAATAAAATTAAAAAAAACATTATGCTGACATTCAAAATTGGTGGTAGTGTGATGATCTGGGTTTCTTTGGCTACTTCCGAACATGGATGGATATTTATCGAAATAAAATTACTTTTTGAACTCGCTCTTCATCTCTTTCCGTACAAATATTTTTTTGATGATCTCAAATATTCAATTGTGACAAAAAAAAAATAGAAGACATAAAAGGCCAAACACATTACAGCACTGTATGTTTCACCGTCTGTGTTCATCTCATAAATGCCTGCCAATAGTGCATGCAACAAGAACAGACCTGCTTCAGCCAACACAGCATGCACCATGCAAAACCCTGCAAGCCAATCAGCATTAGGCTGCATTTTGTCAAAGGGAGACATGACTGTAGACTCTTAAGCATTTTCCTCTCGGCTGGTAGAAGTGAGAATCATCTGCATATGCCCACATTGAGTTAACCTCCATATAAGCACATTACAGCAAGTAAGCATAACACGCAATTAAGTCAAAGTAACATTACCTCCAGTCTGTTTGAATGCTGAAATATTGCAGCAGCAATAACAACTTCAGGACGAACCAGTTTGGTCTGCAGCAATAAATCAATTAATTAATCAAAACGAGCTCAATCATTTCCATTTGGATAATCAATCATTTCTCTCTTTCTACCAAAAACTGTTTGACAAAAGTCTTCAGTACGGTGCTTTGGTCTCAACTAGCCCTTTTTTGGAAGAACAATTTTGTCTACAGAGAGTTCATAATTCAATTATTTGTTGTTTTGCTTATTTACTTTGGATATTTAAAATGTCGTCCACTTCCAGTATTAAATATTCTTTAGAATTTAAAGTTTATTGATCTTCGAGAGAGTGTTCTTGCATTTTTATCCCATTACCATTATATTCCCTGAAAAAGATCTCAAAACAACAATATTATCGTTTATCGCGATAACTTCTGGGACAATTTATCATCCAGGAAGGTTTGTTATTGTGAGAGGCCTAGAACCAGTGTGTTTCTTAGAAAAACGGGGACCTCACTCTGAGTTTGTGCACAGATGCAAACAGTCCAGATGCTGCAGCTTGTCCAGCCTGCGACCCTCACACAGAGGTGTTGAGAAAACACAAACACGGGCCAATCCATTAAGGCGGCCCAAATGAGTGTGTGCAGGCTTTGAAAGGCTGCACCTGATGAGTCAGTGTGTGTTTGCCCTTAGGGACAAGCAAACAGGCCGCATAGCTGAAGGGAAACTTTCTAGACTACACAGTAGGAAGGATTAAAATATTAGACCGTCTCTTCTGTTCAAGCATCTGCAAACTTGGGAGGTGTGGAACAATGGGAGGAGCAGCTCTACTTCAACTTGAGATTGGATAACACCTGCGCCATGTTCACGGTAAAACCCCCTATCTTCTTGGAGATAAGAGAAGAGCTTTTCTCTGGGATGAAGCCAAAGAAATCAGGGTTCAACAAAACCAAAACAAACAGGAAGCGTTAATGTTGTTTTTACACCTTTACAGCAAGGTAAATCAGTAACAAAAACAAAAAAAAAACCCACAGGTGAAACCTTTTCACCTGCAGCTCCCTGAGACTCTAACACCGTCTTCCGTCAGAATGTCTCTCCCTTCATATATTACCTCCTAACCCCCCCACCCTCTTCCCCCAGCTCTCCCTCCTCTCCTCTGGCTTCCCTCGGCTTCCATCACGCTGCCGGCTAAAACAAGACGGCTTTATGCTGAGTGTCATACCAAGGAAATTTCACTCAGACCTACCCAGTTTTTCAAAGCATTCCTTCTCTCCACTCTCCCCTACTTAGGTTTTCCTCACATCAACTCATGCTAATGGATACCTCCATACAGAAAAAAATTAATTAAGAAAAATCATCATTCGTGTATATAATGAAGCAAAAACCTTAGTTCTCATGGCTATAAAGAAGACGGAGTTGATTTTTGTTTCAAATTCTGACTCAAGACATCCTTTTGTACTTTCTCTGGAGGACAAATAGATTGTCTCCGATTTACGGCCAAACACCATAAATCCATTGACACTTCAGTGGACAAAGCTCTGAACTTCCCAGTTGAACATATTAAGCAAAGTCCTCTTAAAATGCTAATTTTTTTTTCTCTTCTTTTTGTTGGAATGCACATCTGAGCTTGTGCCCCGGGGGCTGAGAAAACGTGTCTGTACACTGCTGGAGCGCCCTGCAGAAACTGCTCTGGCTGCTATAAACAGCTCTGAAGGGACTGACTGACTCAGACAGAGGAACACAGATGGGCCCTGCAGCGGCATACTTGAAAATGTATATATGAAGAGGCAGGACTTAGAGAGGAGTTGAAAGGAAAGGTGAGACTTTGCAAATCTGGCATGCAGTTCCAGCAATCATCCAGCAGGATGCATCAGCAGCAAGCTAAATTAGATGTTACACCTAATTTAACTCGATGTTAAGAGAAACTGACTCCAATTTGTCGAGTTATTGTCGCAATTTCCCTTGAGGTCCTTTAAAAGTACAATGAATTAACCAATGGTTGCATCATACGTTCAGCCAAATTAAACCTCAGTTGTCCATCGTCCAATGTGTGAGGCCTGAATAATCTGGAGCCATGTGACTACAGTGCCTATTATGACTGCGGACTAGCTCTTCATGCAGGCCCTGTCCTTTGAAGGCTCCGAAATCATAGGGAAGTGCAACAAGGACCATCATCAAATAAGCGCTCAGTAGTTAGAGGGGAAGCGGTCCCACCAATCGCACAACCCAGCCTTGTTCTGCAGCCTACCAAGCATCTGAGTGCAAAGTTAGCAGTTGGAGAGAGACGAGGTGGGTGGGGGGGAGGTAGGGTAGCGGGCCAGACACCAGTGACTGGGCCTTTAGTGTGGACCAGGGCAGCATGGAGATAGGGTTCGTCTCCCTGACCTCGTGTAACCCTTCTGACAAAGAAAAAGGAATAAACCTCAACCCAGAAGTTTGGAGTTATCTTAGCACCATGTGCCAACAGACTGCCTGCCGTGTGGGCCAACAAAAATTGCAGGTTGCATCATAGCCTTCAATTAATCACCCATCCTGTCGGGCCTATCTCCTCTTCGGGTCATGGTATTACACCCACTGAAGCATTACATGGTCAATTAAAGTGAGTCTAGACTTGCAATTTCACATTCCCGCAACTCAACAGATGGGGTGACATTCTTGCCACTCCATACAGACATTATCAGGAAAGCATGGATGCTGTTGAATATCTCCAACTTATTCCAGTTCACCTGCATTTTCATCAAGCTCCTCTTCCGTTCCCAACATCAGGATGACCACACTGCTCTCCTTACTATCTTGAGCACTCTACAAGAGATGTGGCCCCAAAAAGGCAACCAAAGTCCACCCAAGTGGCCAAATATCTTAAGAAGCAAAGTTTTAATTCATATGGCACCCGAAATATCATGACCCTATCAAATACTGCATCCAAGCAGACCTTTACAATACATGGAAAATGTCACCAAAATGAAGGGTCCAACAAATATCCACCCAGAGGACCGCCACTCTTAACAAAGAGGTGTCTTTGAGATGAAGTGAATCTTTAAAAAAAAAAAAAATAAGAAAAGGAGAAAGCTGCTCTGCTCCCGGGTCTTTCTCTTTCTAAGCGCATACCAGCGGCTTAGGATCAATTTAACAGAGCGAAGTGTTTCATCCTCTGGGTAGACGCTTCCATTCATGCGTACATATGAGGTGTATTTTTTATTTTATTTTTTTTTTTTGGACACCGAGACAGAACACTTTAACGCACTTGTCGTCTCCGGCAGAAGAGCGTTCTGCTGTCTGCACAGCAACACTGCTGCAGCGTAAACTTTCCGCAGGTGTCCACAATAAAACTCTCTCTACGAGGATGCAAACCTGTTGCTGTTGCGCTCAGGTAAAGTCCGTCTCTCTCCCCCCACCCCCCCCATCAACCCTTTCCTCATCCAGCCGGCGCTCCGTCTCAGCCCGCTCACACTTCATTACACTTCGCCTCTCGCTGTTCCTTACCTGCTCTGACACAAGCAGCCTGCAGAAGCAGTGTTAAAGTGATGAATGCAGTTCTAGTGGAATCCATGAGCCAACGTTTCGTTTTCCACCTTGTGGACCACCGTTGCATCTCCATGTTCGGGGTCCCACAAAGTGAGCGCGACTTCAGGTGACTTTTTGTCTTTTTTGGCGTCCCTTCCACGATCCCGAATGAAAAATGGAAACTGTCCTACAGAGGAGCCATATGTGTGTGTGTAGGGGGGGAAGTTGAGGGGAGGAGGGGGGGGTTGAGCCTCTTCTCTCCACCACAAAGAGGGGCCAGATCCTCTTTCCCGGCGCCCAGCCTTCACAGTGAAGGTATCAGGGTTTTAACAAAAACGCACACCAAGTGCAGCCGCTCCACTTCGTGCGTCCCCCAGGACAGGGAGGGTTGGACAAGCTCCGCAAACCAGTGCAACGATTACAGGGGGACTGACAAGTCGACCAGCCCCCGATGAACAAATCACGGGGCTGGAAGTTCTCCTCAGGGTCCACCCATTAGCCCCCAGTAGTCTTATCCGAGTGCGGGTGCATTCAAAAGTGGCAAGGTTCATTAAAACATAAAAACATACAAAGTGCTGGAAGGGTCTCATATATGTGGTACACACAGATGCATTTATCAGTTTCTGCCCCACATTATTGTTTATGGACTGGTTCATAAACAGTCACATCCGTGTGATTCAAAAATAACTTCCACCTAATTATCACTATTAGAATTATTATTTTTTAACAATTCCTTTCAGGGTTAATAAAATTTAAAACAAACTTTTCATTAAGCCCACATTTCTGTATGAAAGTTTTTTTTTAATTATTATTGGTCTGATGTAACATTCTAATCTTAATCCTGTTTTTGTCAGCTGGAAGCAGAAAATCTTCATAATTAACAGAAATAAATGTCTTAAAATATTAGTATTTGTGTTGTTAATATGATCTGTTTCACTTTGGGATTTGAGCTCCTGAATTTATTGAGAATGACTGAACATCTCAACCAGTCATTTGCCAGAAAAACAAACAAAAAAAAATTTTTTTTGTGTCACCTCAGCACAAATACAGTTTGCTCAAGTTGGCTAAGAAGATTTATTTATTTATTTGTAAAAAAAAATAAAAAAATAAAATAAAATAAAAAAAAAACACTCCAGGTGAAATTGGAGTGAAACATAAACTGAACGAGCACAAAAGTACGTCATGGCCATTGTTAAGCATGGTAGAGGATCTGTAATGCTGTGGGCCCCATTTCATTTAATAATTGCCACGTAAACCTGCTACAACTGCATGGCATCATGCATTTTCTGTAATAGAACATTTTAAATCTGTAGACTGTCAGAAAACTGAAAATATAAAAAAGTGTATATATATATATATATATATATATATATATATATATATATATATATATATTCTAAAAAGTTCTGTTTTTACATATTTGTTGAAACTGTGTTTCAACAAATATGTAAATTTGTTACATATTTGAGTGAAATGCTTTAGTTTAGTGTGTGTGTGTATATATATATATATACACACACACACACACACACACACACACACACACACACACACACACACACACACACACACACACACTAAACTAAAGCATTTCACTCATCTTTGCCAGAGGTGCCAATAACTATGCCTGTCTTTTTAGGTTTAAAAACAACAATAAATGTTGCACAAACAACTCAATAAAAGATGCGGTACGTAACTTTTATAAAGAATGTGTTTTTGACATGTTTGTTAAAACTATCACCATGTCGTGATAGTTTGTTATGTGACAGATAATCTGTAAAAAGATCAATATTTCCTCCACCTCCTCCAGGAGCTACAACTGCTGTCCAATAAAATGCATCCGACCAAAAACAACCAATCAGACCCAGAAGGAGGGACTTAGCGCTGTCAATCAAACTCATGTACGCTGCTAAATGTGCTAATTAGCCTTAGCATGGAAGGTAGCTGCTGCACAGTCTGTGGTGCAGCTAGCACAACAGGATGTGCTAGCTGCAGCTTAGGGGATAGAAGAGGGGGCCTTGAGCCAGGAGTGGAGAAGGGAGAGGAGCTTAATTTTTTCACAGATTATCCGTCTTATTTTGTCACAACATAGTGACAGTTTCAACAAATATGTAAAAACAGAACTTTTTAGAATAGTTTACATACTGCACCTTAAATGGAGAAATTTGATCTTGAATTATCAGATAAATGGCTGGACAAAAGACAAAGAAATAATACTGAGTCACCATGTCAACATTTGAGATTGTACTTTTGGAGTTATGAGTTAAGGTCTATTATTATACCACTATAGCATTCATTTGTCTTTCAGGATTCCTTAAAAGCCTTTTAAAACACCATGGATGCTGACCAGCCTCTGTTCTTCAGCCAGCTCATCGTTCCCAGCCCAGCCAGATCAGATGCTGGTTGTGGATGCCCCGTGGCAGACAGCAGAGCTGCTTCTCTGGTCCTGATTTATGCCTGAGCAGAAAGGGATTCATACCACTTCCCATCTGTCTGTAGCTCATAAAACAGGAGACACATTTGCAAAGTTTGCTTCCTGTCATCAAGAGCAAATCCTAATAGCTAGAAATTTGGTTTATGCTTTAATAATTTGAAAAATGATTACATGAAAGCGTTCAAGAAAAAAAAAAGGACTCAATAGCAAATTTTATGCTTTGTACTGTGGTGTTAATGCACTAATTCATAAGTGATATTTTGCACCAAACATTTTTGTTTAGTGTTTGAGAGATTAGTCGGCAAAAATGGATGTGACTGAAAGATGCCAGGCCGACTGCAGCAGATGGTAGCCTCAGGAATGCTACGCTTGGCTCACAACTGGAAGTTTGCTGGACTGATATCCTGTTGGGAAAAAGACTGAGACAATGGGTGGAACCCCTTCAGCTTTCATTCACAAATATGTCTACGGCATTCACAACCAGAGCTTAGTAGAGCACGTAAAACCTTTACTCAAGTAAAAGTAGCAGTACTTCAACGTATTTTTGTTTGAGGTAATCAAAATATCCAGAATGGTGCCAAGAGTATGCCAATGACTTCCAAAGTGTGGCCAAGGTAAAAAAAAAAAAAACATCCAATAAAATATTAGATTTTTGACATTTTTTTTAGGAATTGTATGTATGAAAAACAAACACACACAAAAAACAGGTGGAAGGTTGAAGACTGCAGGTCAAGATCATAACAGGTCAAAGTTTTGGCTTTATGGACAATCTAGAAAAGAAACTAGAGCTAATCTTAAATATTTCCTCATGAAGTTTAGTAAATTAATGGTATAGTGTGTTTCTTCAACGTGTTGGGAGACCTGCAGTTGACATGAAATAATAATCACTCATCTTTATTCTTTTCATTATTGCTTTGATTCAAATCGGTAAATAGGATTTCATATTTGTAATCAGTTCTGCCTGAAATAGCATTTTAACTTTTCAGGGGCACACTCGGCTCCTGTTTGTTACCGTTTACACACTGCAGAGGAGAGCATAAAAGGCTCTCTCTGTACGCTCAGGCCAGCCCTGCCTCCAATACAACCAAACTTCTCACCAACATTATTTTTGGCTGCTACTGTATTTAGAAAGAGTGAATAATCTTCACACTTTTTTTTAGTAGGGAAGTTTAAAGATTTTGCTTGCGAGGCGGGGAAACCTCTTTATATTGTGTTTTTTTGTAACCATGCCTTTAGCGACGTTTGTGTTCTAGACATCACTGTGTGGTCTCTCGGTCAGTGTGGTGGCATGTTACATGACATGCGTACAGTAATCTGATATAAAAACAAATATGTATGTGAATTATGAGGCCAAATTTAAAGATAACATTGACTAAAAGAGTCATTTTCTGGACATAAACACATCAATACGTTGATAAAAGTTCCATGATTTGCTTGATGGAACCCTGATCTGAACTCTTTAATTGCAGCATCGGTTCTATGTTTAGGGTTGCCGTTACAATCTAGCTCTGTCACCAGCAACTTTGACCAGCTTCACTGTTAACGCTGAAGAAAAAAAAAACCCCAACTAAAAACACATACCACAGCCTGATGCTGCCACTACCATATATGAAATTTTTGGTCTCACCTGAGCAGAGCACTCTTCTTTACATGTCTGCCTCCTTCATGACTTGTGACATAGTAAGAAGAAGATAAATTATGGATTATTAAAAAAAAGGACTTAGTATAGGTCAAAATTGTGTACTTCACAGTTAATAGTTGTCCGGTGGAGAAATCTCCCACCTGAGATATTAATTTCTGCATCTCTTCCAGAATTCCCATGGGCCTCTTTGACAAATCGTACATGTAAATCTATGTAAATACGTAGCCAAAGCTCTGATTTCAACTGACTCACAACAGGCCATGTATAATTTCCTTTAAAAAAAAAACTCTCCGTACAAAAAAAGCTTTCACCAGAGTAAAAATCACTTGCCATTCAGTGAAGGTAGCTTGGTGTGGACTACAGGTGTTTATAATAGGAAGTGGCTTCATTCAGCAGAATGAATCAGAAAGCAGCAATATTGCAACCAGACTCTCAACACTCTGCTTTAGCATAACGTCTGAGAAGGCAGGAATGTTCTCCTGTCTGGGCACACTGTTGCTTTGAGGCATCCAAAAATGATGGCTTACTTTGATAAAAGTTAAAAGTTTCACTTCAAGGCTTCTGGGATGTTCAGATGCGAGACGGCTTTATAATTATACACCATATCAGCTGCAGAGCGCCGTTATTTAGACTTATGCTTCAGGATTTGCATGAAAGCCCTTTGGCCCTTCAGCTGGATTTTGAAGAGCTAATTTCTCTATTCAAAAAGTCACATTAAAAACGTTCAACCATACAAATAGTATTTTGTTAAAAAGGCCTTTTGAAAATTTCCAAAATTGCAGCAAAGTATCATATTGGCTTTGCATGATTTAGAGCAGTATTTACGTCTTTTTTTAATTATTTTTACATGAAACATAGCTCAGAGAATAGATTTTAAGATACTTTTGTTAACTTATAAATCACTGGATGGCTCAGCACCGGAATACATGAAACACTTGTTATCATTGGATCAACCTTCCAGACCTCTCAGGTCTTCTGGTTCTAGTCTAATCTGCATTCCCAGAACCAGAACCAAACATGAAGAAGCAGCATTCAGTTGTTTCTTATAAATTATGGAGTATGCTTACAACAGGAGCATCTAGCTTATATATTCAGGAATTACAACAAACATAGAATCCATAGAAACTCCTATTAGCTTATCTAGAGAAACTACTCATTACCTTAGAACAACATTATCAGAACAAGAATCCATAGAAACAACTACTAGTTTAGGCAAGGCAAGGCAAGGCAAGTTTATTTATATAGCACTTTAAAACAGTACCACTGACCAAAGTGCTGTACAATCAAATAAAAATCAAAATTAAAACACACTATAACCAACAATACAGTGACTTAAAACACCCTATACAATACATAAACATACCCAGATAAATACAGGAAAGCAGCAGCTCAAACTGAATCAAAGGCCAACCGAAAAAGGTAAGTCTTAAGAGCAGATTTAAAAATTGCTAAAGAAGAGGCCTGTTTTACCGACATAGGTAAAGCATTCCAAAGTTTAGGAGCTGCAACAGCAAACGCCCTCTCTCCTCTCTGCTGTTTATAAATCACAGACTACTTATTCTTAAACATGGGGTTTGTTCTTTCCTTTGGTTTGTTGCATTTCCTTCTAACTCATTGTATTGTATTGTAAAGCACTTTGAATTGCCTTTTTGCTGTAAAATGTACTATATAAATAAAATTACCTTACCTTTTATGCTCCACTAATCCGGAACAAACGTCTAGAAAACTGTAAAACTGCAGAAACACTGATTTCCTCTAAATCAAGACTAAACACCTACCTATTTAGATTCATCGCTGATTAGTACTAAGTGGAACATTGATCAACATATTTGATGTACATTTTCTAGATGATTTTGATGAGGGTATTTGAAAATATGTAATGTTTATTGCTTGTTTATTTGTTGCTGTATAATGTTTTTATGAACTGCCTCGTTGTCGAAATGTCCAATAGAAATAAACTCGTCTTGACTAAACAGTCCAAAAAAAGTTGATGGAAAAGAGACGTAATCTAGAAAGCCTTCGGAAACTGGTACATAAAATCCTCGCTGCCCGCCTCCCAGTCGAACTTCAATAGTTGGAGTTTAGTCTTTCTGAACCCTGGTTCTGCTATTTTAGTTACTTAATATTTAGGTTAACATTAGCTGGGTCAATGAGGAAAGAAATCAATAACACGACTGGACAGAAAGCTGGAGAGTCTTCTACGATGTGAGGTGGGTGGCCCTCAACCAGCTATTAGCCTCTGGGTGGATTTATGTCTGTACATGCGAGTATAACAGGTCCTTTTATGTGGGGGGAAGCCACTGATTATGACAGATTAAAATTTGTACAGCAGAACTCAGTGAACTTACGTTTGAGGTAATTTTGTCTGCATATGTGCAGAAATGGTTTACTCTCTCACATAGATGTCGATTTGAAGTTTGGTCATTTTTTTTTAACCCACCTCCCCCCCAGTGACAGACCAACTAAATAAAAGCCTAAAGGGGGAAAGTAAAACATGTAGTGCAGAATATAAAATGCTAATTCTTTCAAAATGTTGTTTTAAGCGAATTATCATGGGCCTCAGGTGAACATGTGTTACCAATAAGACCAATAAGAGGTTCACACTTCTCAGTAGGCAGCAGCGAAAATCTATTTTTCTCTCACATTTCCTGGTCTGCTTCACAGGCAGTAGCCGTCAGCCTCATTCATAGAACTGCTTTTCAAGCAACTGTCTCCTCCCACAGGGTCAGTAAACTGACCTGTCTTTGTGAATTGCGCCCTCACTATTTCCACTGACCGTAAAATTGAGCGAACTGGAATTATGAAAATAATTTTTAAAAATTTGCTTAATTTTTCGAAAATCTGCTTAATGGAAACACATTTTTCGATAAAAGGTTTTTGCACTAGGATGAGGTGGTTTATCGGCTGCATCGAAATGATTGCATTCCGCAAACTGCAAAAAAACAAAACAAAACAAACTCTTATCCGTATCACATGAGTTATGTAAATAACCAGTGGAAAAGACAAAGAAAGTGACAGGAAGTGGTACGAAAACGATGGCACGGCTCTTTAATGACTTATCGTGTGAACAAACATATTCAGGTGTGATTTCAACGGCATTTGTTAATTAATAGAAACACCGAAAGGCGAAATTTGTTTTTTTTCTACCTTAGTTGAATATCAACAAAGTTTTGTGCACATTTGTAATGAATACAAAAGCTACTGTGGTGCCAAGTTACAACCCACAATGCCAGTATTTCTCTCAACAAGACTTTTGAGGTAGACCAACAAAAAGAAGGATCTAAATCGTGAAGTGGAAACAATTGCGGTTTCAAAAGTCTGTAAAGGTTGGCGTACTGTATGAATTCAGCCCCCTTTTATTTTGACACCCCTAAATAAAATCCAGTACAACTAATGTAATCAGAAGTTGCCTACCTACTAGACTTCGGTGATATAATCTCAGAACAGCTTGATTTATTCTGTGAAGACCTCAGAGGTTTATTAGAGAATGTTAAAGATTCAAACAGTATCACACATTATGCGTTTCCTTCAGGTTATTCGTGAGAATGTTGGACTGAGAAGTAGACGATCAGCTCAGCAGGCTCACAGTTCCACATTGAAACAAACAGAGTACGGCAAGACCTAAAGAACAAAATACGCAATACGAAAATGGCCAAAACAGAGAAAAAAAAACAACAAAACGCAAACAGCCAAGGAATTTAACAGCTATGATATTTTTTGGTTGTGTCAAAATGCAAATAATCTAAAAAAAATTATTTTTAAAAATCAGTGTCAAACAAAAATTCTTCGATAAAGTTCCGTCAGCAGAAACTGGGTTACCATTTAACCACCGAAAGTTAGCTACATTGACAACCTGAAAGTTAGCTTGTTTACAGGGCACTTCTGAATCTGGTCAACCACAAATGAAAAATGGTTTATTCTTATGTGGTTGCAAGAAGATAAAGTACAAAGAAAGTTACTAAAACTTACTCTCAATGCCTTGGTTTCTTTTATTTGCCTTCTTGTGGTTCTGCAAGCACAGCTGTATATAATAAATGCTTGATTGTGTCGTCAGTGTTTACCGCGAATGGTCATGTTGTTTGACAGAGCTGGGTAAGTTTTCTTTCTTCGTTTTTTGCAGGGAAAATAATTAGCAGAAAAATAAAGTCTTAGTCTTAACTGACAATTCACAGCCCCTCCAACCACTAGCAAACCAGACAAAAAATATTTAGTTGAACTTACTGCAGTGGTCAAGAAAATACGGAGCCCCTGAAAATAAACTAAGGTGACTATGAGAAGACATTTTTTGTGTCATAGCTCAAAAGTTTCTACTTTTTCTCTAACATTGAGCATTTTCTAGGATTTTTCAGTTATATAACAATTTAGAAAATGGAGATTACAAACACTTCAACAGGTTTTAATTTAAAGTTGTTGTATAATATAACCATTAAAAGCTGTGTCTCGTATATAGATGCAGAATTGATGTTCCAATTAGGACACTAAAAGTACTTCCGCACCAGAATAATCCAGGATGCTCAGTTCAATTGGGCAGATAATGCAGAAATTTCACATCTGCTTTCGCATAGCACTTTTAGAAGCAAACCAGCCTGCCTGAAGGTCATGTAGTTAAACAGCTGCTTGGGATGGAATCACAAGACATTGGTCTTTATGTGCAGCAGGTGAGGCAGCAACTTATCCAGCATGCAACTTCACAGGAAAAAAAAAGCACAGAGAGCAAGAAACTGGGATGTTCTGCTGTGAATTCATTAATGCAGAAAATTTATACATTTTCAGAGCACAGTATATTTACACTATATTGCAAAAAAAAAAGGGACATACAATGAGTAGAAAAGCTCCTGTAGATCATCAACATTGGCTTTGCTTATTGTGTAACAAATAGGCGATGGGGAGCAATTAAGTGTTCCAGGTATTGTAAGAATCCATTTTACTTCTATTTGTGAAAGCAAACACACAGTTCTTCTCACAATGTTCTTTTGCAGCCATGTGTTTGCAATAGAACGTATTCTTTATTTCCAACTTAATTGGGAAGGGCGAAAAATAGCTAGTGTTATTTATTTATTGCTTTGCTGAAAAGCACTGTTAACATGGAGATTCATTGTCACTGAGCTGCAAACTTTCCCTGATTTGGAGTTGTATGAGTTGAATGACATCCATCATTCTTGCAACCGCCAAAGAATGATGGGTTTAACAGAGGCGTAAAGTCGAGTTTTTGAAGCCCCAACTCCAAATCCGCATGTTGCAAAAATATTTAGTGTCTGCGACGTTAGTTTGTTTTTGCCAGCATTAAAGCATGAACAAAGAAAATATTACTTATGATGACTTATAGTTGTCATCATAAGTATTATGATGACAACTATATTCTTGCAATTTATTTCCAAATCCAGGCAATCTAAAATAGAAGCTTGTCGTCTTAGCTAGCTGGCTACTTTAGCTAACTGTTGCAGGATTGTAGTGAATCTGCTTAACAAACAATTTATATTGAGTTTACAACAACAGCATGAACAAAGAAAATATTACTCATGATGTCTAATAGTTGATCAAAAAGCAGAATACATAGAACCATCACGTGTGCAGAAAACGATGACCTCAGCTCTGAGTCTGAGCATCTGTCTTTTGAAAAGCTGCGAGACTTTGCCTGGAATCTATTAAAGTTGCGAATGGTCTCCGTATGTGCTCTCTCTTCTCACCAGTGCCATCCAACTCTCAGATGGTAGATTATACGGTCTCTGAAAACAATGCCATGTCGCGTTTTCTCTGCTTTCTTTCAGACACAAGATTAACCGGAAAGATTCATCTTCCTCGGAGGCAATTCATTCTCAGAACTTTTGTGGTCATGTCAGCGTCCCATAAGATCAAACATACGGTATTGTTGTCGTACGCAGGTTGTAATCACAGAGAGAGCAGTTGTGGCATTATCAAGCGAAAGAATAGAAACTGTTACAAGCACGCAGCTGTCTTTAGATCCTCTTAAAAGGAAAAATAACCTTCAAAGGGCTGAAAATCTCTCCCAGGGAGTATAATTTTGGCTGGAGGAAAAAGTCGGGGTTGCCGGCTGTAATCCAGCTGTGTACCTTCTTTCACCATGTGGTCCAGTCAAGCTCTGGGTGGTGCCCCTGCATTAAGGACATAATTAAGAGTTTAGAGAGGGCAGTCTAGCTGCACCAGTGGATCGGGATGATGTGGGGAGACAAAATATCCCACAGCAGAATACAGGATGCAGGAGTATTTGGAGGATTTTGAATATGAGATCTTTTGAGTGTAAATAGAACAGGTGGGTCCTTGTATACAATTTGGATCCTCTGAAAACAGTGAAACTATAAGTTTAGAAGTTTGGCGCTATTGCAGCTTCAAGAACCGGTGGTTACTGGTACTTTGTTTTGTCTGACAGAGCACAACACGTTTGCCACAAAGCAAAGCTTTGTCCTGCTCAAAGAAAGGCTCAAAAAGTCCATTGCCATCCTGAAAGTGGCCAATAGGAAGTCATATTCGCCTTTTACGGCTGAATAACTTTGAGGATGACCTTTAAACCCCATGGGAGTGAGGTTTTGAAGATTATCCTTCCAGATCCCCTGGAAGATTTATGTGAAATTAATCTTGAAATTTCTGTGTATATATATATATATATATATATATATATATATATATATATATATATATATATATATATATATATATATATATATATATATATATATTTGAGAATAATTTGAAACTTTCTGAGTTTTCATTGCAAATTTTTGACTTTTGGAGGTCTACAACATTTCTGAGATTAATCTCAATATTGGAGTTTTTCTGGGTGAAATGTATTCCTCCTTTTTTTATAGATCTACAATAACACTAATACACCGTTGTATCTATCTACTTTGTGTGCCATTCTTGCAATTTATTTCCAAATCCAGGCAATCTAAAATAGAAGCTTGTCGTCTTAGCTAGCTGGCTACTTTAGCTTACTGTTGTAGGATTGTAGTGAATCTGCTTAACAAACAATTTATATTGAGTTTACAACAACAGCAAACATCCTATTTTTTTCACTGGTGGAGACACTAGCAAAAATGCTCAGTTGCCTTGTTGAGGAATTAAAACAACAGCAGAAGCTAAACCTGTTCTCACAGTTTACACATTCAAGCTAGTGTTAGCACTGCAGCATCTGGTTGCTTCAAGAAGTCATAAACCCAGCTTTTTAAAACTTATTGAGCTGCTTTAAAAATAAGACAATGAAATTCAACTTTGTAATATTTATTCAATTGTCTATGTAGGAACAATTAGACTATTAACAAATTAGTTACTTTTTATGTTGCTAATCGCTAATAACGGCGATAAAAAGTTATTTCAGCAATGTGTCGTTTGCTGTAATCTATCCTGTTAAATACAGATACATAAAATTACTTTGCATTGATAAGTGTAGGCTGGAAAACACAAATGTGTTCGTGTTCTGCAGTTTTAAATCTCAAAAATCCAAAGTTTCCTTTCCCCAGTGATATTTATGATGTTGTATTCACATGTGTCTCTATTATTATTTAGTTTTTGTACCCAATGATCTCTATTAGATATAATTATGTGACATTTTATGACGGTTGTTTCTGCATGACGTTTCTTAGTCTTCAGGTTTCGAGGGAACATTTCACATTTCCCATTCTGCCTGAGTCCAAGATTCCTGACCTTCCTTCACTCTCAGGAATTGGTCTCTCTCCAGAGAGTGTGATCCTGGATTTGATTACAGGGAAATTATTACTTGTCATATTAAAACTTTACAATCTGACTAGAAAGAAAAACAAAACAAAAACAAAAGTGGTTTAATTTGTACAATAAAATCACCACTTGCATTTGACAAAATCTTTAGAAAGCATAAAACAGAATAGAATAAATGTTTTTTTTTTGTTTTTATATGTAAATGTGGCTTTGTTTCAGCCTAATGCATACATCTAGCACAAGAATATATATATATATATATATATCCTGGTGTCCTTTTGAACTCTCAATCAACTTTAGTAAGTGCATGTCTGGTCTGGGTTGATTGTGAACCTACCTATCACAAGATAAACTCTGCCATTTCCTCAGCATCACATGTTATCAAATGCTTCTTGTAAAATGCTAATCAAACAAAGACGGACACTGGTCGTGTTATTTGTCTCTTTGTAGACTCCGATCACCTGGAGAGGTTAGTGGTTAGCTCAGAGCCTGCGATCCTGTATAGCACCGTTATTACAACCCACGTAAACAGAGTGGGCATCCTGACTTTATCTCTCCTCGTTGAGCACTGCTTAGACATTAGCACAAAACATACATTTAATTTCCGTCCGCCGAAGTTGGCTGTTTAATGCAAACTGACTGTGCACATACGACAGGAGACGTAAAAAACCATGTGCTGTAAGTAGTTTCTTTTTGGAATCCAGCAATAACATTTACTCCATAATAACATAATGTGATGCATCTGTTGTCCACTTGAGAATAGGCTTAGCTTTTCGGTTCCTTTATTCATCGCAGCTGTCAACAAGATAGCCTGGGATCAGCTGATTTAAGCACCATGTCTTGTCTGCTGTGACTGACTGAAAGATCATTGCGATTTTGGAAACCGACTGGATCTTTGGGACAGTATAGCGATTAATTTGACACGTTTACAATTCAAAAACGTTGCTCATAGTGTTTGACAAAAACCAGTCTTTCTGAGGAGCTAGACTAGCCAGACTAGTCCGATGAGCGATACATTTTCTTAAACGTTGAACCACTATAAAGGCTGCTTTTATAGTGATCTGAAATGACATGCTGCTACTTATGGAACTCCCTTTTTTGTGGGGAGTGTAGTCAAATAAAAATTGGTTTAAAAAAATTGTAAAGTCATAAATTCAACCCAGTTTTCCAACCCATAATTCTGACAGCACAATGGTGGCTTAATCCATGCTGTGTTTTTCCAAGATGTTTCCATGTGGGCTAATGGAAATCCATGCCATCCCAGCACAGAGGGGCCCCCATTCATTGCCTGTATCAAAGAGTCCATTTATAGCTCAGGAAAGCTGAACATGACCTGAGTTTACTGTCTGAGGTGTATCAGCCTTCCATCATCATTCAATCAGGGAAGTCCAGTGGTAATCAAGAGCTGATGGCACTTGTGGGAGTCTTATTGGAGTACAGAGTCTGTGGAGATTTAGTGTATTGGATTTAAAACAAATGCAGCAATGGCAGCCCTTAAGAGGCTTATTTCACTCCTGAATGCCGTTATCTTGTTGACAGGTGCAATGAAATCACAATATAAAAATTAATTAATGCCAGGTTGATTAGGGAGCGAAAGGTCAGTTGAGTGAAAAACCTTAGCAAACCTCTTAAGTCCTTCACGCAAAAATCCAGACCCCAGATCTGTTGCCACCTGAGTAATGAACCCAAAGACATCAACATGGAAGTTCTGTGCACAAGGTCCAAACAGCTGAGTTCTTGAGCCATCCAGAAGACCGAGACCCTGAAGAGACAATCCACATTCTAAAAGAATCGGAATGTTGCTGCTTCTCTTGTACAAAACTCTTACCTCTTTAAGGGCCGCCTGCTTAAAAATGGTGCAGTTTAAGAAAACAGCTTTTCCTTTGTTCCAAAGGAGTTGGAGGGCTGACATTAGGCAAGCAATTTCAATAGGGAGATATTCTAGGGAAGTAAAGCTGGCACCACCTGGGATACCTTTCAGATGGGCCCTCTGAGAAAACACTAAAAGTGGTACATCTGACACCAGAAACAAAATGATGCCAAGCACACAGCCACAACACAGGTTACTCAGCACTTTTTCTGTATTTTGCTCAACTTATGATCACACCTCTTGTTCTTTTGTCATATAGATAAATGTACATAACTGCGTAAGATTTACATAGCAGCACCTAAGACAACACAAATTTGATCATCGCATGGTAAATGGACTGTACTTGTGAAAAAGTTTATCTAGTCCAGAAGACCCCAAGGTACTTCACACTACGTTCAGTCATTCACACACTGAATGATGTGGTTTCTACATTGTAGCCTCAGCTGCCCTGGGGCCGTGCACCGGCCCCATGCACCCCCTCTGACCACCACCAGCAGGCAAGGTGGGTGAAGTGTCTTGCCCAAAGACAAGTAGAGAAATTTCAAAGCCAGTTCTTGCTTTTAAAACTGAAATATTTTATACTGGGGTAAAAAAAAATGGTCAAAATAAATAATTAAAAGCCTACAAATTACCGTCATTGGTTAATGTAAAAATTCTGACTGTCTCAAGATGAGAGCTTCATGGAAAACATCTAGTGGCAGCTTTGCACTTTATAATGTCCTGTTGACTGAAGCAGACGCCTCACTTGGAAGTTATTATCAGGACAACTTGCTTATATATAGAGGTACAAATGCATTAACAAACCTTAATCACATTTTTTTGGATTTTTTTTTTTTTTTTTTTTTTTTTTACATCTCTTTCATTAAAAACCTTCTTATCTTTTTAGCCATTCCAGCTGGAAACATCTTTAATCTACAAAGACAGGGAACTGGCTTTGTGTCTCCTCCGCTCTGTTAAACATCATGTTTATTTCTGTGTAATATTTCGTCTTTTTACAATATAATACTACTTTTTAGTTGGCAACGCGGCTGGTGAGCATCTCTCTCTCACTCTCTCTCTCTCTCTCTCGGTGAGACCGGGGGAAGGCGAGGAGGAGGAGGGTTGAGTGTCCGCCGTTCCTCCCATCACCTGTGAAATTTCAGAGCCAGGCCACGGTGAAAGAGGGCTTTGTGTCGCCCTGCGGAGGAATGCCCTCGCATTGCTCGTCAAAGAAAGGGCTTCATCTGGGCTGGAATTTGGAGGCATCTCGAGAACTGTAAGGGAGATTTTCCCCGGGGGGGTGAGGGACTGAGGGTGAAAAAAGGACCATGATTTTTGAGTGGACAGGAAAAGCAGAGCTTTTCTGTAACTGTTGCATTTAGATTTTGGTAATAATATCATCTAATATCTAAGTGCCAAGAAGCAGACAGTTTATTCTAACTTTGGGGACGTCTTTGTCTGTGTACTCCATGAATAAATAAACTAATTGTAATTTAATTAAACTGTGGTGGGCATGATTCAGTACTAATAAAATTGTTTACTTTAGCTCACTTAAGACTTCTAGCAACAAAATGTGACTGGATCCCGGTTGAATGAATGCTTCAGGTCATGTGGTGTATTTCTGCTGCAGAAACATCTATTATTTCAACATGGTCAGGGTGACATCTGCTGGGGGAAAAGAGCATTGGTAGCTGGTTGTTCAGTGTCGGAATAAGACATTTTAAATAACAAAATACGATCATGACCTGAAACAGGTCTACATTTAGAATTAAAATAAATCCAATTATATATACGCCAAAGAATGTGACTTCCTTGCTCTTGTATTCCACATTGCGCACAACAACCACAGCAGACAGGTGACATAGGAAGTTATCCTGCATTTACAAGAAAACCGTGTGACGGTCACAACACAGCAAATTTATCAGAGTACCACACAAAGTGCCTTTTATTTGGCTGTTTTATTATAGGAATAATGATCTTATGCACCGAGTCATTATTTGGCCTGGTTGGCACCAGACGGAGGAGAATGATGCAGAGAGAGGATGGCTCAGTGACGGTTTTTCAACTGGAGAAGTGAGGATGTGATGCTGGTGTTTGTGTCGAAAATTGTGGGCGATGATGTGGCGAATAAAACGACTGAGGAAACTGCTTCACTGCGTCAGAGGAATAAACATGGCAGTGGAAGCTGTATAAGATTTATTTTATCAGCATACTGCCTGTAAAATTTGGTGACAGGGATCAGATCTGAGGACTTCCTTTTAATAACTGAAGCCTTTCCTGAAGTTATGAAAATAATCAAGTGTTCACCAATCAGATGTTCTCTAAAGATCAATCTAATGTTAACTGACAGTGCAACTTGGTGGGAGCTATCAAGGAATGTTCTCCATGGCCTCCCTAAAGTTTATCTACAACCTCCATAGCTTAACCTTCACAAAATCTTAAAAATAATTTTCCCTAAAGTTTATGTGAAGGTATTAGCGTTCTGAAATGTACCCATTGGGGAACATTCAGAAAACATTCCCTAACAGTTTCCTGAATATTATCCACAACTTTTACCATGGAACCATTGGAGAACTTTCCAGAACAATTCCTCAACGTTTCCTGTTAACTACAACCTTCTCAATGTAACCCTCAGAGATCCTCAAGAGAAGGTTTCCTAATGGTTCAATGTAAGTTATCTACAACTTTCACACCAACACATTTCATGAAACTTATGGGATGAGTCCTATGGGTTCCCTGAAGATCATTAACTTTTGTGGGAACTTTCCCCAAAGGGTTGCTGAAGGTCTATTAATTTTATGTTGTAACACCTACCAAAAATTACGGAAATGTTCCCTAAAACTTGATCTACAATGTTCACAATGTAAGTTATTGGGAACCATCCCTAAAGGTTTGAAAATAACTGTGAAAGAATGTTCAAGGAGTTTTGTTTGACAATGAAAGTGTTTTCTAACCTTTTAAACATTCTTTAAAGTTCTCTGAGGGTCATTCTCAATACGGAAAGTGCTATTTTCTGAAACCTGCTGAGGAATGTTTCCAAAACGTTCATAGTAACTTCAACAACGGCTTTTTGCAACTTTTTATAATAAAAATTCTTGTGGAAGACAAATTTCAGAGTTAAAACCAAAAACATAAAACTGGATAACGATAAAACAATAACTACTGTTTTTCACCAGTGTATTATTTTTGTAAGCTATAGTTCACTGGTTGAAAACATCTAAAAAGACCGGGAAAAATTGTAAACTTGGTAAACAAATGTGATCACTAAGTTCGGCGTGAAAGAGGTAGTGACTTCATCCTGCCACAGGGAGGCAGTAGGTCTCTGAAATGTGCGTCAACTGGCGGAATGAAAAAGAAGAAGATTTCCCCGGAAGTTTCCTTGCAGCTTTAGGAGGCAAGTATGAAATCTGTTCATTGGAAATTACAATTCTTTGCGTCGTTAGAGCTCTTTACTAAGCTGAATTCAGTCGTTTTTTAAAACGGGGCCTTGTCGTTAAATAACCTTATAACATAGGTTCGTAAAAATTGATTTTAAATACCTGGTCGGTAGTAGCAGTAGCATTAAGCTAGCTTAACCTGAGAAGAGATTTCGCGAAGAGAAATGGCTTTTTCACCTTTTATTGCTTATGGACAATTCGTCTTTTCGTTTTCAAGGCTACTGAATATACTCAATTGCTTAGCACGCTTTGTTATTTAATTCGGCTTAGTTTATTACAAAGTTCTCAAAGAGGAAGGGTAATTTCTAGATGTTTCGTGCAACTAACTGTTCATAGCGCATAGCAGAGAAGTTCAGAGGAGTCTGTTCTGTTTGTGATGCAGTCACTCAGTGAGCACTAAGCATTAACCTCCATTTCTTATGTTTTTGCTTTTTTTTTTGTCACGTTTACTTTTTCAGCTCGTCAAATACATTTTAATATTAGGGTAACATACCCAGAGTAAGTAGTAGATGTCATTCTCCAGTCATTTATTTTATTAAAGAGAAAAACATACAACCCAACCAGTTCCAATGTGAATTGGAGCCTCAACCTGAGTTTGTGCCACCAATGACTGCAACAGATGACATCATTTTCTGATAGAGAGGAGAGTTTATGGTTGAGGCACAACACATTTCTCTCAAGTCCTGCAGAAGGAAGGATAGCTTCAGACATTCCTACTGTCACCTTTATGTTGGAGTGTCATGTTTTCATGCTGAAATCCTGTTAGTTTTATTCCAGATGAAACAGAACAAATGCCTTCCAAAACATTTAAAAATTTCCATCTCAGTCCATAAAATACATTTCTAATAGTCTTGAGAATCATGTTTTTTTTGTTTTATTTTAGCAAATATGTTAACCTTCCATTGAAATCCTGTAGGCACACCAGTTTTTCCCTCTAGTCTGTCTTTCTCAATGTTGAGTGACTCCAAATCTTAGAAATGGTTTTATGACCCTTCCCAGATTGAGTAATAATGTCTTGGTTTGGCAGAAAACTGGCAACTATGGCAGGGTGGTTTATATGGCTATTTTCCCTAAAACAAATTAAAGCATTTGGTTGCATTTTCAATCTTTTCGGGTGGCATTCTGTAATGGTAGATGATGTTTCACTTCTACTTGTATTTGACGTATAAATTTAACTGAAAGTTAAGGGAGGTGCGAGTTATTCATTGGTCTTTGTGGACCAATGTTTAAGTTTTTTCTCCTTCTGCCCAGCAAGGAAATGGAGAAAAATAATGAAGACTCGTCCAAAAGCAATGGCAGCAGAACGCTGCTTGTCCACCACTTACCGGCTGAGCTCAATACGGACGAGAAGGAAGACCTCCTGAGGTATTTTGGTGCCGAATCGGTTCGAGTCTTTTCAAACCGGGGACGTTTGGTAGGTCTTTTGACCCCTTTGCATCCTAAAATCTGACTTTTATGTCCTACATGAATTGATTAATTTTTTCCTTCTTAACAGAAACATGCAGCTTTTGCGACATTTAAAAGTGAGAATATGGCAGCAAAAGTGAGTGTTTTGTGTCCAAAAGCCACTAAATATTGTTTTCTTTGCGTGTAAAGACGTAACTAATGTTTTCTATGAGTTTGTGGTGCATGATGGTACTCACCCTCCCATCTTATTTCTTGTAGGCCCTCAGTAGGCTCCATCAGTTACAGATTCTGGACCAGACCCTTATTGTGGAGTTTGCACAAGGCCAAGATAATTTAACAGTTTTAAAGGACCCCCCGGTGTCAGATGGGTATGGTTTTCTGTAGTACATCACCCTCACCTTCCCATTCAACCTATCTATGCCACTTCTTATTGCTGCACTGATTTCCTCTGTGAAGTAGGGGAAGATTATCACAAGTTTCTGGTTTCATCTCTTCTCTTTTCCACAGTCATGTCAAAGAAAAGCAGAAGACACCGGAGTTCAAACAGCCAAAAATCCCAATCATAGAGACTGGCGTTTCTCCTAACCTCGGGTAAGAAGGACTACATGCCGTAAACAAAAGGGATACTGAATTATTTTTGAGTTTCGACCACATTTTATGAGCTATAAAAGAAACTACATAGTAGACCTTTTAGGGGGCCTCTGTTCCTGAAGTTTGTGAAGCCTGCAGCCTCCACCTCAAAACTACCTCGGACACTTCAGTGTGCTTGCGTGACGTGATCCTTAACAGTTGTCAAGGTGTCGTCAGTTCGCTCTGCAAAAACCGCCTGTAGGCGAGCTGACAGTGAACCTGGAAGAGAATCTGAGAGGCATATTTGGGAGCTGTCAGACGCCTTGTGTCCAATTAGATAGCCGGGCTGCCACTGAGCTCCTGACAGGTAGACTGGCCTTCCAGTTGACGGGACCAGGTGCTCTTTGATACCGCTCGCTACGGTAACGGCACTCTCTCTCGTTGCTGCAACTTTTATCTTAAGCCAACTTCCAATTTTTATTTATTTTTTTATCTTTTGCAACTTTAATGGTTGCAGGAAGATTTCTTTCCATTGTATCTCAAAGCTGCGTGTTTAAAAGTAAATGGAAATAGAATCACCAGTCTTTAGTAAAGACTGGTGATTCTATTATACTTTTACTTTTACCCATTACCTAAAATGTATAGCATCTTTTGCATTGTGTCGTTTCAAAAATGATGGCGGGAATTCCTAAATCACACACAAATTAGGGATAAGAAATTCCAAATTTTTGCAAAATAAAAGTTTGTATAAATCGACCTGTTTAAAATTCACAGGTTAATTTGCTGGTTCAACACGATCGACCAGATTAAAATGTAGAAATCCCATCTTTTCCCAATCAGTCAGTGTGGCATAGCCATCGGCTACCAGGTTGCTCTGACAGCAACATTCTTTGGTTTGGAAGTTGTTACTAAGTAAATAATTCTCTTTTCAGTCCCTCCAGGGTGTTTTTTTTTTTTTTTTTTTTCAGTTTATTGTTGCGGCCTAACTTACTGATTTTGCAGCACCTTTTCAAAAAGTAGCTTTTTTTTAAAGCTTCATTTTTGCCACAACATGGTATTACTAAAAAAGTTTAAGTTTTGAAGTAGTTAATACTTAAAGTGCCCATATCTATTTCAAGTACCTTTGTGAAATGGCACCCTTAATTCAAATGAAGTCTTGTCCTGAGGAGTTGTTAAAGTGACAAAGATCTGGGATAGAGGTAGTGGAGGTGCAGTCACACCAACCCTGTTTAGTCCGAACTTTATTTCGTTTGCTTAGAAAATCGTTTTTGTTTGGGGAAGTGTGTATGCGCAATCAAACTCTGCTGCAAACTCTGGTCCAACTACAAATTTAGATGTTGGTTTGGTTGACGTAAACTCTAGTGTGGTTTGAATTCATGTCTGAAGGCAAGTGGATCGGAGACCTCTCCAAAAAGCAGGAATAGGACTAGCGCAAGGCATTCTGGGTAAATGTCGTGGTCTCGGTCTTGCAGGAGAATTGGCTTGAGGATTTGTAGAAATTCTACAACTGCTATAATCTGACGCTACGTCAGTTTTGTTCACAGTTTGAGAAGGAAGTTGCGCACGTTTCCTTCAGTGGGTTCCTGGTGTAGCGCCACCTTCAGGGGGGGCAGGGGGGTGTTTTTCAAAGGGTTTGGTTGACAGAGTGCAGTGTGAAAGTGGAAAAAGTAAGAAATGTTGCAATTTTGGTCCCCGATTGAATTGAGACTAATCGAGACCATACCCACTTACACATCAAAGCATGTGTTTCTTAGTGTTACTTCATCTACAAAAACTTGCATCATTGTCTTTGTTGATGCACTGGCAGACCCACAAGGCAACAAATGATCCGGAAGAAAGGAAAAAAAAAAAACAGAAAAGAAAATCAGATTTTTGTCCTGATTTGACCTTCTAGTCACCAGCTAGAACCAGTAGTAGTTGATCTCGGATTGGTGGATGACTCGTTATGCTTGGTGTTCACGTTCCCTCTCCTCTTTTCGAACCCTTTAGGATGAGATTTCATTCAAATCCCACGCTGAAATATTTATACCCACCGCCCTCCAACGGCGTCCTCACAAACATAACACATGCCCTCATCGCTGTGCCAAAGTTTTATGTCCAAGTGAGTAAACACCGCCTCTCCTCTGTTCCCTTTATTTTCCATCCAACAGCATGGATATGCAGATGTGGAGAATCTCCATGTCTTTGTGTTGCATTATATTCCTTTCTGGAATCAGTTTTTCAAAAGAAAAAAAAATGTGACCGAAACAAAAAGCATGCAGTCTTCAGATTCTGATTGTGAAACAGAAACACGAATCAGGAACAAGTGTGCCCAAGGTTTCTGAGCACCGGCCAAGCTCTTAAGGATCAAACAGCAAGCGTTTGGCTTTTAAAACCCAATTCGGGGAGCAAGTATTAATAATAAACCGTAAGTGGGAAGCATGAGTTATGGGTTTAGCATTTCCCTGGGAGCTGAGCTGCATCCCGTGTCGGTGTCTAGGTGGTGCTAGTGCGCCAGCCGAACGGCTCTGCTGCACCTCAGGTATCTGTCTTCTGCTTCAATCCCACCTTGATCCTCATATTTGTATGCAGAAGTCGGCCGGTCTGTTTTACATACGTAGCCTGTGTTGCAGGCTGCCTGTTTGGGGAGCCGCAGTGTGTTTATGCAACCGGCTTGTGTTAGGATTCCGCACGCACGCACGCACGCACACACACACACACACACGCACACGCACACACGCACACACACACACACACACACATATTCTGTTGTCCCTGTTCTAAATGCGTACATATCTCACATCGAAACAGGTGCTTCATCTGATGAACAAGATGAATCTGCCGTGCCCGTTTGGTCCCATCACAGCAAGGCCGCCCATGGTAAGATTCCAGACGTGGTTCCTGAATACAGAACTGGTGTAACTGGTTACATTGGGTCTTGCAAAAGCATTGAAACACTTTGAACTCACTAGTTTGAGACATCAGAAGGTGCGCTTCCCATAAAATAATATGCATTTATCTGTACAAGCAGATATATTGCACATCTCCGCGTCTTCCTCTTCTTCTGAATCTTACATCATTACAAAATTTTTCCTTTGACTCTCACAAATGTGATGCAGATGTGATTGCCCATACGTCCATATTGGCAATATGGATGTAAAGTTCTATCACAATATTTTGTGGTACTGTTGCGGTAGTTCTTAGTGACTATAAGAACTACTTATTACTTCTGTTTTAGGTCATTGTTAGACTCATGTAATTAGTGCCAGGTCTTTAACACATTAATTTAGATCAATTAATTACATAGGTTTTAGCACATAAAAACACAATTTATAAAACTTTTAATTTTTTATATACAAAGGTTCCAGACGGAACCATATATTCACTTGTTTCTGGTACGCCAATAAATCTGACGCACAAGCGCCATCTGCAGGCAACACATGGATGACAAAGTCCTAAAGGAGTTAATTTGTTCTTCAGAAAATGATCTGATGGGACGCTGGAAAATACTGTCATCGTGTGCAAGTTTCGCTAAAATGAGTTAGCATTTTTTTGTAGCTACTCAAGCCTAAAATAGCATCTCAATGCTAAATATGTTGCAGCAGCACAGACATTCCCAGTGCTAATTTCAGCGTCCACAGAAGTATTTTTTATTTTTTTTTAAAGAAGTTGTATAAATGATCAGGGGTTCCTGAAACACTTGAACGCTGAATGGCCATAGAAGCATTTTGTGCCAATCTGATGGTTGAATAACCTGAAAAACAGATTAAATACTACAAATCTTTATTGTTGAGCTCATATATATTCAATAATTTAGCAGCAAAATTGGTTTCCTGACTTGAAAATATTGCTTATTTTGTTGATGTACACTTTTCGAGGAATTTATTAGCCCTTGCAATTAACTCGACTAAAAATTTGAATTGATGCATGATTTTTTTTTTTTTTTTTTTGCAGTTTGAGCTCTTGCCTCCTGCTCCACCCTTCCCCATGCCTCCTCCTCTGCCCACTGACTACCCACCTTTACCAGAGGAGGAGATGGAGAGGTCCAGCGAGGAAGAGTCGGAATATGAAAGCGGGGATGAAGAAGATAAGGAGAGGTGAGGAGAGGATGCAGCATCAAATTAATATTCATAGCTGTTTAATTGTGCGTTTAGATGTTGATTGTCTTTTTTTTTTCTGTACATGTTAGTAATTCTTTTTCTCCCTCTTCCTCCCCTTGTTTTATTTGAGGATTGCACGTTTGATGGGTCTGGTCAACCAAGCTTGCAAGAGGCCCCTGAGACCAAAAACAGCTTCAAAAAGGAAGAAGCCCAAGATCAAGGACCTGCTCTACGCTCCAAAACCAGACTCTCAGAGGTACGCAGCAAGCACTCAAGCGTGTCACAGTCCTCAAACATGATTTATCCGGATACCATATTCATGGCTCAGTTAAAGCACAGGGAAAATAATAAAAGAAAAGAGAAAACCTCTCCAGACGATCCGTCTTCCTCCTGGAGACGGCCCCGTGTGGCTCAGCGACTTGTCCTTGTTCCACATTCTCACACACCTGCACACCGCCTCCCTCATGAACAGAGCGCAGAGTCTGCTTTCCGGACTATAAATACATCTCCTGGCCACGTGTTTATCCGACTGTGGAGCATCTCAGCTTTAGCAAAACACAAAAAAACGCCTAAAACAACCATACATCATCCAGGTTTGCTGTATATTCAGTTTTCTCTCCGTCTCCCTCTGTTCCTGTCGGCCTCAGTGCTCCGGCGCTGCAGCCCTCCGACGTGTTTGAGAACCCGAACCCCGCCGGCCCCAGGAAAATCGAGTTCCACATTTCGGTGCCAGAGGCGGCAGCCGCCACGGAGGGAAGCGGCCGAGCCGATGTCGACGTCGAAGGTAGGACTTTGACCCCCGAGCTTCAGGTGTATTAAAAAAAAAAGCACTGATTATGGTTGGAATTAACAGGAAAATAAAGTTTGGTGACCCAGAGTGAAATTCAATATCCAGAGAGATTGAGTTTACTTTTACAACCAAGGAATTCACTTCATTAAAGCGGCTTCAGGTTGGGAGTCCTTGCATTTACCCTGAAATGAGACTGGTGAATTATTTATAGTTGTAGAAATGAGTGTGCAGTTCTAAAGGACAAACAGAGCATAGAATAAAGAGGAGGTGGTTGGGGAAAAGTACAGTGTCTTGAGAAAGTTTTTAAAGGGTTGTGTAAAGTTGACTTTTTTTTTATCTTTACATCACGTTATCATGTTATTTCCTCACCAAACACATAGCTGGAGTGTTGCTTTGATTCTTTCATGCATGGTTTAGAAATCCTTCAATCTCCCGTGGCAACCATTCAGCTGTGAAAAACGCCATGGTGGACGTAGCAACGCTTTTGAGAAGTTCCTCCTCTGAGCTGCAGTTTCCAAGCTTCTGAGTTGCCTCAGAAGCTTGGACTAGCCAGCAGACAATTAGCAAACACCTGGTGGAGCTGTGCATCAGCTGAGCTCATTATACAATTATCTCAATGCAATGCAGCTGAAATGTTATTAAAGTGTTGAGGTGACAGAGGCCCAATTTCAAGGCCTTAAATAACGAAATCAAATTTCTTTTTAAGTCGTATGTGATACAAATGAAGGTAATATAATTACTTGATTATGTTATAAACTGGCACTATGTGTCAAGAAAATTCATAATATTGCCCTATAACTATTGTATTACAACCACAAACTGCAGGTTATTTTATTGAGCTTTTAACGAAAGGCGAATAAAAAGTTGTACAAAGTGTAGGTGGGTATTTTTTTTTTTAATTTAGCTCTCCTTCCTCACATGCCCCCTTCATTACTCACTTCTTTTTCCCTTTCCTTTTTTCCCACTTCACATTCCTGCTGTGGACAGATGAGCCATAAATGCTTGATCAGCATTTTGTATTTTATTATGAGCACTGATAATTTGAACCTAAATAATGCACAGCATCCCCTTTTAAACTGAACGCTTCGCTTTAACCGTCTCAGTTTTGTGAGTAACAACGCTCACGGCCTGGAGATCGCAGATCGCTTCACTTGCTCAAGTCAAAAGCTCAAAAAGGCTCTGGCCTCTCATCAGTGGAGGAGAGACAGAGCGAGGCTCCAGCTTCTCTTCTGTGTTGTTTTTTTTTAATTTTTTTATTTATCACAACGAGCCAAGAGATGATTTGTCGGCCCTGTTGACACAAGTTCAAGCCCCGACTAGAAGTGGAGTCGGAGCCGAGTGTTACACGGCAGCGCTTCAAAGCAGAAAGTTGCAACAGAAAGGGTTTTTTTTTTTTTTTTTTTTTTAAGCTATTATCTGTGTGGAGTAACGTCTTTGAGGACACAGTCTGTGTCTCCTGTCATCTCCGGGGTTCCCTGCTTGCCTTATCTCCCCTCTCCTTGGCTTCGGCTTCACTCCTGAAAAAGTAAAACAGATCTCAAAGTCGTGTACAAAGGATTTCCTAGAGGCAGGGGAAAGATAAACTCTGACAGGTGGCTTTTTTTTTTCCTTCTTCTTGGATTAGTCTTGTTTTGGCGGACGGGGCGAGGGAGGGCTGATAAACAAGCTGTTTAAATAAAAAAAGGGGGAGGTGGGGGACTGATAAGGAGGACTGTAAGTTGGGAAGCGGCGATCTGGTGTTTATCAGAAAAGCTCCACGGCATTCTGCGCCTCAGCACTCGCACACATACAAACTCATTGATATGACAAACCATTCTCACCCCCATTCCTGTGGATTTGGACAGGCTCACTGCTCTTTTCCATCTGCAGCGCATTCGCGCACTGCTGAAAAGATTTATCCCCGCTACCTTCTTTCAAGAAGAAAAAACCCCAACTACTTCTTTCAGTTTTCCAATGTAAAATTTATAAAAATAAAAAATAAACACAAGTGTGACATTGTAAATAATTCTAGTATGACTAACTATGAAATAAAATAAAATGGCTCAAACTTCAACTACTAGGAATATTGAAGCAATTTTGTTCATGTTGAGATGCGTTAAGTCCCTCTAAAGTTAAGACAAGCGTATCCATGGTGACCAAGGGTACAGGTGTGAAACCTTAAAAGGGTTTTCCTAAAACTACCAATTTTCATAAATAAACGGAATTCATATTTATTTATCTCGCAAAGAATAGAAGAAATATGATCATTTATACCTACTTTGTCCACAAGCAGTCATTTTGACTGCAGGGAATTTCGCTCTGTTCAGTCTCAGCTTTACTGCCCAGCCAAAATTAATATAAGTGATAATTTTTAAAGAGTATAATTTAATAGTTTAAGTAGTCAGAATAATATAGTCTTGCTTTCTTTCTGCAGGCGACATGCGCAGTACAGTGGGTGCAGACGCAGCGTGACGTCGACTGATAATCGCTTTCTGTCACCGTCTGAAAATATTGGATTGATTGACGGGGGTTTTCCTCTCTTAGCAGATGAGAGCAAGAGCGCCCCCAGCAGCGCCGCTCAGGAAGAGACGGTGACTGAAGGTTTTGGGAAGCTCTACCCCAGCGCCCAGACCAGCCAGCAGCAGGACGAGCGCAGCGACGACGAAGAGGATCTGGTGTCTGACGTCATCTCCAGGAAGGAGCTGGAGAAAGGCCGGCTGTCCAGAGACGGTAAGTAGTTACAGAATAATCTACATGACATTTTCACATTATGGATGCAAAATTTGGTGTGCAGTTGAAACCAGAAGTTTACATACAGTGAATACAAAGACACCTTTACTTTTATTCTGAAGTAAAAATATTGTAAAAAAAAAAAAAAAAAAAAAAAAAAAAAATCAGACCAAACTGCTCTTGTTTTTGGTTGGTTTGAATGACCAAAATTATTTGTTTGCTAAATGCCACAATAATAAGACAAAGAATATCAGAGATTTATCGGTTTCTCCAAGATCAGAAGTTACAGAAGTTAGCAAAGCTACCAGGATATAACAAAATTATCCTTCAATAAAAGGATGTAGTTTATTGCAAGATTTTTGTCAGCCAATTTTTGGTAGAAAGAGAGAGATAAAGAAGACAGGCTTACCCACAACGTGACGCTGCCACCATGTACTTCATAGTTGGGATGGTACAAGCATCCCAGTTTTTCCTCCAATTGTAGCGATGGTCATAGTTAAATTTCATCAGACAGCTGGTCCTTGCAAACTGCATTTTTGGCTTTTTATCTTTCTTTTGAAGTAACGGCTTCCTCCTTGCTGAGCGGCTTTTCAGCCCGTGGCGGTGCAACACAGAACCCTCGTTCTTCCCGAGTGGTCGGACATTCCCATCGTGTCTACACTTATAATTGTTTGAGCAAACGAACGCGACATCTTGAAGCATCTGGAAATTCTCCCAAGCACAAACCAGACGTGGGAACAAATACAGTTGTATAAAATTCTTCTAGCGAAATGGAAAAAACGTGGAAACATAGCGCAGTGAGTTTAATTTTCAGCCGAACTCGTCACAACACCACCGACGAGAAACGGACATCAAACAGCCTGCAAAATTCTGTAAAGTCAACAGACATTAAAACGCCTCGGAGGGACGGGTTTCGACTCGCGTACGTGCTCCCAATGACAACGTTCCCCCTTTCATGTAGGTATTGCAGAACAGCTGTAACATTCTAATTTCCTCCTCGCACACTTCTGTTGAGAGGTGATGCAACAACGCAAGATGCCGTAGTTCGTTTGAAATGCATATTAGAATAAACCGGGAGTTATTCTGAGAGACGTCGCGGCTAAACAACAACAAAGAAAACAAATAATAATTTGCAAACTGTGGGAAAAATCAAACTTGAAACCAGAGACTAGATGAATCCCTCAGTGAAGGAGGAGCTGCTGAGGAAAGTTTAACATCAGCATGAACTTTTTTTTTTAACCCCCAAGATCTAAGATTGTTATTAGCTTTTTGATGCAAGACGCTCATTTAACAAATGATGAGTACAAATCGGCAAAGCGTCACCTGTGTTGAAACGTTGTTTCTGGAAAACATTTCCAGAAAAGGTGACGAATGAAATCAACCAAACCTCCAATGGATTCAGACACTGGAGCACAGAAATGGCTCTCTGTACCTGTGCTTGTTTTTTTTGTTTTTTTTACAGTTTTATTCATCTCGCATCAATTTCTCTCCTCCCTCTCTCCTCTCTTTTTCAAACAGAGATAAAAAGGATGTCTGTTTTTAAAAATTATGAAGCTGGAGAGCCGACCTGCAGACTGTACGTGAAAAACATCGCAAAGCAGGTGGAGGAGAAGGTAGGTCCAGCTGTTGCACGTGACCCGCTTTCATCCATCCTTCCTGATCTGTTTTTTTGTTTGTTTCTCATCCTGGACACTCGCCTGTATCAGCACAGGACTCTTTCTTCAACTTTTCCACTTTTATCACATTAAAACCGTAAATCTGAGTCTGTGTTTCATGTGGAGTAACGCACAACTTAAAGCGGACGAAAAGGATTTATGTCGTTACAAATACAAATCTGAAAAGTGTGGCCTGCTTCTTTATTAATTGTTTTTAATGTGACAAAATGACAAAAAATTTCAAAGAAATTTAATATGTTTTTTTTTTTTTTAGAATTTTATTAATTATCTTTCATGTTTTCCAGGACCTGAGGTACATCTATGGGCGCTACATTAACCCGTCGTCAGAAGCCGAGAGAAACATGTACGTTAACAGAAATCTTATTTGACATTGTGCCGCAGTTTTCTCCTGTTTTTAGGGCTATTTTTGGCCCCAGCAATTATTCTGCTCCTCCCGAGAGCTTCCCGTAATTTGTGCTGACTGTGCCTGGCATTTTTTAATAAGTATCCACACTAATACTGAGATCATGAGGGACATTAAGATGCTGGTGCATCAGCACTCCCTCAAACAGATTTGGGCCAGACTCCTGTGAGAAACAGGAAAGAGAGAATCTCTGCCTGGGGCTCCGGCTGGCCTTTTCTCACCTGTGGCTTCATCTTCTCTGTATAGTTCTTTTAGCATGGAGGACCAACCGTGCCAATAAATAAATCATTAAATAATAGCTGACAGGGGTAACCACATTTTGTAATCTTTCAAGAAAAGAAAACAGAATTATATCATTAACTATTTCATTGTTCCTTTGCTCCTGTGTTTGATTAAATAATTTAAAATTTGTCTCTAACTGGATTCTGATTGGCTAAACTGCACAGCTTGTTAACTTGCAAATCCCTCTTTGCAACAGAATTGTTGATGCTGATTTGTTCTTTAAAAAAGCTCTAAATTCATGATTAAATTAATAAATTACTAGTGAATAAGAAACTAAATATTGAAATAAACATACAGTTGATTTTTGAAAATGATCACATTCCTAAAATAATGGCCCAAGTCATTTTTTTGCCTAAAATATCTTTTGGCAAAAAATGACCGAGGCCATTGTCTTAGCAAGGTAACGATATCCAAATGTTAATTTTCTCTTTTACTTGATTTTATTTGCTGCTTTAAAAAAAAAAAAAAAAAAAAATTCCTTTTGACCCTCTGCATATTGCATTATAGCTCTAACTTTTAATTTGGGAGAGCACGGTCTGCAGTGATCAATTCTGACAGAAATGATCCAAACATGATGCTTCCTGAAGCAGACGGGCCACAGTGTTGCTGCAGAGTGCTTATTTTATCGAAGGTTGTTGTCATCTGTGCTGTCCAGGATTTACTGAAGTAGGGGATGTGTTTTATGAACTGCTTCCAGAGGAGGAAAAAAAAGGCTTTACGGACACATGCCCATCAGCGGCAGATCCTGCCCTGAATGCTAAATAAACTTTTAAAGCCTCCTGTTGCTTGTCTTCGGCAAAAATCAATTGTCGGGGATTTAGAGCCCGCGGGTCGTTGGGCTTTGCCGACCCATTCGGTTTTATGTGCTCACAGGAGCAGATAACATTTCCCCGTGTCGCGCCGAACGGAGCGCGGCGTAATGTTTGAGCCGGACGGGCCACGAGCGTGCAGCGGATAATGATGTTGTTCCCGCTTGTTCTTTGTTCCCCAGGTTCGACGTCGTGTTAATGAAGGAGGGGCGGATGAAAGGGCAGGCCTTCGTAGGACTCCCGAACGAGCGCAGCGCAGAGAAAGCCCTGCGGGAAACCAACGGCTTCGTTCTCCACGACAAACCCCTCGTCGTTGTATCCTTTTATTCCCCCGCCTCTCCCCTGTGCTCCTTCTCGCAGGATGAAACGAGAACAAGGCTTTTAAAAAGGAGCGCAACTGCAGACTTTGTTGGGGTTTAATTCATTTTTGTTGTGAAGGCACCCAGACATGTCAAGAAGTAAAAGTTGTTTGGTGTGAAAATGTTTGCTTGCAGTTCAAATCAGGACCTTTTTCCAACCTCACTGATTGGAAAAGTAAGCAAGCCAGAACACATTTTACCTGTATCTGAAGCAAAAAGAAAATCACAGGCAGGACGTGTATTAAAGCGATGCAGCGAACAGGTGAAGTATTTTTGGTTTATTAAGTGAACTCTCCCCTCCACAGATGTTTTGTTGGCTGTGCCCCTCAGTGCTTTCAGCAGGATGAGGACTAATTTCTGGCAGCTTTGAACCACCACCTGCTCTTCCTTCTTTCTCGAAGCTAATTATGCATCAACTTTTGAACCTGTCACAGGGAGCAAGGCTTCTGATTTTGACGCTGTTTTAATGTGCATTTTGCAGCGAGTTAGCTTGGAGACAGCATTGTTATGCGCCCAGCTCAGAGTTTAACATGCTGGATCTGAAAACGCCGCTGTTAGAACTCGATAGCATGGCTGACATTGGACCTCAGCACATATTACACACATATAGATATATGTAAAGCAAGGAACTGGTGGACATGCGTAAAATGACAGGATCTGCAATATCTTTTTTTTTTTTTTACAAATATATTTATACATTCTTTATCTAAATTGCCTGAGCTGATTTTATGTAAGGCTATGACAAAAGAGGGGGTGGATACACGTTCCTGCCATGTTTGGGTTTTTCCTTCCTTTTCATAATTACGTACTACTTTGTGTTGGTCTGTCACAATCATTCCCCATAACATACTTTGTCGCTGTGGTGTGACAAAATGTGAAGAGCCTCAGAAAGTCTGAATTCTAGCATAACTTTTGTTTCAGCTTAAATTGGGAATTAGCATAATTCCAGTTTTAGCATAAATTCCATATTGGCACAAATTCCATTTTAGAAATTCCATTTTCGCATAAATTTGGAATTTGCATGAATTCTGTTTGTTAGCAGAATTTATGCTGTATTTGCATAAATTCCACATAAAGTTTATATTAGCATAAGTTACATTTTAGAGTAAATTCTGTTTTAGCTTAACGTCTGTTTTATGCTGAATTCGATCTTAGCATAGCCTTTTCTGTTGTGACTTTTGCATTTTGTTTTACCTTTCTGGGTAAAACTGGATGTATTTTTTGGCTAAATGACAATTTGCCTCTTTTTTTTGAATGAAAAGGCAAAAAAGTCAAATTTCCTAGATTGTTAGCTTAGAGTTAATTGAAATAGGGTGCAAAAAGAAACGGCAATGTTTTGGATGTTTTTGAATTTTACCTTTCAAACGCATCAGAAAGTCAGGGACGTTTTGCTTTGCTGCTTTCTTCTTATGAAGAAAGCACAAGCAGTGAACCAGTATAAATTCATAGTTTGTTAAAGGCTTGCCTTGCAACTAACCACTCAGTCTGCTAGAAATAAAAAAAAAAAACCTTCCTGATGTTTTGGCAGATTAAAGCAGGAGGTTTTATCATTGGTGAAAATCACATCACATAAATCACATCAACGCTTTTTATTTAACCTATCATCCAGGTGGCGGCGCTATTATTAATCCGCGCTATTTTCGAAGCTGTCGCAGCTCAACCGAGGCAGTTAGAAAAACAAGGCGCCCAGTTTCTCATAAGGTCAGTTTTGGCCAGTGGTCTGCTGACCTTCCGAGGAAACAGCTGCGACCTTTTCTCAAATGAAATTTACACGAGGCAGAGAGCGTCGCTAGGGAAAAACGCTCAGAGCTGCATCCACAGTGCAGAGCCTCGGCTAGAACCCGACGACTCCTGCGTCCCGTACGAGAAACGGATCTGCTCCAGGACCGCAACAGCTGGGTACGCTTAGAAATGGAGGTGGCTTTTCAGTGAGGCTGCATTACTCTAAATCCACATTTGTCGAAGCAGAAAGTGTCATTTTGCATCTTGAAAACCACCAAAGCACCTTAACTATAAAACTCTGAGCAATTCGCGAGATCCGCAAGACCGAAAGCAGACAGCACAGACGGCAAGAAGGGCCCGAAGCAGCGGTGAAACCAGCAGGTGAAAAACTCTCCCAAGCCTTTAAACTCTTATTTTTGTTCTTTTTCTCTGGAGAACAATCGTTCAAATATCCCCATTATATGCACCCATCTGTTTGTGTAGCACAAAATGTGTCATTGAAATACTTACAGTTGTGTTTACACTTTATCTATTTAAGATACCAAGGCTGGAAAACCATTTGTATCCTTACGTTGACATATCCTTTGGAGGAGCAAAACCTCTACAGAGTTTAATTATAGTCACTATCGTACAGATAGAGCTTGAAACTTGTCTTGCAGTTTGCTGAGCATTATTTTTTTTCTGTAGCTTTTTTGTTTGTTTTTTTGTTTATTCCTACTGATTATTTTCCTTGTTTGACTGAATAGGTGCTGGTCATCAGAGGCTGTCTTCTTTTTTTCTCACATTAATAAATAAAAATATTCTCTCAGAGTGTCTGCTGTCATGTTTTTTTTTTATTTTGTTCCCCTCTGATTACCGCCTCAGACACACATCTTAGCCAAAAGCATCATTAGTCCCAAAACTTAAAGTCTTGTCAGGCGAGTAAGTACAGAGTGGGGGAAAAGGTATATGAGATCTAAACGGGGCTCAGCAGCAGATGGTAGGCTGTCAAAACAGTGTGTGGAGGGAAAAAAAAGGGAAGAGAAAAGAAAAGCACTCCCGAATAGACGGCAAGCAAAACAAGCAGTCTGCAGTCTGTTTGGAAATTGTTGGGACTTGATAAGCTTACCGTTATAGTCCTTGGCCCCATTTCTCTGATTACAGAGCACAGATTTGGAAAAATAAAAAAAAACACAGGTGTGCCGTTTCTCGCAAATGCATTCATACCGCTTGAAATTTGTCATATTTCGATACTTGTTGACCTGAAAGTCCGATTTAATTCAATTAGAATTCTATGTCTGCAATTATGCACACAAACTTGTGCAAAGACTTTTTCAGAACTGAGTTTTGCTGCATTAAAGCTGGAGGTGTCTCTCAGCTAGAGTGAATGGAGGGCATCTATGAACATGAGCTTTCAAGTCTTGATACAGATCCAGGCTAACAGTTAGCATAGTAATTTAAGGCCTTGAAACTGGGCCTCTGTCTCTTTAAAAACTCCCGCTCTTTCTGAAACTCCGTCCTTCAGGAAGTCATCGCAACATACCCACTTTATTAATCCTTTAGCAACGTTTTTAACAGCACTTCACTGAGAAGTAGCTCCTTTCCGCCAGGTGTTTGCTAATTGCTGCTGGTGAATAGAGAGGGCTGCTATGTGAGGCGGAAGCTCCGAGGACGAATTGCACTTGAAAGCGGCGCTCAGTCCACAGAGGCTTTACTTTTGCAGCTGAATGGTTGCCGTGGAACATGCATAAACAATCAAAGCTGCACTCCAGGTATGTTTTTGATAAGGGAATAACATAATATGATGTAAAAGTAAAAAAAAAAAGAGAAGAAGTTGACTTTACATAACACTGCCCATTTAAAAGAAACTAGATAGCAACATGAGCTGACAATAACAGGTACAATGCTAAAGCTATACATTTGATAATATGTATCAAATGTATAGCTTTGGATACATATCAAAAGCTAGATTTTAAGAAATAACTTTCTAAGTTTTCCAATTTCACTGCTACTTTTTTTTTAAAAGCACTCCTTAATCACTGTAGCAGGAGTTTGTGTCACAACGCAGTACACCACAACTCATTTAAAGAGTTTTAATAGAAGTAAAAAGTACTAAATTGGTATAAAAAATTCAATTTAGGAATAATTCATTTCTTTAACTGCTATTTAACATTACAAAGTAGCCAGCTAATCATTTGTTGACATAAAAGGAGTTGTCTGATTTAAAGTAGGAAAACTATTTTAAAACGAGGCCTATGAGGGGTAAAAGAAAAAAAAAAAGAAAAGACAAAGTAAGGAACAGTTTTGTGCAACTTTATTTTTAATGTCTCATTCAGTGCAGTTCATTAGGTCCCATCCCCGGCTGTGAGCTCAGCCCGCCTCTGGTTAAAACCCAGGCGCACACACGCAGCCTTATCAATCACATGTGCTCGTCTGCTTCGACCCGCAGCTCATACTTCAACGCCACCGTCAGGGGAGAAGTTCCCATCTGTGCCCTACTTTGCCCGCCATCCCAACGATGACAAATGTGCCACCCGCCGCGGAAATATTGAGAGTTACCAGGACATTTATCAGGTAGCGTTTGAGCAATATGAAAGATAACCTTTTGTAAGTGGACGCAGATAAAGATGCATGCTCTGCCTTGGCTTTTGCACGGGCTTCATTTCAGCCTAATACCGCGACTCACCCAGGAGTAATATGATGATGATGCGTTTCATATTTCGGATTCAACCAGGTGTGCAGTCTGTTAGCTAGGCGGACTTTAGCTGTTGGGACTGCTGCATACATATGCTCACTTTTTCATACTAGTTCAGGTCTTTTATAAATATCAGCCTTCAGTTTTCATATCGCTTACTTTTGAGTGACATGTTTACTAAACTGGAGACATCAACAAGCCTGGGGCCATAAGTCTTCTCATGATACCCCTGAAGACACCGTTTATGTCTTTCTCAACCCATGGGGAGGGTTCTTCTGGGAAATAAAGATTTTAAGAAATAACTTTCTAAGTTTTGCAATTTCACTGCTACTTTTTTTTTAAAAGCACTCCCTTAATCACTGTAGCAGGAGTTTGTGTCACAACGCAGTACACCACAACTCATTTAAAGGGTTTTAATAGAAGTAAGATTCTCTTATACAAAGAAAATGACCAAATAAAGCTCAACAAACCCAAGTCATCCCCAGAACTGAAGAATGTGGGACATTTCAATTGGATAAATTGAGTTGTTTTGTTTTTAAAATGTCATTATGTAGTATTAAGAATAGTTAATTAATGGGCAATTGATCAAAAGTGGCTAATTTCCTGTTGATCAGTGATCGGTGATCAGCAGGTTAACACTGAATTAAAACAAAATTAGAAAAACACAAAGAAAGCAAATGAATTTAAACTACCAGATTAAAATAAATAAAAAAAAAATGCCAGCAAATGTTAAAATATTGCATAAAAGTTAATATAGTTTACATCTTTGTGCTTTTAAATCCCACCCGAGCGGTGCTGTTGTGACATCTCACTTGGCATATTTCCAAACAAAAACCAACATTTCTGCAAATGCTAGTAAAGTAAGATAACCAACCCTCTGCACAGTTCCTTATGAGAGTATGAGATGAAAATATTAAATCCAAATTCAAAAATTCCCCATAAGGAAATTGACTGTAGCTCACTACAACTGTAGTGAGCTACAGTTCAACCAGGTGTGCAGTCTGTTAGCTAGGCGGACTTTAGCAGTTGGGTCTGCTGCATACATATGCTCACTTTTTCGGACTACAAAAGAAAGTTTGTAGAAATTATGATGCACCTTTTTATTTTATTTAATTTTATTCCCATTATATGTCAATTTTCTTGTTTTTGTATTTTCTACTATCAACTTTTTCTTTTTGACTAAAGGATTTTATTTGTGTGCCTTAAAGTTTCACCTGTTTTACATTTCTATCCATTTATCAGTGCGTTACCTAACTAATTCCTAAAAGGGTTACGTGACCCGTGAAGACGGCGTCTATATCCATGAGACAACGGGCGAGATAGGGCTAGGGTTGCCAGTCCATCATGTTTTAGGCTCACATGAAATGCTAAGCAAATGTTGTAAAACCTCCAGACCCTTTGGACTCCATCACTGCAAACATTATAAAAACGACCACAAGGTCAGTGTTCAGCTCTAAACAAAGAGGTCCTTCTCTAAGGAATCTGAACAAAACTTTTATTACGTTTGACTCCTGAACAACATTGATGGGCAAGAACCGACATTTGCTGGTGGTGAGACTTTTAACGGCCTTCGAAGTGGCTTCTTGTTTCATCTATTGCTATTTTCTGAAATCGCAGCACTTGTTTTCCCCAAACGAATTTGATTAAATAAGAAATACAAAGCAAAATATCTGTCAAAACATACCAGATCCTAGAAAACGCATGAGCTCTCCCTGACGTAGTCGATCTGTACCCCTTGATGACCTCTTTCTGAACTGGAAACCTTATAAACAATTGATGCGAGCCATTGAATTTTCCTCCCCGCTGGGAGCGACTTAACTGTGCCTCCTCTGCTGACTTCGTAGGTGCAAATAGTGGGGATGACATGCACTGCTTAGTCAACTCTAAAGTCTGCTCATGTGGACGGCCGTACAAGTCTCGCGGAGAGTGACTGTGTCAATTCTAATGTATGCTTATTCATTATGGAGGGAGCGATGGCTTGATCATGCATATTTTATGCTTTTAAATCTTGCAAGTTTCATGAAGTTGTCTGAATGAGTAGCATTTAAAGCCCAACTAAAGTAATGTGGCTGAATAATTAATCCGTAATGTCTTTTAAAAACTACGCCCAAGGTCATCAGCTCTGCTTAAACCAAAATGTTTGTTTACTTGTCCTGATTGTAGATTTCATTTGTTGATCTCGAACGCCCGATATACTGGATTTACTCGTTTGCAGCATGACAGAAAACCGAATCCTGCCACTACACCTGAGCTCGGAGGAAGTCTTGTCATCGAAGGCATGTGGACTTTTTCCACTGGAGAGATTATGTAGGTACATTTAAAAATAGACCTGCAAAGGTACAAAATGCTCATCACCAATTCAGGTCCCTCCCTTGGCTTTCCTCCGCCGCCACTCGTTTCTCATCTCTCTGCCCCACGCTGTCCGAGTTGCCAACTAAATCTCCGCCTCATCTTGTCCGCCGTAACCTTGTTTATTCCCAACAGTAGCATTACCGGAGCTGTAAAAGTATTTATGGGGGTACGAATGCGGGACAGCCAATCTGAGGCAAATCTATAAATCCTGGCGGTTGATTTCTCAGGGCCAGGAGTAGCAGGCCGGTGATCAGTAGTGTTAGAAAGTATTCCCCGGGCAGTTCTGTGTAACTAACGCGCAGAGGCCGAGCGGCATGCCAAGCAGTCGCGTGGCGATGCTGTTGTGCCTTTTTAATATGGCTAAGCTGGCCTTCACCTCCAAAGAGAGGCACTGCCTGGCAATCCATCTAGCACGAGTTGCTATCATTAGCTAACACCCAACAGGGACCTGGGCTGAGGAAACGGTGTGTTTGTGTGCGGTCAGTGGTTTGTTGTAGTTGAGAATTTGTGGGTAGAAAAACCTGGAGTAAGCAAAACTCTCACTGTGTTACTTAACCGTAAATAGGACATAAATGTTCAAACTTTTTGGGGCCAACAACATGAAAGCAAGCTGACAATAAATAGATTGGAATTTTAAAAATCGGAGCCTAGGGGAAAGTGTCTTTTTACTGTACAGTACATCCTCTCGATTCTTGGCCTGGGCTCCTTTTGCATGAATTTCTGCATCAGTAAAGTCGATCAGCCTGGATCTCTGCTGAGTTGGTAAAGAACCTTATGTTGCTTTAATAGCTATCTTATTTTTAGTTTTCTTTTTTTTTTTTTGCATGTACATAAATTTACAGCAGGAGTAAGTAAGGCGCATCATCTTTTTCAGCATCTGTACTAGTTATGCCTTCCTTTAACCTTGTGCTCATCTCGCTGTCGCGCAAGCCGGGAGCTTCAGCTTCCATCTCTAATAAGATTTACAGAGAGTACAGCCGAGAGAGCCGGGGGATAAGTCTTGAGAGCTTCCCCCTTTTACCCTCCCCTCCTCCCCAACCTCAATATTGGCAAGGAAATCAATGTGGCGAGCAAACCGACCGGCACATTCTGCAGTCAGCTCCTACACTACAAAGTAATCAGTGAGTTGAACTAATCCTGGAAGGTTCCCCCTTCTGTTGCAAAGTTAATAACAAAAGAGTCATCCCAGCCTATGTGTTGAATTAGGAATTAATCCTTGTACCAAGAGTAATTACCATGCAGGGTCATAAAAGAAGTGACCTTGCAGAAGAAGTCTGCGGTTGTTCGTCTCGGCATTCAACAGGTGCCTCACTCTACACGTAGCACTACGCATAGGGACAATGTCGTTTATCCCTGCTTAATGTTTTTTTTTTTCCCTTCACTCCTTGAGAAAAGTGAACCCCAGAGGGCGGGAACCTCATCATCCACAATTTCTCACTTGTTTACATTAATCCCGTCTAGATATTCCCTCACTGCCATGGCAGCTCTTTGTAATTCGGCTCTATTGTCTCGGTTTTGATAGACAGCCAGACAACACTCGCTAATTAGCTTTGTGCGGGTTTGGAAATTCTCCGCTAATGCTCATTAATGGGAGTCAGGTCACCGATTAATACTTCACTGAAAGGTCTCATGTGGACGCGCTTCCCTTCGAGCTTTCACGGAAACCCAAAGACCGAGCCGTTTGTTTTGTTATTTCGGGAGCCGAACGCAACTAAAACCGGGCGGAGTCGCACGTGGACGCCAGGGACGCCACAAGCTGTCTGCTGTCGTTTGGTGGCCCTCTGTTATTTGGCGGGAGGGGCGACACAGATAAAGCACACTCTTTGGTGAAGTCTGTCTGCCAGCCAGCTGTCAGACGTCATTTAAGTTTAGGACGGGTCAAGTGGAGTCATGTTTGGCTGAGTCACACGCCGGTCTGTCCAGCCTCTCCGAAGGAAATTGCCATTTATTTAGAAAATGCTGAAAGGTAAACACACTTTTCTGCAGAGTCCACTTTTATGAAACACTAAAGCTCCCCTGTTTCAGCCGGACTCCGGCTTTCATTAGTGCAGCTGCCTCAGCCTGTAGAGAGAAAGGGAAAAACCTTCTTCACACATAGAGAAAAAACAAACTATTGACGAATATCTGTTTATTAGTTTCCTAGACACCTACATTGTTTACACTTCTAACCCACTGTGCTTTGGAAAAGTATTTGTACTGCTTAAACTTTTTGAAATGTTGTCACTTTACAGACAAAAACTACAGCATATTTTATTGAAATTTTACATAAAAGTAATGAAAGAGAAGGAATATGTAAAATGGTGAAAACAAATCTAAAAGTGTTCATTATGAGTTTGTATTTATTTCCCTTTATTCTTGTACTCCTAATTACAGCCCCATACAACCAGTTGCCTTCCGAGTTCATGCAATTAGTAAATCTTGTCTTTTATGTATATATATATATATATATATTTTTTTTTTACCAAACATTAACAAGCAAACATCATGAAGATGAAGGAATCCAGCAGAACAGTTAGTGGATTATATAAAAAAAGTTTAAAATAAAAATGGTTAACTCCGTTTTCATATTTGTCTTTGTAAAATGTTTGAAAACCAAATATTTTTGTCTTTCCACTCCCAACTTTATGTGCCACTTTCTGTTGGTCCGTCGTATAAAATACCAATAAAACACAGAAGTTGGTGTTTGTAGCGAGACAAAATCTGGAAAAGTCTGTGAAAGGCGTGTGAACAGACGTACTGTATATCACACCTAAAAACATAAAATCCCACAGTTGCAGGTTACTTTGTTTAATCTTGCAAATGGCAGATGGCTTACAGCTGCAGTGGCATTGTATTTTTTTTTCAACGTCATCCATGTTTAAAGTCAGATCATGTTTCGACTTCAGAGCTCTACAAAATTGAGATTGCTTTTTTCCCAAGTAGTCAGCAGTACATAGCTGGGTATTTCAGAGTGCTAGTTTATAAAAGTAATTCTTAAAGGGGAAGTATTCTGTGTTTTTCAAAGCTCAATAGGCTGTTTTATAGCACGATCAAGTGACTGTTAACTTCAGTTGTTATAAAAATGCTGTATATATAAAATATAACTTCAAAATAAATTTTACTTTGTAATTTAGTGCATCAAAATTGGGCCTCTGTCGTTTTAAAAGCTCCTGTTCTTTCTGAATCTCCGCCTGCAGTAAGTTATCACCACATGGCTCCTCTATTAACCCTTTAACAATGTTTTTACCAGTGATGCACTGAGAAGTAGCTCATATAATGAGCTCAGCAGACAGGCAGTTCCACCTGGTGTTTACTAATTGCTGCTGGCTAGTCTGAAGGAGCTGAAAGGGGGGAGTCATACGGGAGCGGTGTTTTGTGAGGCGAAGCCTCCAAAGCTTGAAAACTGCACCTCAAAGGCAGAGCTGGGTTCACCCAGGCATTTTACACAGCTGAATCGTTGCCACGGATTTCTCAAACATGCATGAAATAATCAATTCAGCACTTGAAGTTTGTTTTTAATGAGGGAGTAGCAATATGACATTATGTCAAAAAGGTTGATTTTACATGATATAGTCCCGTTAATATAGTTATTTTAAAGGTAGTCTGGCTCTGGACTGATGAAGGAAAACAGGGAGATTTCTTTGAGGCTTGTGACTGAGCAGCACACTCAGACCAGTTATTATACTTTTAGTAATTTTTAGTAGTATATCTAATCGGTTTGTCATGTTTGTTCATGTGTGGAAAAATAAAACCAAGCACTGTGCAGGGGTGGGGCTTTCAGGCCTTGATCTCGGTGTGTGGTTCTCAGTGAGGCCAGAGTGTTGTGTGTACAGAAATGACCCGTCAGAAATGTATGCCTTTGAAAACTGGGGATAATCCACTGGGGCCATCTGACTAAATGAATTCTAACTGGAGTCAAGCCGATCCCCCATGTGGCGACTGAAAATCGCAGTCCATTCCTGTGGTCTTTTATCAAACCCTGAAAGCACAGAGCAGATAACACTCTTGACTTGCAGAGGAGGATTCTGTTTTTGAAGGTATTGTGCACGTGTGTGCGTTTGTCTGTGATGCCTCGTGGGGACCAATTTCCTGACACATACTACGTTGTGGGGACCCACTGCTCCTTGTGGGGACTGAAGCCTGGTCCCCACAAGGGGAAACGTTGGTTTTGGGTCAGGGGTTAGATTTTGTAGTAAGGTGTGAATTGAGTTTTGGTTAGGGTTAGGTATATAATGGGTAGGGTTAGAATAAGGTTAGGCTAAGGCTGTAGAAATGAAAGGAAGTCAATGAAAGTCCCCACATAGATAGCCACACAACTGTGTGAGTGTGACCTTTTAATACATCTCTGGAAAAAATTAAGAGACCAGTTAAAATGATCAGTTTCTCACATTTTTACTTTTTATAGGTACATTTCAGTAAAATGAATATTCTTTCATTCTATGAACTACTGACAACATGTCTGAAGTTTCAACAAGAAATTTTGTATTTATTTGCAGAAAATGAGAAATGGTCAAAATAACGAAAAAGATGCGGTGCTTTCAGAACTCAAAGAATGCAAAGAAAACAAGTTTATATTCACTTAGAAACAACAACGCTAATGTTTTAACTCAGGAAGAGATCAGAAACCATGAGGTTTCAATGGGGTTCAGTGCAGTGGTTTATTCATTTTTTCCAGAGCTGTATGCGTCTTGAGCTATCCATGTCTCAGAATTATCAAAATGTTGTTGTTTTTTTTTATCCTAGTTTTGATTGCTGACATATTATTTAAGGTAATACTCTGAAATGTAATTTTTTATCCCACTAACACTGCTACTACAAAGTAGACTGTTCTGACTTAGGTTCTGAGATTTCTTACATCATGTACAAACTTCACCAATAATCACAGTTATTCCAGTGCTAAAGGAAAGAAAAAGAAAAACTCGTAACAGCTGGGCTCTTTACCTTGGACCTCAGTGCTGTGTTGCAGATTGCTTGTGAAGTTTGCTTTTGGCCTCATTCGTACGTCTGGCAGCGGCAGTAAGTAACGGTAACGGTGGGGGAAAAAATGAACTGAATTATCTTTTACAGTTTATGTCTATAAACATCACCGAGCCACTCTACAGACAACCTCTGCTAAAAATACTCCTTTCTTCAAATGACAAGGTTCAACTTACAGAAAAAACGATTCCAGCTGTCTTCACCACTTTATATTAAAACCTTGGACTTCAAGAAGATCAAATTCAGATGTTTTCCAGATTCATGTATAAATGTTGGCAGCTATTGTTCAATATATTTTGAAAATAATAATGATAATAAACAATATCACATGGGATCGTAGGGTGAGAATGTTAGACAGTTCTCCTTCTGTTTTTATTTTAGATTAGAAATGCAGAGAAGGAAAGATTCCTGTACTACCTTATTATTCATCTGGTACAACGCTGGCAAAAAATAAATAAACAAATACAATTTTGTACCTTCAGATATGGTACAAATATCTGAAGGTATATTATATTACTGATTTATTACAATAAATCAGTAATATATATTGTGATCAATATCAATAGATAATACATCTGATAGAATATTTAATGCTCAATATATAGAATATTCACTGAACTCTGGTTCAGGACAGCACAGCATTCTGGGAGATGTAGGCAGAGGAGAGGCTTCAGCTGCTCAACATCTCATGGCTAGCTAAGCTAGTGGAGTGCTAATACTCCTAGCAACCTAGCGACTCACTCACTCTTTGGTTACATAGCAACAACCTGTTCAGTAACTTGGGCAACTTCTCAAAAAAAAAAAAAAAACGCCATGGAGAGAAAACTGTGGCTAAAACAGAATTTTAGATATTTAAACAAAATACGAATCCATATTTATTAATAGATAATTATCAATATCGTGATAAGTTTTTCAGCCACATTGTCCATCTCTATCAAATATGATATGTCGTATCGGTTCAAACACTGAAAGTCAGCAACAGCTTTTGGTCAAGGATTCTTCTGGACTTTGAGGCTCAAAGTGAAAGAAAACGCCAATTTCCCTCCGAACAGCTTACAATCAATCAATCAATCAATCAATCAGTTGAATTTTATTTGCATAGCACCTTTCAGCAACAAGGCATTTTGAGCAAAGTTCGGTAGATAAAGTCTTTAAGGCTCATATTGCTGTCACAGGTGCTAAATGTCACAAATAACAAACCTTAAACCAGGAACCCCGGTGTGCCAAAATGACTTTTTGATAGATCGAACTTAAAAACTGTCGGCATTCAATTAGGCAAACATTTTGATCTACTCTCCTTAGCTGCGCTTGTCAGGCTGAATAATATAGCCGTCGCCCCAGAAGGTGAAAAGCCTCCGGTGCCAGGATGGAAGACCAAATCGTCAGGAGGATTGACAAGGGCTGATGCAACAGGCTTGAAGTGAGTTAAAAGGTCCACACACACACAGCGACACACTTGGCGTCTCCTCAGCGCTCGTCCTCGCTTGCTCCCCCGAGAGGGTATTTTTCATGCTTTCAAACCACCCGGCAGTGACAGGCCTCTGACAACCCCTGCTTACCCTGACACCTTTGTGGGTCCAGAGGAGGTCTCAGCCACAATGCTTCCTTTGATGGGCATTCTTGGGAGAAAACACACATCATTCTGCCATAATAGCCAATCTGATTGATTGGCACCATCAAACTTTTAGAAGGGAAAGAAGAAGACGACCACGACGATGACGAAGGGTTTGCAGGGTACACTGAATCTTAATCCAGCTCCGCACAACTTTTCACATTGCTTACAGTATCAAGTTAGTGAGGGATAATATATAGACTTGCATGTTATTATTTTGTCTGTAATATTTTTGTCGGTATAATGAGAAAATATAACAAGAAAAAACTGCTAAACTTTTCCACATCCCCGTGTTTTTTTTTTTTTTTCACCTGTTATCTCCTCTTACAGCAGCTAAAGCATCCTTAACATTTTAATGGCTATTTTTAAGCACTGACCGCATGTGGTAAATGGGAGGAAAGGGCTTAGTCTGAGCATTTATCATCCTGGGCAGACTGTAAGGTGGTTCTAAGGAGCACCTCCCCATCCCAGCCTCCCAGGGGGAGAACATAATCATTAAGATCCTCGAAAGCGTTCCCTGCTCCGGCTCTTTCAGGGTGTTCGGAGGCAATTGCACGGCCGCTTTGAAAATCTCCAGCATAGCAACGTTAATGCAAGAAACGGGCAGTAATGAGGAGCTGGTGTTTGTTCAAAGGGACATCAAGTGGGGATATATTCAAATCATGAAGCCGCTGCTTTGCTTCAGGATAGTTCTGGTCTGGATTTTTACCACAAATGTTGATCCACGACGTTTAAGGAAGACGTCAAGTGGTGATACTGAGTTTCAGTCTTGATTGATTCTCGCATTACAACTACAAACCTGAATGTGTTTTATTGTATTATAAAAGACAGACCAACACATAGCAGTGGGTAATTGTGAAGTTGATTGAAAAACTGGCAGCATAGCAGTAGTAATGCAAGAATGCATGGTTCTCAAATTTTTATTATTTTTTATTTTTTTTACACAAATCAAATTCTGAAAGTCAGATATGTGTTTTCATCAGCCTCTACTCTAACTTACTCTAACGCCCATAAATAATGTCTGGTGCAGCAGACTCCCTTATTAGAAGTACCTTTAGAAGAAAGTAGAATCCACCTGTGGGAGATTTCATCTCTGTTTTGAAAAAAGGAAAATTGAGTTTGGAGTGACGTGAGAAACAAAAAAGCCATATTCCAGTACTTTACAAAGTTGCTCATACCACATTCAGTTTTCACATTTTACTTTATGACCACGTTTCAGATGAACAGAGGGGAAAATATAATAGGAAAAAAGTAAAAATCTGAAAAGTGTGGTGTACATTTAAATTTGTCCTTTTACTTTGATCCCTCTAAGTAAAATCCAATGCAACCTGCTGGCTTCAGATGACGCCAAAATAGAAGTGATCCGTATTTTACCTCCTAGAGTCGATATAAATTGATCCGCTAACGAATATGCTATTCCACTAACAGAAGAGCTGCTAATGGTGGCTATTGATAGTGCCTTCAACACGTAAACAGGCCTAATCAAAGCTTCCTGCGAGTTATTTAGGCAGATGATGCAAACCTGAAAGAAGTAAAACTTTACAGTGGAAAACTAGTAGTGCACATCAATGTGAGAAGGTCCAACACGTACTGAAACATGGTGGTGGCAGTATCATTCTCTGGTGATGCTTGGCAAGGAGATTAAAGCTAGTTAGAGTTGGTGGGAAAACGGGTGGAGGTAAATAATGGGTGAGCCTGTTAGAGGCGTCAAAAGACTCAAGATTGAAGATGAGATCTCACGTTTTCGAGGTTGTCGACCTCAAACCTACAGGCAGAACTCCAGCTGATTATTGGTAGCAAAACCTGAACGTTGATGCTGACAGAAAATGTGAAAAATGTCAGTCAAAATATGTAGAAGAAAATGAAACTCAATTAAGCTGATTTGGAGGAATGTCCTGTTTTCCTTTTTAAAGATTAAATAGCTAAAAGTTACAACCCACCTTAATACTCTCTAAGGTGGGTATTAGATCTCACCTTAGAGAGTATTTGGGTGAAACTCACCTGCACTTCAGGCACTCAGGCTGCTCCACTTTTGTGCATTAAGCTGTTTTAAACCTTCTTATTTATTTATTTATTTATTTTTTTCCCGTCCAAGCTTTTGTTTGCCCGCTCTTTCCCGAGTCTCCCGGGCCCTTCGTCTTCGAGCCCCTTAACTAATTTGCCGGCACACGCAGACCGCGGCCGCACCCTGGGGTGGACGCGCTGTGTGTCAGAGGGCGCCGCTTTGCTTTCACAGAGAGGCCTCGTCGGTTTCAGCTCACTGCTGCTGTGGCACTCGCCATGTGTGGCTGAGAGACTGCTTACCTGCTTCAGCTGTGTCCATCCCTCCCTCTGTTCTGTCTTTGCTCAGGGACGGTCTCCCAAGGTCAGCCAACCTGCCACACACATACACACACACACGCACACACACACACAAAGCACAAACCTATAAGCACCGTGACTCCTTACCACCAGCAATCTTTCCTGTGAAATCGGAAATTGGTAACCGGAACGCCGCCGTTCGCACGAGCCGAGACGGGGGTGAAATGCTGGCATGACGTCCCAATTTGTCGTCCTAGCAACCTGATGAGAAACCGGTCAGTAAGCAAGCAAAAACTTAACCACGAAATGCTTTAAAACACAAGCGGTCAAATTTACAGAGGGTTCTCGGCTAAAAGAATAAGGAGGAAGATGCTGACAGCCGATGCCTCCTGGGTAATTAAGTGGAAACTAACATGTTCCTGGAACCCAAATGGGCAGCGAGTTGCTTTGAAATTTCCCTTCAGACTAGAAGAATACAGTAGAGTTTTACCTCAAGAAAAGAACACTGCAGATGTTTTTTTGTCTTTTTTTTGGTCATACCTCCCCACTCTTTCCACAGCCACACTTGCCTCAACACATTGCACCTGTTCAATTATTCAGCCGCTACTCTGCGGTCGGGTCCTGAGCCGCGGTGAAAGCTGTACCTGCCGATTAGAGCGGGGCTTGTCACCGGAGCCGGCCAGATAACTCCTCCGCGTCTTCAGAGAGACGGCGATGCCTTCGGCCACATTACGCAGGAGGGCCGGTGGAGGAGGGGAGGGAATGTCATTACCTCATTGCAGGCTTGTCATTTCCAGACTCCGTTATCCTGGGGACGGGCATGGATTTTGTTTTTTTTGTTGCGAGAGTGTGTGTGCATCTGACTGAAAACCTGGAATGCAGAAGGTCTGCACAGTAATTACACTTTTATAGATTGCAGATTTAGTAAAGTCAGTAAGTCAAAACCTAAAAGAAAATTCTGATAGTTTGACATTGTCCAGCAATTAGTCAACTAGTTTGAGAAAAATATATTATAAATTCAGCATTTTTATGTACTATAAATGTTTGTTTTTCACCATGCACTTGCCTATGCAACACATGGGGAAATAGATGGTTGCAATTATTAAAACGTTGAATTAACACAGCCCTTTTTCTGTCTTTGCTGGGTAGCAAAAGTGTTAATAGATGTTTAATTTGTTGACATTATCTCCAGAGTTCAATAATCTGATGGGGGGAAATCAGACAGAAAAATGGAGAGGCTCATTTTAATGTTCGCCACTAGGGGGCACTCTTGAAGCAAACACAAGCCATTTTAACGCCTCTTCCTGCTTTCACCGTGCAAGGGATGGTTTAATCAGAGCTTGCTTTTACCGGGAGCTGCTGGACCTCTTTTTCTCTTCTCCTATATATTTCACAGGTGCAAGGGTTGTTAAAAAAAAAAAAAAAAAAGGGAAATGAGAAGGAGGGTTAGAAAGTGTGTATGCAAGAATTTACAGTTTACTTTAAGAATCTTCCACATTTGCTTGCAGCCTCTCGCCCCCTTGTCCAGTCATCATACTCGCGTTTCAGTCGCTTGTGTCTTGTTGACTGTTTACTACATCCACGACTGTCCTCAATTTCAGGCACAGATATGCAAATCACACCGGAGTTATTAATCAGAGTGTCACAGGGATTATGCAAATGACCAGAAAAGAGTGGCGAGCGACAGAAAAGGCAAGAGCGTGCAAGTCTGCAAACTTGCCTTGGCATTCACCAGAGGGAGATAGTTTTGTTTGAAAGGTTCAGATCCAGCCTGTGATCACCGTCGCCTTGTTCTGACCCCACACAGACGGTCCCGCTGAAAAGGTCGTCTTTATTTTGGGAGATGCTGCGCGTTGAAGGAGTTTGGGCCCGTCAGGGTAGTGATGTGCCTGTCTTCTCAAAGGAGATAGCCAAATTGCATGATAAATTGTGGATTTCTTTGAATTAGCCATGGTTTTAATATGAAATACCTGGACAGAGTTTAAGACATATTGGCATTGTGTGTAGATTTTTTTAAAATAACATAAAATCCTGAAAAACCTTTAAATGGCACGGTATAAAATTTCAAAACAGATGTGGATTGAAAACAATAACATGCAAACTGATAGGCTGCCAAAGTATCAAGTGGGCAGATGCCGGTATCAGACTCTCAATATATCATGGTCCTCTATAAAAATACCAGTTTCACTGTGTCACCGTACTTACACAAACAGAAAACTGATGACGTAATTAAACTGCCTTTTTAAAACCAGAAATTCAAGAATTATTTATAGGACTGTTAAAATAACATGTTATACAGAATATTATACCTTCCTAGTCTATATAAGAAGAAAACAAGGTTCGTTTAGCTAGCCTGCTAGCTAGTCAGCTGTTTAACAGACACTTAGCTTATCTGACGCTGCTTTTAGAAAAAGTTACATTTATAGGAGTGATGGTGGTACTCCTTCAGTGTCCACTTAACAACCTTCTTTGACTGGAAATAGCCAAATGTGCCTTTCTTGTCAGTGAGAGGAAAGTGACGGTCTTCTTTTAGCTAGCTGACCCAGAGTGTGCGTCAGCAGGGTGGAGGGGAAGTGCTGTGTTACTCTTTGCTCCACACAGCCTCAGTGTCTCATTAAAATGACTTTAAACTACTGGAATTGTATGAAGGAAGCTTTTAGCAATATTTGAATTGCTATCTTTTTATCATCTCGGTTCTTGCCTTAATGTAAGTTTCTTATGTAGCGTTATGTATACAAATTGCTAGCTTGTTCCTCTTCTCCTTAATGCTAAGTGCTATTCCTATCACTAGCTACAGACCCATTGAAAAACAAAGATTATCTAATATTTTTAGAATAACAAAACGTATAAAATACAAGCAAAATAATCCAAAGTAGCTTCATATCAACAGAAAAAAAGATGTGATTTACTGTCACGTTAGCTTTTTCATATAACTAGTCAGCTAATTAGACAATTAGCTGTGATGCGAACAAGATAATCAAAAGTGAAAACATAAGTAGTTTCATACTAACAGGAAAAAGGATGTTATTTACTATCAAGTTTACTTTTTGAAATGGCTAATCAGCTCATTAGACAACTAGCTTGGATGCTAAAAGCCAAGTTACTTCATGCTAGCAAGCTAAGCAGTTAGCTAAGTGATATTACATTTGAATTAAGAAGTCCAGGATTTCCAAAGAAATTGGACCCCTTTTGAAGAACGAAGTTCAGTTTAAAAAAGTTCCATTAACTCTGACTTCTAAATCCTTTATGGCTTCCCTGCCGGCAAACAACAGTGATTTCTGCAGTAATACATTATTGATTTACATTTTGGAGAAGTAGATATAGATAGATTAGGTTTAAGATAAATTAAAAGGGGGGATGTAAACATGTAATTGCATAGTTAATGTTTATTTGTACATTTCATCAAAACTATGAAACAGCGATACACATTACGTTTGTCAAATGTCGTCATCAAAATCAAGCAGATATACATCAAAAATATTGATCAATGTTCCACTTAAAATTAAGTTACAATAAAATGCTGTTTTATCTATTGACAGAAATCGCATTCACATTTTCTTGCGGTAATAGAAAAGCAACATGTGTGGTGTTAAGTCGGTTATTTTATTGCAAACCAAAAAGCCATTTTCTCGTGATGAATATGACTCCGAACCTCTGCACGCTTCAGAGGACGTGCATTTTGCCACTGGTGCCAAAGGGTCCCGGCCGTCAAAGCGCGCCGCTGCTTTTCAAAGCCTGCTTCCACTTGTCCCTAATCTTACCTGTGCGACATTACAGATTGGAAAGAGATCACATGTAGAAAGCTTGGTTACCTGCAGTTATTCTCCCCACCCCGCTCCCTCAGCCCCGTCGGAACGATTATTGGCAGGTTTTGGGGGCCTGCCGCGAAGGGTGAACAAATGCATTTCTGCAGATGACTGCGAGGCAAGGAAAGATTGAATTCTCACACTCCTCCGTCTGTGTGTGTGGTGGTGGTGGGGAAACGGGTGAGTCTCCTAGAAATAGGCAGTGATAGATGAGGTACATGGAAGAAGACAGCTACCCCTGCTCTCCAGCCTGGCTGAATCAGGAAACTGTCTGCCAACTAAATGCCTTGCTCCTTCCCTCCCTCCCTCCCCCTCTCACACACTCTCATTATAATTTTCTCCGTCTCCTCTTGGCCTCCTCTCTTCCACTGCTTACGAATCAATCGTTTTGTTAGTGCTTACCAGACAACAGATCTTTAGTCATTATGAGATTGCGCTTTATATCACTGCTTAATGAGCACTGCAGCCGCTGCAAGCATCCCAGGAAGCAGCTAATGGTTAAAATAGCTTCTTTTTGCATTCCTTTTTTTTTCTGTATGTGGTAGGAAAATACCACTTGACTTCATTAAAATGTTTTTATATTTTTACATAACATTTTTTTTTCTTAAATTAATATAACTTGAACTGGGCTAAATAATTTCTCCCAACTAAGCAAAAAGAGAGTCAAAGTGCTTTTCGTTGAAAATCTGAGTCCGTTTAGTTTCTTGGCTGAATGGTCAAGAGTCCAAGGTCTGCTGAGCCAAACGAGTCCAGCTAATGACCAAACCTGAACCATCTGTAAACTTTCACCTTCTAAAGAAGATGTCCCTCTTTGAAGCACACGTAGCCAAACCAAATAATTTCCGCCTTTTACTCTAGCCTCGGGGCGCTTCGTTATTCGTTGCTTGGATAAATGTACATGACCCCTTAAAATAACACCAGCTGCCCCAGAGGGCACACTTGAGCGATGTGACATTCCAGCTAACCTTAGATGACTTTTAAAGGATGGATAACTGAAGGACGGCAGGAAGGTGGGTGGAGGACAAATGGACAAAATCAAATCAGCGCGAGCAGATAAGTAACGTAGGAAAGGTTGTGCGACTGTAGGAGAAAAAAGCATATAAAACATCAGTTTTTTTTTCTATCTTGTAGGGCGGGATATTTTTGCCGTCTTTGTTTGACGGCCTCTCACTTGGTCTGGAGCAACAATTGTTTGGTTTCATTACACACACAATGTTCAGTCTTCGTTCTTAAACCCCCAAACGTAGCTTGTCCGCCTGAGGTGGGTTCGTCAGACAAGACACACGACAAAGCAGTCGTCAAGGAGTTGAAGTTTAGACAGAGGAAGGTAAAGCTGAACAAACAGTCTCTAGAATTATAAGCATAATTCATAATTAGCCTATAGCCCAGCCATAATCACTTCAGAAATAAATTAAGCTGGAGGCATTTCAGCAGGCTAATGATCCGCGTTGGTCCTCACAGCCACACTGCTTCCTTCCACTAAGCTGTCATGAATGAATAGCACTTCCTTTGTTCTGAACCTCTCAGGACTCTATGGGGGAATAAAATACATTGTAGGTGTGCGTGCGTCCACGCGCGTGTGTGTGCACCTGCGTGTTCTTTTAACAACTAAGGCTCATGTAATTGTAAAGCCAATTTTGGTATTTCCTCGGCTTGATTCAGGCCTAAAAATATCAACAACTTGCTACATGGTAGCTCTGACGTTGATGAGAGAAAACTGCAGAAGTGAAAGTTGGATTTTGAAATGAAGCGTGAGAACAGAAATCACGTCCACCAAGGTTCCAGGGGTAATCAGGGATGCATCTAAAGCTTTGGCCTGAGCTCAGTGACTTTGAGGGCTTCGCTTCCCAGAAAGCCTCCCCATCGCCTTAGTTTGCTGTTTGCTCATACACCAGACAGCCTCACTGTCGAATGCTTTGATTAGTCAGAAGTTGGATTGTAGTTTAGCCCTGTGCCTGGCAGTGACTATACCGTCTTTTGGGTCTAAAATGACCAAGATGATTCACAGTTTCCACACACACAAAAGAGAAGATAACAGTAAAACTCGGGTCTTCTGAGAAATAGGCTAATGATGGTTCTTTGAATTTGTATGGTAACCCTGCTTCTGAAAAACTATGACCAGAAAATGTTGAGGTCTGTTATTGGGAGATTTGGCACAACAGGATGAAATGGTTTCTCTGGTTCATTCTTTTAAACTTAGTGATGTAAATTGAACCTATTTTCAGGCACGGTTGGTCATACGTAAAATTACTACATCGGCATCGACAAGCATCACTGGGACCTGTCCAAGAAATCCACATACTCCCCAGTCGCTAATATCAGCGCACTACTAACCCATGCTCAGTCTAAATGGTAACCAATAATTGCACTGGCCTGCAGGTGGCAGTAGTGTCCACTAATTCCACTCCTGTTTTAAGTTTTACCTCAGATATTACCCACAGCATCAGTTTCCCTCAAGATTATTGAGTTGTCTTTTGAGCAAAAGAAAGTTCTCCGCCTTCACACCAGTTCATCCTCATGTTTCTGTACAGACAAAAACAACAAGTCACTTGTTCTTCCAGTTGAAAGCAATCGATCCGGTTTCCCAAATAATGGACGATAAATCTCAACACAACACTTGATCAGCTCACTCAGCTGTCCATCTCCTTAGCATTTGGTCATGTTGTTTCTCCGTAAAAAGCCATTGATGCTCTTCCATGCAACTCTGAAGGTACACTAAGGCACAGGTGGAAACTCTGGAAATACAATTATTTTTGTGTACTTTAATTTTTATTTTTTCACTTTTAACCAGACCTTCAAATATCTAAAAAAAAAAGAAAAAGAAAAGAAAAACCTCCATACCTTTCCATAATGTGTTGGAATCTTACCTGGATGCAAGTAATTTCATTCAGACAAACAAAAAAAATTCCTTCAAATTATGATTGGCTTCCACGTCTCTGATTGTGTTACACTAAAAACATGCGACTTGTAAGGAACAAATTAAATGTAATAACTCCATTTCACTCTCATTGTGGATCGGTTAACGAGACGATCGGTTTCCGTCTTGCGTCTCTGTCCCAGTGCTGCAAGAAATACGACGAAATATGAACGACTTCTCCTCTCGAGTCGCTCCTCATTCTGCGAACCCTTCATTTCCCACAGCGGTTGCATAAAAAGATTATGTAATTTTACACGAAGGATTTTTATCAGCTCCTGCCTCTAACCGACTCCACCATTATGGTGCTAATGATAATCAATCTAAGATCAATTAGGCAGTAATTGCTGAGTCAATGGGGGAGGCTGGTTAAATATTGATAAGTGTCTAAAAGGCCCATCAGGCTCTATTGACAGCTCAGGGAGACAGACGGCTTCGTTTGGGCTGAGACTGGAGGAGAGAGAGAGAGAGAGAGGGAGGGATGGAGGGATGAATGGAGGAGTGATGGAGCGCTTGCTTCAGGGGCTTGGGTCATATTCTCAGCTGAAGCTGCTGTGGTAATCAATGCAAAGCCGTCTCTCTCTCGCCATAAGCACTGGTCATAACCTTGATATCTCTGTTGCAAGCACCTACTTTGCCGTTATGAACTTGTTAAGACCTTAACATTTATAAGAGAAACCTCTAGCAGACGTGAGGCAACTCTTTAAAATATTGCAGTCAGCCTGGTTTTTATTATAAATGTGAGATTTTTAAAAAAAAATGCATATAAGCCGAGTGCTGAATACATTTCCTTAGGAATTCAACTAATGATTTAGTAATCGATTTGTTCTTTAGATTATCCTGACGATTAATCTGATTTTAAAAATTGGCACATTGTGGAGATTTTTCATTTAACCACTTAATGTTTTTTAAATAAACAAATGATTTAATTCTTTGCAATAACAGCATTTGCTCAGCCCATACTTGATCATTTGTAACAAAGGATGAGTTTGAATAAATATAAAGGCAAATAATTTATTTTTGGAATCTGTGTACTCCAGGTAATGATTAATCATTTACTAAATTAGTTGACGATTATTTCACAAATTGATTAATCGCGATTAATCCAATTTATAATTTCCGCCATATATTTGGACATAGAAGCAACACATAATTTTCTTCTTCAAATTGACCACATTGAGCAGAGTGTACTTTGTAAAGGATTTCCTAAAAGTTGCCACTTCAGTTTCTTGCAAAAATAAAGTTTAAAACTTTATTTCAAACACTACATAGAAAAAGTTTAAAGTTTGATTTAACATGTTTGCCAGAATTTGACAGCAGTCAGCCTAGAATAAACGGTTAATATCCAAATGCACCGCAGTGCTCACATCCAGAGCCTTTCACAACACTGTTGTATGTCCCTTACGGAGGGTCACTTACACTGAGCGCGATGCTTAAGTGGGAAAATGAACAAGAACCCAGTCCTAATTATCATGCTGGCTGAACGCGCTGTGTCAGTTAAATGAAGTTTGCAACAGGCGCAACCTCTGGCTGCTTAAAGCAGCTACTTCCTGACACTCCCAATCAGCTTGATTGATTGGATCCCAAGTCACTCCCTAACTTTGATTGGCAGCTTAATGACAAAGGGGAAGAGGGCAGCTAAAAGAGAGCGAACCTTTTGTGGCTAATTTAAAGTAAGTTTCCCCTCGCCCTCCCACGATGTGTGTGTTTTAAAGTGCCTGGATTGTTGATGTGCTATAAATGTGGTTTAAAGACAAAAACAAAGAAATAATCATCCATTTTAATCGGCTTGGACTCTTTTTTTTAGCTCCCCTCCCCCCAAGCCCTGTCCCATCTATCAAGATTAGAATGGTGGAGTCCAATCCTCTGAAATGAATCAATCTCGCTGAACGGCTGAAACAACCGCTGCTGACTGCGCCTGTGACATGTGGTATAACTATCTGTGACAAATGTAAAAAGCTCATATCAAACAGATGATTGGACTGCTAAATGACCCATCTACCGCTAACTACACACACAGCATCAGGCAGCACAGAGCATCCATCTGCATTTGGGTCCTGGGGGCAGTTATAGCATTAGCCTTTTCAGAAGGACTAATGTTTGCCTATAAATGCCTGGTTTTCGTTCTAATTGTAAATCAAAATGGAGCTGTTTCAAAACAGCGTGCTTTACTTTCATACGTATATATATATTTTCCAACATGTTTGGAACAGCTGAATATTTATCATTGTAATCTAAGATCACCACACAATTCAATTCTCCATCTGCAGGTTATTTTTGTCCACCACAACCAGCCATCACCGGTTATTTTATTTTATTTTTTCCCAACTGTTAACTGTACACTTGGGAAATGGATGTGTGAATTCATGCAGATTTAATACCTGTGTACAGAAGCAATTAAACTATTGTACCTAATAAATTGGCCAGTTGAGGGTTGTCAAGTCTGTCATATTGAAGCATAGAGTTTGTACGAAGTAAATTAGTCGCTTTTAATCTTGGAAGGATTGTAACTTCTTGTAGACTGTGTGTGGAGGGTTGCTATCGCTATAGTGAAGACTGTCTTCACCCACTGACGAGCACCGCAGTTGGTTACCAAGGAGACTCGAGGCTCAAGAGAGAATATGCATTGGTGACTAAAGGCTCCCACTCGGACATACTGTGCATATTCTCTCCGCGAACTGTTGAGATTTCATAGTCGGGAATACCGATTGCCTACATTTCTCCTGACGAATTCCTTCATTCCCCACAATCCGAATGGACACCAGCAAGTGTGATGAGCTAGTTTGGCACCTAGGCCCATTTCTTCTCCACCAGAGTCGTCCCTACACAACCGATAAGTGGCAGCCTGGGTGTTGCGCATCTTTGCCTCGAGTTGTGCCGACTCTCAACCTTAACAGCTCGGTGTCATTTACAGAACAGTTCAGTCTGAACTCCGTTTCCCACCAAGTGTGGCCTATGTGGTTTTGGTGGCTTCTATCGGTGTGGTAATGAACGACAAGGAGCTGCTCAAGTTGGCATCAGCTGTTTCTTTAATTCTCCATCTGCATTTCACAGAACGGGCATGGAGGTAAGGTCAGTCTCTGGCATAAAACAAGCTCCTCGTCAGTGATCCTCATGGCTCTGAGGATTACCCATAATACAATAACCACAATAAAATAATTTAAAATTACAGTGATCGTATAGTGGATTTTGTTTTACAATAAAAAAGGACAACCAGTGAGTCTCCTTTTTAGAGAAAATAAAGTAACTAATTAAAATGTTCTGAAAAATAAAATAAAATGCTGACATTTTATTTACTGGATGCCATTTTTATGTTTTAGTTTATATAACCTTGCATTTTAGAACAATGCAGAAACATAAATTAACCACATCATTGTATAAAACTGTTAATATAAAACTCAGTGTCATGCTAACCATCTGCTACAGGAGATTTGGTAAAACATACCTGCATTTCACAGAACGGGCATGGAGGTAAGGTCAGTCTCTGGCATAAAACAAGCTCCTGCAAGGAGGAGCCATAATGTTACCACGTGGGAAATTCCCACTGCACTTTCCCACGAACTAAACATTCTCAAACACGACAAAAACGACATAATAACAGAACTAGCGTGACCCAGACCGAACATATTTCAACAATATGCAAAAACGACAACCACAAACGCACTTCACAAAATGCATTAATAATATTTCTTTAACACATGACAGAGACACGTTACCTCGTCAGTGATCCTCATGGCTCTGAGGATTACCCATAATACCTCGCTCTTTCTAGGGTGAATGCAATACAACTTTTTACCAGCAGATGGTGCATTTTAGCAGGATTTAACCTCAACCATTTTAACTATGTTACATACACCCCCCTTAAATTCTGCTAAAATGGGGTTGCATCAAACAAGCACACACAGCACTAAAATAAAAGTGCGATAAAGAGAGCACATAGTTGTCACATCAGTTCAAAACTTCCCCTAAGGAATAATGCTAGCAAGAGTGTGGCCAATACTCTCACCAACACAGACCCAAAAGATGCCATTTACACCTTTTGATATTCAACCGTTGCTCTATAAGGCAATCACCGAGAAAAAAAAAAACAACCCCCAAAAAACTTTGAATTAACACAAATCTACCCAGCAAACATTGTCTTTACAAAGGAAAACAGAGAGTCCACAGTCGACATTGAATCATCCACAACCTGTTCATTCATTTCACATATAAGTCTGGCCGGAGGCTTAACAGGCCTACCCGACCTAGTGCATAGCCGAGAAGGCTGAGTGCAAATAACATCAGTTGCGGGCAAGTCCAGTTTTGTGTCAATACTATGTTCAGCTGAAAGATCATGCTGAATGAGCTCAGAGTGGACAGCTGCAGTTGTAAGGTTGGAAACTGGTTCAGGAGAGCTTGACAGTGCAACAGATTCAGGGAGATGAGGTTCAGGCAAATCCTTGGTCACATCACTTGAGACAGGAGACACAATGTCTACTGAAGAACCACATACTGAAATGTCAGAAGCACAGTCAGGGTGATTTACAACAACTTCATCCATACAACCATTTCTGTCCATCTGCAAAAGCCAGTTCACAGTTTTAGTTTCATTGTCCTGTACCTCATCAGGCACAACAGGGTGAGAAGGTCCACTTCCTGCTGTGGAAGGGCAAGAGGAATTGTCCACATCATCAGAAACGGCAGCAGCAGTAAGAAAGTTGACAGGGAGGAGAAGATTTCTGTGGAGAATCTTTGTCCTTGATGTGACAGGGTCTCTGATGCAATACACATTGATATCAGGCTTCACAGACACCACTTCATATACCGTTGATTCCCATTTGTCTGCAATCTTCCTCTTCCCTCGCTCACCACGATTAGCAACCAAAACTCTGTCACCCACATCGAGAGGAGAACCTTTAGCCTTGCGGTTGTAGTACATTGCTTGATGGGCTTGTTCTGATGAACTGTTTTGTCGGGCAATGCGGGCAGCCACAGAAAGGTCATGTTTGAGGCGGGAGACAAACTCATGATGGTCTACAACTGGGCCATTTGACAGAGCGTGCTGGAAAACCACATCAATGGGCAGGCGCGGGATCCTGCCGAACATAAGGAAAAACGGTGCAAATCCAGTTGTTTCATGCTCAGTGCAATTGTAGCAGAATGTTAGCATTTTGAGCATCTGAGGCCATCTTGCCTTGGACTGGGGAGGAAGTGCACGTATCATGTTTCCTAAGGTTCTATTGTAACGTTCAACAATGCCATTCCCCATCGGGTGGTACGGTGTAGTGTGAGATTTTTGTATGCCAGCCATTTCCAGAAGTTCTTTGATGAGAAGACTTTCGAAATTTGCTCCTTGATCTGAATGAATGCGTTTAGGAAATCCATATGTGCAAAAGAAGTCATCCCACAGACGACGAGCAACTTGTTTGGCTGACTGATTCTTGCATGGAAATGCATGTGCCATCTTGGAAAAGTGGTCTGTTACAACTAGGACATCCACACTACGCTTATCTGAGAGCTCAGCTGTCCAAAAATCAATACAGACCAGTTCCATTGGCTCAGAGGTCTGAATACTTTCAAGGGGAGCTCTGTCATTAGGTTCTGGAGTTTTGCCAACCACACATCGAAAGCAACACTTGACATGGTTAATGATGTCACGTTCCATCCCAATCCAAAAGAACCTCTGTCTGGCGAGAGACAGTGTGCGGGCCTGGCCCTGATGACCAGCTGAGTCGTGCACTCCTTGGAGGACTTTGGCTTTTAAAGAGTCAGGGACAAGAAACTGTTGAGTTGTCATGTTCATTTGTTTGTCTTTCTTAACTCTGTAAATCAGGCCATCTTTAATGACAAGCTTAGGCCAATGTCTCAGCAGGTTTAAAACACCAGGTGACTCACTTGCTCGTTCACGTCTGGTGGGTCTCCTGTGACGCTGCATATAATAGAAAAGTCTGCCCAGCACACCATCCTGACCTTGTAAATTAGCAAGTTCACTCTTTGGCAGCAAGGCAGATTGATCAGTGTCACTGAGTTGCAAGACAGCTGGATCAGTGGCTCTCATCTGACTGAAACCTCCAGACTCATGTGCCTCAAGAACAGCTGACACATCTTGTGATGTTAATGATGTCTGGGAAGTTGGTGAGGGCACCTCAGCATCGTCATCTGTGCATTCAACAACCAACTGACAGTTGGTCGTACAACGAAACGCGTCTTGGACCGTTTTCTCCACCACACCGTTCACCTGGTTAAGTAGTGCGGTATATGGTTCAGTTACAATGCGATGGCTCATGCATGACTGAACAAATGGTTCTCTACTCAAGGCATCAGCGACAACATTTTTGCTACCAGGAACATAGTTCAGATCAAAACTATAGGGAGCGAGCCTGGACACCCACCGCTGTTCACACGCATCTAACCTTGGTTTGGTTAGTATGTACGTTAATGGGTTGTTGTCTGTCCAGACTGTGAAATGACGCCCTTTAAGCCAGTGGCTAAACTTGTCACAGATTGCCCATTTCAGAGCAAGAAATTCCAAGCGATGTGCTGGATAGTTTAGCTGAGAGCGTGAGAGAGTCCTACTGGCAAAAGCCACCGGTCTAGCCACCTTTCCATCAGGAGGAAGCTGTGACAAAACAGCTCCAATGCCATCAAAAGAGGCATCAACTGCAAGGATGAATGGAGCATTAAAATCTGGATGAGCCAAGGTAACACCACTTATCAACTCATTTTTCAAAGTTTTAAATGCTTCCTTGCACTCATCAGTCCAGTCAGATGGGGACAGTTTAACCCGACCCTTTTTAAATTTGGGTTTGTTGCCTCGCCCCTTTTTGTTTGTCACTCGTGGCTCAGCTACAAGGCTAAAGAGTGGTTTAGCTTTAACGGAGCACTTCCCAATAAAGTGATGATAATAAAGGACCATCCCAAGAAAGGATCTAATTTTCCTGGCACATGGTGTCTCACCATCAGGCTCCATAAGATCAGTTTCCTGTACCTCACTGATAGCCTGAACTTTACTAGGATCAGTGCTTACACCATCCTCACTTATCACATGACCCAAAAATTTCACTGACCTACGAAGGAAGTGACACTTTTTGGGAGACAGTTTTAAGTTATTTGCAGCCAGACGAGAGAAAACCATCTGGAGCCGATCAAGCGCAACCTGTTCAGATGGGGCAAAGACCATCAGGTCATCCAAATAACATAGCAAGCTAGTGAAATTTTGGTCCCCAAAAATAGACATCATCATCCGCATAAAAGTTGCGGGGCTGTTGGTCAAGCCTTGAGGCATCCTATTGTACTCATGCAGGCCAAAAGGAGACGAAAAGGCAGTAAACCTTTTGTCATCCTCGTGTAGTCTCACATTATAGAACCCTGAAGTCAGGTCCATGGTGGAAAAGAATACATTCCCACCAAGTGCAGCGAGGGCATCTGTTTGATGAGGCAATGGATGCGCGTCTTTAACGGTTCGCGCATTCAACCATCTGAAATCATTGCAGATACGGAGATCTCCATTCGGCTTCACAACCAGAACCAGAGGAGAGGAGTATTCGCTTTGTGATTTACGAATAATTCCCAACTCCTCCATTTCACTCAGAGCAGTGCGCAGTTTTTCATAATGACAAGGCGGAACACGCCTGTATGGTAGCCTAAAGGGCTTGTCATCCACCAGACGTATTCTGTGCACAAAATCTGTAGCATCCCCACAGTCCATTTTATGCCGAGAAAAGATGTATTCATACTGCTGAATTATTTGCAGTAACTTATTTTTCCACTCAAGGGAGACTTCACAAGATGAGAAGTCCAAGTCCTGGAGTCCAATGTCACTCAGAATGTGAGACATCTCCTCGTCAGTTACTGGTGTTTCTACAGGGTCTTTGGTGTACTGTGTGTTGGATTGGATGCACTCAGGTTTGGTGAAGTCATGTACAGAAACACAAGTGGACACATCGGCAACTTTTGCATTTCTTCTCAGAGTGAGAAGTTTTTCAGTTGGATTTACAATCTTGACAGGAACACAACCATCAGCATACAATGATGCTACAACTCTCCCCACTAGGATTTGTCTGGGTCTGCACTTGGACTGAGTTGGTTCAATGATGACTGAACATCCAACTAAAGAAACATCAGATGTAGGCAGTTTGGCCCAAACTAAATGTTCAGTTAGGGGCTGGAGAGTAACAGACCTTTTGAGTTTGGCTGTGCCCACTTTGATGGGTTTCATGCCTGGGTCACAGGACATCGAGTCTGACAGCAGAGACATTAAACAGGGCAAATTGTCTTTGTGAATGTCTCTCTGAGAGGAACAGTCAGTTGTCTCATCAAAAGAGACTTTCATTCGTGAAATCAGCCATCTGATAGCATTACTGCCCAATATCATTTCATCAGATTGGCCCGGAACCACTAGAACAGGGATCATGACATTAAAGCCAAAAACTGTTAGAGTGAGTTCATACAATGCAGAAGGTGTGACGACATGACCTCCACATCCAACAATAACAAAATCAGCGGCTGGTTTCTTATCCAGGTTCGTGAGATAGTTTGAAAGTTTTGCTTCTGCTTCCTCACTCATGGTGCATGCCATTGATCCACTGTCAACCAAGGCTTTGAGGGAATGTGTGCCTCCAACAGTCACATCCGTGTAGAACAAGCTGTCAGTCTTAGAAAGTCTCTGAGGGGCTTGCACAATCAGTGTCTTTTGTGGTGGAACCTTGCTGCTGTAATTAATGTACAGAGTCTCACAGTCATCATCAGAAGAATCCAAGGTGGGAGTGTCACTAAGAGGATCTGCGCTGTCCTCCCCTCCACGCAGATCTTTCAGTTTTCCTGTTGGTTGTGGGAAGGTAGCTGATCTCTCTGACTGCAGTTTCGACTTGAATGGCCAGGAAGATGACAGAAGAAGCACAGATTGTTCTGTCGGCAGTGCATACGTGCAGTGTGAGAATTATCATTACACACAGAACATGGTATGTCATTCAGTCCTTTAATAGTCGGCAAACGGTTTTTAACAGGTTGCCTTCTGCTGGACTGGGAGTTGCACTGGGCTTGAAGTAGCACTTTCTCCAACATGCCAATCAGTCTTTCCATTGTGGAATTGTCTGGGGCCACACATTGTTGCAGTTCCTGCTTTTGAACAGATGTGGGCGCTGTGCAGGCCACTTCTGCTCGGTTCACACTGAGTCTGCTTTCTTTCTCAGCAGACCGCAGTCCCTTTTCCATATGATACTCATCCAACACTTCCTGAACATCTTGTGCCGACCATTTTTCTATGGTCTTGGATCTGAAGGTGAGAGCTAAATCTTTACATGGGCAGTATCTGATGAACATGCGAGTGACTTCAACACTTGGATTGTCAAAGGTCTTACCCTGTTCTTTAAGTCGGTTAGCAGCAACATCAGCTGCTCCATTCAATCTTAGCCAATATTCGAATGGATCCTCGTTCTCTCTTGGCCGGGTGGAGTAAAAATCAGCAAGTGGTACGGGAGAGCACTGATCAGACCCAAAATGTTTGCGCAGAAGCGAATAGATGGCTTGAGGATTACGCTGAACATCAATTCCACAGTTGCGTATTCCACACCTCACAACATCCCTCGCTCTGCCTCTAAGATGGATAAGGATCTCCTCAGCCTGGTGTTCTTGCTGCACACCACTCTTTTTTATGTAATTTTTCATCGAGTCCTCCCATTCATCAACTGTAACCGTATCAGAACTCTCCCCCTTAAAAATAGGTGGTTCCTTCACCTGGCTTCTGGAGACGAGTTGGACCTGAGAAAGATCCAGTGAGCCGCATGGGACTTGATGGTTCTCATTTCGAGTTGTTTCAATTACAGTTCCACTTGGGCTGCTTGAGTTCAGGTGTGCCATAACACTATCAGCCAGCTGTTGCCCTATTTGTTGGACAATAGTGCTCATCTGATCCACTAGCCCAGCATTATCAACATGAGAATCTTGGATAGATGTGCTAGAACACTGAGGAGGTTGAATAGTAGGACAGGTCTGACCACTGGGTGTAACAGTTTCCCCAGTCACCAATGAGTCATTTACAGTATGTACATCAAGTGATGGACTACCCAATGAAAATGGAACAGGGGTGTTAGAGAACCCTCTACCTCTGCCAATACAGAGTGGAGTCACATTTGATTGTCCAAAATTACTGTAACTCATTTTGACAAAAGTCCAAGAGCATTCAAAAGAAATGTCCTTTCACAAAGATGTACAAACACACTCAGATGCGCTACTTAGACTTCCGTTGCAAATTCAGATGACACAGTGGAGCTCCAGCGACGTGAGGATCAGAAGTCACCAGCCCGGTCCGATGTAGTTCTCGACGAGTCACGGCACCATTGTGGCCTATGTGGTTTTGGTGGCTTCTATCGGTGTGGTAATGAACGACAAGGAGCTGCTCAAGTTGGCATCAGCTGTTTCTTTAATTCTCCATCTGCATTTCACAGAACGGGCATGGAGGTAAGGTCAGTCTCTGGCATAAAACAAGCTCCTCGTCAGTGATCCTCATGGCTCTGAGGATTACCCATAATACAATAACCACAATAAAATAATTTAAAATTACAGTGATCGTATAGTGGATTTTGTTTTACAATAAAAAAGGACAACCAGTGAGTCTCCTTTTTAGAGAAAATAAAGTAACTAATTAAAATGTTCTGAAAAATAAAATAAAATGCTGACATTTTATTTACTGGATGCCATTTTTATGTTTTAGTTTATATAACCTTGCATTTTAGAACAATGCAGAAACATAAATTAACCACATCATTGTATAAAACTGTTAATATAAAACTCAGTGTCATGCTAACCATCTGCTACAGGAGATTTGGTAAAACATACCTGCATTTCACAGAACGGGCATGGAGGTAAGGTCAGTCTCTGGCATAAAACAAGCTCCTGCAAGGAGGAGCCATAATGTTACCACGTGGGAAATTCCCACTGCACTTTCCCACGAACTAAACATTCTCAAACACGACAAAAACGACATAATAACAGAACTAGCGTGACCCAGACCGAACATATTTCAACAATATGCAAAAACGACAACCACAAACGCACTTCACAAAATGCATTAATAATATTTCTTTAACACATGACAGAGACACGTTACCTCGTCAGTGATCCTCATGGCTCTGAGGATTACCCATAATACCTCGCTCTTTCTAGGGTGAATGCAATACAACTTTTTACCAGCAGATGGTGCATTTTAGCAGGATTTAACCTCAACCATTTTAACTATGTTACACAAGCAGCTTACTGACCACCGAGTACGTGGTTGTAAAAATGTTCCTTTGCGTGGACATGTCCAGGGAACATCCGAACTGGGTTCGCTTCGAGTACGGACTTCTCCTGAGTGAAGTACGCCCAAGTATGTGGGGTCTTAAGTTATGTAAATTCTTTGGGCAACTTGTCTTGCTGCTTGCGTATCAGGTGGCATCACCTCTGACTAAAGGGAGATTCAATTTCATTTATATCTTTTGGACAAAAAAAAGCCCCTTTTTGTTTCATTTCCCTCTATTACATATTTGCACATTTTAAAAACGGCATACTTGTTGAAGCATTTTCTGATTATCACTGACAGAACATGTTTATTTAGCCATTTGGTCGAATGCTAATGAAATCACAAAATTTCCATGTGCCTGTGGTTTGTCACTCACACCAGCATACTTTGCCAAGGACACCAGCTAAGAAGAATTTAATCAATGTGATGGAAAACATTTGTCTTTACAAGTCTCCGAGCAATTCCCATGTTAACCATTCAAGACGAAACTAATTTTCCTTCCAAATGTTCCGGGTTTCTATCTACTGGCAACTGATAAGGTAAAGTCGAACCCAAAGGCGATGGAGGAAGTGGAGCCAAAGCTATAACTAAGGGGCAAAGCGGAGGGGTACTAAAAAAAAAAATACCACACTGAGGTATCTTACGAACTTGCTTTCCAATTAACTCCAGAAATAAAGTGCTAGATAAAGCAGAGTTTTTGTCTGCATTAAAGTATTAAGTCATGTAAGAGTCAAAATGTTGATGCTTGCAGGCGGCATCATCAAGCAGCCGGAGTCAGTGGTGTTTTATGACTGCTACTAGAAGCATTATTTCCCACAAGAAAAACAAAAATTAAAATTTTTAGGCACGCAACATCCTTTTTGATACTGTTTCAAAAGATACAACAAGGCTTTATTTCCTTATCACAAAGGGTATTAGTATGGATGTTCTGCGACCACCTTCTCCATAAAGACCCACTACTACTGCTGGTACCGTGGGGTATGAAAAAGTACCCCAACGAGAGCAGGAGTCAAACACAAACGTTTTATTAGATCCACAAACAGATTTATCATATTCATCTTTTAAAGACGTGCAGACTTATTACATTCTCACTGTAATAATTACATTTATACTTGTACAGCACATCAAATAAAACAGAATTTGCTGCACGATTCCTCTTCTTGATTAATTCACTCCCAAAATAACACTTTTTTTCTGTTTCTGACTTCTGCTTGACTAAATGTAAAAACATTACAAATAGACAAAAGATTTTCCAGAAAGAATGTAGACAAAAAACTAGCTTTATGCTATTTGCTTCATCCAGACCGGCTAGGCTCTCTTGACAATTGAGAAATAATTGCTTCCTCTAGCAAATTTTACCCAGTTGCTAACTTATGCAATGTGCCTGTTTGACGTTATGAAACTCACTGTAAATCGCCTGCGCTGGTAAACAATCATCCTCCACTATGAAGAGACAAATGGCCATCAGAACAAGATGGTTGTTAACGTTGGTTTGATATTTGGAAGCGTGACTGAATGGCTTCATTCACTTCCTCCGCTAAAATCGATAAAACTACAGGCAGACTACATTTCTAAAACGTCATCGCTCACAACTTCTCCTTGTGTTCGCCGATTGAAAATCTACCAGAGAATCTAAATCAAGAGGAGGAAAGCCCAAACTGTAAGTGAGAATTTCTTTTGATCGGAGTTCCACAGAAAGGCAATGACCAAGGAGAAAACAAAACAAGAAAAAAACTAGAACTTCTGGAATAACTTTCTTTAAAGAGATGAGACTAGAGAAATTATTTGGACACCAGAGTAGAGCACATGTTTAAAATGAATACTGCATTCCAGTAACTAACACTCGTACCACTTGTACTTTAATTCAGAAATGGAATCGCTTTATTGGCCAAAAATTATGTGAATAAACAAGGAATTTCACTTTTTTTTTTCCCCCAAACGCTCACTTTGTAAAATATGACATTGTACCCATTAGACGGAATAAAATAAAAATAAAGGGTCAATGTTAGATGAATTTGCAACGTTTTATTTGTCATAGAAAAGAAAAGCACAAAATGCATCCATTTATGTCGACTCGTCACGGTGTTGGGTTTTCATTGTGTTCATCAGAAGGACAGCCTCGGGGAGGAATCTCTCTCTGTGGCGGATGGTTTTTTGTGAATAGTGCTCTGTAGCTGCTGACCTGAAAGTAAAAGTCCAAAACATTTTGTGTCCAGGATGTGTGGGGTCTGCAGAGACGTTGCCAGGGGAGATTAAAGGACTTCTCAGACATGCATGAAAGACTCAAAGCAACATTCCAGGTACTTTTTTACAAGAAAAATAACATTACCTTATGTACAGCTTAAAAAAAGAAAAAGAAAAGTCGATTTTACATAATACCGCCCCTTCAATGAACAAATACAAATAAATATAAAAAACAAAAGCTGAACCGTAATTTGACTTAACCAAAAATATACTACTAACTGCACCTACTTTATAATTACAAAAACAAAATTGTTGTAATGAAGTACTTGATGTTTTCTCATGACTCTAATAAACACATCTTGAGTGAAATTAAATCTTGAACTTGAAGAAAGTACAGTTGTTCTTTTGCCATATGTAATAAAACGGATCAGGAACCAGTCTAACACAGACACGGTGTGATACGGAACGATGTGCGGATCATTTCATTTCATCTCATAGAGTGAGATGGCGCTTGCCAGGTTACGTCACGCCGCATCAATATACAGTATGAAAGCTGATCTGTGGCCCATATGCACACACCATGTGTGCAGTGGTTTAATCAAAACACACCTCCAGCTGTTACCCACCAGGTGAACTGTGCCTTCTACTACCACGACACGCCAATGAAAAGCAGCAGACGGCTTTTTCCACCTAATACTGCTGATAACATTATACTGTGTAACCATGGGGACGCAGATATATATATATATATATATATATATTTCCCATGAGTTGGCTCATATCTTCATTTAAGCAACACTACTAGGTAGATTTAAAAAAAAAAAAAGTTTAATTTTCTTTTTAAAAAAAAAAGGTACTTTAGTAAAAAAAGTAAATGTTGCCATTACCTCTAAAGCAAAAAAAAAAAAAAAAAAAAAAAATTAGGCAACTAAAGGAAGATTTGAAACGATGTGCTCAAGTTTTCCTTTCTGCCGTTCAGATGAGACACGGCGGTCGCAGCGCAAATCTAAGATCCTACAAGAAAAACACAGCAGGAACGCGCACGTCGGAAATGAATATTGATATTTGCATATGTAGTTAGTCCGGCGTCGTCGTCTGAGGGAACAACAGTGTGACTGACAGCCAGATGGCAACGGTGCACCAATCAGTCGGGCACTTGAATGAGTGATATTCCCAACGCCATATGCTGGCGACGTGCAAGACGCCGAGGCGTCTCGCGGCAGCGCAGCCATTCTGCATGTTTTAGCGTTTTAATTTGAGGGACCACCAAGTGAGACCAAACGGATGCACGGGGAAAAAAAAAAAAGGGCTGAATATTCAGCGAAAATGTTAATGCATCATATTATGGAAATTAGGCAGCAGGCCAAGAGACAGCAGATTTATGAACACCTGTTTACTTTTGATGTTTAGCCACAAATTTGCCATCATTTCAATCTGCAAAGCAAAAAACTCTGTGCATCAGGGACACGTAGGGGTAGAGAACATATTACGGGAATGAAAGATTAGAATGAATGTGTCTCAGACTCTATTGAAACCTAGAAGTCTATGGGCACATTAAAGGAAGGCAGAAATAATGAGCTGAGATGTATATTAGAAGTTTTCTAGAAGCAGAAGCTGGAATTCTTTTTTTCTCACTATGAGAAATGTGAAGCCAGATTTCATAAAATATTCAAAAAAACATTTTTTTTTTTTTGCCTGGGATTCTAATTCATCATCTATATATAGACCCTTTTATCAGTCATCCCAGATCATTGAAGATTCCTGATTCTGGTGATTTTTTTTTTTTCCTGGACTCGTGTGACAGAGAGGGGATTGTAGATGTGATCATTATTCAGCTGCCTACTTAGTCATTAGGTAGGGATCTCATGTAAGTAGATGAAAATAACCATTGTATGGTGGCTAAATATAGCTCAGACAGAGCTGCAAAGCTAAACTGAGCTAAGTTACTTTAAGATGTGGGTGGATATCAAACTTAAGTTGAAGCCCAAAGTGATTAAATCACTTGGGCTTCTAGAAGTGTAGATGGAAGTATCAGGCAACGTTTTCCAGCCTGAAGGGGGCGCCATAATGTGTTGGAGTTGCATTTACTGTATGTGTTGCATATATTCATTGATGTGAAAAAGTATTCTAATTCTACTTCTAATTCTAATTCTATCTAAACCACTCATCAGTGGTTTAGATAGTTTAGTCATGAGGCCGACCTTGTTAAAATCTAGATTTAATTTAGAATCCATGTAAAGACTGAACAATAGATGTTCACAGACAGAGACTGAAGTATTTTATGGAGAAGAATTCAGTTTCCAGATGTGCAACGCTGGTATTGACTCCGAAAAACTGAAATTATGGCAAAGCATTGCTTTTTTGGGGGGTAAAGTATTGATTGTAAAGGATTTGCGCACCAAAACAAACCAACACCTTTCAGATTCTAATGTGTGAAAAATTGTGAACATTTTTAAATTCCAAAATTATGGACTACTTTGTGTTGGTTTATCACACACAATGCCAACAAAACATGACAAAATGGAAATAATTTTAATACTTTGGCTGCCTTCTTAAGCAGGAAGCAGATAATGCAAGGGCATTCTGGGTAATTGCAGCCAAAACAAATTAGCCTAATGCTAGTGGGAGAAATGCTTTGGCTTCTTTTGACCAAGACAAAAAGTGGAATCCTACAACAGCTGAAATCTCATGCCGCTCCGTATTTGTTTACATTTTGTGAAGAAGGAAGTTGCGTTCAGCTTCGTCTTCAGAGGTTTTTGTGTTGCAGTGAAAACACCAAATGACGAGTATTGGGAGCGCTTGGATTGGTGCTGGTTAGTTTTAATGGAGAAGTCATCTGGAATCTGAACTGGCGAGTCAGAAAAAATAAAAATTAGATAATGCTACTGGCCTAGACAACTAACATGCGTAATTTAATTTACCATTGGACAACTTTCCCAGTCTCAGTCGAGGCTGCTTGGGCATTCTCAATGTAAAACTCATCCTGAAGGTTATTTGTACCCAAGATCTGCAGCAAGGCAACTTCCTCACTTGCAGGGTTAATTCATCTGAAGCAATAACCCATAATGCTCGGCTGAAAAGCTCTAAGCATGTTTAAATGTAGAGTTTCAAAAGCTGATATGAATCACTGCAGCAAATACGGCGCATTTCAACATATTTTTGCTCCAGTAACTTTTTCACATTTTGTTACATTACAACCCCAAACATCTTTGTAGTTTATTAGTTTTTTCTTGTAATGAGCCAACATTAAGTAACACAGAGTTGGGTAATGGTTTTCCTTTACAAATCAAAATCTGTGATCTGTGAAAATCTGTTTGTGTGATGTTTTTTCTCTTTATTTGTTGCTATTTTATCCTTGTATGTTTCAATAATTTTACATTGGAGCCTATACATATAATATGTAAATCCCAGAATTGTTCATACATAGATTCAGATTCTAAATTCTCCCTCAAAATATCATAAACAATATAAAATAAGCATCAGTTTTGAAAGTATGATGGTATATTTTTAAAATCTGCAGCAATAGAGCCATTTTTATATTGAAATTGTTTTTTGCATTTGTCCATTGGTATTGTGAGTTAACTCCAGGTCATTTAGGGTGAAAGGCCATGTAAAGTATGTTTTACATTCGTTTAAAAACATGTAAAGTATGTTTTTAACTGTTATACTTTTAAGTAAGTTTGACTGTTATGAATTGATACCTTCTGCTTACAACAATAAGCAGGAGGCTTATTGAACTGGCCCTATTTGAATTGAGGCCAGTTCAAACTAGGGCATTTGAACTGGCCCTAATTGGTCCAGTTCAAATGCAAAAACAAATCCAGATAGAAATGTATGGCTATGCTGGAACATATCTGCAATCTAATCCTATTTTTTAAAAGAGGAAACAGATGGTCAAGGTTTTCCCTACTCGTAATATTATGTCATAAGTTAATCTTTACAGATAGGTAATTCTATGAAAATGTACCCATAGCAATTACTTGCAGAACTCTCTGAAATGAGAGCTGAAAAAACGTAGTTCCACCGACAATTTCCCTGCGGACTCTCAATGCAATGTAACACTCCTCTACTATTTAATTGCATCTTACAGTGAAGAGTCATTTTCTCAGATCCATGAAGACTCTTCAGTCTTGATTTGCTTTTAACAACCCCTCAGACCACCACAATATTCAGACAAGGCCACATTAAAGTTTAATTAATTTTGTGGCTAGCAATACTCTGAGGTAACAGTGATGCACGCATGGAACTCACAGCTCCAATCTGCAGCACTGGAGTCAATTACATGACCTGAGTGCAGATTGAGTGTTTGGAATGGGATGCTGTACAAGTCTGTGTGAAAAGAAATGCAAGATTTCAACGCAATGACCAATGAGAGGTCAGATCAACGACTCAATGCTCAAGAAGAACAGTTCATTTTAGTAATGTTTTTCACAGGAATAATATAGATTTTCAGGTTTATTTTAGTATGTGTGCACAAACTCGAAACCTTTCTTCTTATGTTCTCAATTTTGCAAGCCCGGCGTTTTGTTTTTAATTAGTTTTTTGTGTTCATTGTTCGCAATAAACCTGTGTTTAAACAAATTAAACAAAAGCTCCCCAATCACCGGACGAGCCCCCATCAATCTATTGTTATTAGACCACAGAGCATTTGCTACATATATGAAGTTATTTCCACAGCATTGACTATAAACAATAAGTATGCCTTTAGATCTGCTGGTGTGACTTCATCATGCCTGCCGTTCGTTCGCGATCTTGTAATGCCAGTAAAAGTTTTAAGGCCCCATCTTGGCAGTCAGACACCCAGTCAGTCACTGTGACGGCCAGTTAATGCAACGTTAAGAATAAATTCTCACAAAGGTTATTTCTAATTCAGCAGATTATTTAATAAAACATCACTTTATCTTCACTTCTGCTTTGCATTGTGAACTGGTTGTTTGAACAAATATTTGTTCTCAACTCGATTAGTTCAAAGCTAATTTGACCTCATTCATAGTCACTCATTGTAGGGCTGCACGAGAAAACCTGCACAAGTTTTCCCACCTTGAATTGAGCCAAAATGTTAAATTTTGGCCTGTGGCCCACAGAGTATTCAATTCAGATTGTTTCTGATGTAAATTGTACATTTATTAATTCAAAATTACATTTTCTAATATTCTGGCACACAATAAAAAAAATATAAAGATAATACGTGTACATTGACAGAGATTATGGGCCGTTTTAATACTTTCCTGCGAGGATCTCAGGCAGCTTGACGCCGCCTCGGTGCGCGCTGAAGGTCAGGGGAATGTTTAGGATCAGCACCGCTGACAGACTTACACAGGACACTACAGGGTGTAATCAGAACGGATTAAACTGAAACACATTTTGATTCACCTTCATCGTTATAACATCTGCAAATAGCATTTCGGAACACGCTGAGTTCTCCAGCTGGGGACACCGCTTGTGTCCTGCACCCACTTTGCGATTCTTCTCTGAAAAATGAAACGGCTCGCCACGGAAACACTGGAGTCCTTGCATAAGCATTACATATGCGACTCATTGCATGCATGCATCCGTGTGCAGACGCCAACTCACCTAACTCTGCTGAGGATCGTTTTTTTTTTTTTTTTTTGCTGCTGCAAAAATAGTGTTATTGATGGATGGGTCACATTGCAATTTAGAAGCAATTAAAAGGTAATGAATGTGCCCAAATGAAATCTGTGTCTGGAGGGCATCTGCAGTGTATGGTAGATAATGATATATTTGTGCGTGGTCGTGTACGTGTGTGTGCTGCTCTCAGCCTTTCTTACAGACATGAGTCGGGTTAAAAGGATAAATCAAGAAGAGGCCTTTAGACATGAGGGTAATTATAATACTCGTCTAGCTCATTGTTGTGGCTCCATTTACTTCAGCCTAGCATACAATTTCTGCAGATTCCACTGAATTCTCACTGATACAAACCCTTAAACAGATGGACTTCAACTCTTGTATGACACATTCATTTCCCCCTCCTTTCATCCAATTAAAGAAAGGTAGAGCTGGCACGAAGCTAAACGCCTGCGTGACCCGAGAGTAACTGACCCTTCTTTTGCTTTCCTCTTGACATGCATGGACGATTAAACCCTGTGTGACGAATTCATTTCCACCAAATTATCTTTTCAACTGGAACAGTTTTTGGCACTCAACTATCAATTAAGGAGCTGCAGAAATACGCATCACTCTTGACACATGGGAATCATTTTGAGGTCAACAAAAGACCTATTCACTTGCATGTCATTACTGGGATAATTGCAAATGCTTGTTGTGGTGATTTCACCAATGAAAGATGCAACTGCTAAATGTATCCCAGGGCTATGCTTGAGTAATTGATTTTTTTTTCAGACTTCTGAAAATATCACACAATGGCCATTAGCAATGTTAGAAGTTCTAATGTGTGAGTTTGTTTGCCTTTTCAGTGACGCTTTGTGCTATGCTATCATCATTAGTTCTCTAACCTGTTGCAAAATCATTTGTGCTTTTCGATGAAACTAAAGCTGAAGAGGTCACTTGTATATTGTACATACAAACATTTTGTTGCTAATCCAAGACGTAACAAGAGTAGAGATATATTCTTTTCATTCGCAACATTATACCAGATATTAATTGAATTAGGTTAACAAATATATTGGTATTTTGTACCCGTTCTCTGTATCTATGCATAATTAAAAAGTGATTTTTAACATTTTTTTCAAAGTTGGAGTGAAAATACTGATCATGCTTGAACGATAATTGCCACTGAGTATTTTTGAACTCTGCCATCACTGTAAATTCATCTCAGATGTCCAACAATCTAACTTAAAACAAGGAGAAAAATGTATTCAGCATGCACAGATTTGCTTCCCCCCGCACCCCCCCCCCTAAAAAAAAAAAAAACCAGCCACCACAAAGGCAGGACTTAACTGGAACTTACAGCAATATTTCTCATTTTCAAGTTCATTAGATCCTCCTAACCCCGCAAACCTACCCAGGTATTACTGCCTAACTGCTCTCCGAGGCGTTTTTAATTAGAGAAGAATCCTTGTTATGTGAGGCAGATGGCACAATCCTCTGTCTTTTGTTAAAGTCACACTAATTAGGATTCTCAGAGAAGATGCGTCCATCCAGAATCCCTAATAAGAAAGCCTGCTTATCCAAGTAATAAGAAGCCTGATGTCTCCTCGACAGCGGTACTCGCGCTGAGAGTCACAAATACGCCCAGACAGGTTTTTCAGCACACATCGGTGTGTTTAGTTGAGCAGGTTTTTGAAGAGCAATTTCTGTAAATGCAGTAGTGTTTTAATTGGAATGTCTTTTTTTCATAAACCTAAACAAATCTCCTTTTTGACATTTTTACGCAATAGTGATGCTAAATCATCACACAAAGGTAGGTAATAGCAGAAAGAGCTAACAAAATGCTCTCTATAGTACAAAAGGTATTCACTCATCTGCCCTTACTCACCAATGTGGCATCCCATTGTTAGCTAGTAAGGTTTAAATCAAACAACTTCGGCTTTTCTTAGGAGACTTTCCCCAGTGTTTAGGAGTGTGTGTGTGTTTGGGGATTTTTCCTTCATTCTTTCAGAAGGACATTTGTAAGTACAGACACTGATGATGGACAAGAAGCCCTGGCTTGCAGACTCTGCGCTAAATTATCCTGAAGTTGTTTCTCTTGGGTTGAAGTCAGGATTGAGACCAATCACTTTCTCTCACACACCAAACTCCACAAACTCTCCCCTCACATTTTTAAGCCAAAATTACCAAAAATGTCTTGGTATGTTGAGCATTTAGCATATCCAAGCATACCTAACACACCAAGAACCCCCATTGATAAAGCATGAGGGGTTAATTTCACCTGACACAATAGGCCACACTGAGAAAGTGACCCACACCATAATTCCTTTTACCCCAAATCTTACTCTTGTCATCTTCTTCTAGTCCAGGTCTGTGTATCATGTTGTGGTAAATGCCAAGTCTTTTTGATTGAAAGACTAACTAAAGATGATACACAATTTCAGAGAACATCTCAGCAAGTCCAAAAGCAGCAAACTTCACACCAGCCATATGCAGCTGCTTGCCCATAAAATCCCGTTTGACGAAGATCTCTATGCACTGTTCTTGAGCTAGTCTGAAGGGTACTTCAGAAAGATGGCAACCTCTTTGGAACATGCTCTTTGCAATTGTTGACCCTGCTCTGTGACTTTACATGGGCTAGTACTTTCTTTGCTGAGGAGAACCCTTAAAAAAACCTAAGATTCCTGTAGAGACTGAGAGCAACCAGCCCATTGCAACACCTCCTTTCGTAGAAGAACTAGTTTTATAGTCGGTTGAAATCATTGAAGTCTCCTTCCAGGACAACCTTATGGCCTGCTCTGTATGGACGAACACCGTATAGGGTTCTACAACAACCCTGAACATGGAGTGATCCAACATGTTACCTAATGCTGGGAATGTTCTTCAGATGATGGAAGACTGTCTTTGTAATTGTCTTTATGTATGTCTGAAGGTTCAGTCTCTACACCCATATTTCTGGCCTTCTCTCTAGTTTCTAGCTGTAACAACTGAAACTGTGTGATGACTCTAGATCGCTCCTCTTCAGGTCCAAAGACGATAACTTCAGTTTCGTTTCTGTTCAGCTGGTGAACGTCGAGCCACTTCCACTCACTGGTTTGTTTTAAGCATCTTAGATGCTTAAAACAAACCAGTTTAACCATTGCTTGGATGGGTTTGGAGTCACCTTGTGACATCGTAATGCAGAGTTGTGTATCATCTGCGTAGTCATGGTAACCGGTCTCATTTCTGTATGCCGTCTCTTAAACACTGTACTAGAACATAACTCATTCCCTCTTCACCTGTTTTTGTGTATCGGCACATCAGATGTGCTGCATGAATGTTGTTGTCGTTCCATTTTAATGAGCGCAGTAGTGATCAATTATGGTTAGATTTTGTTGTACTGCACAGAGGCTTGTAGCAAGTAAACGTTTGTACCTGTACATGTTGTTATCCTACAATGAATGAGGTAAACATTATTAACCCTTCAGCATTCCTTCAAATTAAGGAATGCAACAATGTGTTGTGCTGTTTTTCAATCTTTATGCACAGTTGTACAGTCTCTTGCAAATATAAACTTTTTATTAGGTTGCAGCCACAAACTTCAAGTAGACTATTATTGTGAAGTTTAAGGGAAATTGCCAGACTCGGAGAGAAAAAAAAAAAAAAAAGTTAAGAATTCAGCATTTCCCGGACTCATTGGTTGCTTACCTTGGAGAAGAACAATATCTATGAATCACTGGACTTTCTAAGAGTGCAATCAATAATGGTTCAATAACTCCTCATCTCCCCTGTGTTCTAATGGCCGAAGCCGGCTACACAAAAACAAACACGACTGAGTTTAGAGGGACAGCTCTATGCTCTGTGACTCTTTCTTCAATTATGCACTGTAACTCACTCTACAGTGACTTAGGAGTGCAAAAACTGACTCTTTTTTTTCACCCTCCCTCCATTTGGTCCAGTTTGAGGCGCTTTGTGTTTGGTCTCCCTTCTCGGATCCAATATCGGTTGCTTTTCTTCTTTTCTTTGCGGACATCACAATTAGGGAGAATAATGCGCCACTTAATTCAATTTGCTTTCAAGACGGAATTTAAAATGGAGCGGGTGAACGAAATTTTCTACTTGAATCATTTTCATAAATTTTTATAATTAAGTTCACTCCTCCGTTGGCTCTAAATGTCATACCTTTAGCTCAGAAACACGCCGCCTCACTCTTAAACCAATTAATCTTTAGGATGAACTTTTTCTCTTCTTCAGTAACATATTCTCGAGTAGTCAGTCATTTCTGGACAGAGTTTCATTGCTTTGCCTATGATATTATCTTTATCGCTGAAGATTATGTTTATTATCTCTTCCTGTGCTGCACACATTCATAAAATAGCTTAAATGAAAAGAAGAGGAACAAGTATATTTAATCCCTTAGGTCATTTAATCTGCCAGAACATAATGGTGATGCTGCAAACATACCTACTTAAATTGGTTATAGGTTATTATGGCAGGTATGACCTCAATGTGCTTTTACGTAGTCCAAGAAAAAACAAAACACTTTCAACTTAACTGATGGCTTTTATTAGAAGATTTTCAGGATGCATTTATTAATTGGTTATAAAGAAAAGATCCTCTATAAAATCTTTGGTTGCTTTAATCGTTTTACAAATAAGGCAAAGACTTGATCCAACTGTAGCAATATGATTTTAATTCATTAGTTTTAAGAGTAGGATCAAATTACCTTTAAGTGAATGTTGAGAAACCAAACTGTTTTACAGCTGCACTGCCGCAAATTAGCTTTTTAAAAGCTAATCAAAAGGAAATGGTATTCTCTTTTTCAGCAGGCCAGCTGTTCATTTGGCCTGTTTCGGCTTTGCTGGGAAGTTTCACTCATTTTCCATTTAGTGGTTTTGCAGTTTTGCTTGTTTTGTGCTCCATATTGCCAAGTCACACCCACCTCAGTTTTTTTTTTTTTTTTTTTTTTTTTTTTGTCAAATTAGCAAAGAAGAGTATTGACCCGGAGCCATTTTCAGTACATAATAGGAAGGTGAAAGGGTTGCAAAAAATTGTATTCACTTGATCAGCATCATTGGATATTTTACTCAATGTTCTGTTGTGTCTTGGTTTGTCCATTAGTGCAGAAATTCATAAAATATACATTCTATATTCTAGTTTTAGAGCTTAAATGCAGTACTTTCTAAATCTGTTGGCATAGATTAATGTTATTTCCAGAAACATAAAGACTAAGCTGTATTCTTACTTTTTCAATGGGAATTAGTAACTCTGGGCAAGCTTTCCTCCCCTATACGAAACCATTTGAAGAAGTAGACTCAAGAAAAAGATTGAAATGACGTTAATAGCAGCAGCTCTTTCTGCTGAATGCCAAATCTTTTGTGCGAACACTGCGTCAAACCGGAGTCGCCAATTTATCAAGCATTTGGAAAGATTTTGCTGACTTGAGCCAACAGAGTGTTTGTATTATCCCAAATAAACCTTGATTCTCTTTAGCTGAACGAACATGGCCAGTGCAAATCCATGGAAGACAGAAAAAAAGATGACGCAAACCCCATTCTCCACCTTCTTTCTATTATTCTCAAATAACAGAATAGCTGAACCTAGACTCTAGCTTTTGGTCAATAGATGAAAGTGTATACTAACATCTCGCCTGCTGCTCATGTCAAGCCTAAACTTCAGTAACTCCCCTCACGTCTCTTTTTTTTTAAAGCCAGTCAATCAGTTGTACTATGATTACAGCATTATGTAACGGATTTAGCAAATGAACAATCACCTAGCAGGTAGAAAGGCACAGGTAGGACAGGTGTATCAGATATTCAACCAGAATTATCGAGGGGCTCATGGGGATGTTTGATGATGTGAGGGCTGCAGAATCACGGGGTGTCCTTGTATAACCAAACCAATAGCTCTTATCATATTCTTGGCATAAAGTTGAGTTTCATCCCGGTGTGGTTTGGACTTCAACAGAGCCACTAGTCCTATTTGAGGTGTTCAAAGACTGGACCTCAAGGTATAATTGCGGAGTTGAGAGGGTTTGTTTTGCCAGCCTCCAAATCTCATCCTTGGTTTTTGCAAATGATGTGGTACTGCTGGAGGTTTTAGGCTGTAACCTCCTCTAGGGGTTTGAGATCAAGGTTGAATTGCTTCCTCCTGGTTGGTGGTCAGCCTTTTCCCCGACTAAAAAAGTTCAAGTATCTTGGTGCCTTATTCACAAGTTAGGCCCTAATCATGGAGCAACTTGAGAAGAAAGATTAAAAGCTTGTTTTCAGTTTTTCAAATGCTTTGCTGGTTTGTAATGGGGCACAAAGTATAAAGCGGTGGTCTCTACTGTAGGTTTTACATACCATCCAGTTCCAACACAGCTGAATCAAATCATTGGCTTGTTACTAGGCCTTTGCCAAACTTGATGCTATGCTGAATTCAATCATTTGATTCACCTCTGTTGGGTTTTTGATTAATTTAAAACCTGCAGGACAGTAGATCTTGACGACCAGGGTTGGAGACCTCTAGTCTCAAAGAATCCGCAGAGGGAGTTTATTCATCTTGATCGCGATGCCTTCTTGGTACCTCACTTTAGACGTTCTTGCATCTCACAAGGGGCCCACCCAGAACTCCTTGGAGGAACTACGTCTCCTGAATCTACTGAGGATTCCTCGATGTAGGAAGAGTACCTGGGGAGAAGGATGTCTAAATTTTCCACCTGGACCTCCATGAAGACAATGGATGGATAAAACTGTGAAAAACATTTGCATGTTTTAAAAAGATATTTCTGCTTGTGGAGTGTAGACGAGTTTCAAAAGTATTTTTATTATTATTTTCCATTCATGGCCCCTCAAGATTTAAGTACAACGAAATCAAAGGTGAGTGCTCTGCTTTGCATCTTGCTACTCTTTGATGCAACGTTGAGGTGTGAGCGCAGCATTGAAATCCCCACAGCTAATGAGAGCATTAAGGAGACAAAGTGTCCGGGTGCCTCACCTTGAGATACCATGTGCATTTTATCACAAGCCAATTAATTATGAGATAATTAGGCCATGGGTCGGAATAATTTTTGTTGTTTTTTGCCCTCTTTTGCAGAGCAGTGGAAATGGCAGCGCGCAATCCGAGCCCTCCCCTGAACCATCCGGTTTGTCTTTGTCTGGAGAACGAATGGAGAAAAAAATAAAATAAAATAAAAATAACAAGGGGTAAATTCAAACGGAGGCTGCTTTGCCCTTATTTCAGCTACAATAAATAGCCTGGGCCTTCCCTGCATTTGTCATATTGATTTTTCTTTAATGATATGCACTTGAAAGTAATTTCCTTGTCTCTGCATTGTCAGCGGTGACTAATCAGATTTTCCTGAGACAACCAATTCCATACCTCAAGGAAATGCTTGGCCACAGATACTGGTCATCCAAGTGACACAGACATCACCTAACAGCTTGTTCAGGTGCAATCTTTTTCTCTGAGCGCATGGCCGGAATACTAAGTATGCACCATCTAAAGTGTGTCCTTGCTTTTTTTCCCACATAGTATAAACCGTATGTCATGAACAAACACACAACATGACTTATATGCACTGTTTTTTTTTGTTTTTTTATCCTTCTAATGTATCCATGTATAGGTATTCCCCTATGTACATGCAATTTATTTAGCTTTTATTGTCTGCTATTAGACACAGCAATTCTCAGAGAATACTTTGTTCCTCACACTTTACTCTCCATCAACTAATAAAGAGCACAAAAAGACAAACTAATAGCCTGTGTGTTGGTTCGCTTTTCATAGACTTGACTTCAATATTTAACCTTGGCCAAGTGAAATTTGAATATCTAATCAATCCTGTCGTATTAAAGTTGAATGCTAATCGCCATCGGCTCATTATTATTTCACAAGGCGGCTCCATTTATGAAATGTCACTCAAAATAGTGTACCCACAAGCCAATCGATGTCGGCCGTCTCTCTGTCTGAATGTTTCATTTGCTGTAAATACAGAAACACAGAGAGAGAGATATGGATCAGAGGCAGGCAGCGGGACGGCCACATGCGGTTTCTGTGCTGGGAGGAGGCTGGCTGAAAAGCCATTGATCAGCGGGTTCAGTGTTCTGTTTCCTGCAGGCCTGCTGCAGTTCTTAGCCATGACTAAGGCCCACTGGGGCCAAGATGTTTGGAGTCAACTTGTGACCTTTGAGGCTGGCTTTGAAACCATGCTGTTGAAGGAGGAGAAATTTATGATCGCTTTGATGTTGCAAGCTCGGATCGGTCTGCGGACAAATTTGCAAAGGCAGATGACATAACATGGCATATTTTTTTTAGTTTTGTATATTGTATAAGCATTTCATCCAGTTATCCATCCATTAGCTATACCCTCTTATCCTTGGGAGGACGTAGGAGGGTCTGGTGCCTGTCTTCAGCCGTAATTGGGTGACAGGCAAAGTATACCCCGGGCAGTTTATCACAAGGCGATGTAAAGACACATAGCACAAATAAATAGTCACACACACACTCAGACCATAGAGAGATCAATTCACCTAAAAGTCATATTTTTAGATTGTGGCAAGAAGCCTGAGAACCCAGAGAGAACCCATGGGGAGAACATTCAGAGACTAGACTGGGATTCGAAGCCATTACCTTCTGTTTTAGTGAGAAAAGGGCAAATATTAGCACACCCAAACCTAGTTTAAGGGAGACTGGGGGGAGGTATAATGTATTTTCCAGGCTTGTTCCATTTTATAGCACAATCGAGTTACTGTTACCTTCAGATGTTATAAAAATATTCGGTATAGATCAAAGATGACTTAAAAAAATTATTGACCCCTTGAAATTAGCCATTGTCTCTTTAAGAAGCTAATGCTCTTTCCTAAACTTCGCCTTCAGCTCATCGTCACAGCAACTTCTTATTATGCCATTTAAAACAAAGTATTATTATCCTATCTTAATTTCTTATCTTTAAAAACTTTCTTAGGAGCCTTAAACTGAGAAGTAGTTTGAATGATAAGCTCAGCAGATGCACAGTTCCACCAGGTGGAATCAAGCGGCAGCAGCCATTTGCTGCTGCCGCTAGTCTGGGGGAGCTGTGAGGCGGAAGCTCGGTTGGTTGGAACTCCAACAAGCGTTTACACACTCCTGAATGGCTGCCTCCAGAGATACAAGGAATTCTCAAATTATAATATGATATAAAGTTCAAAAGTCAATTTTACATAACATGTAAAATCAACTTCTTTTTTTTTTTTGCTTAACTTTTCTGGGATTAACAGACAAAGTTTGTTGTGACGACGTCCTGAAGGCGGCGTGTCGGCAAGAGCAGGAGGTTCTTAAAGAGACAGAGGACCAATTTCAAGACGTTTAATCGCAAAGTCAAATTTCTTTTAAGTCATAATTGATATTTACAACATTTTTATTACGACTTAAGTTAAGACAGTTACTTGCTTGTGCTATAAAATGGCCCAATGTGCCTGAAAAAGAAATAATATTCTATTTAAGGAAACGTCTTACTCTGCTTCTTTGGAAATATCTAAACAAACCAGCCAAAATGTGAGAAACGTGGCCCTCCACAACTCATCCTCAGGCACAACGACCAGATATCTGAAGCACCTACATTAATCTATGCACACAATTATACAGAAGTACAGATAATTTGGAAATGTCTTAAAATCATACTGCTCAAAAGGAGGCAGGTTATGTGTTGCAGAGATAAATGTGTTTTGGCACAAAGTGTGTCCGTGAGGGATATCAAAACACAGTAAATGTGCTTAAAAGAAAAAAAAAAAAAAAAAAAATATATATATATATATATATATATATATATATATATACTTTCACCCACAAAAGTCACGAGGACTTAGAAAATAAAACCACGATGATCAAAGAAAACCCAAATAAACAGTTCAGTTCATTGTTGAAATTGTAAAGATATTTGGTTATAAACAGGGAATTGCCTGATGGGGGAAAATAGTGTCATGCTGTTGTGCTTCGCTTCTATATGTCAGTGTTTTCACACTTCAGTCCGCGCTCGATCCTCCCGCAGAGCGAAGAATGGGAGGGGGCGGCACAGTGTGTTTACCAAACAGTCTGTGTCACACGCGTCTCTGAACACACCACCCACCACTGCACACCGGCTAGCACTCCTCCCTCGCTTTGTAGTCGTAGCTTTGGTGAATTTTCCTGAAATACGCACGTTTACCATCGCCAGCGGCATAAACAATTATCAATCAGCCCTAATCCACTGTTCCGCATACATATGAGGTCTTCATGCACGTCGGAGAGCGGTGCTGTCACTTTTTTTTATGGCTAATAACATTTGACTTGGCAGACAGAGCACAACATGACGCATGACTAGGAACCTACACTGAGGCTTTAAATCTGTTGGCATGCCTGGATCAAAGACAATAAACATGCCAGTCAGAGATCCCATCTGCGGATGGTCAGTCGATACTTATACGTTTGTGAAAAAGTATTTTCCTCCTGAGAGATTACTTCTGCTTTTTGCCTTTTTTTTTTGTCAGAGCAAACGCATCATAATGTGAGGATAACCTGAGAAGAATACACAATGGAACTCATGAAAAAGAGCCAAAATGTTAAAATAAGGTTTCCTCTCAATTAACCAAGAGTTAATTATTATTATTATTTTTTTTGGACAGTTTAATTCAATCTCCCTAGCCACACTCGGACGTTATTACTTTTAGAACTTGATATAAGAACATAAATTACGGTGAAAGATCTCAAAAACCGATGAGAAAACAAAGGCAAAACTCTCATTTCACATTTTCCCAAAACAAATCGAAACATCCTGATTATCCCCAAGACTTTTGGAAAAATGTTGTGTGGACTAAAGTGACAAAAGTGATACTTTTTGGCACCTGCGCACACCGTTGTACCTAAAATGCTAACACTGCGGTCGGTACTGTGTCATCGATGCAACAGTGAACTTTGTTCTGAAAAACCCAGCCAGCATTTTTAATCACATTTATACATTTTATATATCTGGTGGCACTTTCTGAAAGGCGCCAACTCCACACCAGTTCTTATATATACAACTTCTTCTGGGTAAATTATTTACCAGATCAGCTTTCCCAACAACCTCATACTGTTTTCAACGAAGACAGGCATGTTGTTTTTGGAGACACCAGCTATAATTATCTCCCAGAATCCCTCCAAGAACGCGACTGAAACTGAGGACTCGGCACTTATTGTGTGAAGGAAATCCCAGAAGCAGTCGATGAACTGTGTTCAACCATGTCTGGTTCACAGATAAAGGCATTACGTACACATTGTGCCATTTTGGATAGGCCATAAAACACACAGTTGCAGGCACAGTGTATAATTGCCTCCCTGTACCCCGCTTTGGGCGTTTCTTTCTTTTTTTGTTTTGTTTTTTTTATTCACCAACTATAAAACACCCACAGGCAAATGCTTGCATACATAACTACGAGACACCACAAATGAAAATGATTGGACTCCAAAGGCCCGTGTGAATACTGTGCACTGGAGGGCATTTGTTTTCTATGCATATTGTTTGGTTTGTTTTTGCCGTATGGGTTCATCAATAATGCAGAGCGACTTAACCAGCTATTACTATGATGAAGACATCAAAATGCAAAGCGAAAAGCCTGCGAGCTCGCCGGTCCAACAAGAGCTGCCTGCAAAGGGAGGACCACAGACTGGACAGACTTTTAATTAGTGGGCTTTGTATCCAAGCCAGAAACAGCAGATTGGCTGCTTGTTCTTTGTTGTCGACATAGCCATAGAAACCAAGAAACACAGTTGGAATTATGGGTAATTCAGTGCAATTAGGAAGAGCATGATGGTCAAATTGCATCCAGGTAACTTGACAAAAAGATGAATGGTTCACTCAATACTTTTTACATATATACAACTCTGGAAAAAAATTAAAAGGCCACTTAAAATGATCAGTTTCTCTGATTTTACTTTTCATAGGATTATGTTTGAGTAAAATGAACATTGTCCTTTTATTCTATGAACTATTTGACAACATGTCTCTGAAATTCCAAGCAGAAATTTTGTATTTATTTACAGAAAATGAGAAATGGTCAAAATAACAGAAAAGATGCGGTGCTTTCAGTCCTCAAATAATGCAAAGAAAACAAGTTTGTATCCATTTAGAGACAACAATACTAATGTTTCAACTCAGAAATCAATATTTGGTGGAACAACCACAAAGTTTTCAATGAGGTTCAGTTCAGTGGGCTCTTAAATTTTTCCAGAGCTGAATATATATATGTTTGTATTAGTGGTGGGGCTCGAGTCACATTTGTTAATTTCTGGGTCGGTAATTAATCGCATTTCGAAAACTAGACATTGACAAAATGAGACATCTTCAACTCAAAACCCTTTTTTTCATGTATTCTTTACGTCATTAGCAGCTAAGAGTTAGCGAGTTCATGTTGTGGATCTTTGTGTAATTTATTTTCTTTGATGCTGATTGGCTGTAGAGCTCAGGAACTCTGTCAGATTCTGCAATGGTGTCAAGATGGTTTTACTGCGTTTTAATGCAAATGAAGTTACATTTGGTGTTTGAACTACAAAGACAAACAGTTCTAAGTGTTCTTGGAGAGGTCTGAAATATTAGCGGATTATATCTTATCACGGGCAACCGAGGTCCGTATACCTTCATGTTTGCCACTGTAAATGAGAGAGTTGCTTCTTCATTTGTCCTTAACAGTCAAACCTGTCAAGACAACATTCAAGAACTGGAGAACTACTTTCTTTCTGATTTCCAAATATGAATTACTCATATTCAGGGCCCCGAAACAATATCTTAGTCCCCAGATGAGGACACAAGCTACCAGCAACCAGATAATGCTTCGCTAGACGGGCTTACACTTTGCTGACAACAATAACATTTTAATATTATGAGGTCTTACGCCACTAAAGGTAGGATGGAAGTTTCCTTTATACCAGATTTATTAACAGTCAAATCACACCGAACAACACGATTCAGCGACTGAAGGAGGATAACGTCATTTTTGTAACTTTTGTCCAGCGCGTATTATGCAACATGTCTGAACTGCTGTGTCCTTTCACTGGCGTATTTGATTTTTCTGAGAGAAGGATTTTCTCTACCCCCCCAAAAGTTCTCGCTTACATAACTGAAATATTCATATAATAACCAAACACACAGCAAAAAATAGAAACAGAAATTCAAATGTCTTAGGCACACAAAATTAGATTTGCCTTCCTGAGATTCTTGGTGTGAGTCATTCATTTTTACTTGCCACATGTATAAAAAAAATTACTAAATAGCTACTATTCTTTAGTAAAAAATAATTATGAATAAGCATCTTTTCCCCCCTCTATTCAGACATATGCAGGCAACATGCTTCAAGTTCTCCAAGCGTAGAAAACAGCTGCCTCGGAGAGCAGAACACTTATTTCGGTTTTTGGCCACCAAATATGAGTTAATGTAGCATTTTGAACGGTTTTTTTTTTTTTTTTTTTTTTTTTTTTTTAGAGACAGCAGGCTATAGCACCTGTTCTTTCTACACGGAGAGCAAGAAGCATCCTTTGTAAATCTCATATCCAGACAGTGAATTTATTCTACCATGACTCACAATTTCACTCATCCCAAAACGGCGGCTAAATTTAGTGAAGCTGAACGACTCTGAAAAGTGAGGCAATCTTGCCTTTTCCTGAGGAAAGAGAGAAATTTGTACTTTCCTTTCTGGTTAGATTTTGCATTTGAGTGGTTTTTTCCCAGATGCTTTTATTTCAACCAGCAGTCCAAGGGCTCGCAAAACAAAATTATGCTTGTTTCTGTCTGAACAAGGTGAAAATGTGGATGGAAAGTAAAAACTGAGGAAAAAAACCCCCCAACAACAACATTGTGAAGACGTCTAAAAGTTGCTAGTATCTTTGTTTAGGCTAAAATCTGAGTGGACACAGTGGCTTCAAAGGTCAACATTTCAACAAATTTTCCTGCTGTAAGTAAAAGCAAAGACTGCCGACCTACCCGAGGTTCCCCCTCCCTCCTACTGGTTTCTGTTGGGATAGACTTCCTTACTTCTGACACCCTGAACAAGATTAACTTGTTTTAGCTGGGGAATATTTTTTCTCTCTCTCTTTGATTCACCAGTCAGGATTTGTCTCCGATTCTCTTCACAACCCCACATTAAAATAAAAAAAACAAAAAAACAATCAGCATGCTTTTCTTTGCAATGAAGTGCATTATAAATAGTGGTGGGACTTGTTTATAATAGTTAATGAAGTTAATTTCAGGGTTTGTAAATAATTAATTGCATTTTAATGAAGAACTACATATCAACAAAATAAGCAACATTTTTAATGTGAAAACCCCTTTTGGTGCTGAATTATTGGCTAAATAGACGTATGAGCTCAAGAAAAAGTATTTTTATTGTTTTTAATCTGTTAAGCTATTCGATCATTAGAATGGTGCAAAGTGCTACTTTTATTATTATTATTATTATTATTGTTTGTTGCATAGATTAAAAAAAATTTGATTAGCAGCGTTAAAATTTCAAAATTAATAACTAATTAATTTTGCCCTCATGCCAACTAATGTAAGGGAGTTTTTGCTTGATTATAATTAATGCTCCTATTATCTGAATAGTAGCAGTGGTGATGCATGCCTTGCATCATACAATGGGAATTCGGGATATTTAAGACTGGAAAAATATGCAGCTCTGACGTAAAAAACGTATGTTGCAGCAGCTTCTTATCTGTTATGACAATGTTAGCGGAAGGCAAACATATTTAAGAAAAACTCAGACAAAATGCCCGTTGACTGCAAGTCAAAACAATCCCTGACCCTGGAGACGTCACAGCAAACGTTTCTGAAAACAACTCTGACAGAAATATTCTAGAGAAACACCTTTTGAATTGAATGTTTTATTCTTTAAATTATTAAAAATAATATAGTTTTTTAAATTCTCAATCAAATTTGCGTCTCTACCATGTTTAATATCGCATGCGTTTGCCAGAATTGGTGAGACGTCTGCAGTATGGCCGTCAGCTTCATCCTCTGTCAAAGTGAGCTTTATTGCTCACTTTGACAGAGGTCAAAGTGAGCAATGGCATGGTCACATTTAAAGCAGTGCAGCGGTGTGCTTTGTCTGACCTTTTCAGAGGTCATTGCTGTAGAGAGGAATGTACCTGTCAATAAGACTTTTCATGGATCACTTACAGTATTACAGCTTTCCTTTCTTTGGGTCAGGCAGGGGGGGCCATCCTGGTCCAAACAACATCACAATAAACAGACAAAAACAGATGCAGAATATTTATTATTAATCTTTCTGAACAGTTATTAAAAGCTGCAGTATGTAACTTTTATAAAAAATATGTTTTTTATATATTTGAAATAATTGTCGATATGTCATGACAGATCATCTGTGGACAAAAATTGAGCTTCTCTGCAGAAATCATCGCTCTGAACCAATCAGAGCCAGGAGGAGGGTCTTAGCGCTGTTAGTCATGCTAGTGTACGTGCTGTTCAAGATTGCCACTTTGCTGCAGCTCTGCTAATGGCGGAGAAACAACTTACTATTTTTAACTTAGAAAGTTTAAATAAAAATTGGTTTTAGCATATGTAAAAAAAATAATTAAAACTGGTTTTAATAAAAGTTAGCTACTGCAGCTTTAAGGTCTTCACCAGCAGTGGCAGGTCTAAAACGGCTGACCATGATACACATTTTACCATAAGTAGACGTTAAACTATTATTGATATTTGGTTTATGACGCATCCGAACATTTAAAGAACAAAAATCAATGAGGCGGCCACATGTATTTAGTATCTATCAATTCCATCAATAAAGCCCGGATCTTATCTGACAAGTTAAGAGTATCGAATCCGTCAGGCAATTCTCTGGATTAATAAATAAAAGCCGCGTGTGGATTTGTCCAAGCTTGTTAAAACAAGCACCTGCTAATGAGGACGGGCTCCGACACGGCTAAATGCAGGATGCCTGACGTGTCGTTTCTCGGCATTCATGACTTCTAATACCGCCTTTAATCAACACGGCTCGGCAGAAGGTATTCAGAGGGCATTCCTCTCGCCTCGCCAGCAACACTCGCTGGCAGATACTTTGCATATCAGACCCGTTGGATCAATATGTTATTAGAGAACAACCTCTCTGAGGCATGTCAATTAATTCTGGGCTGTCAGCCGGGGCCCCCGTTGCATTTCCCCTCCTTCGGCCCCACGAGAAAGGTGGGTGTCTGAAGGATTTGTGACTTAAACTGAAATGAGATTTCATCCACAGAGTCTAAGCAGTGGATAGTAAAGATTAGTTCTGCATTGATTAAATGGATTTGAAAACGTATGAAAATAACATCAGTTCATCACCGCTTGTGTACCAAGACCCAATACTTACAATAGTTGAATCTATCCGATCGTTGTTGGCGACGTTTGACTTGGTTGATGCATTATCTGCTGTGTTTTTTTGGTTGTCTTTCTGTATTCAGTTTAAGATTTGTCAATCCATATTACATAATTAACATATTAAGCAGCACTACAAATCTGCTGGACAGTTTCTTAAACTGAAGCACCACAGATTGTACTCATAAAACAACTTGGTAGCATTGACAACACAAATGTATGGGTTGCAGGAGTCATCCAATTCGCATCGATTGAAAGAGAAAACACGGTTTGTTCTATGGGCATCAATGTTTCATGACATTTGTTTGACTGTTTTTGCAAACAGGCCCTTCAGAAGACCTGGTATGTCCAAAATTTACTTATTTAGCATTTGCCTTTAGGTTGCCGAAGGCAGAAGACGAGTTGTGTTGCTCCATCCTGAATTTAGTAGGGCCAACAATTTCCTCCAGAAGGTTTTTTTTTTCTTTATGGTGTTATGAATTTCAAAGCACAGCATCATGTTAGACTTGGTGCATTTTGTTGGTTGAAATATTCCCTAGTCCGTATTTTTATTATTTTTTTTGCTTCTGCAACAAAGTGTCCGAGATGCATCATTTGACTTGGATGTTTTATTCGCATTGTCAATGAGTTATAATGATGTCTTCATTTTAAAAACGATTTGCAGATTTTGCCATAACTTGTATGTTAGTTCATAAAGCTAAAAAAGGAGGCTGAAGAAAATCCATCCAGCGTCCCGTGAAGACGGGATCACTCCCTCATCTCTCAGCCTTAGCAGAGCCTGAACCCGTTCGATCCTTCACAATCTATTTCTGTTCTATCGTTCACCCTTAATTTAAAGTGTGTTTCTTGTTTACCGTCGAGTCGTCTGATGCATGAGCCGTTACAGTACTAGGAATTGAGTCAATCACTCAAATGATTTATGAAGAGCTCCCCGATTCACTTTTAGGTTGGAATGCAACGCGGCAGTTTTGCTGTTGTCCCATTTTGGTAGACGGGTCAAGCTAAAGCATGAGACGACAGCAACACTGGTTTTAAGATTTTGGAAGAGCATCTGCAGAAAGAGTAACAAGCTGCTATGTTATCTCCTATAAAAACGTTTCTTCTTGGCTCAAGCAATTTTCATGGCAAGTGTCTTTTTGTCATTGGCTGTGTTTGGGATTGAGGTAGATGAGGTCCCCCACATCTGCTGGCTGTTTGTCCTTGTCAAACCTGAACTGGTGTTGCACACTGCTGGAGATCTGGCCGAAAGAGGGCTGCTGAACAAATAAATGTAAAGATTTTTTGGGAAATATTTCTGGTCACAAAATAACAGCAGTAATTAGCCATGTTTACACAAAATCACTGCCTAGAAACCTTGAGTCAGCTGTAGTTGTCATGCCAGGCCACTACTTGGCGCTGTGACTTCAACATGTCATCGAACGCGCATGTGATCGTGAGCCTCATCATCCACCTTGCAGTAAACGGTGACCTGTCTCTGTGTCCCGTGAACAAATTGCTTATGTAACATATATTCTTTATCAGAAATTGTGTTAAACTGAACTTTAGGTAGCACGACACAGCACTATGCTAGCTGCCATTGCTGAGTGCTTTTGTACCTGTGGAGTACTTCACACCTCCGGGGGGGGAGGTGCATGAAGGTGCATTCCTCAAAAGTTTCACTCTGAGACCTGGTTTCAAAAAGTGCTGTTGTGAAAGACTCCAGTAGCTGGTGTCGTGTAAACGAGCGGCAGGATCGCAACAGAAATGTTACGGTTCAACTGAAGAGCAGCTCTAAACGGGGCCACAGCGTCCTGAAGTAGGGCCACCTATCACTCTTTACCTGACAGCGTTCTCCTTCATGCCTTTCGCTTCATCTTTTTCTTTTTGATGTCTTTTGGGCACCTGCTTTTTGCTTTGCTTCCTTTGAATCAAGCAGCTATTCTGGAATATATGTCGTTTGCATAATGGAAGAAGCTGGATTGGGAACATTACTACGGGATGAGTCTCGGCTATAATAGGTTCCCCTTTGCTCATTTTGCCAGGGGTAAATGCATAATTTCGTCTCCCTGCGGTTTGTGGGAAACCATTGCCATATATTTTGCACGTCACTGGAAATTGTGGCGGCCATTCCCACTTATGAGTCTCTAGGTGGGAGTAGTGGGGTATTCTTTAAATACAGTATAAAGGAGTTGACTGAATTTGAGTTACTGTGTATTATTTTTCTCCCTCAGACAGAAAGCAAGTATGCGCAAAGATAGAAGCAATGAGATAACCTCAGTGACTCATGGCACTTTTATAGAAGGCTTTTTTCACATAGAAGTCTTCACACCATCTTCAAATCAATGCTTTCTAGTGAGACGCGGCGCCATCGACATGTTGACGCTCTCTCTTTGTGAGGGGCTGAAACGGCTACCTCAACTTCTCAGAATTTAACTTCACACAGCTGGGGGACCGAGGGACCCACTCTCTTGAAGTTAAGCCTCCAAGACAGCCTGTCCAGCCATTTCCTGAGATTGTTCCCCCAGTTCTCCCCCCCCCCCCAAAAAAAATCCAAGAGTCTCCGCTGATTTCTCTCTAGACATTTGAAGTAAAGTCATTTTCGCCGGCCGCAGATGACAAAGACGGAGAGACTATTGTTTAAAAGTGTGAGTGATGGTTTTCCTTCCTGTGTTTCCTCGGAGAGGGAGACGGTGTTGATAGATGGACCAACACACTCCGAACTCTTGTTTCAAGTTCTGCAGTGTGTGCGGCTTGACTCACTTTTCTCCAGCTGAAGTGATGCTTCAGCGGCGACACGGTTCAGGTCTCAGCACCGCAGAGGTCTCCATTACGTTACGTTTCTGGATCTTACTTTTCATCTCTGTAGCTGCGAAAAAAAACATCTTTGCAAAGAACACGTCTTAATGATTTGGTGGATCTAATTAATTTGATCAAAATAATCAATTTGAGTAAAATAATGGAGAAATGTATAGTAATTTCACTTCTTTTTTGTTCATTTTTAAATTTCACACTCAAATTTAGACATTTTTATTCATTACTACCTTTATTTACCTCGATAAAACACCCATTAAAATCACAACCATGGTCACAACAATCAAACTTACCCAAAGGAAAAGCAAATCAAGGTAAAGGTAAATTACTACTCTGGTATGTTTGAGTATTTCGGTGTCAGTTTGTTGAACCAGTGCAGCTTTGAAGCCACTTAAACATCATTCAGGTTCATTTTCCTCTATGAATGCCTCTCCTTTTCTCTGTTATGTATACAAACCCCCCCCCTCTTTCTGCTCACATCCATTCTGCACCGCTCCTCTTCGTCGGCTCCACTTCACACCTTCGCGACCAGACTACCAACCTCTGGGGAAGGCTTCTTCCTGTTGATATGCAGAGCACCTCCTCTTCCAATCAGTACTTCTGAAAGGTTGTTACTAATGGTCCCCAAGGAGAGGAGTCAACCTTGAATACATACAAGGCCTCCTCCAGCATTTTTGGCGAGCCGTTGGGTGGGGGGAAGTCACATCTTGTTTTTCCTCCCTTGTTCTCTGCACCAGGTACAATTGCAACATAATGCCTTGTGGAACAAGAAATACAGCCAATTCATCTTAGCTTTATTGTCTCTCTGGAACTTTCTGAATAATAAACCAGCTCAACAACTTTTATAGCATGCCAGGATGTTTTATGGTGCTCGTAATCATACAAATCTCCTGCACAAACCTGATATTCTAGCAATTAAGAAGGGAATCACTGACTGATGAACTGCGTTCGCACTGCTTTGTCCTTTATATCGGTGCCACATCTTTCTAAGCACTTTTGCTGTAAATAAAATTTTAAAAAAAGCTATCGAAAGGTCTGCCTGGCTTTGATCTGCAACAATGAAGGGGCCGGCACGCCGTGATGGGCAGCCTCAGTCTTTTTAGCTGCTGAGAACAGCTTCATTATTCAGCGGGGGAGAAGTGCAAGGACGAGCAGAGGCATTCCATATGTTGCACTTAACAACCAATGAAGCTGCGAAAGGGAGACTCGGGGCTGAAAGAGCTGACAACGCTCATCCACACCCGGGCTTCCTCCAGAAGAGCCGAGGCAGGCAATAATCTGGCCATAATTAAGGGGGGTATAAACCATGCCATGCTGCTATTAGACCAAATGGCTCGCAACCAATCAGCTATGACATTAATAGCAGACACCAACCGCAGCGTTTTTAACTCGTCTCTGATGGAAGAGGCTGCATCTGTCTCCAGCTTTCAGCCGTTTGAATAAAGTCATGTTACGGCGGATGTAAGAACCTCAAATCCTGGTTCGCTTTCAGCGAACATCAGGAACAAGCTCTTGTGTTCGGAGGCCATTACATTACAGTTAATATCATTGAATGACTGGTGTGAATGACCGTTGGCACGAACGCCCAAGTATTAACAGCTTTCTGATCTACTATTAGAATACACTCCTATAGTAGATTAATCAGGACAGTTAGATTGTTTTCAATGCAGGTTCTCCATAACTTTCTGTATCCATTTATCTTTACACATTAATGAGCTACAAGTCAATACATTTCAATTTAAATAACAGCAAAATTAGACTTTTAGAAACAAGATTTTTCAGAAGTTTTCCTTTTTAATAACTTGATTTTTAAAATACAATATTTTAGCATGTTCTTGAGCCAGAAAAGCTGTAAATGTCGACGTAAAAACCTCCCAGAACAGCTCAGATAAGCGACTTACAAAGGATTCATCCCCAGAGTCAAACATGTCGAAGCAGCATTCAGTTTTTCTGATCCTCTAACCTGGAATAAACTTCCAGAAAATGATAAAACTGCTGAAACACTGAGGCTAAAAACCCCACCTGTGTAGGATTGTCTTTGATTAATAATAACCGAAGCTTGTAGAAAGTGTAGTGAGCCACCAGTACACGGTTGGTGTCTTTTGCATATAATCAAAAGCAAAACGTTTTGACAATAAGAAAATGTATCATTTTCTGTTGTTTTGCTTTTTACGTGCAAGTAGTTTTTAAATCCACGACTATCAGCTGTTCTTTTGTCAGTATCTTAGTCAAGCATGATACATTCAGACATTGTCGGTGATTTCACATCATCATCTTATTTTAACTTCCTCCACATGTCTCGCTTTAGCTTAGTTACTTTCAGGCCAAAACCTCATGTTGTCAGAAAACCTGCTGTAGGCCGACTTGGACCACATCCTCGTCATAACGTTTTGACAGCAACACAGCTGTAGAGTAATGAAACCTTCACAAGGAAACGTACTAAAAGTGAGACTTTGAGGTGCTTCATTTTGCTATCATTGTATTTTTTATATTTTTTTTACACAACACCTGCATCCCTCGCTGAGATGAAGTATTCTAGGGGAAAGAACTTGTTGCTTCCAAAAACAGGTTAAAACTGGAGTAGAAATGTTTGCCTAAATTCTGCTAGAATTTAAGGTTTTAAAGTGCGTACTTTTCCAGTGTGTTAGATCTCCAAGATGCTTCCTCACAGACAATTATCTCAACTCTCTTTCTCACTGAGCAAATCACCTTTTAAAGAACTGGCGATCATTATTTTATTCTTGAGTGACCTTTGCGTTATGCCTAACATCATCGCTCTTTGGCATCGTCCCATAATGTAGGTACCTGCTCTCTGCTTTACGCTCCCTAATAAAATAATAAAAGCCATATTCTTTAGACGTAGCGCATTCAAGTTAACGCTGCTGTCACGAAGAGCAAGTTTAAGTACAAATCAAAAAGAAAAACATATAAAAATGTGAACAGTCAACTGTGTTGGGACAAAACCAGAGAAGATCAACAGTTCCTCTCTCTGTGTTTTCCTGTAGAGACACCTTGCAGCAGTTCAAACAAAACTTATTTAAAAACGGTTCATGTATAAAACAAGTTGTGTATTTTCAAGCAAAAAAAAAAAAAAAAAAAAAATCCACATTGCTGTGTTTATCTGTTATGAATTGATTTTACACAGCAAAGGATTGTCTGTTTTCATAATGGGCCTCTTGGAAGGATCGTATGTTTGCTCAGCAAATGATCAGACAAGAAATGACTCTTAATGGAAACTATGGATCCTTCCCAACCTATTTCTTTACATGCCCATCATCTCCAGAAACGACTGAATTTACTTGTTGGCCTCCGGCCAAAGTCATAAAGTCATGCATCTCTTTTCCTTGAACCTGGGTTGGTGCTTTAACAACTTGTCTTGTCCTGTAAACGCTGAACAGTGTTTTATGGCTTCCTCCTTGTAATATCCTCCGTATTTCTGTTGAAGAAGGGAGTAAAAATAAAGGAACATGCTCTTTTCTTAGGAAGTAGTAAGATGAGGAAAAAAGTCATTTCCCCAGAGTGACTGGTAATCCATAAAAAGAGATCTATGATTTTCCCCCCCTCATACTCTTTCTCAAACGTATCCTGACCACTTTCCTGGGATCCCATTGGTCAGACAATGCTCAAAAACATTTCAGACTGAAAACATTTCGGTCTAACTGTAAGTCATTCTCAATGTGTTTTTGGTTTTTGGCACATGTGAGTTTTTCTGTCACACATAAAACAGTTTTGCTGTAACGTTTTTTTTTTTCTTCACCATTTGCACAGCTGCAGCAAACCAATCTAGAGCTTGTACACAAGCATGATTGACAGCACTAAGACACTCCTCCTTGCTGTGATTGGTTGTTTCTGCAAACAGCAGTAGGATCAGGCAGAGGAGTTTTATTTCTTATCTTTCACACGTTATGCTCTCAGAATCTAGTGATTTTTTTTTAACAAATATGTAAACATAATTTTTTAAACGTCACCTACCGCAGCTTTAATCTTTAGTTAGCTGAAGCAACTTACTGGAGGATGATTTGGTGATGAAGTATGGTTTATTAGGCTTACGAATTCAAAACTTCTTGTACAGAATAATAATAAAAATGCAAGCCTACTTAACAGTATGTTTTTTCTTTTGTGCTACGTGCCCTTAATATTTTCTCCTGTTCTATTACTTACTATAAGTGTACTCTTTTTTTTTTTTTTTTTCTCATTAGTGCCGACATGTTGCTCTGGAGTTAGCTCAAGTTTAGCAATAGCTTAACACAAGGAATGTGAAAGTTGCAGCTAATACCCTGGATGCCGTGGAAGCTCTACAAAACTCTTGAATAGGTTTTGCTTTACAATAGCCTTGAGGCTGTTGTCAACCTTCCCGTCTGTGCACACTTTTTTTCCTCCTTCCACTGAACTTTCCAACAAATCTGCCTTACTATTGACCCCTGCTTGCCCTCCTTTGTTGACTTGCTGCTGGACAAAGTCCACATGATTATGTATATTATTCTACATTTATTTGAATTTCAAGTTATTAGCTCCAAGTCGCATTCATCAGAAATACCAGCCAAAAATCATTGAAATATATCATTTTATGTAATACATGAGTGGCTATTCTACGATGTCGCTCCTTTCCCTTTACACTGCTCTACATTTCAATAGATACTTCTAATCTAACACAGTTTTCTATGTGGAGCCATGAGGAGGGCGGGGCTTTCCTCCTCCTCCTTAGCAGATGTTGTCCCATTTCCTGAGTTTTATTAAAAACACATGCAGTTTATAAATAAATTCAAACAGCCGTGCTTTCTTTTTTATATTATTATTCAAAAAAAATAAATAAATAAAAATCTCGAGACAATAACTCTGGTGTACCGCAGTTCCGCCTCCCTGCGTCGTTCGCTCAGACAGACCACTCAGGTGAGCTGAAATATTAAGGAGACTGGAGTCTAGACAAACATCTGCCTGGTCTGTGAGCCATTTTATGTACATTCATCCATTTTTAACGTGACCTTGTTCACGTCAGGGCCAGAAACACTGGAGAGGGGGGCACACACCGTGGACAAGTCGCGCTTTCTTCGCTCTAATGCATATAGTCACACTCACATCTGCGCCTGGGAGACGACGGCTTTCGAATCAGCAGAGAGAACGAGAAAGAAATGAAATAAAATATTTCGTATCCTTTTAAACAACAGAAAAGCATCTTCCTTAGCTGGGTGATAGAAATCATAATACAGAAGAAAGCTGCTTCATTTCCTGAGTTTAGAGTTAGTTTTAAACCCCCATTTATTGAAACAAATCGGTTCATTGACCAGGAGATGACATTTTGCACCAGTTGGTACACTGACAAAAAAATTATGAAGATGTAAATTTATTAAAGACCTTAATTAGAAACTCATTATCATGCTAATTTGGCCCGCTCTTTGATTAATTGGGGATGTCTTTACAATAATGGTAAAAGCCACTTCTAAAAACAACATATCGTGAGATATTTTCTGTATTTCAAGTCTTAATGTTTGGGAGCGAGAGCAGCGTGTGAAGTGTCCCTTCAGGAAGAGGTTCGTTCTGATTAAATGTTTTCAACTAGCTGAATATAGAAAACAGAGGTGCGCAACAGTGGAATAATTAGTTTTGAAATGGGAGACCAATTAGCTTATCTTTGTGTGCAAAACTTTTAGCTGTTGCGTAATCTGACCCAATTAGCAACGACGAGCATTTTCACATTTAAGGTACCGAGGAGACGATTTGTCTTGACGTCTCATAGAAAATTATCAAAGTTGATCATATGGGGGTGTGCTGTGGTGGCGCAGGGGTTAAGCACAACCCACATATGGAGGCCTTAGTCCTCGACGCAGCTGTCACAGGTTTGATTCCCGGCCTTGGCGATCCTTGCTGCATGTCTTCCCTCTTCTCTCATTACCCACCTTCCTGTCAATTAACTATCAAATAAAGGCCACTAGAGCCAGCAAAAAAACAAAAAAAAAAGTTGATAATATGCTTTTTGTACAGGAAGTCAACACAGAGTAAACACAGCTGTCTGGCAGTAAAGCTCATTTAAGAGCTGAGGTCTAACGTGTATTATTAGAAAAAAAGAGTTATTATCACGTAAAATATGAAGCTTCTGATAGTTACAGAATAGTTTTCACTTTTGTTTATACCTTTTCCAAACCAGAAGACGACTTTATATGAAGCCATGTTGACATCAGGATGGAAGAAATCCCACATATTAATAAAATTTGTATTTTTAATGCACATTTTCTTTCTTGCGTTGCTATTTTTCACTTTCTTTTCTCAAATAATCAGAGATTTTTAAGGCACCATTGGAATATCTGTGAATTATACATTTTATACCCCCACAAAGACACCTGTTAGGTTCATTTTCTTTACGTCACTCATTGCTACATAATGTCATGTGTCCTCTACTGAAACGCTCTGACATTTCCTAAAGCTTTACCCATGTAGGCCATAATTTTAAATAACTGAGTGAGGACATGTCTGTCTACATATAGTCAATACCTCACATTTGGACAGGATGTAAATCGTCTTGTCTGTTATTTTTGGGTACTTATAGTTCATTACTTGTGGAGCTGATGTTTCCTATAAACTGTGTGTCAGTTCCAGTCTAAGTAAGTGAAAAAACAAGATTTTGATTCAGTGTTTTCAATTATCTTATCATGAACGGCTTGTTTTGTTTTAGGCAGATTTGAAGGTGAAGATATTTTTAAAAATTCTTTAAGGTATAGAAATGCAAACATGCATTAAATGATGGCGAAAACGACGTTGAGAATTGGTGTCGAAATGCTCCCGGATAAATGTTTACATTGTTTAGTTTTGCATCTAAATCATATATTCTGCAAACACAAAGGTCCCAGATTATTGTGTGGAGCGAAAGGCAAAACCTAATCTTAAAGCGATACACGAAAGATTGTCTCTGCGAATTGTTAATTCGCCGAGAAGGATCAGGTGAAAACATGAAATCCTCGATGAGATGACGTCAGCTCGGAATAAAAATAGGAAACGGGGGTGAGGGGAAAAAACGACTCAAGAGAAACAGGTCAGATTGAGAGACACAGGTGTCAGACTGCTGGGAGTTGGAACAAGAAATTTCACACACGCTACAAGGTACTGGAGCAGCTTGTGTTTCCAGTCATGGTGTGATTCAGGATGTTGCAATGGTGAGAAAGCAGAGGGAGCCGAACTTGCAGCAGATCTGGTAGAATATTTGAAACTGAAAGACTGGTGTCGACGTTGGTGGAAATGAATCCGACAATGTTAATGTTGTTCACTGCTTATGGTAACCTAAATGTATCTTATTTTAACTCACCTTACTCTGATTTTACATTTTACTTTTTCTTTTTTTTTTTTGCCCTGGTGCTCCTCTAAATGCTTTTTTTGTAGTAAATATTGTATGAATTATTTAACTTCTTTTGATTTTTATTATTATTATTATTATTATTAGTAGTAGTAGTAGTAGTAGTTGGAACATTTCAACACTGGGGCTCGTTTGACTACTTGTAGAAAACACCTTTCTCAGAAACGACTGCAACACTGAAAACATCGTTTTGAGTCTCCAGGCTTAGTTTTTAACCGAGAGCAAAAATACCGACATTAAAGATGACGTGGGCCTCAGAGTAACACTCCAGTCACATGAAGCAGAAAAAACTGCTTCCACTCGATGAGTTTGATAACAGAGACTCAGACTCTTAAAAAAAAAAAAAAAAAAAGATCAAAGCTGATTGCAAAGATTTGAGACATTCAGAATATCTGAAATCACAGACCAGACCTTTAGGACCATTTTCTATATGTTAGGGTTAATTTAAAACACATTTGGGAAGATTTAAGTCCTTCTCCATTGTACGTTGTACAAAGACAAGTAGTTTTCATCTCATATTTACTCTGATTTACGAAGCAAATAGCTAAAACAATATTCCATTAAAGTTGCTCTTTAAATTTCTGCTTTTACTATTTAGACTACAGCTACAACTGTTCTCGCTATATTTAAATTGAAGCTCCAACCATAAATGCAGCACGCACAAATTTTACAAAGTGAAGAGAGAAAAAAAAATCCCATTACATCATGCGACTCGTCAAAACTAGAACAACGCCTAATTATTTTATATTTATAATGATATTTCTTAGTTTTAAGTAAGTAAAATGATTCTTCAACCCTTATTTAATGTAAATATAAAAACACTGAACGTGAAAAAAATACATTTTAGGTCTGCACTAATTGTGCTTTGGCTCTTATACTAAATGGGATTTAGAATCATAAAAATGCATTTCTCGACAGATCCTGGTATTTTTGTTAATCAGATGAAAATATGGCGGCCTAGTTTCAGTGTGCGGAGCTGATTAGTGTTTCCTGCTCAGTTTCTTCCTGTGAGGACCAACAGGACTCTCCTTACCCTCAGGGCAACACCGTGCTGGATCAGACTTCAGCTGCAGTGAGCCACAAAAACAGGTCACGTTTACACAGCTGACGAGTTAATAAGGTTTGCACATGCTTTTTAAAAAAAAAATTATTTTTCTCTTTTAATTGTAGATTAAGGATTTATTTTGCCACATCGGGCTGTAAAAGAGGAGGAAGTGTGCCTCTTTTACACATGCCTTCATTACCCTGGTTTGTCTTCTTATAAAACCCAGCTTTTAACAGATGGAGGTTATTTCATGCTAGCAATGTGTAGCAAACAGAACTGCTCTTTGGGGAGTAGGCCTGTTTTGCCTTTGCATCAATTAAAAATAATATAAATGTGGCGGGATTATCTTTGAAAGTGCTTGGATTAGCCTGGCCGTTGCTTTCCGAAGCAAATCTGCTCGATTCTAATCTCGCTTCACAGCTCAGTCTGGGATTTCTCCCATTAACTTGGATTCCTCCGGCAGAATTTCAACTGGACCAATCAGCGAAGAGGAGAAGAAGTTGTGAACTTTGACGACAACTTTCTGTGCCGTTTTGAACGGTCGTCTGCATGTCAGGACTGGCACAGTGGAAAACAGAACCAATAACATGACTGCTCTGGTTGAAAATAAACTCCAAATGTACTACCGAAGAATAAAAATCTATTTTGTAAAAGTTGCTCTCATATTAACTTCTTTTTGTTTCAATGTAAACAATGTAGTTCTCATATTTTTGAGGATTTTTGCCTCGTTTCCACACGCAGTCCCACTAGACCCGCTGCACGACAATTCCAGCATCTGCGATCATCACGCGTTACTTTTTCGAGCTGAATATGAGACTTCCATAGGATATGGGCTGAATTCAAAACCTAAACCCAAAGTTGTTGTCACCTAGAAACTTTTCGTCAGCCTCCTTCGCTCCGTGGAAGCCAGAGATGAGAGCTGTTCAGAGGAATAGCCTTGGGCAGAAGCCTCTGCAAATGCTCTGCTCAACAACCCTGACTGATTCAAGGGAGCCTCTCTTTGAGCTTCAAACGAATGTGAACCAACTTGGCTTCCCACCATATGCTGCCTTCATACAGATCTTTTCAGTTGCCTGGGTTTAAAATCAATATGAAAAAAAAAGTAGCTCCGCAAGCACTCTCGGAATTAAGTGCAGAAAATGCAGAGGGCAGAACAGGACACGAGAAAGCGATCATTTAGCTCTAACAATTAAAATATAAAAGTAAAAGAAATAAAACTGTATGGTATACAGTCGAACCTTGTGGAAAAAGGGACTTTTTCACCGACTAAAAGCCAGACTGAAAGCAAACAGATGTCTTTTTATGTCATTGTTGTTCCCAGAAAATTGGCTCAAAGAAGACGGCACGGAGGAAATCATATGAATTTTGTTGCGTTACTGTGATCCCCGTCAGTCGGGGTTTGCCAATTTAATCCTGAAGCCATCGGGCAACGTGAATCAGACTGGAAATTTAACTCTGATGGATGAAGGCGCTTAAATGTGTGGCGGAAATATGGCAAAAAATTGTCAAAGACCATTTGAGTTTACAAAGGATTAAAATCAAAGTTGATGTCAAGCAGTTTTCATTTGCAGTAACATGGTTAAGGATTCAGTCACCTCCAGCCCTCCGTCATGTTTCTAAGCAGCTGTTTTATGTTTTCTAGCGGTAAAAGGAAATCGTATTAAACCTGCATTTGGGCAAAATGTTCTATTGCATTTCTTTAAAGAAATTACCAACGGATGGTGTAACTCTGTATGTTCAGATTATTCTTTGTTTTCTTTCTCCTGCAACAAATGAAACCCACATCCAGATGTTGCTATGGAAATCAAAGATGAGGGATCAGGTAAGCCTGATGGCAACTGAAGAGACCAATGAAATTCAAACAGCATTAGAGTTGACATTGTGTTTTATTACAATCCAGGGCAATTGTGAGTATCATTTATCTGCACATTCAAACTCCTTACTTTTTCATTTGTCAACCTCGCAGCCTGAGTTGAGACTTGTGTTTTTTCTTTTTTTTCTCCCAAGCTGGCGCGTTGTCTCTGATGTATGGTGCTTCGATAGGTATTTGTGTGCATAAAGTATAGATCTCTGAACAAAATGCTATCTTTAGTGTCCAGCGAAAAATATACTTGAAAAGGAATCGGCTAGTAGCAATAAAAGCCTAAGATTTCACATGTAGAACTCATGTTACTGAATTAGCATCACTGAGTCGCAACGATTTTAAGCAGAATGAGATTCCTAAAATTAGCATCTCTGTTGAAAGTTTTCTAGCTCACATACCTTCATGTGTTTTCAAAATGTTGGTGTAAAAGTTTTCTTTGTCTTCGTCATCCTGGGTTATGATTGGTTTAACCTCTGACACTGATTGGGAAACATCAATCTTCAGGATATCAGGATGTCGCATATAAATGCCACAATCAGATCAAAGATGTCAGCTGAGAGTTCAGCAAAAGGCTGAAATTTGGTAACAACTGCTCTAAAACCAGCATAGAAATTCAGATTACAGTTAACAAATTCAGTCAAATGCTCTAGAGATGCATCCTCTATTGTGGTGAAACTAAAATTTAAATGGGATGTATCATGCAAAATTCACATTTTGCACATTTTTGTACTTCCATTTGGGTTTCTACTGCTTGTAAAAATAACCCCAGCGCTTAAAAAACAACAACAAAAACAACACCCAGACGTTTGTTTGGGCAATATGTTAATATTTTTTTGTGTCTGGAAAACGAAACCTCCAGAATCTAACGTCACAAATCAGCTGGCGGTGCTCCTCACCCAGCAACCCCAGCGAAACCCAGCCCATTTAGTCAGCTGGTTTTAGCGCTGTATGCGCTGTACAATGGCTGCTGGAAGAGACGAGTGTTTTAATGTTGACTCACTATTCAGAAACCACTTGCTGAGCCTCTTCTTCTGCTTCTCAAAGACATACAGTTCTGTAATGACGAATCTGTTTGCAGCCATTTTCATGCTAGCAATCTAAAAACTACATGGCTCACAGACCTGTCCTAACTTGTCCAAGGTAGCATAACGGGTCACATTTAAGGAAGAACTGGTGTTACAGTGAGAAAAGAACATCATGTGGAAATATTAGCCAGGAAGTTAAAGCTTGGGCACAAGTGCATAGTGGAAGGTAATTGTTACGGTTTTGTGTAAACCGATCATTAAATATTTTTCAGGCAAAATTCAGCTTTTCTAACTCTCTGTTGGTTTAGAAAGAATGAAAAAATAAATAAATAACGCTTTACCAGAATCTAAAATGTTTTAACAGGATTCATCAATAAACTGATATGAGAGATCCACGTAAAAGAAGAGCGGATGTTCTTCCGTCTGTTTTTCCTCTCATCCTGCTCTGGATGTCTCGCCTTTCTCCTTCTGCCTGCAAGGACGGACCGCAGCCTCTTGTGAACATCCACAGAGTAAAGTGGGCACAGTGGCAATAATAGACAGTTTCAGCCGTGCACCATCCAGGTCCTAAAAAGGTCAAGTTTGTTACCTTTCTTTCCTCTATAAAAAAAATTAGAAAAAAAAAAATCTGGAAAAAAAAGTGGAGCGAGAGTGAAAATAACTTCTCAGAAATGTACATGCATTTATCATGGGTCTGAATGTTACATTCACACATTTGGGCTTTTAAGGATTCACTTGAACAGTTTCTCTTGCAGGGTGGAAGGTTTTTCTGACACTCGTACGAAAACAGGAATGTGGCGGTTTCAGCGTTGCCCGCTGCTTTATATCCAGAGATTAAGATCTTCACGTTTGATTTTTGCTCTTTTCATTGTCTTGGCCACAGGAAATTTTTGATCTCGAGTCTTTCCTGATAAAAAAAACAAACAAACAAAAAAAAAAAGATTTAAGTAAATGCATAAATTCAGCATGGCAGATATTCATTAGTAGTTTCTATAGAGCAGTTTTTAGTATCTCACCCCCTGAACTACGTGAACTAGGTTCATAGTTCCAACATAAATAATTTCCCAGTATTTTATTACATCTTATCTGAAGCAAAGTGTAAATAATACAGGCCATTACCTCATATACCAGTTCATATAGTGATGTCATTGTTTTGTATTTGTAAACTGACCTTTCCATCTTATTTTAATCTTTTTTATTCTCTCGTGTTCTTTTGGTTTAGAACGTTGTGGCCCATTTCTACTGTTGCCACGTGTCGGTGCTTTTATACTTTCATTGTGTTTATCAAGCTGGCATGGTTACAGGGTAACATGGCCACTAGAGGGCAGTGTTGGTAATGATTCTGAATTCAAAGGAAAATTTCAGATGATAAATATGGCGCTGGAGTGGAAAATCCTTAGGACTTAAACAAAAACTGTAGAAAACAGAGCTGGTCTTTACAGGCATTAAATACCTCATGAAATACAGCAGGTATTCATACAATTTGTCATGTTTGAATGTTTGAATACACACGTGCGGAAAGCAAATACATCCGTTTGTGTTCGTATATCTTAGTTAGAGTATGAACGGGCCTCAACTCTATATTGCTTTGGTTGACTTGCATATAAAGCTGCTGTTTAGTCATTAGAGGAAAAAAAAAAAACAAGTACGAAATGTTGACCTAAAAGTAAGACCATTTTTTTTATACTTGCAGTCACTTTTGACATCCTATGTCATTAGTGTTACGTTGTGGGAAAAAACCCCAAAGATTATATCGCCTGACAAATTGTCACAACCTAGACAACACATGTGGTGTTGTTTCAGCTTATCTGTATGATGGTCTGCTACGAAGATTAGAAGTGACAGTGCATTAAGCTGCAACCTGGAGACACAGTGACACACACATTTGGAGTGAAAAACAAACCTAATTTAATCTATTAGCTTCCATTGTCAGCGTATGGGCCTTCGATGTATGTTAAGTTGGAGGTGAAAACTAGGGGATAGGTGAAAATGGTGAACTTTAAAGCAAGTGGAGAGATATATATGATCAATATTGAGTCCCTCAACAACAACAAAAAAAAGACAGCCTTTGTGTGCATAACAGCTCGATATCGCCTGACACAGATAAAAAGATACAGACGGAGCAGCCATCGAACTCATGCGGTAGAGGAAAAATGTTTAGTTCCTTTCTGCATAAAGTACTAAAGTTGACTGGGTTCATTTGAAACCACCAGACAAGCTAATGAAATTATATTTAAGAAAAAAAAATCAATAACAAAACAGAAAAAAATAATATTAAGATTGATTATTCACATCAATCACACTGAGAAGCAGCTAAAGACACCAACACTGCTAATGACAGAAATGGGAGTTTGATGAGAGAAGGAAACCAGTTGATCAAATCCAGCTCAGCTACACAGATGGAAGATCCTTCTTTTTTTTTTTTTAAGTCATGCTAGGCACAAAAGCAAACAATATGTAAATAAAGTTCACATCAAGTTCAACACCAGCTTTACTTTTTGACCTAACCTTAACGGCGTGTGAAACTACATACCGTTTCTATTGATGAACAACAGTACTGCATCTCTGGATTAAGCAAATTAGTTTGCAAGCAATCTTACAATTGAGCAGCAGGTCTGTTTGCCATCGGCTCCCTGGATTTCACCAGATAAAATACATTCAAGTTGTCTCACTCGCGATTATTTCAGAATTTTTTTGTCCATTCATCATAAAGAAAAAGAAAAAGCAGTAATACGCTTTTTGTTTAAGCACTGTTGCACCCAGACAAGAGTAATGCCCTACTGGACCTCACCATGACCGTACTGATGGGAACCAACGCCGAGACACATCCCCTGTTGCTCGACGGCGGGATATTCTCAGTGTTGATGGAGGTATCGATCACGCACACATTAAAATGATGTCTGTAGCAGTAAATGCTAATGCTGGAGAGGTCCATTAATCAGAAAATCAATGACCTTGTCGATAAGATACGTTGGCCCTGACAATAAATGACAGTTTGAAGGTGGAGCTTTAGGCTAGCTGAGCACAAGGCTTCCTGCTGCTGGAAATCCGGTGTGTTTTTATCACTGCGACTCTGTCCTCATCTTCACCAAACCCCCTGGCAGTACTGTATTATTTAATAATGTTTTTTAGGGAGGCTCTTCAAGTTATTGAGGCAGCAAATGTGTGGAGGTTAAGTGTCCTGAACCATTGGGATAGTTCTATGTTAGCTTCACTCCTTAGTTACTCCATAACTAGTGATTGTAGCTAGCTCTGCAATCACTAGTTGTGCTAGTGATTGCAGAGCCAGCTAGTGCTACAACAGTAGCTCTGCTAGCTACTAGCTCTGTAATCACTAGCTAGCTTGTAGAGCTACAACTAGGGTTGCCACCTTTCAGAAATCAAAATAAGGGACACTCCCCCCAAAAAATTGTACTCCAATCAGAGTAGCATACCTTCAACACATCTATACTTGAGTAGATTTAATTACAGAGGTGGGACCAAGTCACTGTTTTGCAAAGTCCGCGTCAAGTCTCAAGTCTTTGTCCTCAAGTCCGCGTCAAGTCTCAAGTCAAGACGGTCAAGTCATTTCGAGTCGTTTTTTTTGTTGTTGTTGTTTTTTAACAATGTATAAAATAAGGTTATGTAAATAATAGACCATGTGTTCTTAAAATCAAACACAATGATGCACTCATTGCAAATAAAGCCCAGTACTTTTGGATTTGGATGTGCTAAAATAAATATGTCAGTCCAAATGGGGTTAAATTTACAGCTAATTTCACATCTCACTATTGGTAAAAACATGTTGCGTGAATCAAACTTGCCAGAATCACTAACCAAGACACAAAATAATGTGGCGCATTACCATCCAGAAACTACCCCACAGCGTTACATTCAGGATCCTTACAATTGTACAATTTTTTACTTTTACAGCAATTTCTGAAGGATAGCAAAATTACTGGGTTTTGATTTGTTTTCTAGCAAAATTATACCACATGGTAGTTATACCACTTGGAGATGGTATTTCAACAACCATCACGCCACCATTTGAAGAGTTATAACTGAAAAATCAGTAGACTTAATGCACTCACTGCAGTAAACGATCTATTTATTGTCAATATAATATCCAAACATAGATGTCTTCAAATACACCCATACCTGTCAAATTTTGGATTTGAGAAGAATATGGGAAATGTCTCTGTCCAGTGCTACTGTCAGAGGAGGGGGGCAGTAAAACTAAGTAAGAGCCCTGGGGGGAGGAGGGGGTATTTATGGAAAAATGCAACGGGAGCAGGAAAGGGGTGTAAAAACAGTTTCCCTTATGAATCCACCATCCATCAATAGGCGTAAATCCCAGGAGGATGGAGGCCAGGGGGGCCAGGAACCCCCCCAATCTTGGAAAAGTCTAGAATTGTCCCCCCCGCCTAAGGAAATCGCAAAAGAAACCTTTGTATTTAAACAATATCAATATAAAAAGGCAACAGAAACAAAGAACAAAGTAAATCTGCTATTCATCTAAGAAAAAAAAAGAATTATTTTTTAGGTCCCCCCCCCCCCCCCCCCCACTATTATTAGAACAAAGTGAAGGAGGAGGAACAGCAGCCTGCGGAATGACACGGCCTCCGTTAGAGCCGCTGAAGTGAGGAAGTTAGCTGTGGCTCTGCAGCACTAACAAAAAACCCTCCAGTAAATAAATACTGAAAGCAAAAGACATGTAACACGTCTTATTTACTTTCACTGCTCAACTGGTAGAAATACATTGACAATAAAAATCAGACTGCAGTTCATCATTTCATTACTTTGGTTGAATCATGATAAACTGCCACCTTAGCAAAACTGCTACATTGCTTTAATAGACTTGGCTCCTTTTTCTATCGAAGGTAGCCAATATTATATATTTAGCTCTCTAACTCTTTAATAAGCAGAGTTTGAAACGGGAGCGGCTGAGCGCTAGCACTAGCCGACAGTATGGGAGTATGGGAGCCGAGAGCAGAGGGGCTAGCTACTACAGCTGGCCGTTAAAAAAAAAAAAAAATCAGTATGACTTTATTTCTTATCATCTTCTTATCGTCCAATAATGAGATGGGATTTACGCCCTTGCATCTGTCCTGTGATGGAACTGGACCTGATTCATCATTATGATGGGACAGAGAGAAACTTTCTTCCCCGAGTTCAGGATCCGGACCCAGCTCACTATTCACCGGCTTCCTGAGCTAACACGGTAAACATTAATGTGGATACGTATGAATCACCGGATTTATACAGCCAGACTTAACATAGCATACAGAGAAGCGGTATCACCGACGTAAACCACAGTTGCTAACACGACGTTAGCTAGTCAGTTGTCTCATAGTAAAAGGAAAGTACCGCTTATATTACCTCTTTGTGCAACTTCAAATGCTGAACAGTTGGAAGTTGTATCTCCATCTGCGATCCTGGTCTTGCAGGTTTTGCATGTTTCACTCCCTTTTTAGTTGGATATTTCATGATTGATGTACCCATTGGTTTTTCAGACCTGTTCCTGTTTCAGATGTATAAGTTATGAAACTTCTCCAGGAGCTGTTACAATTCTTTGAAGGCACCGAATCAGCCCAGTACAGGTTCACATTCTCAGGTGAGAGAGACTCACCTGGTAGTTAATTTTTCATTACTGGAATTACATTTATTAATTTAATTTAATCAAAGTATGTCATATGTGTGCATATATTCCATCTTAAGTCCAGAGCATCACTAGCTAGCTTCTAGAGCTAGCTAGTGATTGCTAGCTCTACAAAACTGATGTGTATAGTAAAATATCAGCTGTATAGTTTGTTAGAAATTGAATTGATTGCTAAATCTCTAATTATCTAAATAACTCAGGAACAGTTTCTGCTTGAGGACTATTTATCTCCACACCTTATAAACGTAGGAATGTGCTTAAAAACAGCCGGATAGCCGTTTGTCTTTGCAGTATTTTAGTCTTGTGTCTTCACTTGTCCACTGTGTGTTAAAGAATACAGGGTTTTTTTTTTCTATGTTGTTGGAAAAAGAAAAGAAAGCAGCTTACATGTTACTGCTTTCTTTTGTTTTAGGATCAGGAGTACAAAGCAAAGATGTTTTAGATGTAACCGACAAAGCATTTCATGGCAAATCAAACTGAATGTGTGCACTTGTGCCGAGTCACAGTTTTGAAGTGATTAGACATCTCACCAGGAAAATTACAAAAAAAGAAAAATCTACATGTGCCTGACAGTTTCACACCTTCAGTAGCAATTTTAAACTTGTGAAGTGTTGACTGATGGGAACTTTGATTTCCTACTTTGAAAACATTTATTTACCATAAAGCAATGAATGGCAGCTAAAGGACGTCACGTCTAGACATGAAATTGGCAGGCAGTCTTGAACCAGAATCCCAATTTGTGAATCCATCTTTTTTGTAAAAGCAGGAACTTGAAACTGTCCTCTTTTTTTAAGCCTTTTTTTTCACCCCCTGTTCGCCT